>NC_083897.1:76735084-77335084 GCF_032452875.1 Bos javanicus | reverse complement strand
CAAAACCACAATGAGGTATTTTTTCATGCCAGTCAGAATGGCTGCTATCCAAAAGTCTACAAGCAATAAATGCTGGAGAGGGTGTGAAGAAAAGGGAACTCTCTTACATTGTTGGTGGGAATGCAAACTAGTACAGCCACTATGGAGAACAGTGTGGAGATTCCTTAAAAAACTGGAAATAGAACTGCCTTATGACCCAGCAATCCCACTGCTGGGCATACACACCAAGTAAACCAGAATTGAAAGTGACAGGTGTACCCCAATGTTCATCGCAGCACTGTTTATAATAGCCAGGACATGAAAGCAACCTAGATGTCCATCAGCAGATGAATGGATAAGGAAGCTGTGGTGCATATACACAATGGAATATTACTCAGCCATTAAAAAGAATACATTTGAATCAGTTCTAATGAGGTGGATGAAACTGGAGCCTATTATACAGAGTGAAGTAAGCCAGAAAGAAAAACACCAATACAGTATACTAATGCATATGTATGGAATTTAGAAAGATGGTAATGACAGCCCTGTATGAGAGACAGCAAAAGAGACACAGATGTATAGAACAGTCTCTTGGACTCTGTGGGAGAGGGAGTGGGGGGATGATTTTGGAGAATGGCATTAATGCATTTATAATATCATATAAGAAATGAATCACCAGTCCAGGTTTGATGCAGGATACAGGAAGCTTGGGGCTGGTGCACAGGGATGACCCAGAGGGATGGTATGGGGAAGGGAGGTGGGAGGGGGGTTCAAGATGGGGAACACGTGTGCACCCATGGTGGATTCATGTTGATGTATGGCCAAACCAATATAATATTGTAAAGTAATTAGCCTGCAATTAAAATAAATAAATTTATATTAAAAAATAAATAAAATAAAGGTTTGGTAGCATTCATCAGTGAAACCATACTGTCCTGAGATTTTCTATGTGAAATTTTTTATTACTGATATAATTTATTCTCTTTTTGCATAATAGAGATTGCATAAAGATAAGAAAGAGAAAGGGGGAATCAAAAATGTATTTGGAGAAAAGTTCCCCAAGCTTAAGAAAGATACAGATATCCAAGTACCAGAGGCACAGAGAGTCCCATACATTATGAACCCAAACAGACCTACACGAAGACATATCATAATTAAAATGGTAAATTTAAAGGTAAAGAGAGGATTCTGAAGTAGCAAGAATAAAATAAGAGTCAGTTACAAGGGAACTCCCATATAATTATCAGATGATTTCTTTACAGAAAGTCTGCAGGTCATAAGAGTGTATAGAGATGTAATATATTCAAAAATTGAAAAGGAAAAATCTACAACTTGGGATACTCTAGCCTGCAAGGTTACCATTTAGAATGGATGGAGATAAAAGAATTTCTCAGACAAGTGAAATCTAAAATAATTCATCAATACTAAACCTACCCTAAAAGAAATATTGAAAAGTCTTCTCTAAAAGAAATAAAAAGAAGTAAGAATCTATAGGAAAGGGAGAATTGCAATAGGAAAAGCAAATAATAAAAAAGATTGTAGATCATTTAAATAAAGCAGTGCTGCTGCTACTGCTGCTAAGTCACTTCAGTCGTGTCTAACTCTGTGTGACCCCATAGGTGGCAGCCCACCAGACTTCCCCACCCCTGGATAAACAAAAAAATTTTTGTGAAAGCAATTATAACTACTGTGAACAGCAAAAGGAAAGGATAAACATGAAGATGTAAAATCATACACCAAAAGCACAAAATATGAGGAGAGGAGTAAGAAATTGTAGAATTTTTTAAGAATGTGTTTGAGCTTATATTCAGTTCAGTTCAGTTGCTCAGTCGTGTCCGACTCTTTGCGACCCCATGAATCACAGCACGCCAGGCCTCATTCCTTCCAAAGAAATCCCAGGGCTGATCTCCTTCAGAATACTACCAATCTAAAACAGGTAGATGTAATAATGGGTCAACATACTTGAAAACAAGGGTAACCACAAGTCAAAAACATGCAATGATTCACAAAAACAAAAAAGAAGAGAACTCAAAAAAAATTCAAAAGAAAGCCATTATACACACCCAGTATAGGGGCACCTAAATACTAACAGACATAAAAGGAGAAATTGACAGGAATACAATAATAGTAGGAGAGTTTTACACCCCACTAACACCAATAGACAGCTCCTTCAGACAGGAAATCAATAAGGCAACATAGATGCTAAATAACACAATCAGGCAATTAGGTTTAATTGATATTTTCAGGACATTGCATTAAAAAAGCAAGAATACAAGTTCTTTTCAAGCACACATGGGACATTCTCTTGCTTAGTTGCTCCATGGCATGTGAGGTCTTAGTTCCCCAACCAGGAATCAAACCCATGTCCCCTACAGTGCAAGGTGGATTCTTTACCATTGGACCACCAGGGAAATCCCTATTTGATGTAACCTAAATAATAATTTTTATATGATCTTCCAGTTTGTTGGCTAGTATATGGAGATAAAATTTTTGGTTTATCAAATTTGTGTGCATTAACTTTACCAAATTCACTTATTAATTATAAATGTTTATTGATCAATCTTAAAATTTAAAATAAGAAATAAAGTCATCCTGAAAATTAATGAATGATCACATGGAAACTAAATGACATACTACTGAAAAATCAATAGGCCAATGCTGGAATCAAAGAGGAAATTAAAAAACACCTAGAGACAAATGACAATGAAAACACAACTATACAAAATATATGGGATTCAGCAAAAGCACTCCTAACAGGGAAGTCCACAGAGATACAGGCCTTCCTTAAAAAATTGAAAAATATAAAATAAACAGCCTAACCTACTACCTAAAGGAAGTAGAAAAAGAGGAACAAATGAAACCTAATCAGCTGAAGGAAGGCAATAATAAAGATCAGAGAAGGAATAAATAGAGATTTTTAAAAAGCAGGAAAAATTAAATAAAATCAGAAGCTGGTTTTTTGAAAGTATAAACAAAAATGACAAATATCTGGCCAAGTGTTTGACAAATATCACCAAAAAGAAAACAGAGAGGACTAAATAAACTAAATAAGAAATGAAAGAGGAGAAATTACATGCAATACCACAGAATACAAGAAACAGTAAGAGAATACTATGAACAACATCACTCATTAATTCAGTTCAGTTCAGTCGCTCAGTTTTGTCCGACTCCTTGCGATCCCATGAATCGCAGCACGCCAGGCCTCCCTGTCCATCACCAACTCCCGGTGTTCACTCAGACTCACGTCCATCGAGTCAGTGATGCCATCCAGCCGTCTCATCCTCTGTCGTCCCCTTCTCCTCCTGCTCCCAATCCTTCAAAGCATCAGAATCTTTTCCAATGAGTCAACTCTTTGCATGAGGTGGCCAAAGTACTGGAGTTTCAGCGTTAGCATCATTCCTTCCAAAGAAATCCCAGGGCTGATCTCCTTCAGAACGGACTGGTTGGATCTCCTTGCAGTCCAAGGGACTCTCAAGAGTCTTCTCCAACACCACAGTTCAAAAGCATCAATTCTTCGGCACTCAGCTTTCTTCACAGTCCAACTCTCACATCCATACATGACCACAGGAAAAACCATAGCCTTGACTAGATGGACCTTTGCTGGCAAAGTAATGTCTCTGCTTTTCAATATGCTATCTAGGTTGGTCATAACTTTCCTTCCAAGGAGTAAGCGTCTTTTAATTTCATGGCTGCAGTCACCATCTGCAGTGATTTTGGAGCCCCCCAAAATAAAGTCAGCCACTGTTTCCACTGTTTCCCCATCTATTTGCCATGAAGTGATGGAGCCAGATGCCAGGATCTTCGTTTTCTGAATGTTGAGCTTTAAGCCAACTTTTTCATTCTCCTCTTTCACTTTCATCAAGAGGCTTTTTAGTTCCTCTTCACTTTCTGCCATAAGGGTGGTGTCATCTGCATATCTGAAGTTATTGATATTTCTCCCGGCAAACAGTCCAGCGTTTCTCATGATGTACTCTGCAAAAAAGTTAAATAAACAGGGTGACAATATACAGCGTTGACGTACTCCTTTTCCTATTTGGAACCAGTCTGTCATTCCATGTCCAGTTCTAACTGTTGCTGCCTGACCTGCATACAGATTTCTCAAGAGGCAGGTGAGGTGGTCTGGTATGCCCATCTCTTTCAGAATTTTCCACAGTTTATTGTGATCCACACAGTCAAAGGCTTTGGCATAGTCGATAAAGCAGAAATAGGTGTTTTTCTGGAACTCTCTTTCTTTTTCCATGATCCAGCGGATGTTGGCAATTTGATCTCTGGTTCCTCTGCCTTTTCTAAAACCAGCTTGAACATCTGGAAGTTCATGGTTCACATATTGCTGAAGCCTGGCTTGGAGAATTTTGAGCATTCCTTTACTAGCATGTGAGATGAGTGCAATTGTGCAGTAGTTTGAGCATTCTTTGGCATTGCCTTTCTTCTGGATTGGAATGAAAACTGACCTTTTCCAGTCCTGTGGCCACTGCTGGATTTTCCAAATTTGCTGGCATATTGAGTGCAGCATTTTCACAGCATCATCTTTCAGAATTTGGAATAGCTCAACTGGAATTCCATCACCTCCCCTGGCTTTTTTGTAGTGATGCTTTCTAAGGCCACTTGACTTCACATTCCAGGATGTCTGGCTCTAGGTCAGTGATCACACCATCATGATTATCTTGGTCGTGAAGATGTTTTTTGTACAGTTCTTTTGTGTATTCTTGCCACCTCTTCTTAATATCTTCTGCTTCTGTTAGGTCCATACTATTTCTGTCCTTTATCGAGCCCATCTTTGCATGAAATGTTCCCTTGGTATCTCTAATCTTCTGGAAGAAATCTCTAGTCTTTCCCACTCTATTGTTTTCCTCTATTTCTCTGCATTGATTGCTGAGGAAGGCTTTCTTATCTCTTCTTGCTATTCTTTGGAACTCTGCATTCAGATGTTTACATCTTTCCTTTTTTCCTTTGCTTTTTGCTTCCCTTCGTTTCACAGCTATTTGTAAGGCCTCCTCAGACAGCCATTTTGCTTTTTTGCATTTCTTTTTCTTGGGGATGGTCTTGTTTCCTGTCTCGTATACAATGTCATGAACCTCCATCCATAGTTCTTCAGGCATTCTATCAGATCTAGTGCCTTAAGTTTATTTCTCACTTTCACTGTATAGTCATAAGTGATTTGATTTAGGTCATACCTGAATGGTCTAGTGGTTTTCTCCACTTTCTTCAATTTAAGTCTGAATTTGGCAATAAGGAGTTCATGATCTGAGCCACAGTCAGCTCTCAGTCTTGTTTTTGTTGACTGTATAGAGCTTCTCCATCTTTGGCTGCAAAGAATGTAATCAATCTGATTTCAGTGTCAACCATCTGGTGATGTCCATGTGTAGAGTCTTCTCTTGTGTTGTTGGAAGAGGGTGTTTGCTATGACCAGTGCGTTCTCTTGTCAGAACTCTATTAGCCTTTGCCCTGCTTCATTTTGTACTCCAAGGCCAAATTTGCCTGTTACTCCAGGTGTTTCTTGACTTCCTACTTTTGTGTTCCAGTCCCCTATAATGAAAAGGACATCTGTTTTGGGTATTAATTCTAGAAGGTCTTGTAGGTAACTCTTGGCTGATCCTAAATAAACACACTTTGCCTGGAGTAATGACTGGAAGTTTATTTTAGGTCAAAAGTAATAAACGATTCTTTCAAGAGTAGTTGTCTCTGTGTCTGTCATCCTGCCTACCTGATTAAAACTAAATCCCAGTTGCTTTTTAAGACATTGGGGCAAAATTGTGGTCAAGTGGAAAGCAATTCATCCCTATAGGAGATCTTTCTGACATTCAAAATGATTCTGTCTGCTAACCATAATTTGTTCACCAACTTTTCAGTCACATGTGAAGATAATAATTTACCTGGTAATTTGTCTAACCAACTCATGACAGGTGACCCTCCACCAGCAATGTTGATAAATGGAGGAAAGGTTGAATTCATCATAAATCCATAGAACTATGTTTTGAGAGGATAAATAATTCTACTTATGTGAGAATTCCCAGAAATTTCAATTAAGTTGTAAAACTCGTATTACAAACACTAGCCTTCAGAAAAATATTCAACCTTTACACCTTTCAGTCTCCCTGGCTACTGTGGAGGAATTTGCATCCAATTTTTGTATTGATGATGTTATCCATGACAAAGTAACAGCCATATGAAGAGTTGCTCCTGTGGGTTCAGTATCTATTCAACAGTGGGGAGGAAATATGTTTTTAAGAAAACTGTGTTTATTTTCATTCTTCTCACCAATTGAAGTTAAAACTAAGGTTTATGATTCAGAGATGAGTGACTTATTTTTTCAAAATCATATTCAGAATCTTCAGCTACCTTTATACAAAAGGTTTCCTTAGAGCCATCTGAAATGTACACTGTGATAGAGTTAAATATTCTCAATCAGGTTGGAGAATATGAATGTACATTTGAAACAAGAACATTTTTTTTGCAGTCAATTGAAAGACGCCAGTATTTATATCACGTTCAGCTCAAGCAGGAATTTTCAGAGACATCTGCTCCTATTAGAGGCTAGAAGAAATGGGAAAATTGGATATAGTATGGAAAATAAATCTGGGTGAAATGGCAATGCTAGAGACAATTGAACTTTTTTTTTTTTTTTTGAGACAATTGAACTTGAAAGAGACTCCAGGTTACAGAAACTTGAGGCTGTCTTTGGAGACAATCCCAGATACTGTAGTTCTAGAAGAGCCTTTTCATAGTACCTGTAAGATAACAAACTACAGTGATAGGAAATTTAAATTGGTTTTGAGGATGTGTGATACAGATTCTATTCTTTGGTGTGATAGTTCAGAAAGATACCTTGGAAAGCTACCACCAGGCTCAACTCTCAGGTTTACCCTGATACTGCTGTCCTTGCAACTGGGCCTACAAACTATCTCTGATATACAAATAACAGAAAAATTATTAAAGCAATGTTGTGTCTGTGATGATCTTGCAAAAGTCTGTGTAATACCTCCCATGGTTAAAATGAGAAGCTGAGAAAATTTGCAGTATTATGCTCTCCAGAGCATTTCACAGAAAAACTTTTCATAGTTTTATTAGCAGCAAAATGATCAACTAATAGCAAATATACAGGCAGATTATTTTCATTTTCTTCCTTTGAAACCATGAATATATTAAGAATTAAACATATCTTGATCTAAAAAAGAACAATCTTGACTTTCATGTTATATGAAGTACTTTTTAATTCTACATTTGTATGTTTCCTAATATTTGTGACTTAATTAAGGTCATTACAGGTAGCCATTGATTTTTTTTCAGAATGAGATCACCATTTAAAAATGATTACATTTGCTTTCCATGAATGCTTAATAGCATTCAATATCAGGAAAGCTGATATTGAGAGAACATAAAATACTGTAAATCTATTGACAATTTAATTAAAATAATTACTATGGTTTACTTGGTCAAATTTAAATTTACCTTGTTTTATTATTTTCCTTTTTCATTTGCATTCAACAGAGTACTATCAGTGGCAGTGCTTAATATAATTCAGGATGGTCCTCATTATTTAAACTTGTTGACATTTACTACTTGGAAAAGACATAAGCTTTTCAAATATTCCAAATTATTGGGGCTATAGAAATGCATTCATGTGACACACTGAGCTGTTTTTCATTCCTCTTGGCAAACTTCTATGAAGTGTGGAGTTGGTTTACTTTCAGTAGTTATTCCTACAAGGGCCCTTGTGTATACTACTTGGATTGCTCACTTGCTTCTTAACCGTTCACATAATATATTCTTTCTCTTTTATGCAAAACCAAAAATCATGACAAAGAATTTGCTAGAGTGCTTATATTTTGGTTTGTTCGTTTATTTTCATTCTCCTTATATTTTATTTACATAGCAGTATTTCTTTTGGAAAACAAAACCATTTCACATATTAACTAACTACTGATTTGAGAATGTAAACTCTTTACTTTTATTCTTTTTTCTCTTTTTTAAATTGAAGTATAGTTCATTTACAATATTATATTAGTCTTAAGTATAGAACATAGGATTCAGTATGTTTATAGATTATATATAGATATGAATATTTTACATAGTTATTATATAATAATGGTTATATTTCCTTGTGCTGTGCAATACATATTTGTTGCTTATTTATTTTACACAGTAGTTTCTGTCTCTTATTCCCAGCTGCACCTTTTTAGGCCCCAAAATCACTGCAGATGGTGACTGTAGTCATGAAATTAAAGGACGTTTGCTCCTTGGAAGAAAAGCTATGACCAACCTAGACAGCAAGAACACTGGAGTGGGTTGCCATTTCCTTCTCTAATGCATGAAAGTGAAAAGTGAAAGTGAAGTCACTCAGTTGTGTCCAACTCTTAGTGACCTCATGGACTGCAGCCTACCAGGCTCCTCCGTCCATGGGATTTTCCAGGTAAAAATACTGGAGTGGGATGCCATTAGTATACAATATTTATCTTTCTCTTTCTGACTTACTTCACTCTGTACAATAGGCTCTAGTCTTATCCAACTCATTAGAACTGACTCATGTGCATTCCATTTTATGTCTGAGTAATATTCCATTGTGTATATGTACCACCGCTTCTTTATCCATTCATCGGTAGACATCTAGGTTGCTTCCGTGTTCTAGCTATTGCAAATGGTTCTGCAATAAACAATTGGACACATGTGTTGTTTTCAATTTTTATTTCCTCAGGTTATATGCCTAGGTGTGGGGTTGCTGGGTCATATGGTGGTTTTATTCTTAGTTTTTTTTTTTTTAACTTTACAATATTGTATTGGTTTTGCATTATATCAACATGAATCCACCACAGGTATACACGTGTTCCCCATCCTGAACCCTCCTCCCTCCTTCCTCCCTGTACCATCCCTCTGGGTCATCCCAGTGCACCAGCCCCCAAGCATCCAGTATCGTGCATTGAACCTGGATTGGCGACTTGTTTCATATATGATGTTATACATGTTTCAATGCCATTCTCCCAAATCATCCCACCCTCTCCCTCTCCCACAGAGTCCAAAAGACTGTTCTATACATCAGTGTCTCTTTTGCTGTTTCGTATACAGAGTTATTGTTACCATCTTTCTAAATTCCATATATATGCGTTAGTATACTGTATTGGTGTTTTTCTTTCTGGCTTACTTTACTCTGTATAATAGGCTCCAGTTTCACTGTTGGTGGGAATGCAAACTAGTAAAGCCACTATGGAGAACAGTGTGGAGATTCCTTAAAAAACTGGAAATAGAACTGCTTTATGACCCAGCAATCCCACTGCTGGGCATACACACTGAGGAAACCAGAATTGAAAGAGACACTTGTACCCCAATGTTCATTGCAGCACTGTTCATAATAGCCAGGACATGGAAGCAACCTGGATGTCCATCAGCAGATGAATGGATAAGAAAGCTGTGGTACATATACACAATGGAGTATTCTTACTTTTATAAGGAATCTCCATACCATCTTCCAGAGTGGCTGTACCAATTTACATTCCCACCAACAGTGCAAGAAGGTTCCCTTTTCTCCACACCCTCTCCAGCATTTATTGTTTGTAGACTTTTTGATGATGGCCATTCTGACCAGTGTGAGGTATCTCATTGTATTTTTGATTTGCATTTCTCTAATAATGAGCAATGTTGAGCATCTTTTCATGTGTTTGTTAGCCATCCATATGTCTTCTTTGAAGAAATGTCTATTTAGTTCTTCTCCCCACTTTTTGACTGAGGTCTTTGTTTTTCTGGTACTGA
Organism: Bos javanicus; assembly: GCF_032452875.1. Taxonomy (NCBI): domain Eukaryota; kingdom Metazoa; phylum Chordata; class Mammalia; order Artiodactyla; family Bovidae; genus Bos; species Bos javanicus. Next base: position 77,325,364 of record NC_083897.1, on the reverse strand, counting down.
GTTGTATGAGCTTCTTGTATATTTTAGAGATTAATCCTTTGTCAGTTGTTTCATTTGCTATTATTTTCTCCCATTCTGAGGGTTGTCTTTTCACCTTGCTTTTAGTTTCCTTTGCTGTGCAAAAGCTTTTAAGTTTAATCAGGTCCCACTTGTTTACTTTTCTTTTTATTTCCATTACTCTAGGAGGTGGGTCATAAAGGATGTTGCTGTGATTTATGTCAGAAAGTGTTCTGCCTATGTTTTCCTATAAGAGTTTTATAGTTTCTGTCTTATATTTAGTTCTTTAATCCATTTTGAGTTTATCTTTCTGCATGGTGTTACGAAATGTTCTAATTTCATTCTTTTACATGTAGCTGTCCAGTTTTCCCAGCACCACTTATTGAAGAGGCTGTCTTTGCCACATTGTATATTCTTGCCTCCCTCATCAAAACTAAGGTACCCATAGGTGCATGGGTTTATTTCTGGGCTTTCTATTTTGTTCCGTTGGTCTATATTTCTGTTTTTGTGCCAGAACCATGCTGTCTGGATGACTGTAGCTTTGTAGTATAATCTGAAGTCAGGAAGGTGGATTCCTCCAGCTCCATTCTTCTTTCTCAAGACTGCTTTGGCTATTAAGGGTCTTTTGTGTTTCCATATGAATTGTGAAATTCTTTTGTTCTAGTTCTGTGAAAAATGCCATTGGTAATTTGATAAGGATCACGTTGAATCTGTAGATTGCATTTTCACAATATTGATTCTTCCTACTCAGGAACAAGGAATATCTCTCCATCTGTTTATGTCAGTTTTTATCTCTTTCATCAGTGTCTTATAATTTTCTGTGTACAGTCCTTTTGTCTCCTTAGGTAAGTCTATTCCTAGATATTTTATTCTTTTTTTTTAAAAATGTTTTTTTTTTAAATTGAAGAATAATTGCTTTACAGAATTTCGTTGTTATCTGTCAAACCTCAACATGAATCAGCCATAGGTATACAAGTATCGCATCACTTTTGAACTTCCCTCTCATCTCCCTCCCCACCCCCGCCCCTGTAGGTTGATATAGAGCCCCTGTTTGAGTTTCCTGAGACACACAGCAAATTCCCATTGGCTAATAGATATTTTATTCTTTTTGTTGCAATGGTGAATGGGATTGATTTCTTAATTTCTCTTTCTAATTTTTCATTGTTAGTATATAGAAATGCAAGTGATTTATGTGTATTTATTTTTGTACCCTGCAACTTTGCTAAATTCACTGATTAGTTCTAGTAATTTTCTGATAGTGTCTTTAGGGTTTTCTATGTACAGTATCATGTCATCTGCAAACAGTGAGAGCTTTACTTCTTTTATGATCTGGATTCCTTTTATTTCTTTTTCTTCTCTGATTGATGAAGCTAGGACTTCCAAAACTATGTTGAATAATAGTGGTGAGAGTGGACACCCTTGTCTTTTTCCTGATCTTAGGGGAAATGCTTTCAGTTTTTCACCATTGAGAATAATGTTTGCTGTAGGCTTATCATATATGACCTTTACTATATTGAGGCTAGTTCCTCCTATGCCCATTTATTGAAGATTTTTAATCATAAATGGGTGCTGAATTTTGTCAAAGAATTTTTCTGCATCTGTTGAGATTATCATATGTTTTTTTCTTTCAATTAGTTAATATGGTGTGTCACATTGATTGATTTGCATATACTGAAGAATCCTTGCATCTCTGGAATAAACCCAACTTAATCATGGTGTATGAGCTTTCTAATGTGTTGTTGAATTCTGTTTGCTAAAATTTTGTTGAGGGTTTTTGCATCTATGTTCATCAGTGATATTGGCCTGTAGTTTTGTTTGTGTGTTGCCTTTGTCTGCTTTTGCTATCTGGGTGATGGTGGCCTCATACAATGAGTTTGGAAGTGTTCCTTCCTCTGTGATTTTTGGAAAAAGTTTCAGAAGGATAGGCGTTAGCTCTTCTCTAAATGTTTGATTGAATTCTCCTGTGAATCCATCTGGTCCAAGGATTTTGTTTTTTGGGAGATTTTTGATCACAGCTTCAATTTCAGTGCTTGTAATTGGGTTGTTCATCATTTCTATTTCTTCCTGATTCAGTTTTGGAAAATAGAACTTTAGAATCTGTCCATTTCTTCCAGGTTATCCATTTTATTGCCATATAGTTATTCATAATAGTCTCTTATAATCCTTTGTATTTTTGCATTGCCTGTTGTAGCCCCTACTTTTTCATTTCTAAATTTGTTGATTTGGTTCTTCCCTCTTTTTTCTTGATGAGTCTGGCTAAAGGTTTGTCAATTTTGTTTATCTTCTCAAAGAACCAGCTTTTAGTTTTGTTAATCTTTACTATTGTTTCTTTCATTTCTTTTTCATATATTTCTGCTCTTATCTTCATGATTTCTTTCCTTTTGCTAATTTTTTTTTGATGATTTTATTGTTTCTTGAGGTAGGATTGTATTACTTTAAACTTCTGTCTTAGGACTGTTTTGCTGCATCCCATAGGTTTTGAGTTGTTGTGTTTTCATTGTCATTTGTTTCTAGAATTTTTTTATTTTCCCTTTTTATTTATTCAGTAACCTGTTGGTTATTTATAAATGTACTGTTTAATCCTCATGTGTTCATATTTTTTACAGTTTTTTTCTTGTAATTGATATCTAGTCTCATAGCATTGTCCTCAGAAAAGATGCTTGACACGATTTCAATTTTCTTAAATTTACTAAGGTTTGATTTGTGATCCAAGATGTGGTCTATCCTGGAGAATGATCCATGTGCATTTGAGAAGAAGGTGTATTCTTCTGCATTTGGATGGAATTTCCTGAAGATATCAATGAGATCCATCTCATCTAATGTATCATTTTAAGACTTGTGTTTCCTTATTAATTTTCTGTTTTGATGATCTGTCCATTGGTATTAGTGGGGTGTTAAAGTCTTCTACTATTATTGTATTACTGTCAATTTCTCCTTTCATGTCTGTTAGTGTTTGTCTTACATATTAAGGCGCTCCTATGTTGGATGCAGTGATATTTGCAATTGTTTTTTCATCCTCTTGGATTTCTCTCTTGATCATTATGTACTGTCCTTCCCTATCTCTTGTAAAGTTCTTTATTTTAAGGTCTATTTTGTCTGTTATGAGGATTATTACTCCAGCTTTCTTTTGCTTTCCATTTCCATGGGATATATTTTTCCATCCTCTCACTTTCAGTCTATATGTGTCTTTAGGTTTGGAGTGGGTTTCTTGTAGACAGCATATACACGGGTCTTGTTTTTGTATCCATTCAGCCAGTTTGTGTCTTTTGGTTGGATCATTTAATCCATTTACATTTAAAGTTCTGTTGATATATATGTTCCTATTTCTATTTTCTTAATTGTTTGGGGATTCATTTTGTAGATTTTTACTTCCTTCGTATTTCTAGACTGTATAAGTCCCTTTAACATTTATTGTAAAGCTGGTTTGGTGGTACTGAATTCTCTTAACTTTTGCTTGTCTGAAAAGCTTTTGATTTCTCCATCAATTTTGAATGAGAATCTTGCTGGGTAGAGTAATGTTGGTTATAGACTTTTCCTTTTCAGTACTTTAAATATATCTTGCCATTGCTTTCTGGCCTGCAGAGTTTCTGCTGAAAGATCAGCTGTTAAATGTATGGGGTTTCCCTTGTATGTTACTTGTTGCTTTTTCCTTGCTGCTTTTAATATTCTTTCTTTGTTTAGTCTTTGTTAGTTTGATTAGTATGTGTCTTGGTGTGTTCCTCCTTTGGTTTATCCTTTATGGGACTCTTTGCCTGTTGGACTCGATTGACTATTACCTTTCCAAGGCAGAGGAAATTGTTTTCTAAAATCTCTTCAAAATTTTTCTCATACCCTTTCTTTTTCTCTTATTCTTCTGGGACCCCTATAATTCGAATGTTGCTGTGTTGATATTGTCCCAGATGTCTCTGAGTCTATCCTCAGTTCCTTTGATTTTTTTTTTTTACTTTGTTCTGCTCTTTAGAAGTTATTTCCACCATTGATTTATTCTTCAGCTTCAGATATTCTGCCATTCAGTTCAGTTCAGTCGCTCAGTCATGTCCGAGTCTTTGCGACCCCATGAACTGCAGCGCACCAGGCCTCCCTGTCCATCACCAACTCCTAGAGTCCACCCAAACCCATGTCCATCTAGTCAGTGATGCCATCGAACCATCTCATCCTCTGTCGTCCCCTTCTCCTCCTGCCCTCAATCTTTCCCAGCATCAGGGTCTTTTCCAATGAGTCAGCTCTTTGCATCACGTGGCCTTTTAATTTCAGTAATTGTGTTGTTTGTCTCTGTATGTTTATTCTTTAATTCTTCTAGGTCTTTGTTAATTGATTCTTGCATTTCCCCATTTTGTTTTCAAAGTTTTTGATCATTTTTTTTTTTTTTACTATAATCGTTCTGAATTCTTTTTCAGGTCGTTTGCCTATCTCTTCATTTATTTGGATTTCTGTGTATCTAGTTTGTTCCTTCATTTGTGCAGTATTTCTCTGCCTTTTCATTTTTTAAAAAACTTATTGTATTTGAAGTCTCCTTTTCCCAGGCTTCAAGGTTGAATTCTTTCTTCCTTTTGGTTTCTGCCCCACTAAGGTTGGTGCAGTGGGTTGTGTAAGCTTTGTATAGTGTGGAATTCATGCTGAGTTTTTTTTTCCTCTGATGGCCAAGCTGAGTGAGTTGGTAATCCTGTCTGTTGATGATTGAGTTTGTATATTTGTTTTGTTTGTTGTTTGGATGAGTCGTCCTGCACAGGGTGCTACTGGTGGTTGGGTGATGCAAGGTCTTGTTTTGAAGTGGTTTCCTTTGTGGGAGTTTTCACTATTTGATACTCCCTAGTGTTAGTTCTCTGGTTGTCTAGGGTCTTGGAGTCATTGCTCCCACTCCAAAGGCTCAGGGCTTGATCTCGAGTTTTGTGTGGTTCTATTGATCTGATCTGATATATTCTTTTCTGCTGGTCAGGTACTGCTGTCTGCTTGCAGCTGGGGTTATGCATGCACTTCTTTGTCTGAAGGTGTATTCCTGATGTATCCATGGAGAGAGAGGTACTCCACATCCACCTAAATCCTCCCCCATCTTGTTCTCCTATTTGTAGACTTTTTGATGATAGCCATTCTGATGATGTGATGTTATGGCTTTGATTAGCATTTCCCTGATGATTAGCAACATTGACCATCTTTTCTTGTGCTTGTTGGCAATCTATATGTCTTCTTTTGAAAAATGTCTATTACAGTCATCTGTCCATTTTTTAATCAGGTTGCTGTTTTTTTTTTCTTTTCTTACTTATCAATAGATTTAGTTTTTAATTTATCTCTTTTAATTGTAGGATAATTACTTTAAAGTATTGTGATGGTTTATGCCGTACATTAACATGAACAGCACACAGGTATAAATGTGTCACCCTCATCCTGAATCCCTTTCCCACCTCTCTCCCCACCTTAGTCCTCTGGGTTGTCCCATAGCACTGGCTTTGGTGCCTTGCTTCATGCATCAAACTTGCTCTGGTCATCTACATTACATATGGTAATGTCCATGTTTCAATCCTGTTCTCTCAAATCATCCCACCCTTGCCTTCTCCCACTGAGTCTAAATGTGTGTTCTTAACATTTATGACTCCTTTGCTGCCATGCTGTCAGTGTGTGTGTGTATGTGTATGTGTGTGTTAGTTGCTCAGTCATGTCTGACTCTTTTTGGCCCAGTGAGGTGTAACCTACCAGTCTCCTCCATCTATGGGATTTTCTAGGACTGTTGGTACAGTCTTTCTAAATTTCATATTTATGCATTAATATACAACACTGGTATTTCTCTTTCTGACTTACTTCACTCTATATAATAAGCTCGAGTTTCATCCACCTCATTGGAGCAGATTCATACGTTTTCTTTTCATAGCTAAGTAATATTCCATTTTTTATATGTACCAAGGTTTCCTTATCCATTCATCTGCTGAAGGACATTTGGGTTGATTCCACGTCCTAGCTATTGTAAACTGTGCTGAAATAAACACTGGGGTACATGTGTCTCATTTCTGGTTTCCTCGAGGTATATGCCCAGCAGTGGGATTGCTGGTCATATGGCAGTTCTATCACAAGTTTTTAAAGGAATCTCCACACTGTTCTCCATAGTGGCTGTACGAGTTTGCATTCTCACCAACAGTGTAAGGGGGTTCCCTTTTCTTCACACCCTCTCCAGCATTTATTGTTTGTAGACTTTTTGATTATGGCCATTCTGAAGAGCATGAGGTGATACCTCATTGTGGTTTTGATTTGCAGTTCTCTAATAATGCAAAAATAGGAAGTCAAGAAACACCTGTAGTAACAGGCAAATTTGGCCTTGGAATATGGAATGAAGAAGGGCAAAGACTAACAGAGTTTTGCCAAGACAATTCACTGATCATAGCAAACACCCTCTTCCAACAACACAAGAGAAGACTCTACACATGGACCTCACTAGATGGTCAACAATGAAATAAGATTATATTCTTTGCAGCCGAAGATGGAGAAGCTCTATAAAGTCAACAAAAACAAGACCAGGAGCTGACTGTGGCTCAGATCATGAACTCCTTATTGCCAAATTTAGACTTAAATTGAAGAAAATAGGGAAAACCACTAGACCATTCAGGTATGACGTAAATCAAATACCTTATGATTATACAGTGGAAGTGAGAAATAGATTTAAGGGACTAGATCTGATAGAGTGCCTGATGAACTATGGACAGAGGTTCGTGACATTGTACAGGACACAGGAATCAAGACCATCCCCATTGAAAACAAAGGCAAAAAAGCAAAATGTGAAATGTGATACAAATGTATCCATGTAGATACAAATGTAGGATTTCCTCATAATTTTTAATGGCTGAATAATATTACATTGTTATTTATACCACAACTTCTTGTTCATTCATCCATCAATGGACACTTAGGTTGTTTCCATGTAATGGCTATTGTAAATATGCTGTTATTAACATGGGGGTGCATGTATCTTTTTGAGTTAGTGCTTACATTTCCTTTGGATATATATTCACAGAAGTGGAGTTGCTAGATCATATGGTAGTTCTTTTTAGTTTTGAGAATCCCTCACAGTGTTTTCCATACTGGTTTATCAATTTATAATCCCCAAAATAGTGCACAAGGGTCCTCTTTCTTTATTTCCACATGGCCAGTTATTTCCTGTCTTTCTGAGAATAAAAACTCAAAGAGGTGTGAGGTGATATCTCATGCTTTTGATTTGCATTTCTTTGATGATTAGTGATGTTGAGCATCTCTTCATGTATGTTTTGACCATATATATGTCTTCTTTAGAAAAATGTATATTCAGATCCTCTGCCTATTTTGTAAACAGATTGGTTTTGGAGTTTGTTTTTTTTTTTGTTGTTGTTGCTGTTGTTTTCCTGTGGGGGTTTTTTTTTTTTTTTTGCTATTGAGTTGTATGAGTTCTTTAGATATTTTGATTATTAGCCCTTTATCAGATATATGGTTTGCAAGTATTTTTCCTATTTGATGGGATGTCTTTTCACTTTGTTTATTGTTTCTTTTGCTGTACAGAAGATTTTTAGCATTTTATATTCTTACTTTTTAATTTTTTATTCTATTGCTTGTGCTTTAGATGTCAGATCCAAAAAATCATTGCCAAGACCCATGTCAAGTTGCTTATTCCCTATATTTTTTTAGAAGTTTTATGATTTGAGGTCCTATATTTAAGTCTTTAATGCATTCTAATTTAGTTTTTGTGAGTAATGTAATATAGGGCTTCAGTTCAGTTCAGTTCAGTCGCTCAGTCGTGTCCGACTCTTTGCGACCCCATGAATCACAGCACGCCAGGCTTCCCTGTCCATCACCAACTCCCGGAGTTCACTCAGACTTACGTCCATCAAGTCAGTGATGCCATGCAGCCATCTCATCCTCTGTCATCCCCTTCTCCTCCTGCCCCCAATCCCTCCCAGCATCAGAGTCTTTTCCAATGAGTCAACTCTTCGCATGAGGTGGCCAAAGTACTGGAGTTTCAGCTTTAGCATCATTCCTTCCAAAGAAATCCCAGGGCTGATCTCCTTCAGAATGGACTGGTTGGATCTCCTTGTAGTCCAAGGGACTCAGGAGTCTTCTCCAACACCACAGTTCAGATCCAAAAAATCATTGCCAAGACCCATGTCAAATTGTTTATTCCCTATATTTTTTAGAAGTTTTATGATTTGAGGTCCTGTATTTAAGTCTTTAATGCATTCTAACTTAGTTTTTGTGAGTAATGTAATATACTCGGCGCTCAGCTTTCTTCACAGTCCAACTCTCACATCCATACATGACCACTAGAAAAACCATAGCCTTGACTAGACGGACCTTTGTTGGCAAAGTAATGTCTCTGCTTTTCAATATGCTATCTAGGTTGGTCATAACTTTTCTTCCAAGGAGTAAGCATCTTTTAATTTCATGGCTGCAGTCACCATCTGCAGTGATTTTGGAGCCCCCAAAAATAAAGTCTGACACTGTTTCCCCATCTATTTCCCATGAAGTGATGTGACCAGATACCATGATCCTCGTTTTCTGAATGTTGAGTTTTAAGCCAACTGTTTCACTCTTCTACCTTCATCAAGAGGCTTTTCATTTCCTCTTCACTTTCTGCCATAAGGGTGGTGTCATCTGCATATCTGAGATTATTGATATTTCTCCCGGCAATCTTGATTCCAGCTTGTGCTTCTTCCAGCCCAGAATTTCTCATGATGTACTCTACATATAAGTGAAATAAGCAGGGTGACAATATACAGCCTTGACATACTCCTTTTCCTATTTGGAACCAGTCTATTGTTCCATGTCCAGTTCTAACTGTTGCTTCATGACCTGCATACAAATTTCTCAAGAGGCAGGTCAGGTGGTCTGGTATTCCCATCTCTTTCAGAATTTCCCACAGTTTATTGTGATCCACACAGTCAAAGGCTTTGGCATAGTCAGTAAAGCAGAAATAGATGTTTTTCTGGAACTCTCTTGCTTTTTTGATGATCCAGCAGATGTTGGCAATTTGGTCTCTGGTTCCTCTGCCTTTTCTAAAACCAGCTTGAACAACTGGAAGGTTTACGTATTGCTGAAGCCTGGCTTGGAGAATTTTGAGCATTCCTTTACTAGCATGTGAGATGAGTGCAATTGTGTGGTAGTTTGAGCATTCTTTGGCATTGCCTTTCTTTGGGATTGGAATGAAAACTGACCTTTTCCAGTCCTGTGGCCACTGCTGAGTTTTCCAAATTTGCTGGCATATTGAGTGCAGCACTTTCACAGCATCATCTTTCAGGATTTGAAATAGCTCAACTGGAATTCCATCACCTCCACTAGCTTTGTTCGTAGTGATGATTTCTAAGGCCCACTTGACTTCACATTCCAGAATGTCTGTCTCTAGGTCAGTGATCACACCATCATGATTATCTGGGTTATGAAGATATTTTTTGTACAGTTCTTCTGTGTATTCTTGCCACCTCATCTTAATATCTTCTGCTTCTGTTAGGTCCATACCATTTCTGTCCTTTATTGAGCCCATCTTTGCATGAAATGTTCCTTTGGTATCTCTAATTTTCTTGAAGAGATCTCTAGTCTTTCCCATTCTGTTGTTTTCCTCTATTTCTTTGCATTGATCGCTGAGGAAGGCTTTCTTATCTCTTCTTGCTATTCTTTGGAACTCTGCATTCAGATGTTTATATCTTTCCTTTTCTCCTTTGCTTTTCACTTCTCTTCTTTTCACAGCTATTTGCAAGGCCTCTCCAGGCAGCCATTTTGCTTTTTTGCATTTCTTTTCCATGGGGATGGTCTTGATCCCTGTCTCCTGTACAATGTCACGAACCTCAGTCCATAGTTCATCAGGCTCTCTATCTATCAGATCTAGGCCCTTAAATCTATTTCTCACTTCCACTGTAGGCAATATAGGGCTTACTTTCATTCTTTTCTATGTAAATATCCAATTTTACCATTTATTAAAGAGCGTGTCTATTTCCCATTGAGTAATCTTGGCTATATTGTCAAACATTAGTTGACAGTATGTATTTCTTAAAGTTATCTCAATTTTGTTCCCTTGGTCAATTTGTTTTTATGCCAGTACCATACTGTTTTGATTACGATAGCTTTATTGTACAGCTTGAAATCAGGAAGTGCTATGCCTCCTACTTTATTCTTCTTTCTCAGACTTGCTTTGGTTGTTTGAAGTCTTTTGTGATTTCCTATAAATTTTAGGGGGCTTCCCAGGTGACTCGGTGGTAAAGAATCCACCTCCCAATGCAGGAGATGCAGTTTTGATCCCTGGATTGGGATGATGCCCTGGAGAAGGAAATGGCAGCCCACTCCTGTATTCTTGCCTGGGAAATCCCATGCACAGAGGAGCCTAGCAAGCTACAGCCCAAGGGATTGCAAAAGAGTTTGGCACGACTTACCAACTAAACAGCAACAATAAATTTTAGATCTAGAATTGTTAATTTCATCTTCAATTCATTGACTGTTTAGTGTATTTTCATTTCCACATATATATGAATTTTCTAGCTTTCCTCCTGTTGTTGATTTTTAGTTTCAAACCATCTGGACAGAAAAGTTACTTGACATAATTTCAGTCTTTTATATATGCTGAGACTTGTTTTGCTACCTAACATTTGCTACTTAACTATTCAGTGTGTGCTTGAGAATAGCGTGTTTTCTTCTGCTGTTGGGTGGAATATTCTGTGTATATCTGTTAAGTCCACTTTGTCTAAAGTATATTTTAAGTCTGATGTTTCCTTATTAATTTTTTTCTGGATTATTTATTCATCATTAAAAGTGAGGACATGAAGTCCCTTATTATTGTTTTGTTGCCTATTACTCTCTTTTGATCTGTTAGTATATGCTTTATATATTAAGTGTACTCATATTAGGTACATATATATTTACAATTGTTATATTTTTGATGAATTAATCACTTTATCATTATATAAATGACCATCTTTGTCTTTGTTACAGTTTTTGACTTAAAGTTAACTTTGTCTGATATAAGAGTAGGTATCCCTACTCTCCATTTGTTTTCATTTTCATGGCATATCTTTTTTTTCCCAGTCCCTTCAATTTTAGTCTATATGTGTCTTATAAGTTTACATGAGTCTCCTGTAGGCAGCATATAGCTAGGACTTCTCTTTTTATCCATTCAACTACTTTGTGCCTTTTGAATAGGAACATTAATCCATTTACATTTAAAGTAATTATGATAAGTAAGGACCTGCTATTGTCTTCTTGATAATTGTTTTCTGGCTGTTTTGTAGAATCTTTGTTCCTCTGTTCTTCTCTTGTTGTCCTTTTTTGTGAGTTGATAATTTTCTATAGTGGTAAACTTTGATTTTCTTTTTTGTATATCTATACATTTTTGTTTTGTGGTTATCCTAGGGTATAGTTGAAACATCTTATAGATATAAAGGTATATTTTAAGTTGATAATAATTTAACTTTGATCACATACAGAAACTTTATGCTTTCTCCACCCTACACTTTTTTATGGCTTTTATATCACACTTTATATCATTTTATATTGTTTATCTGTTAACAAATTATTGTAGCTCTAGCTGTTTTTAGTACCTTTGTCCTTCAATATCTACACTAAATTCAAGTGGTTAACACACCATGATATTACAGTACTTGAGTATTCTTAATCTGACCATATACTTGCCTTTATCAGTGTGTTATTTATTTTCATGCACTATTTAACATCCTTTTATTTCAGCTTGAACAAATCCCTTCAGCATTTTTTGTGTGACAGGTCTAGTGCTGATGAACTTCCTCAGCTTTTTGTTTGTTTGGGGAAAGTTTTCATCTTGCCTTTGTTTCTGATGGACAACTTTCCTGGGTGAAATATTCTTGGTTTGCAGTTTCCTTCTTTCTGTACTTTGCATATATCATTCCATTTCCCCTTGGCCTATAAGGTATCTGCTGACAAATCCATTGATAACCTTATGGGGTTTACGTTGTATGATAAAGACATTTTTTAAAATCTTGCTGCCTTACAAGTTTCTCTTTGATTTTAGACAGTCTTATTATAATTTGTCTTGAAGAAGATCATTTTAGATTAAAGTTGGTGGGGGGTGATCTATTAGTTTTATGAACTTTGATGTCCTAATCTTTGCCAAGGTTGGAAAGTTCTTAGCCACTATCTCTTTAAATAAACTTTCTACTTGTTACTCCCTCTTTTCTCCTTCTGGTACTTCAATAATATACCCATTGTTTCCTATATGATGTCCCATAAAACCCACAGGCTTTCTCACACCTTTTCATTCTTTTTGTCCGTTTTGTTCCTCTGACTCGATAATTTCAAATGATGTCTTCAAAGTGAATGATTCTTTTTTGATTGTCTTCTATTTAAACTCTCTATTGAATCCTTCGGTTTAATCATTGTATTCTTTAGCTCTAAAATTTCCTTTTTTTATTACTATTTTCTACTTCTTTATTGGACTTATTTTGTTCTTGTATTGTTTTGCTGATATGGTCAAATTGTTAACTTGTGTTCTCTGAACATCTTTAAACAATTATTTTGAAGTCTTTGCCAGGAAAATTCTGTATCTCCATTTTTTGGGTCTGTACTGGAGATTTACTATATTCACTTGGTAGAATCATGCTTCCCTGATTTTTTATGGTACCTATAGTTTTGTGTATGTCTCTTCATTTGAAGAAGCAGTCACTTCTAGACTTTATGGACTGATCTTGGTAACAGAAGTCTTATCTATGGGTGGGGGCATGATGGAGTGTACTGTGATCCAGGGTCTAGTGGTACAGGGCATCAAGTGCAGAAATGTTTGGTGGCACCAAGAGGATGGGGTAGTTCATTGAAGCCATTGAGGTCCACAATATCCACAACTGCATGGTCCTTGGCAAACATTATGGGGGGGGGGGGAGACACTGAAACTGCAAGGGTTATTGGGATAATCAGTAGCATCTCCAGGTCCAGCAGGTAGGGATTGGAGCAAGCAGCTGTAGTGGTCAAACCAATGATATGTGCACACAGCACAAGGGACAGTGTAGTAGTAGGTGCTGGTTGAAAACATATAGTAGTGGTAGCCAACACAGGCAGGAACTGCAGGGCCAACTGTTACACTGGCTGTTTTGGGGACCCTGTCTGTCAGCATGCACTACTATGGCTGCTGGGTCTCACAATGGAGCATGAAAGTAGAGGCCAGTGATAGGGTTTGAGCTGGGCAGGTGCACTTTTGGTAGAGATAGCTGCAGGTGAGTGCAGGCTTCATGTCAGAGACAGAAAATAAGGCCTGATCTTAGCCCACTAGCAGTTGCAGGAGCCCTGGATGTCAGTATGCTCTCCTGTGGCTGCACAGTCCCTCCTGTGGTCAGGTACATCAAAATGGAGATCGGTGGTGGTGTCAGACTGATGATGTGCAATCATGCTACTTGGAAGAACTAGCCCCAGGCGAAAGCATGGTAGTGGGAGTCAGCTACACAAGTGTAGGATGGCATTTGCACTTATGTAGCCTCAAAAGCCTGGGCTGGCTGCTGATGTGGTTTCTGGGCTCTGGTAGGGGTATGAGGGCAGAGAGTGAGCAAGGACTCTGATGGCTGGTGATAGCGAATGCAGATACATGTGAAATGAAAACCAGTAAAATCTGCAGGAGGTCCACAGTGGCTGTACTGTCCATTGGCTTCTTCAGTGTCAAAAGCTGCTGGGTTTACCTACATAGCATATCACTAGGAATGACAATCACTTCTGCTGTATTGCTGCTAATGGTAATGCCTGGTTTTCTTCCTTTTCCCTGGCTGTCTGTGTACATCTCATATTTGATGGTCTTGGTGGAGTGAAACCAAAGTGGGACCTTCATGCAGTGTCCCAAAAGGCTGGAGAAACTGGTTGCTCATCCCACTCTTCTGTTATCTAGTAGGACAACTTTTTCTAGCTTGAGAGTTCTCCTTTGGTGCTGAGCGATTCTTTGTTGTGTGATTATTCTCAAGCTTTATGTTTCATTGTGTTAGTTACGTTTCTTAAATGAACTCCAGAGCTCCCAGATGGCAGGTTTTTTTTTTCCCCCCCATGGGTAGCAGTTTAATTATTTATCATTTATGGGAGATGGGGGCTTGGTTCTCCTACTATACCATCTTGGTGACATAATTTCTCTATATAGTCCTTTGTGAGTTCAATCTTTTTAGGGTCTTTTGGGTCTCATATATCTGGATGTCTACTGCTCTCTCAATTTTTGGAAAGTCTTCGGTCTTCTTTCCTTTAAATAGATTTTCTATTCCTTTCTTCTATTGTTATCTTGATATCCCATAAATCCTGTAGGCTTTCTTCTCTATTTTTTTTTTCTTTTTATTTATCTAGATAATTTCAAATGACCTGTTTTCAAGTTCATGGATACTTTCTTCTGCTTGATCAAGTTTGCTCTTGAAGCTTTCTATTAAATTTTTCATTTTCTTATATTTTTAAGCTCTAGAATTTCTGTGCTTTTTAAAAAATATTTCTATTTTTTTGACAAACTTATTGTGTTCATGCCTTGTTTTCTAATTTAATTTAGTTGTCTGTTTTGTAGTTCCCTGAACTTCTTTAAGAGAATTATTCTTAATTCTTTGTCAGACAGTTCATAATTTTCCTTCTTTAGAGTCAGTTATTGGAGTTTTAATTAGTTTCCTTTAGTGGTATCATGTTTTCCTGATTCTTCGTGATCTTTGATTCCTTGCATTGGTGTCTGCACATTTGATAACATAGTCTCTTCTTCCAGGCTTTATGGGTTTACTTCAGAAGGAAAATACCTTCATCAGCCAGTTCAGTTTGGGGTACTGGATAGGATAGCTGATTGTACCCACAAGCAGGCAGTTTTTTCTATCAGGTTCTCTAGCTGGGTGAAGCCCATGCTGAGGTCATGGGTTTGAGAATGCCAATTTCTAGGTCCACAGCTGGGTGGACCTGCTTGCTGGGCTCCATATTTAAATGAGACTATTGTGTAGAATCCCTGGTTGGGTAGGGCTGCTGGCTGTGCTACACAAGACCACTAGCTGGACTCAGCAATCACCTCTGGGCAGCTAGGATTTCAAACTGTGTTTCTGAAACTGTAAGGGCAGTGCCACTGGTTGGGCTGTTCAATTGGGCAGAGCTGCAAGCTTGTTTCAGAAATCGCTTATTCTAGTGGGGTCTCAGGCTGTGCTTTCCAGTTGGACATGCCACTGGCTAGACTCTGTGTTTAGACAAAGCAGCAGGCAGGGCTTGGCAAGCAGATAAGGACTTAGGATGTTGGCCTTCTTATGAGGGAGATTGAGGTTAGAAACAACCTAAGTCACCATCTCAATATTGTCACCACATGCAACTGTATATAGAAAATAATGATGAAGTTCTAATTTGAAAAACTTGCCCTCACAGTTAAGAAGTCAGTCTGGACGCTAAAAGTGAGGATATCATTCATAAATAAATGGAAAAATCCAGATTTGAATTTGAGATAGCTTCCTGAAACTGAGCTAGACAGTTCTTACCCATCCCAACTTGTATTGCTTTGCTATGTACACTAAAGATGAGCTTCTTAAATCACTACTCTCCTCACTTATTCCAAGCTAGAGATATTGGAAGCCTTTAATTCTTGACAATTATAAGGATAAAGATGTGACCTGGGAAATGAAGGATGGTGATAGCAAATGTTTTTGATCAAATTTTATTGGTGTTGCTATCATCAGTGATACTCACAAATTTATTCTTCTTAATCTATATAACTTTTGATTGGGAACTAGAAATGTTTGACCCACATGTGCTCCTTTGTGTTTCACGATTCTTTATTCACTATTAATTCCACATGACAATCCTCAGAATCAAAGTAGAAAAGAGGAGCAGAGGGCATGCTATATAAGCTCTTACCCATCTATCTCCTGACTCCTCCCTCAGGTGCAAATACTACAGCAAGACACTTCTGTGGTTGGGGGCAAGAGTGGGCAAGTGAATCTATCTAAAGCAGAAAGCTGGACTTGCACATTAAGTGTTTACAAGACCTCAGGAGATGTTTTGTTTTCTTTAAGACCAAGAGGGGCTTTGTTTTGTTTTCCTTACTTGAAAGTAGGCAAATTATAGTATATGTATCCCTTATCTCTAGTAATCTTGATAAGAAAGTGCAATTTTCTATTAAATGCAAATTTATATATATTTTATTTATTGACCATATTTGTTGTTGTTCAAATATTCTATAATCTTGTTGCTGTATGTTCTCAATGTGTCTATTTCTAAAATTGATGCATCAAGGAGTCCATTACAGTGGTGAATTTTCCAGTTTTACCCAATATTTCCAGCAGTTTTGCTTTATATATTTTAAAATTATGTTGATATGTAGGTAAAGTTTGGTCATTATCTTATATTCTTGCTTTAACAGTTTTATCATTATAAAACATACCTATTTGTACTGCTTAATGATCTTTACCACAAATTCCATTTTGCTTAATATTTGAAATGCCAAGCTGGATGAAAATCAAGCTGGAATCAAGGTTGCCAGGAGAAATACCAATAACCTCAGATATGCAGATGACACCACCCTTATGGCAGAAAGTGAGGAAGAACTAAACAGCCTCTTGATGAAAGTGAAAGAGGAAGGTGAAAAGCTGGCTTAAAACTCAACATTCAAAAAACTAAGATCATGGCATCCAGTTCCATCAATTCAAGGCAAATAATTTGGAAAAAATGGAAATAGTGACAGACTTTATTTTCCTGGGCTCCAAAGTCACTGTGGACGGTGACTGCAGCCATGAAATTAAGATGCTCGCTCCTTGGAAGAAAAGTTATGACAAACCTAGACAGTGTATTAAAAAGCTGAGACATTACTTTGCCAACAAAGGTTCATCTAGTCAAGGCTACGGTTTTCTCATAGTCATGTATGAATGTGAGATTTGGACCATAAAGAAGGCTGAGCAACAAAGAATTGATGCTTTTGAACTGTGATATTGGAGAAGACTCTTGAGAGTCCCTTGGACTGCAAGGAGATCCAACCAGTCCATTCTAAAGGAGATCGGTCCTGGGTGTTCTTTGGAAGGACTGATGCTAAAGCTGAAACTCCAGTACTTTGGCTACCTCAAGCGAAGAGTTGACTCACTGGAAAAGACTCTGATGCTGGGAGGGATTGGGGGCAGGAGGAAAAGAGGACAACAGCGGATGAGATGGCTGGATGGCATCACCGACTAGATGGACGTGAGTCTGGGTGAACTCCGGGAGTTGGTGATGGACAGGGAGGCCTGGCGTGCTGCGATTCATGGGATCGCAAGGAGTCGGACACGACTGAGCGACTGAACTGAACTGAA
The DNA here is from genome assembly GCF_032452875.1 of Bos javanicus. Classification (NCBI taxonomy): domain Eukaryota; kingdom Metazoa; phylum Chordata; class Mammalia; order Artiodactyla; family Bovidae; genus Bos; species Bos javanicus. The sequence goes on along the minus strand of NC_083897.1, from coordinate 77,308,151 downwards.
CTGAACTGGTTTGGATATTCTTGTACTTAATTGCTCAGTCATGTCTGACTCTTTGTGACCCCATAGACTGTAGCCCACCAGGCTCCTCTGTCCATGAGGATTCTCCAGTCAAGAATACTGGAGTGTGTTGCCATGTCCTGCTCCAGGGGATCTTCCCAACCCAGAGATCAAACCCAGGTCTCCCACACCGCAGGTGGATTCTTTACCAACTGAGCCGCCAGGGAAGCCCTTGGATATTCTTATTATTCTTTAAATAAGGTTACATATGGAAATTTAATACAATACGATTTTTATAAAAGGGGACCTTACTGGTTAAAATGAGAACCTTCCTGAACCACTACCACTTGATCCCTCGCACTTCATGGAGCACAGTTTAACAACTGCTGTTCAGTGATTCCCCCAGAGATGTTAATTCTGATCTGATCTTTTAACACATTCCATCATTCCATTCACTCGTTAAAAATTTTCTTATTTTCTCTGATGAAGACTCCCTGCCCTTTAGGAGATCTACCCTTCACTCCAGCCACTTAAATGGCTCAAGAGTAGGCCAGCCATAACCAGTTTATTATTGAGTATTGAGAGGGTTAAGACTGGTTCCCTTATGATCTCTGGTGAGTGACTTTGGCAAAGTCAGGGTTAGTCTACCTAAAAAGCCTCTTTCTCATTTCTTTTCTTTTTCTCCTTCCTGACATGGGGGTTTCTTTAATATTTTTCTTTTGGTGGCAGTATTGCTCCACTAAAATAAAACCATTCCATCCTCCCACCCTTTGCTTTTGAAAAACACCTACAATTGTAGCAAACATTTTATTTGTAAAAGTGATTTGCATCTGAGTCTGAGATTTGTGTCTAAGGTTTCCTGGAACTCATCCCTAATAATTCTCTGCCCAGGTTTTCTTGATTATATAGGAAAGGAAGGTCAAGCAGATCCCATGATCTCCTCTCTGTTTCTTTTCTTCATGTTTCTCTTTTTTTCAATAACTTTTCCATAGCTATAAAATATACACCTCCTTATTGTAGAAAATTTGGAAAATACAGAGAAAATTAAAGAAGAAAATAAATATCCGTAATCCCATAAACAAGAGAGAGAACTACTGTTAAAAGTTTGAAACAAGTCTCTCCAGTGTGTTTTCTTTGTACACATTAAACATAATTATGATCATATGGTACATATAATCTAGAATTCTAGTTTTTATCACTTATATATAATAAACATGTTTCCATGCTCTGTAATTTGAAACATTCTTAATTTATCATTCTTAATGGCTGGAATAATCTTTATATGAATGTAGCATATGCTAATTGTTGCTTCTTCTAAGATGTGACAGTTAGGTTGCTTCTAAAATATCACTATTTTAGGACTTCCCTGGTGGCATAGTGGATAAGAAGCCACTACCACTAAGCCCACACTCTAGTGCCCACAAGCTGCAACTACTGAAGCCTGAACACTTACAGCATGTGCTCCACAACAAGAGAAATCACCATAATGAGAGACCCATGCACTGCAACAAAGCATAGTGCCTGCTTTCAACAAGAGAAAGCCTAATCACAGAAACAAAAACCCAGCACAGCCAAAAATAAATAAATAAAATTTTATTTATTTTTTTTGTGAGTAGATTTCACTTTTATTTATTTTTAATATAAATTTATTTATTTTAATTGCAGGCTAATTACTTTACAATATTCTAATTGTTTTTGCCATACACTGACATGAATCAGCCATGGGTGTACTTGCGTTCCCCATCCTATCCCTCTGGGTCATCCCAGTGCACCAGCCCCAAGCATCCTGTATCATGCATCAAAACTGGACTGGCAATCTGTTTCACATATGATAATATACATGTTTCAATGCCATTCTCCCAAATCATCCCACACTCGCTCTCTCCCACAGAGTCCAAAAGACTGCTCTATACATGTGTGTCTCTTTTGCTGTCTCACATATAGGGTTATTGTTACCATCTTTCTAAATTTCTTATATATGCGTTAGTATACTGTATTGGTGTTTTTCTTTCTGGCTTACTTCACTCTGTATAATAGGCTCCAGTTTCATCCACATCGTTAGAACTGATTCAAATGTATTCTTTTTAATGGCTGAGTAATACTCCATTGTGTATCTGTACAATGGCTTTCTTATCCATTCAGCTGCCAATGAACATCTAGGTTGCTTCCATGTCCTGGCTATTATAAACAGTGCTGCGATGAACATTGGGATACACGTGTCTCTTTCAATTCTGGTTTCCTCGGTGTGTATGCCCAGCAGTGGAATTGCTGAGTCATATGGCAATTCTATTTCCAGTTTTTTAAGGAATCTCCACACTGTTCTCCATAGTGGCTGTACTAGTTTGCATTCCCACCAACAGTGTAAGAGCGTTCCCTTTTCTCCACACCCTCTCCAGCATTTATTGCTTGTAGACTTTTGGATAGCAGCCATTCTGACTGGCGTGAAATGGTACCTCATTGTGGTTTTGATTTGCATTTCTCTGACAATGAGTGATGCTGAGCATCTTTTCATATGTTTGTTAGCAATCTGTATATCTTCTTTGGAGAAATGTCTGTTTAGTTCTTTGGCCCATTTTTTGATTAGGTCATTTATTTTTCTGGAATTGAGCTGCAGGAGTTGTTTGTATATCAAAAATAAATAAACAAAAATTTCAAAATAACACTATTTAAAATAATACTTCAAATGTATTCTTTTTAATGGCTGAGTAATACTCCATTGTGTATATGTACCACAGCTTTCTTATCCATTCATCTGCTGATGGGCATCTAGATTGCTTCCATGTCCTGGCTATTATAAACAGTGCTGCGATGAACATTGGGGTACACGTGTCTCTTTCCCTTCTGGTTTCCTCAGTGTGTATGCCCAGCAGTGGGATTGCTGGATCATAAGGCAGTTCTATTTCCAGTTTTTTAAGGAATCTCCACACTGTTCTCCATAGTGGCTGTACTAGTTTGCATTCCCACCAACAGTGTAAGAGGGTTCCCTTTTCTCCACACCCTCTCCAGCATTTCTTATTTGTAGACTCTGTGGGAGAGGGAGAGGGTGGGAAGATTTGGGAGAATGACATTGAAACATGTAAAATATCATGTATGAAAAGAGATGCCAGTCCAGGTTCGATGCACGATACTGGATGCTTGGGGCTAGTGCACTGGTACGACCCAGAGGGATGGTATGGGGAGGGAGGAGGGTTCAGGATGGGGAACACATGTATACCTGTGGTGGATTCACTTTGATATTTGGCAAAACTAATACAATTATGTAAAGTTTAAAAATTATATAAAATTAAAAAAAATAAAAAATAAAATTAATTGAAATGATACAAAAAAATATAATACTTCTATTGAGTGAACAAATTGGGTGCTTCCTTATTTGAATGGACAAAATGCATCTTTGAGGAAATAAAGACTGAATAGCAATAAGTTTCTACCTTTTATTGAAGATATTGAGGTACTTTTTATACTGACTTCCCCAAGTCACCTATTCAAGAATTAGAAGAAATTCCTCTAGAACTTTAAAGAATCTAAAACACAGTTTTAAAATATCTCTTTAATTATGGTCTACTCTGAAACAAACAAGCAGTAAATCATTGAAACTGATTTTCTTAATCCTGTAATTGTATCATGCTTACCCCAAAAGGGCTTAAATTCATGAAACCAGGATTCTTGCATCTTTTTTTAAATTATTTATTTTTAATTGAAGGATATTTGCTTTACAATATTGTGTTGGTTTCTGCCATACATCAACATGAATCAGTCATAGGTATATCTTGCACATGTTTTAAAAGGCAGTTGCTCTTCTAACCAAGGAAACCTATCCTCTTATACCCAGGAATTATGGGAGATGAAGGCAACCTTTAGGGTTTGAGATACTAACTGACAGGTATCTGGCACAGCTAATTAGAAAGTTCCATCTACTACATATGAGCTGATACTACATATGAGCTGAGTCCTTTTTGTTTTTATCCTGATTTAATTTTTTTAAGTATGCAAATTACTAAGCACCCCTCCTCCATCTTAGTTTTCCATCACTCTGCTACATCTGGGTCACACATTTCCACCTACTACACCATAATCAAACATCGATTCCAGAGATGGAGAAGCAATAGATAGTAGAGGAAGTATAAGATTCTTATTATTGCCATAACCAAAATTGTAATACCTGGTATAATAAAAATATAACCCAGAAGAATAGTCATGGAACCAAAATTATCACATAAATAGTGGACTAGTTCAGTTCAGTTTAGTCGCTCAGTTGTCTCCGACTCTTTGTGAACCCATGGACTGCAGCACGCCAGGCCTCCCTGTCCATCACCAACTCTTGGAGTCTACCTAAACTTATGTCCATTGAGTTGGTGATGCCATCCAACCATCTCATCCTCTATCATCCCATTCTCCTCCTGCCCTCAATCTTTCCCAGCATCAGGGCCTTTTCAAATCAGTCAGTTCTTCACATCAGGTGGCCAAAGTATTGGAGTTTCAGCTTCAGCATCAGTCCTTCCAATAAACACCCAGGACTGATCTCCTTTAGGATGGACTGGTTGGATCTCCTTGGAGTCCAAGAGACTCACAAGAGTCTTCTCCAACACCACAGTTCAAAAGCATCAATTCTTTGGCATTCAGCTTTCTTTACAGTCCTACTCTCACATCCATACATGACCACAGGAAAAACCATAGCCTTGACTAGACGGACCTTTGTTGGCAAAGTAATGTCTCTGCTTTTGAATATGCTATCTAGGTTGGTCATAACTTTCCTTCCAAGGAGTAAGCGTCTTTTAATTTCATGGCTGCAGTGGACTAGAATGCTTCATAAAAATTAAATACCAAGTCACTTCAGCCAGTGGTTCCCTTTTCAGTTAAAGCTATCTCTAACTCAGTAATTTTAAAAATTAATTAATTAATTTTAATTGGAGGCTAATTACTTTACAATATTGTAGTGGTTTTTGCCATACACTGACATGAATCAGACATGGGTGTACTTGTGTCCCCCATCCTGAACCCCCCTCCCACCTCCCTCCCCATCCCATCCCTCAGGGTCATCCCAGTGCACCAACTTTGAGCACCCTGTCTCATGCATCAAACCTGGATTGGGGATCTATTTTGTATATGGTAATATACATGTTTCAATGCTATTCTCTCAAGTCATCCCACCCTCGCCTTCTCCCACAGAGTCCAAAATTCTGTTCTTTAATCTCTGTGCCTCTTTTGCGGTCTTGCATATAGGGTCATCGTTATCATCTTTCTAAATTCCATATATATGTGTTAATATACTGTATTGGTGTTTTTCTTTCTGACTTACTTCACTCTCTATAATAGGATCCAGTTTCATCCACTTCATTAGAACTGATTCAAATGCATTCTTTTGAGTAAAATACTGAGTAAAATACCATTGTATTTTTAAGTAGTTTTTTCCCTGTAGTTGACATCTAATCTTATCACATTGTGATCAGAAAAAATGCTTGAAATGATTTCAATTTTTTTGAATTTACTAAGGCAAGATTTATGGCCCAGGATGTGATCTATCCTGGAAAATGTTTTGCGTGCACTTGAGAAAAAGGTGAAATCCATTGTTTTGGGGTGAAATGTCCTATAGATATCAATTAGGTCTAACTGGTCCATTGTATCATTTAAAACTTGTGTTTCCTTGCTAATTTTCTGTTTGGTTGATCTATTCATAGGTGTGAGTGGGGTATTAAAGCCCCCCACTATTGTTGTGTTATTGTTAATTTCCCCTTTCATACTTGTTAGCATTTGCCTTATATATTGTGGTGCTCCTATGTTGGGTGCATATATATTTATAATTTGTATATCTCCTTCTTGGATTGATCCTCTGATCATTATGTAGGGTCCTTGTTTGTCTCTTTTCACGGGCATTATTTCAGTCTATTTTATCTGATATGAGTGTTGCTACTCATGCTTTTTTTTGGTCTCCATTTGCATGAAACATCTTTTTCCAGCCCGTCACTTTCAGTCTGTATGTGCCCCTTGTTTTGAGGTGGGTCTCTTGAAGACAGCATATACAGGGGTGTTGTTTTTGCATCCATTCAGCCAGTCTTTGTCTTTGGGTTGGGGCATTCAACCCATTTACATTTAAGGTAATTATTTATAAGTGTGATCCTGTTGCCATTTACTTTGTTGTTTTGGGTTAAAATTTATAGACCTTTTCTGTATTTCCTGTCTAGAGAATCTCCTTTAGCATTTGTTGAAGAGCTGGTGTGGTGGTGCTGAATTGTCTCAGCTTTTGCTTGTCTATAAAGTTTTTGATGTCTCCTTCATATTTGAATGAGATCCTTGCTGGGTATAGTAATCTGGGTTGTAGGTTTTTCTCTTTCATCACTTTAAGAATGTCTTGCCATTCCCTTCTGGCCTGAAGAGTTTCTATTTAAAGACCAGCTGTTATCCTTGTGGGAATCCCCTTGTGTGTTATTTGTTGCTTTTCCCGTGTTGCTTTTAATATTTGTTCTTTGTGTTTGATCTTTGTTAAGTTGGTAAATATGTGTCTTGGGGTGTTTCGCCTTGGGTTTATCCTGTTTAGGACTCTCTGGGTTTCTTGGACTTGGGTGGCTATTTCCTTTCCCATTTTAGGGAAGTTTTCAACTATTATCTCCTCAAGTATTTTCTCATTCCCTTTCTTTTTGTCTTCTTCTGGGACACTGATGATTCGAATGTTGGTGTGTTTAACATTGTCCCAGAGGTTTCTGAGGTTGTCTGCATTTATTTTAACTCTTTTTTCTTTTTTCCTCTTTGCTTCATTTATTTCCACTATTCTTTCTTCTACCTCACTTATCCTATCTTCTGCCTCTGTTATTCTTCTGTTGGTTCCCTCCAGAGTGCTTTTTATCTCAGTTATTGCATTATTCATTATTGATTGACTCTTTTTAAATTTCTTCTAGGTCCTTGTTCAACATTTCTTGTATCTTCTCAATCCTTGTCTCCAGACTATTTATCTGTAACTTCATTTTGTTTTCAAGATTTTGGATCATCTTTACTATCATTATTCTGAATTCTTTTTCATGTAGACTCCCTATCTCCTCCTCTTTGGTTTGGTTTGATGGGCATTTATCATGCTCCTTTACCTGCTGAATATTTTTCCACCTTTTTATTTTGATTAGATTGCTGTGTTTGAAGTGATCTTTCTGTAGGCTGGAAGTTTGTGGTTCCTCTTTATTGTGGAGGTTGCTTCCTGTGGTTGGGGTTGGACTAGTGGCTTGTCAAGGTTTCTTGTTTAGGGGAACTTTTATCTGTGTTCTGGTGTGTGGAGCTGTATCTCTTCTCTCTGGAGTACAATGAAGTGTCCAGTAGTAGCTTTTGGGGTATCTATGGGTTTGGTGTGACTTTGGGCAGCCTGTATTTTAATGCTCAAGTCTGTGTTCCTGCGTTGCTGGAGCATCAGCATGGTATGTCTTGCTCTAGAACTTGTTGGCTCTTGGGTGGAGCATGGTTTCAGTGTAGGTATGGAGGCTTTTGCGTGAGCTCTTGTTGATTAATATTCCCTGGAGTCAGGAGTTTAATGGTGTTCTCAAGTTTTGGATTTAAGCCTCCTGCCACTGGTTTTCAGTCTTATTCTTACAGTAGCCTCAAGAGTTCATCCATACAGCACAGATGATAAAACATCTAGATTAAAGGAGAAAAGATTCTCCACTGTGAGGGACACCAAGAGAGGTTCACAGAATTACATGGAGAAAAGAAGAGGGAGGAGGGAAATAGAGGTGACCAGGAGGAGAAGAGGGAGAGTCAAAAGGGGAGAGACCAATCTGGCCAGTAATCGGTTCCCTAAGTGTTCTCCATGGCCCGGAAAACCCAGAGAGATTCAAAGAGTTAAACAGAGAAGAGAAGGAGGAGGGAGGAGATAGGGGTGACCTGGGGGAGAAAAGGAAGAGTCAAAAGGGGAGAGAGCAATCAAGCCAGTAATCACACTCCTAAGTAAAAATGGGTACTGAAGACTAGATTCTTGGTACAAAATTGATAACAAATACCAAAAGGCAAAGATTAAAAATCTAGAGTAGAGGTTAGACTCTAAAAAATACAATATTAAAAATACAAAACAAAATCAATCACAAAAATTATGAAAAATATATATATGAAATTTTCTTTAAAAATAGGGTCTCTTTTTTTAGGAGGTAATAGTAGGTTATAAAAATGAAAATTAAAAGAGTAATAAAGAAGGTAAAAATAAAAAATTAAAAATTTTAAAAATATTTAAAAAATGATAATAGTAAAAAATATATCTAGGAATTTCTCTGGAGCTATTGAGAGGAGTATGGGGTCAGTTCAGTTTCAGATAGTTCCTTGTTCCAGGTTATACTTCTTCTCAAGGTCTATAGGCCCCTTCCAATGCTTAGTCAATGCTAACTACAGGGTTTTAATCTGTTGTATCTGTCACTTCCAGAGCAGTTCTCTCTTCTTTGTTTGTTTTGGCTTTCTCTGTTTGCAAGTCTCTTCAGTGTCTAATTTCCACCTTGACATAATGGGTCAAAGGTGGTAACTTATTTAGGCTCACTTGTTCAGTTGTGTTGTGGGAAGGGAGAAACACTGCAAACAAATATCACTGGCATGTGTGGGGAGTGCTCGCAGCGTATGGAGCACACTGGGTTTGCCCAGCTCATGGCAGTGTATGTTTTCCTGGTCTACATTGCTCATGCTCCAAGTTGCTCTGCAGGGGTACTTTCCAAAGTGGTCCTGCGTTTCGTGTACTTCCCAGGTCTAAGCTGCTCAGATTCAGGTTCTTGGGTATTCCATAAAGGCACAGACTTGGTTGGGTGTGTGTTTTGTGCCCTTCTCAAGTCCGAGCAGCTCAGGCAACCAGATCCTTGGCGAATGCACTGTCCCAGGTGGGCTGTGTATCTTAATCACCTCCCTGGTCTTGGCCACTCCATTTCCCAGGTGCACCACGAGAGTGTCATCTCAGGTGTGCCATGTGTCTCCTCTGGGGAGCTGATCTCAGGCTGTGACCCTCCTGGCAGGTGTCAACCATCCAGGATCCCAGGAAGATGTGGTTAGCAACTGGAAGCCCATTCACAGTTTGGTGGAGGATGCCATCTCTGGGGCCGAGATTGCCCCTTGCCTTCTGGTGCTGGCTGTCACACGCCTGCCTCTCTGCCTCCAGCAGGGGCATGGGCCAGTCCGCAACCGGCTAGCTCTCCTTTGGTATTCACTCAATCCTTTGTTCTGTGAATGGGCCAGGCTGTGCCTTAGGTGAGAGCTTTTCAGGGGAAAGTTCTCTCTGTCTCTCTCTTTTCTCTCTCTGGCTATCCCACAGTTTGGGTTGCTATCTCATGTTAGCTCCCTCAGATTGTCCTCAGGGCATTCAGGCCTGGTCCTTACCCTAAGCATGCAACGCATGCCTCCCTGTACAGCCCCCATTCGCTGGTGGCAGACACGAGCATCTGGGCTGCTTACCCACTGGGAGTTGTGGTTAGGTGCGTATTCTGTGGGTTTTTTTCCTTCCAGTTATGTTGCCCTCTGAGATTCCCAAACTCCCCACAGACCTGCCAGTGAGAGGGTTCCCTGCTGTTTGGAAACTTCTACTTCATGTCTCCCTCCTCAGGACAGGTCTCCATCCCTAACTCTTTCGTCTCTCTTTTTGTGTTTTATATTTTGTCCTATCTCCTTTTGAAGGGAATGGGCTGCCTTTCTAGGTGCCTGGGGTCCTCCGCCAGCATTCAGAAGTTGTTTTGTGGAAGTTGTTCAGCATTCAAATGATCTTTTTTGTGGGAGAGATCAAATGATCACATTTGTGGGGGAGAAAGTTGTCTCTCCGTCCTATTCCTCTGCCATCTTAGGACCGCCTAACTCAGTTTTATATATATATCAGGATGGATGAAGCACAAGCTGGAATCAAGATTGCCAGGAGAAATATCAATAACCTCAGAAATGCAAATGACACCAACCTTATGGCAGAAAGCAAAGAGGAACTAAAGAGCCTCTTTATGAAAGTGGAATAAAAGAGTGAAAAAGGTGGCTTAAAACTCAACATTCAGGAAATGAAGACCATGCCAACTGGTTCCATCACTTCATGGCAAATAGATGGGGAAACAATGGAAACAGTGAGAGACTTTATTCTTTTGGGCTCCCAAATCACTGCAGATGGTGACTGCAGCCATGAAATTAAAAGATGCTTGCTCCTTTAAAGAAAATCTATGACCAACCAGGATAGCATATTAAGAAGCAGAAACATTACTTTTCTGACAAAGGCCCATTTAGTCAAAGCTCTGGTTTTTCCAATAGTCTTGTATGGATGTGAGAGTTGCACCATAAAGAAAGCTGAGTACCAAAGAATTGATGGTGTTGGAGAAGACTCTTGTGAGTCCCTTGGTGAGCAAGGAGATCAGCCCAGTCAATCCTAAAGGAAATCAGTCCTGAATATTCATTGGAAGGACTGATGCTGAAGCTGAAACTCCAGTACTTTGGCCACGTGTTGTGAAGAACTGACTCATTTGAAAAGACCCTGATGCTGGAAAAGACTAAGGGCAGGCGGAGAAGGGGGTGACAGAGGATGAAATGGTTGGATGGCATCATCATCTCAATGGACATGAGTTTGAGCAAACTCTGGGAGTTGATGATGGACAGGGAAGCCTGGCGTGCTGCAGTCCATGGGGTTACAAAGAGTCAGACACAACTGAGTGACCAAACTGAATATATAAATATTCAGACATTCCAGACTTTCTTGATGACCCCAGGCCACACGGAGTGCTGAATTTAACATAGAAATAAATACAAAAGTAATATAGTCTATCTTTTGTGGATACATACAAAATCAGAGCTACCATTACTGAGTATTTGTGGGAAACCTGTTCTTTCTTCAAACTATACCTGGTTGAAAAAGTAAGGCATCATTTATCCAACTCCTATCCCTCTTCCTATCTTTTCAAAGAACTCATCAGTCTCTGTGTTTTCAGGTTATTGACTATTGGAAGAGAGATGAAGGAAACAAAAATAGCAAAATTGGATATAGAAAAAGTTTAAGACTACAAAATTAACAAAAATCCTGGTATGGTCCTCATGAATGCCTTTCTATTGATGCTATCTGAAAGATTTCATTGTACATTTTGTTTGTTTTTTGCTCATAAACCTCCACTCCAATCTTGGTACTAATTTTACCTACATCATGTAGACACTTTTATCATGAAGGTTCACTTTGCTAGACTTCAGTTCTAGAGACGCATTGTGTGTGTTAGTTGCTTAGTCGTGTCCGACTCTGCAACCCCATAGACCCCAGCCCACCAGGCCCCTCCGTCCATGGGATTGTCCAGGCAAGAACACTGGAGTGGGTTGCCATTTCCTTCTCCAAAAGAAACTATAGAAAGAAAGAAAGGGAAGTCTCTCAGTCGTGTCAGACACGACTCTTTGCAACCCCATGGACTATAGCCTAACAGGCTCTTCCATCCATGGAATTTTCCAGGCAAGAGTACTAGAGTGGGTTGCCATTTCCTTCTCCAAAGAGGCACTGCTGCTGCTGCTGCTAAGTTGCTTCAGTCGTGTCCAACTTTGTGCGACTCCATAGATGGCAGCCCACCAGGCTCTCCCGTCCCTGGGATTCTCCAGACAAGAACACTGGAGTGGCTTGCCATTTCCTTCTCCAATGCAGTAAAGTGAAAAGTGAAAGTGAAGTCGCTCAGTCGTGTCCGACTCTTAGCGACCCCATGGACTGCAGCCTACTAGGCTCCTCCGTCCATGGGATTTTCCAAGCAAGAGTACTGGCGTGGGGGGCCGTTGCCTTCTCCGAAAGAGACATTAGATCATAACAATTTAAAGGACATGCTTGCAGATTGATCTCAATCTAAATTCTAGCTCAACCATTTAATACGCATGTCTTTGTTTAAGCATGAATGCTCAGTCGCTCAGTCCTGTCTGGCTCTTTGTGACTCCATGGACTGTAGCCTGCCAGGATCCTCTGTTCATAGAATTTTCCAGGCAAGAATACTAGAATGGGTTGCCATTTCCTACTCCAGGGGATCTTCCCGACCCAAGGATCAAACCTGCATCTCCTGCCTATCTCTTGCATTGCAGGCTGATTCTTTATCACTGAGCCACCAGTGAAGCTCCCTTTGCACAACACACACCTCAATTTGTGTACCAGCAAAACACAGGTGCCCAATATGCTACTGGAGATCGGTGGAGAAATAACTCCAGAAAGAATGAAGGGATGGAGCCAAAGCAAAAAGAATATCCAGCTGTGGATGTGACTGGTGATAGAAGCAAGGTCCGATGCTGTAAAGAGCAATATTGCATAGGAACCTGGAATGTCAGGTCCATGAATCAAGGCAAATTGCAAGTGGTCAAACAAGAGATGGCAAGAATGAATGTTGACATTCTAGGAATCAGCGAACTAAAATGGACTGGAATGGGTGAATTTAACTCAGATGACCATTATATCTACTACTGTGGGCAAGAATCCCTCAGAAGAAATGGAGTAGCCATCATGGTCAACAAGAGTCCAAAATGCAGTACTTGGATGCAATCTCAAAAATGACAGAATGATCTCTGTTCGTTTCCAAGGCAAACCATTCAGTATCACAGTAATCCAAGTCTATGCCCCAACCAGTCACGCTGAAGAAGCTGAAGTTGAACGGTTCTATGAAGACCTACAAGACCTTTTAGAACATCCCCAAAAGATGTCCTTTTCATTATAGGGGACTGGAATGCAAAAGTAGGAAGTCAAGAAACACCTGGAGTAACAGGCAAATTTGGCCTTGGAATACAGAATGAAGCAGGGCAAAGACTAATAGAGTTTTGCCAAGAAAATGCACTGGTCATAACAAACACCCTCTTCCAACAACACAAGAGAAAACTCTATACATGGACATCACCAGATGGTCAACACTGAAATCAGATTGATTATATTCTTTGCAGCCAAAGATGGAGAAGCTCTATACAGTCTGCAAAAACAAGACCAGGAGCTGACTGTGGCTCAGATCATGAACTTCTTATTGCCAAATTCAGACTTAAACTGAAGAAAATAGGGAAAACCACTAGATCATTCAGGTATGACCTAAATCAAATCCCTTATGATTATACAGTAGAAGTGAGAAATAGATTTAAGGGACTAGATCTGATAGATAGAGTGCCTGATGAACTATGGACAGAGGTTTGTGACATTGTACAGGAGACAGGGATCAAAACCATCCCCATGCAAAAGAAATGCAAAAAAGCAAAATGGCTGTCTGGGGAGGCCTTACAAATCGCTGTGAAAAGAAGAGAAGTGAAAAGCAAAGCAAGGAGAAAAGGAAAGATATAGGCATCTGAATGCAGAGTTCCAAAGAATAGCAAGAAGAGATAAGAAAGCCTTCCTCAGTGATCAATGCAAAGAAAAGACTATATTACTTTTATATTTATTTCTATGTTAAATTCAGCACTCAGTGTGGACTGGGGTCATCGAGAAAGTCTGGAATGTCAGGAAAGGAGGATGATAATGTAAACTACTAAAGCATGGGAAAGTTCTAGAAAAAATACAAAAAAAAAAATCTATTGCTTTATGGCATTGGCCATATCTTCTGACCTCCTCATCCTTCTTGATTTGCTTCTCTCATTTTTTATTACTCTATGATTTTATAAAACAGTGAATTACTTTCTTGAACGAATGTTTAAATATAAATGAGCATGGAAAGTTATCAGTATGAAAGCTCAGAGCAAACACAACTGATATTGTGTAAGAAAAGAACAACATTTCTGCAGATGAAAGCTGAAAAAGTCTTTGAGTTTCAGAGTCTGGCTTCAGTTTCTCTCAGCATTTATAAACCCATTCTAGACAAAGCCTCTAGTGAATCCAGGGAACTTAGGCTCACCAATGTGGAGATAATCTAACAGGGTAATAGAGTGAGTTAGATAATGAACTTCTGACAAGTGAGCTTATGTACATATCCTTCTAAACCTACCATGGCCAATCTTCTCTCAGGAGCAGTTAAAAGCAAAACACTTTATTGAGGGCTTATTAATCAGGGTAAGCTAGTGAGCATAACAAATTTTCAGTAGATTAACACAATAAAATTTTATTTTAAACACATTGTTGTTGTTTAGTCTTTAAGTCGTGTCCAACTCTTTTGCGATCCCATGGATTGTAGCCCATCAGGCTCCTCTGTCCATGGGATTCCCAGGCAAGAATACTGGAGTGGGTTGCTGTGCCTTCCTCCAGGGAGTCTTCCTGACCCAAGGATTGAACCCAAGCCTCTTGCATCTCCTGCATTTCAGGTGGATTCATTATGCTGATCCACCAGGGAAGCCCATTTTAAACACACACCACAGTCCAGTGTAGGTAGGCAGGGTGAACTTTCTATGTCATCATCTCCAATTGATCCATACAACATTGAGAGGAAATTAGAAATTCCAAGAGTACTTATTCTGAGAAAGCTAAGTACTCAGAAGAATCTGGGCCAAACCCACCTAGGTATTCTGCCCTAAGATAACAAAAATAAATGGTCTCATAGCAGCAGGAATCTTGTTGATGACTGCCCTTGACATGTCTGTATTAAATTCCACTGCACCAGTCTAGACTGGTTGCTTTCAACACTTGATGCAAAGCTGGGATCTCCTTTACCTTATCCTAGGGATTCATTTTGACCCTTTCATGTGTTTGGTTTCCAGTTTTATCTATCCTGTGTCTTTCTCTTTTGTATGTATTACCAGTTTTGGCAGCATACATCTTCATATTGCTACATGAGGAATGGTGCATGACAGGTAAAGTTTTTTGAATCTTTATATATTAGTCTGCTAGGGCCGCCATGACAAAGTACTACAAACTGAGTGGTGTGACAACAAAAATTTGTTATCTCACAGTTCTGGAGGCTAAAATTCCAAAATTAAGGAGTCAGAAGATTTGATTCCTTTTGAGGGTTGTAACAGAGAAACTGTTCCATAGAGCTTTTGAAACATCTGGTGGATTGAAAATGCCAAGCCAATGCCAATCTTTGGCATTCTTTGGCTTGTAGATGCACCATCCCAATCTCTGTCTTCAGGGTCACATGGCGTTCTCACTATGTGTGTATATCAGTGTCTGACTTTCCCCATTTTAAAGGATATCAGTCATAAGAGATTAAGGGCCCAGGCTATTCCAATATGATATCATATTAACTAAAATGGTATCTTCAATAACTTTATTTCCAAACGAGATCACATTATAAAGTACTGGGAGTTAGGACTTTAACATGCGAATTAGAAGGATACATAATTCAATCCGCAACATTTCACATATCTGAAAATGTCTTCATGCTCTCCTAAAATGTCATTACATTGAAGGTTAGAAATAATTTTCTTTCAGATTTTGAAAACATTGCTTCTTTATTGTGTAGCTTCTAGTGCTGCCTATTGAGAAATCTAAAGTTATTTGAATTCCTAATTTTTCACATGTGACTTGTTCAAATCTCTCTAGAATCTTTAACATCTTTTCTTTTCTACAAGCACTCTGAAATCTTACAATAATGTCACTTGGTGTGGAAATATTTTCATCCATTGTTACAGGCACCTTGTGGACCTTTTCTAGGGACCCATGGCTCTAAGTCCTGGGATTTTCTTGAATTTGTTAATGGTTTGATATTTCTTGCTTCTACTTTTAATGTTCTCTCTCCCTTGGAACTCTTATCATATGGTTGTTATATCCTCTGGACTGGTCCTCTAATTTTCTTTTCTCTTCTATATCCTATTTATCTGTTGTTTTGTTCCATTTTCTGAGATTTATTCAAATATCTTCAAAATTTTCTATCAAGTTTTAAATGTTTTGCTATCATGTTTTTAAGTTCCATGAGGTTTTTTGTTTTCTGAGTGCTTCATTTGTGTAACATCCTATTCTTATTTGTTTGTATCTCTGCCTGCATAATCTCCATTTGCTATAAATTGCCTTTTCTTTTTGTCTCCTCAGCTGTTTCATAACTCTTAGTTGTCTGGTATTACTTCCTTTTATTGATTGTAATCTTTGAGTTCAATCCTAAAGGAAATCAGTCCTGAATA
Source organism: Bos javanicus (assembly GCF_032452875.1). NCBI lineage: Eukaryota > Metazoa > Chordata > Mammalia > Artiodactyla > Bovidae > Bos > Bos javanicus. The sequence continues at coordinate 77,292,218 of NC_083897.1, read as the reverse complement.
TTCATTGGAAGGACTGATGCTGATGCTGAAGCTCCAATACTTTGGCCACCTGATGCAAATAACTGATTCATTGGAAAAGACCCTGATGCTGGGAAAGATTAATGACAGGAGGAGAAGGTTGGATGAGGATGAGATGGAAGAGGATGAGATGGTTGGATGGCATCAACAACTCAATGGGCATGAATTTGAGCAAGCTCCGGGGAGTTGGTGATGGACAGGGAAGCTTGGTGTGCTGCAGTTCATGGGGTCACAAAGAGTCAGACATGACTGAGTGACTGAACTGAACTGAATCTTTGAGTTCATATTTATGACTTCTTGACTATGAGCCTCATTTTAAGGTTATATCACTGCACTTCATTTTAAGGTTATATAAGATTATATCACTTCATTTTAAGGTTATGGTTATATCCTTTCTCTTAAAAATGGTCAGTTTGCCGCCCACCCCAAATACTCTTCCAGTTTCCTGCCTAAAAGGCAAAGACCTATCTGCCACCTTTCTGGAAGCCCAGTGGAAGAAGAAGGCTTAGGGGAGGTAGTTTCGGTTCAGTACATTAGCCCTATCCTCAGCTACACCTGGTGTCCTTCAGTCAAGAAATCTTTTGTTTTACCCTCGCTAGAAAATAAATGCCCAAATATCTGTCAGGGTTTAGGAATGGAATCGCCCAATTCCATTCACGGTAATATAGAGTGCCAAAAGTGAAAGTTGCTCAGTCATGTCTGACTCTGCAACCCCATGGACTGTAGTCCATGAAATTCTCTAGGCCAGAATACTGGAGTCTTTCCCTTCTCCAGGGGATCTTCCGGACACAGGAATCAAACCAGGGTTTCCTTCATTGCAGGTGGATTCTTTACCAACTGAGCTATGAGGGAAGTATAGAGTGCCACCTAGTGCTCAAATCTGTTTGTCAGTTTTCTAGTTATACCCCTTTTCTTAGAGTCCTTTATGGTAGACACTAAGGAAATACAACAATAATTCAGCTTTCCTCATTTCACTTCCCAATCTCCTTTGGATTAACCTCCAATTCACAGTCATGTGAATTGTTTTGGCCTTGAAATGTGAGCAGGTGAAGCATGTCATTTCCAAGCAGAATGCTTAGGAACAAATGTATGGTTTGCCATGTTACTTTTTTTCTGCTATGGCAATTGTTTCAAGATGAAGCCCCCACAAGCCTCATTTCCTGAGTGATTACACTAGACATGTAGTGTGAGCAATAAACAAATCTTTTAATGTTTTAAACCTATGAGATTCCAGTTACCATAGTATAAGCCTATTGATCACAGACTCCACTTTATCCTTACTTCCAAATTAAATGTTGCCATCATTCCTGAAATTTTTGAATATGGTTCAACATAAAATTTATTTGCTGTTAGCTTTATTCCATCCTAGCTTAGGATCATGCTTCCTTTTTTCTTTCTTAAAAATTATTTATTTGTTTATTTTATTTTTGGTTGTGCTGAGTGTTCATTGCTGCATGGGCTTTTTTTCTAGTTTCAGGCCAGTGGGGGCTACTCTCTAGTTGTGGTACACAGGCTCCTCATTGCAGTGGCTTCTCTTGTTGCACAGCACAAGCTCTAGGGCATGCAGGCTTCAGTAGTTGCAGCATATGGATTCAGTAATTGTGACTCCCAGGCTGTAGAGCACAGGTGCAATCATTGTGGCACATGGGTTTAGTTGCTCCGTGGCATGTGGGAATCTTCCTGGATCAGGGATCAAACCTGTGTCTCCTGCATTAGTAGGTGAATCATTTACCACTGAGCCACCAGGGAAGCCCAGGATCATGTTTTCTTGAGCATGATAAGTTGGCTGCTACTTGTCCATTTACATTCTATTTGCTAAACCTAATTGCTTGTATCCCCTCTCTTATTTCTCCCCTCCTTTTGGATGTATGGCTTTAAGAAAGATCCCTTTACTTTATCTTTAGTGAGGTTTCAAGAGGTAATGAAAGTAGATGTGCATGTTCAAGGTGCCATCTTTACTCAGAAGTTTTCACTCCAAATGAACTTGAAGGAAAATTGAAGGACATGCTGCTTTTTGGACCCACTGTCTGAGATCCTGTGGACTCCTGCCACCTGCTACAGTTTGAGATGTTGAGGAGAGCCTCTTATGACTTCCAGAATCTGGGTCAATTTTTGTAAGGCTTTTTGTTCACCATAAGGGCTCTAGGGTGTGAAAGTACTTTTCACATTGTAATGTCCAGTTGAATTTCTGCCAAAATACTTGCCTTAGATATTGGGCCTGGCATCAGCCTTCAGTGCATAGAAACAATCAAGTATCGTATGTCTTGCAGAATTTTTAATTTTCTAGTGGCAGCATTACTGGCACAAGCTTATATTTTTGGGGATTCCTTAGGTCCTTTAGTATTTTTAATTTTAAATTTATTTATTTTTAATTGAAAGATAATTGCTTTACAGAATAGTGTTGGTTTCTGCCAAACATCAACGTGAATCAACCATAGGTATACATATGTCCTGTCCCTCTTGAACCTCCCTCCCATCTCCCTCCCCATCCCACCCATCTAGACTGTTACAGGGTCCCTGTTTGAGTCCCGTGAGTTATACAGCAAATTTCCATTGGCTATCTATTTTACACATGGTAATGTAAGTTTCCATATTACTCTCTCCATACACCCCACTCTCTCCTTCCTCCCCCTCCCCATGTCCATAAGTCTGTTCCTTATGTCTGTAGGGAACAGACATTGCTGTTTTGCAAATAATTTCATCTGTACCATCTTTCTAGATTCCATATATATGTGTTAGTATGATATTTGTTTTTGTCGTTCTGACTTACTTCACTCTGTATAATAGATTCTAGGTTCATCCACCTCATTAAAACTGATTCAAATGTGTTCCTTTTTATGGCTTAGTAATATTCAATTGTATGTATGTACCACAGCTTCTTTATCCATTCATCTGTCAATGGACATCTAGGTTGTTTCCATGTTCCAGTTATTGTAAATGGTGCTGCAATGAACATTGGGATACATGTGTCTTTTTCAATTTTGGTTTCCTCAGGGTATATGCCTAGGAGTGGGATTCCTGAGTCATATGGTGGTTTTATTCCTAGTTTTTAAAGGAATCGCCATACTGTCTTCCATAGTGGTTGTATCAATTTAAATTCCCACCAACAGTGCAAGAGGGTTCCCTTTTCTCCACAGCCTCTCCAGCCTTTATTGCTTGTAGACTTTTTGGTGATGATCATTCTGACCAGTGTGAGGTGATATCTCATTATACTTTTGACTTGCCTTTTTTTAAAATTTTTAAATTATTATTATTTTTTACTTTACAATATTGTATTGGTTTTGCCATACATCAACATGCATCCTTCCTATAATAATGAGCAATGTTGAGCATCTTTTCATGTGTTTGTTAGCCACCTGTATGTCTTCTTTGGAGAAATGTCTGTTTAGTTCTTTTCCCCACTTTTTGATTGGGTTCTTTGTTTTTCTGGTATTGACTTGTATGAGCTGCTTTTGTATTTTGGAGATTAATCCTTTGTCAGTTGTTTCATTTGCTAATATTTTCTCCCATTCTAAGGGTAGTCTTTTCACCTTGCTTATAGTTTTCTTTGCTGTGCAAAAGCTTTTAAGTTTAATTTGGTCCCATTTGTTTATTTTTGTTTTTATTTTCATTACTCTAGCAGGTGGGTCATAGAGGATCTTCCTGTGATTGATGTCAGAAAGTATTCTGCCTATGGTTTCCTCTAAGAGGTTTGTAATTTCTGGTCTTACATTTAGGTCTGTAATCTATTTTGAGTGTAATCTTTGCGTATGGTGATAGGAAGTGCTCTAATTTTATTCTTTTATGTTTAGCTGTCCAGTTTTCCCAGCACCACTTATTGAAGAGACTATCTTTGCCCCATTGTATATTCTTGCCTCCTTTGGAAAAGATAAGTTACCCATAGGTGCATGGGTTTATCTCTGGGCCTTCTATCTTGTTCCATTGGTCTATGTTTCTGATTTTGTTCGAGTAGCATGCTGTCTTGATGGCTGCAGCTTTGTGGTATAGTCTGAAGTCAGGAAGGTGGATTCCTCCAGTTCCATTCTGCTTTCTCAAGATTTCTTTGGCTATTAAGGGTCTTTTATGTTTCCATGCGAATTGTGAAATTCTTTGTTCTAGTTCTGTGGAAAATGCCATTGGTAATTTGATAGGGATTGCATTGAATCTGTAGATTGCATTTGGTAGTATAGTTATTTTCACAACTTTGATTTTATTCCAACCCAGAAACATGGAATATCTCTCCATCTGTTTATGTTGTCTTTGATTTCTTTCATCAGCGTCTTACAGTTTTCTGTATACAGTTCTTTTGTCTCCTTAGGTTGGTTTATTCCTAGATACTTTATTCTTTTTGTTGCAACAGTGAATGGGATTGATTCCTTAATTTTTCTTTCTGATTTTTCATTGTTAGAATATAGGGATGTAAGTGGGGGGGTCCTTTATTAATATACCCTGAGATTTTCCCATGTTTTGGCTCCTGGGGAAACAAGACAGTAGTGTGCAATGCATGGGGAAGGTATGTGGTCATGAGAAATATTCATCAGCTTTGGGGTCTGTGTTTTCATTGGTAAGTTATGTCCTAAAAGACAAGAGCTGTACAAGAGTCACCTGAGGCTGACCTATTTGAGGCCCTAAGGAGTTTTGGCCTGAGCTTTAGGGAATCTTAGTTATAGACTATGCTTGTCTACTAACTCCCTCTGTGATCTTGAACAATTTCACCTCCCTGAGCCTCTCAGTTTCCTAAAATCTCTTCCAGCTCAAATATTGCAATTCATGAAAGTTTAATGATGCTGGGGATTGACCTGCTCAGGGTAATAATGGTTTAAGGAGAGAAATGAATAGGCTGGTTAAAGTGTGACCTTCCCAGGGGATATAAAATATTTTCTCAATTAAATGCACATCTTCTGAACCAGTTTGCAGTTAGCAAGGGCTGTGTGAGTCAGCTTTATGAAGAGGCTGCCTAGACAGGAATTCAGAATTTAGGAAGTAGATGGTGACGGACACATAATGATTCTCACCTGTCACACAGTAAAGCCGGAGTATGGTGCTTACAGCTGACAGTCACATTTTAGTCAGGGCCATAGAGAGGCAGAAGAGGTTTCAGGGCTGTGACCAGGATGATAATGGTACTCTGAACTATGCCACATGAAAAGCAGAAGGGCTTGGGGATAAGTAGTTAGAATAAGACCCACAGGAAGGTCTGGACCCTTGTTTTTAGCTGTCTGAAGGGCTTTTGTGAGGGAGAAGAGTGACTTCAAACAGTGGAGTTTGGCAGAACAGAATCTGCTGCAAAAGAAAAAAATTCAACAACAGAAACCCACTGCTTCTTGAGGCATCCTATGATTCTAAAAGTTAGCAAGACCTTCCTATTAACTTGATGTAGCTCTGTTACATCTACCTGCCAAACTCCATTGTTTGAAGTCACTCTTCTAACTTTACAATATTGTATTAGTTTTGCCAAATATCGAAATGAATCCGCCACAGGTATACCTGTGTTCCCCATCCTGAACCCTCCTCCCTCCTCCCTCCCCATACCCTCCCTCTGGGTCGTCCCAGTGCACCAGCCCCAAGCATCCAGTATCGTGCATCGAACCTGGACTGGTGACTCGTTTCATACATGATATTATACATGTTTCAATGCCATTCTCCCAAATCTCCCCACCCTCTCCCTCTCCCACAGAGTCCATAAGACTGATCTATAGACTCAATTACCATTTGATAAGAAAAATGTACAAAGGGTCAGATATCAGGTGAGGAAGTAGATTAAATAATCCAAAATATCAGAGCACCATTCAAATCCTGAAAGTCAATCACCAAGATAGTGCTAAAGGAATTTTAATCATGAGGTCTGAAATTCAACATAGAAAAAGTACCTATATACCACCATTTATAATGAAATTCCTGTCCATTGGCCTCTGGACAAATATCTGATTGCCATCTTGGAGTTGTTGTTTAGTCACTCAGTCACGTTCAATTCTTTTGTGACCCCTACTGTAGCCCACCAGGCTCCTCTGTCCATGGGATTTCCCAGGCCAGAATACTGGAGTGGGTTCCCTTCTCCTTTCCATTCCCTTCTCCATGGGATCTTTCTGACCCAAGGATTGAAACCACGTCTCCTGCATTGGCAGGCAGATTCTTTACCACTGAGCCACCAGGGAAGCCCTGCCATCCTAGAGACTACATCTTAAATTCAGCAATTTTGTCATTGTTTCCCCAAATTCTAAATTTATGTCTTGTTCAGTCTGTAGCATTATTTTCTGTTTCAAGTATAATTTGAATATTTGAATTATAATGTCATAATATTTGATATTCAAATATGATAATGAATATAAAGGTGTTTGGTAAGTTGCAAAGTGCCACAGAAAAATACAAGATTATCAGTGTTACACTGGTCTAAGTATAATCTGGTCTCTGATAGATTCAAAAGAAGGTCAGCTTCCCTAAGGTAGGAAGAGGTAGATGGTTTGCTAAGTGATTCCCTCTAGGACCTCTGACTAATAATTGCTAACCTTACAATTACTTCTAGAATCATCTATGTTTCCCTCTAGAGCCATGTGGAAAGAAAGAGAGATGATTGAACACTATGAGTAGTTGGAGGTAGGAGATTGCAGAGTATAATGTTGTTCAGTTGCCCAGTCTTGTCTGACTCTTTGTGACTCTATGGACTGCAGCACAAAAAGGCCTCCCTCTCCCTCACCATCTCCTAGAATTTGCCCAAGTTCATGTCTATTGCATCGGTGACACCATCCAGCCATCTCATACTCTGACGTCCTCTTCTTCTTCTACCCTCAATCTTTCCCAGTATCAGGGACTTTTCCAAAGAGTTGGTTGTTCGCATCAGGTGACCAAAATACTGGAGCTTCAGCTTCAGCATCAGTCCATCCAATGAGTATTCAGGGTTCATTTTCTTTAAGATTGATTGGTTTGATCTCCTTGCTGTCCAAAGGACTATCAGAAGTCACAGAATATAATAGCAGGGCTATATAAAAGATTGCAAGAGTGGGGATGGGTATAACAGAAACAAGAATAGAACATACAGAGGCCAATGTGAATTAAATAGTCAATGTCTTATGCAGATGCTCCCAGTATTTTTTAAATAAAAGTTTTAGATATTTGTTCATTTGTACAAGACTGTTTAGGTGGTGCCACCTCAGGATAGAAATTGTTGTCCAAAGCCTAGGGACTTTAAAAGTACAAAAGCCTCTACTTTCTTTGGCACAGGTATGATGGGTGGGAAACTTCGTCTCTGCAAATGTGTTGGATAAAGAACTAGTATATTGGGAAAGGGAATTGTATCCCTGGAATGAACTCTGGGGCTGGCAAGAACAGTTGATATTCTTTCCTATTCTTTCCTACTCCCAGCTGTTTCTAAGAAACAAGCATTGTTTACTTTTTGAAGAGGAGGGAAAAAAAATGACACTTTTTTTTTTCACCAGGGAGGAAAAAAGATGTCTCTGTCAGATTGTCTTTGGGCTTGGGCTTGTTTATTTATTAGCTGCTAGGAATCAACTGTTTTCTGAAGCCAAGGCCCAGGTCACAGGGCCTATGTAATGAGAGGATGTATCATTAGTGAGCAGTGGATATCAGCATCAACTGTGCATAGTAACACCTCAGTATTATTTGTGATTAAAACTCTTCTCAGCTATTCTCTCTCCTTTTTCTCCTTGGCTTCTGATTCACTCTGTTCTCTTTTCATTTCTCCCTCTCTTTGTCTTTTATTTCTTAATCTCTCTTTCCTAATTCTTCCCCATTATCCCTGTTCTACATTCTATTTTTCTTCTCCTCCCTATCTGTGGATTTCTTTTGCTTATCATTCCCAGCTGGCTCAGGCGCCATGCAGATGTGCATCCACTTTTCCATTCCCAGCGTTTTTTCTAAAAAAAAAAAAAAGACAGATGCAAAGCCCTTATTAGCTCATCTCCTTGGTCTCCCAGCCAGGGAAAGATTGCTCCCCAGATAGGTTCTACTTTACCTTACTTCAATTCAATGTGAAATGACTCAAACCAATCGACTTCCACAACTTCCTTGGGGATGATCACTTCATTGTTTAATACTACATGCTTTCAATTTTTCCTTCTTGGTCTAATATTTCCTTTGCTTCACTTTAACTCACTACTCTTGATTAGGATATCTGGGACTATTCTAAACCTTTTTGCTCCTTCCTTAGTGTTTATTCCTTTCTTAGGACTTAAATGTACTTATCACACTCCCACAGAGTAATAATGCCTTTGGCCCCTAAAAAGTTCTGTTCCATGGCCACTACGCCATAAGGTAGGTATTATTATCACCATTTTTAAAATATGGAAATTGAGACCCAGAGGGATTAAGAAACTTGCATAAGAATGCAGAGTTAGAAAGTAGTAGACTCTAGATCCAAAACTAGATCTGCTTGATTCCAAAGCCCATCATGTTCTGTTCACACAAAAACAAGGCTCAGGAGAGCTTAAGAAAAAAATCTCATAAAATACTTCTCTAGTTACTTGATCAGTCCTCAGGTCTAGCCCAAAATTCACTTGAAAATTTAATTTTGGAGTACATTAAAGGCAGCATGGCATATCAGAAGAACCTGGGCTATAGTCCTACACACACACACACACACACACACACACACTATACTTATATACATACATACATACATACACACACTGTAGGTGCCAGGCATTAAGCTAAGTTCTTTATGTATACTAAGCTATTTTGTTTTCTGCATTTCACAGATTAAGAAACTGAAGCAAGTAAAATTAAACAGTACTCAAGGTCACTCATTTATTAAATAGCAAAATTAAATCCAAAACCGGACAGTCTGACTCTAGAGTCTATGGTCTCATCTACAGCATTATCTCTTGCCAAATACAACATTATCTCTTAGTCCTATTGGTCCTGTTTCTTCTCAGTTGTTCACTTTCCTCATATACAAAATAAGCAGGCTGGACTAATGCAAAGGTCTGCAAAGTATGTTTTGTAGAACCCTGGGTTCCACAGAGGTATCTCAAGGGCCAGTGAAAATAAAGGAGAAGATTGGGAAGGGAAGACTAACCAACAGCGTTCTAGGTCTCCCAGCTTGCTTTCAAACCAGACCAGAGTTGCCTTTATCTGTTTTATGTATTGGAGTTCCTCTACCATGAAAATGTTTGAAAATACTTTTAAAGGATGGTGCAAATTGGGGGCAGAATGTTTTAGAGAATGGCGATCCCATTTTATCTCATTTTAATGTTCACCTGTATTCAGTCCTTGTATTTAGTCCCTTGATAAAGGCCATTTATTTTATGGACGTATTTACTCCAAGATACTGCAAGCTGTGTCTAGGCTTCCACGTAATTTCCTACACGCCATTTGCACTGCCTTTATCTTCATCTTATCAAGAAATCAGTTCTAGTCTATTTGATTTTCAGCCTTAGCACCTTCTCCCCCCTTTACCCAATAATCACTCAAAGATTATGAAAATATTTGAACTTCTAGGGACATAATATACTTATTTTTAGTGAGATGAACTGAAAGTTTTACTGAGGTAGGGACTGGAAAGCTTCGATATTCTGCTGTGTTATAGCCTGGATTTAAGTTCACAATTTTAAAAATATTTATTCATTTGGCTTTGTCAGGTCTTAATTATGGCACTTAGGATTTTTTTGCATCATGTGGAACATTTCATTGTGGCGAACGGGCTCTCTAGTTGCGGTGCACAGGCTTTGTTGCCCTGTGACATATGGGATCTTAGTTCCCCAACCAGGGATCAAATCCAAGTCCCCTGCATTGCAAGGATTCTTAACCACTGAATGACAGGGGAAATCTCTTAAGTTCACATTTTTATTATGCTCAGATAATTCTGAGCACCAAGGATATGTTAGGTATATTCTAAACATGAGACTAAACGGAAACACAGAGTAATTGAAATAATGTGGGAGAAGGGGAAGAGGTAAAAGTTCTATATTGACTTCTTTATCTTGAATTATAACTAAAGCTCCATATTTCACCTTGAGATTAGAAGGTCTTATGTATTGGAAGACTTAATTTAGCTCCATTTGGGAAGTTTGTAAGCCCTATAACATTGAGGTGAGACATCTTATTAGCATTTCCATGAACTACAGACCTTTCCTGGAGAAATTTTCATTAGCTCCACTTACATTCTAATTATCATGGAACTATATGGAGGGAAAAAGATAAACCAGTTTTGAAAACTGGTTGTCATAATTTTATCTCAACAACAAAATAAGTTCACACAGTAAATTTATGTTCTATTTATGTTCTCTTTGAGAAATGCCTACTAAAGCTTTACTCTTTCTGGTTCTGTGAAAGAAGAATGCTTTGTTCTCAATTGAGGAAGAAGTGGGAGGCTTCAGTGCCGTTAATATTTTTATTTTCCTAGAGAAATATTTGCATTTTATGCTTATTTGTGGGAAGACTTATCATCTGATTTTTCACACATTGCTTCCTTTCAAAATAGCTACATATGACACTCTCTCTTTCTACAGTACAGGGAAGGCACAAAGAAGATAATGGAAGACAAGAGACAGTCCAAGATCTTAAAAAGGAGAAATTTCAACTGAGTTTCTCAGATCATGTAAAAATGAATCTGTAAATCAGATAAACTATGACAGGTTGAGAACTCAGACTGTCAGCTTGATTATATAATACTCATATTTTTAATTTTATCTGCTGTCTTCCACTTTTCCTTTGTTTTTAGTAGTGTTTCTTTGGACAATTATAGTATTTCTGCATGCCTGCATGCTCAGTCGCTCTGTCGTGTCTGGATCTGACAACCTATGGACTGAAGGCCGCCAGACTCCTGTGTCATGGGGTTTTCCGGGCAGGAATACAGGAGTAGGTTGCCATTTCCTCCTCCAGGGGATCTTCCCAACCCAGGGATCCAACCCACAACTCCCTTCTCGCCTGCATTACAGGCAGATTCTTTTACCACTGAACCACATACACTGTGTTAAAGCTGACAAAGAAAAGGGATATTTTTATGTCAAAAAGTGTTTGAGTTTAATGGAGAAGCAGTGTCTTTTGATGTGAATTTTTAAAAAGGTACAAGGGATAAACTATTTCAAGCCATACTCTACTATTTAGAAATTTAATTCTCAGAATTATTCTCTATTCCAAATTTGGAAAGGTTTGTTTTATATAATGAGAGGGATTATCCCCTAAGCAAATTCACCAGAAGATGCTTTTGGACACCAAAAGATTAAATTGCCCGTTTTCATTAATAGATATTACTATATGCTTCATTTTCAATGATATATTGTTCAGCCAATCAAATGTGTAAAATACCTAATGTTTGATACGAAGATAAGTTTTGTCTTCAGATTAAATGAAATTGATGCAGTGGTAAAGAATCCACCTGCCAATCAAGGAGACATAAGAGACACGGGTTGGATACCCGAGTTGGGAAGATCCCCTGGAGTAGGAAATGGCAATCCTGCTCCAGTATTCTTGCCTGGAAAATTCCATGGACAGAGAGGCCTGGTGGGCTACAGTCCATGGGGTTGCAAAGAGCCAGACATGACTGAGGACACACAGACACATCCTAGCCCACAAGTTTTGGCTAAGAAATTTTAAGACATAATAACTTAGAAGTCATCTACATTTTATCCTCTTTCCTTCCCACCCACCCCCCTCACCAGTGCCATGAGTCCTCATGTACTGGCAGACTAGATTAAGTTTAGTTTGGCTAACATTATCCCTGTTAAATTGGAGTTAGTTTTATTAACACATAATACATAACAATGACCAGAATCATGGCCAACAAAGGTTCGATCCTGAAAATTCTCTCTTCTGTTCATTCTAACTGGGCTGTGCACAGAGGAAAGCAAGTGACCAGTGTGCCAGGAAAATAGGAACTGTTCTGAACTGCAGATTCTACTAGGGGAAAGACAGCACCATCACCTGAGTACTAATCCTAGAAATGAGCTAAACACTTAAAGCAGTTAAAGTTTTAAATACTTCATCTTTGTTACTTAGTCAAAAGCAAACTTTGCTTATCATGTTACTTAGGCTTTTGAAAAATTGAGGGGTAGTTTTTAATAAACATTAGGCTCAAAGTGTTTAACAATCTCTTTGTTACATCTGTAATGCCCAGTGTTGCATTATTTGCTCTTATGCCAAAACATGTCCAAATTCTTTGTCTGTATAAACTTGGAATATTAGAGTTTTATTTTTTTTCATCCAGGCAAGAAATAGTTATTGAGTGCCTATTGTGTGTAAAATAAGACTCTAGGTGCTGGGGAACACAACTACCAAGATGGTAAGCAAAGAGTGAAAACAAATAGGATGACTTTAAATTCTATTAAGAACTATTAAGAAAATAAAGTACAATAATGGGGCATTACAGTGTTTAGAAAAGGCTTCTTGAAAGAAGTGACATGAGTTTAGATAGGAAAGATGACATACTTGTTTTCTACTACCACATAACAAGTTGCCATTAATTTACTATCTCGGAGTTTCTGTGAGTCAGGTGTCCAAGTACATATTAGCTGAATACTTTGCTCAGGGTCTTGCAAGCCAAAACCAAGGTGCTGGCTGGGATTGTGAATCAAAAGGAGAGAGACAGATCCAGCCAGTAATCAGTTCCCTAAGTGTTCCCCACAGCCCATAACACAGACAGATTCACAGGGTTGGGGAGAGAAGAGGGAGGAAGGAGATAGAGATGACCTGACGGAGAAAAAGAAGAGTCAAAAGGGGGAGGGAGTAATCAAGTCAATAATCACCCTCCTAAGTAAAAATGGGTACTGAAGATTGGATTCTTAAAGGTACAAATTTGATAACAAATACCAGAAAGCAAAGACTAAAAATCTAAAGTAAAGGTTACACTCTCAAAAATATAATATTAAAACAAAACAAAACAAAATCACATAAATTATAAAAAATATATATGAAGTTTGCTTTAAAAATAGGGTCCTTTTTTGTAAGGTAATAGTAGGTTATAAAAATGAAAAGTAAAGGAGTCACAGAGGACCTAATAATGAAAAAAATTTTTAATTAAAAAAATGATAATAGTAAAAATATACCTAGAAATTTCTCTGGAGCTGTTGTGGGAATTGTGGTGTCAGTTCAGTTTCTGATAGTTCCTTGTTCCAGCTTATACTTCTCAAGATCTATAGGCCCCTTCCAATGTAGTTGGTGTTAACTACAGGGTTTTAATCCTTTGCACCTGTCACTTCCAAGGTGGTCCCCTCTGTTTATTCTGGTTTCTTCTGTGGCAGGTCTTTTCAGTGTCTAATTTCCTCCCTGACACAAGGGGGTGAAGGTGGTCACTTACTTAGGCTCACTTGTTCAGTGCTGTGGGGAGGGAGGAACACTGTAAACAAGTATCATTGGTGTGTGGGGGGAGTGCTTGCAGTGTTTAAGCCACACTGAGTTTGTGCCTGCTCGTGGCGTGTGTGCTTTTCCAGTCTACACTGCTCAGGCTTCAGGTCGTTCTACAGTGGAACTGTCTAAAGTGGGCCCTGCCAAAGAACTAAATAGACATTTCTCCAAAGAAGACATACAGATGGCTAACAAACACATGAAAAGATGCTCAACATCACTCATTATCAGAGAAATGCAAATCAAAACCACAATGAGGTACCATCTCACGCCACTCAGAATGGCTGCGATCCAAAAGTCTACAAGCAATAAATGCTGGAGAGAAAGTGGAGAAAAGGGAACCCTCTTACACTGTTGGTGGGAATGCAAACTAGTACAGCCACTATGGAGAACAGTGTGGAGATTCCTTAAAAAACTGGAAATAGAACTGCCATACGACCCAGCAATCCCAGTGCTGGGCATACACACTGCGGAAACCAGAATTGAAAGAGACACGTGTACCCCAATGTTCACTGCAGCACTGTTTATAATAGCCAGGACATGGAAGCAACCTAGATGTCCATCAGCAGATGAATGGATAAGAAAGCTGTGGTACATATACACAATGGAGTACTACTCAGCCATTAAAAAGAATACATTTGAATCAGTTCTAATGAGGTGGTTGAAACTGGAGCTGATTATACAGAGTGAAGTAAGCCAGAAAGAAAAACACCATTACAGTATACTAATGCATATATATGGAATTTAGAAAGATGGTAATGATAACCCTGTATGTGAGACAGCAAAAGAGACACAGATGTATAGAATGGTCTTTTGGACTCTGTGGGAGAGGGAGGGGGGGATGATTTGGGAGAATGGCATTGAAACATGTATAATATCATATAAGAAACGAATCGCCAGTACAGGTTTGGTGCATGATACAGGATGCTTGGGGCTGGTGCACTGGGATGACCCAGAGGGATGATATGGGGAGGGAGGTGGAAGAGGGGTTCAGGATTGGGAACACGTGTACACCCGTGGCAGATTCATGTTGATGTATGGCAAAACCAATACAATATTCTAAAGTAATTAGCCTCTAATTAAAATAAATAAATTTAAAAAAAAATCATAAAATAAATAAATAAATAAAGTGGGCCCTGGGTTGCGTGCACTTCCCAGATCTAAGCCACTCAGGTTCAGGTTCTCGGGTATTCCACAAAGGCGCAGACTTGGTTGGGCCTGCATTTTGTGCCCTTCCAAGGTCCGAGCAGCTCGGGCGACCAGGTGCTTGGTGAGCGCACTCTCCCCAGGTGCGGTGCATCTTATCACCTCCCTGGTCCCAGCTGCTTGATTTCCTGGGTGGCAGTGGGTGCGCCCTCTCAGGTGTGCTATGTGTCTCTTCTGGGGAGCTGATCTCTGGCTGCAACCCTCCCAGCAGATGTCAACTGTCCAGAATCCCAAGAAGTCTTGGTTAGGAACTGGAAGCCTGCTTGCAGTTTGGTAGAGGATGCTGTCTCTGGGGCCGTTTGCCCCTTTCCAGCTCTGGCTGCCACCCGTTTGTTTCCCTGCCTCTGGCAGAGGATGGGCCAGTCAGCAGCCAGCTAGCTCTCCTCTGGTGTTCACTCAGTCCTTTGTTCTATGAGCGGGCCGGCAGTGCCTTAGGTTAGGGCTTTTTGTGGGATAGTTCCCCCCCACCCCCACCCCCACCCCCGGCTAACTCACAGTTTAGGTTGTTTTCTCACGTTAGCTCCCTCAGATTGCCCTCAGGGCATTCAGACCAGGTCCTTACCCTAAGCAATGCAGCCCGCTCCTCCCTGTTCAGCCCCCGCTTGCTGGTGGTGGATGTGAGCGTCTGGGCTACTTCTCTGCTGGGAGTTGCCATTAAGCATGTAATCTGTGGGTTTTATTTATTTATTTATTTATCCTCCTGATTATGTTCCCCTCTGAGATTCCAAAACTCCCCACAGACCTGCCAGTGAGAGGGTTTCCTGGTGTTTGGAAACCTCTCCTCTTTAAAGACTCCCTCCCCAGGATAGGTTCCCATCCCTAACTCTTTTGTCTCTCTTTTTATCTTTTATATTTTGTCCTACCTCCTTTCAAAGACAAAGGGCTGCCTTTCTGGGTGCCTGGTGTCCTCTGCCAGTGTTCAGAGGTTGTTTTGTGAAATTTGCTCAGCGTTCAAATGATCTTTTGATGAATTTGTTGGGGAGAAAGTGGTCTCCCCATCCTATTCCTCCGCCATCTTTGGACTGCCCCCTAGAGTTTTATTGTGAACATTCCAGGACTATATTTTCCTGAGAGCCTATTCCTGTTACTTATCAGCATTTCTTAGAAAAATCCACATGTCCATGTCTACTTCTTCCTCAAATTGAAACAAAACAAATAATCAGTTATTGGAGAGGCAGAAAGTTGATTTTGTCAATGGATTTTGTTTTGGTGTCTTCCTTATGGCTGTTGATTAATTCAACATGGCTGTCACATAGTAGCCTAATGGAAAGAACAAGGGGTTTGGAGAAAATATACTTAAGTGCTCTGGATCACATTTGGCTGGATGACCCTTGGAAAAGTCACTTAACTGATTTGATCCTTATTTAACTAAACTCTAAAAAGGGGGAATAAAACTGATTTCATAAGGATGCTGTGAGGGTTAAATAATATAATTTGTAGAAATTTACAAGCATAACGTAGGTGCTCAATATTTAGTAGTCATTCCACAAAATGAATGATCTTTGATAACATTAGGCTAAGTGCTGCATGCCAGTCACAAAAATATAGTAAGTTTATGACCCTATTTATATGAGTTATCTAAAATAGTAAAATTTCTAGAAAATGAACATAACATTGTGGTTTCCAGGGATGGAAGGGAGGGAGAAATGGGAAACTGTTGCTGACCAAGTAATAGAGTTTCAGTTTTGCAAGATGATAAAGTTCTAAAGAGTGGCCAAGATGATGGAAGAGAAAGACCTTGAGCTCATTTCCTTGCACAGGCACACCAAAACTATAACTATTTACAAAGCAACTATAGATGAGAATGATCTGAAGACTAGCAGAAAAGATTTTCTACAAACAAAGACAAAAGGAAAGAGCCAGTACTATATTTAAAATAGATAACCAACAGGGACCTACTTTATAGCACAAGACTCTGCTCAAAATTCTGTAACAACCTAAATCGAAAAAGAATTTGCAAAATTATATATATATATATATATATATATATATATATATACCTGAGGGTTTCCCAGGTAGTGCTAGTGGTAAAAAAATCCTGCCTGCCAGTATGGGAGACACAAGAGACATGGGTTCAATTCCTGAGTCAGGAAGATCCCCTAGAGGAGGGCATGGCAACCCACTCCAGTATTCATGCCTGGAGAATCCCATGGACAGAGGATCCAGGCAGGCTGTGGTCCGTAGGGTCCCAAAGAGTAGTACATGACTGAAGCGACTTAGCACACGTGCACACGTAACTGAATCACTTTGCTGTACACCTGAAACTAATACAACAGTGTAAATCAACTATAGTCCAATATAAAGTGTTTTTGTTCAGTTGCTATGTAATGTCCGACCCTTTGTGACCCCATGGACTGCAGCATGTCAGGCTTCCCTGTCCTTCCTATCTCCCGGAGTTTGATCAAATTCATGCCCATTGAGTCAGTGCGTTATCCAACCATTTCATTCTCTGCTGTCCTCTTCTGTTCCTGCCCTCAGTCTTTCCCAGCATAAGGGTCTTTTCCAATGAGTCGGCTCTTCACATCAGGTGGCAAAGTATTGGAGCTTCAGCTTAAACATCAGTCCTTCCAATGAATATTCAGGATTGATTTCCTTCAGGATTGACTGGTTTGATCTCCTTGTTGTCCAAGGGACTCTCAAGAGTCGTCTCCAACTCCACAGTTCAAAAGTATAAATTCTTTAGTGCTCAGCTTTCTTTATAGTCCAAGTCTCATATCCGTACATGACTACTGGAAAAAAATTATTGGAATATAGTTGGTCTACAATATTTGTTAGTTTCAGGTGTAAAGCAAAGTGAATCAGTTATATATATGCATATATCCACTCTTTTTTAGATTCTTTTCCTATGTAGGCCATTAAAGAGTACTGAGTAGAGTTCCCTGTGCTATACCATAGATCCTTGTTGTTCAGTTGTTAAGTTGTGTCCAGCTTTTTGTGACCCCATAGGCTGTAGCCCGCCAGGCTCCTCTGTCCATGGAATTTCCTCGACAAGAATACTGGAGTGGGTTACCATTTCCTTCTCCTGGGGATCTCCTCAGACCAGGGATCTAACCCATAACTCCTGCATTTGCAGGCATATTCTTAACCACTGAGCCATCAGGGTTCAGTTCAGTTCAGTCGCTCAGTCATGTCTGACTCTTTGCAACCACATGGACTGCAGCACGCCAGGCTTCCAGTCCATCACCAACTCCCAGAGTTTACTCGAAGTCATGTCCATTGAGTCGGTGGTGCCATCCAACCATCTCATCCTCTGTCATCCCCTTCTCCTCCTGCCTTCAATCTTTCCCAGCATCAGGGTCTTTTCAAATGAGTCAGTTCTTCCCATCAGGTGGCCAGAGTATTGGACTTTGACCTTCAGCATCAGTCCTTCCAATGAATATTCAGGACTGATTTCCTTTATGATGGACTGGTTGGGTCTCCTTGCAGCCCAAGGGACTCTCAAGAGTTTTCTCCAACACCACAGTTCAAAAGCATCAGTTCTTCAGTGCTCAGCTTTCTTTATAGTCTCACATCCATACATGACTACTGGAAAAACCATAGCTTTGACTATAGGGACTTTTGTTGGCAAAGGGATGTTTCTGCTTTTGAATATGCTGTCTGGGTTTCCTGTAGCTTTTCTTCCAAGAAGTAAGTATCTTTTAATTTCATGACTGGAATCACCATCTACAGTGATTTTGGAGCCCAAGAAAAAAAAGCCTGCCACTGTTTCCATTGTTTCCCATCTATTAGCCATGAAGTAATAGGACCAGATGCCATGATCTTAGTTTCTGAATGTTGAGTTTTAAGCCAGCTTTTTCATGCTGTTCTTTCACCTTCACCAATAGGCTCTTTAGTCCTCTTTGTTTTCTACCATTAGGGTGGTATAATCTGCATATCTTGATTACAGCTTCTGATTCATCAAACCTAGCATTTCATATGATGCACTCTGCATAGAAGTTAAATAAACAGGGTGACAATATACAGCCTTTCTCAATTTTGAACCAATCCATTGTTCCATGTCCAGTTCTAACTGTTACTTCTTGACCTGCATATGGGTTTCTCAGGAGGCAGGTATTCCTGTCTCTTTCCACAGTTTGCAGTGATCCACACAGTCAAAAGGCATTAGCATAGTCAATGAAGCAGATGTTTTTCTGGAATTCTCTTTCTTTTTCTATGATCCAGCAGATGCTGGCAATTTGATCTCTGGGCCCCCTGCCTTTTCTAAATCCACCTGGTAGATCTGGAAGTTCCTGGTTCATGTACTGTTGAAGCCTAGCTTGAAGGATTTTGAGCATTACCTTGCTAGCATGAGAAATGAGTACAATTGTATGGTAATTTGAACATTCTTTGGCACTCCCTTTCTTTGAGATTGGAATGACAACTAACCTTTCCCAGTCCTGTGGCCATTGCTGAGTTTTCCAAATTTGCTGGCATATTGAGTTCAGCACTTAACAGCATTATCATTTAGGATTTGAAATAGCTCATCTGTAATTCCATCACCTCCACTGGCTTTATTCATAGTAATGCTTCCTAAGGCCCACTTGACCTCCCACTCTAGGATGTCTGGCTCTAGAGAACTGACCACACCCTCATGGTTATCCAAGTCATTAAGACCTTTTCTTGGGAGTACAGTTCTGTGTATTCTTGCCACCTGTTATTATTAATCTCTTCTGGTTCTGTTAGGTCCTTGTTGTTTCGGTCCTTTATCATGCCCATCTTTGCATGATATGTTCTCTTGGTATCAAAAATATTCTAATTAAAAACAGCTAAAGGATCTATTTAAGTTTATTGGAGAATAGTATTTGAAAACATGTGCTTTCAAATAATATTTGAAACATGTGCTTTTCAAAGCACAAAAAGATGTGCTTTTTGTTGTTTCTTTTATGCCCTCTCTATCGACAGAACAAGAAAATATATATGTGTATACTAATCCATATGTTATACATATCTTTGTTTTCCTGATGGCTTATTGGGCAAAGAATCTGCCTGTAATTCAGGAGACACAGGAGATGTGAGTTTGATCCCTACATTGGGAAGATCTCTTGAAGGAGTAAATGGCAACCCACTCCATTATTCTTGCCTGAAAAATCCCATGGACAGAGGAGCCTGTCGGGCTTCAGTCCATGGGATCACAGAACAGTTGGACACAACTGAGCTCAAGCACATATACAAGGATATCTGTTCAGTTCAATTCAGTTGCTCAGTCGTGTCCAACTCTTTGCAACCCCATGGACTTCAGCACACCAGGATTCCCTGGTCATCACCAACTCCTGGAGCTTGCTCAAACTCATGTCCATAGAGTCAGTGATGCCATCCAACATCTCATCCTCTGTTGTCCCCTTCTCCTTATGCCTTCATTTTTTCCCAGCATCAGGGTCTTTTCCAATGAGTCAACTCTTCGCATCAGATGGCCAAAGTATTGGAGTTGCAGCTTCAGCATCAGTCTTTCTAATGAATATTCAGGACAAATTTCCTTTACAATTGACTGGTTTGATCTCCTTGCTGTCCAAGGGACTCTCAAGACTCTTCTCCAACACCACAGTTCAAAAGCATCAATTCTTCAGTGCTCAGCTTTCTTTATGGTCCAACTCTCACATTCATACATGACTACTGTAAAAAAACCAGAGCTTTGAAAAGACAGGCCTTTGTCAGCAAAAGGATATACATATCTTTGAATCTTTCTATAGGTCAAACATCAGTTTTTATTGATGTCTCCAACTCCAATCCATTAGCAATTAAGCCATTTAGCCTCCTCCCCCCTTTTAACCTATATTCTCCTACTTTATTCCAAAAAATAAGAAAACTGGTTCCTACCATCCACCACGCATTTACTTAACTGTTTATTTCCTGTACACATGTATAAAAGTATCGAAATTATTAACCCATATCCCCATGGAAACAATTTTATCAACTAGACTTCAGTGAATATGTATAGTTTTGTTTCCCTTTTAGTTCTACAGACCACTCCTTTCCAAATTTACTTACATGTGCACCTTTTTTCTCCGTCTTCTTTATTGAGATTGTTTCATACATTTATAATAATGCAATTTAATTGTTTTGTCACATTCTAAATCATATTCTGGGATACTCCAGTCCCCTAAATGATGTCTTCACTTTGCATATATTAAGGTTCAATTTTTGTGCTGTAAAGTTCTGTAGGTTTTGACAGATGCATATCCTACATTATAGCATCATACAGAATAATTTCACCAACCTAAAAAATATCTTGTGCCTCACTAATACACCTCTCTCCCTCTTTCTCCCCACTGGTGACCCATGATCTTTTTATTGTCTGTATAAATTTGCCTTTTCTAAAATATGATGTATCTGGGATCATACAACATGTAGTTTTAAGCTGCATTCTTTCGCTTAACAATATGCATTTAAAATTAAGCTGCATCTTTGCATGACATGGTAGCTATCCCTGCATAGTATGCCATTATATGGATGTACAACAGTTTGCTTATCCATTCACATGTAGAAGAGCATTTTGGTTTGGGGGAATTATAAATAAAGTTACTATAAACAAGCATAAGCAGGTATTTATGTAGACATTTTTAATCAATTGGGTAAGTACTTGGGAATGTGATTGCTGGATCATATGGTATCATTATGTTTGGCTTCGCAATATACTGCCAAATGATCTCTGAAAGTGGCTGTATTCCACAACTTTTCATGTAAAGAAAAATAAAAATCCTTAACATGGATTACATGGTCTGGATAATTTCCATATCTTCAGCCTCATCTTACATTACTTTCCCCCTCACTTTGCTTGCACAGACATACCCCATAGTTACCATACTCCCTTTAGCCTCTGAGAACCCATTCTGTGCCCTAGGACTGGAAGCTACTCCTTCTATAATCTTCCCTTCCCCAACTTTGTTATCATCCCACGTTTCCATCACATCAGAATTTAATCAAAACCACTATGAGGTACCATTTCACACCAGTCAGAATGGCTGCGATCCAAAAGTCTACAAATAATAAATGCTGGAGTGGGTGTGGAGAAAAGGGAACCCTCTTACACTGTTAGTGGGAATGCAAACTAGTACAGCCACTATGGAGAACAGTGTGGAGATTCCTTAAAAAACTGGAAATAGAACTGCCTTATGATCCAGCAATCCCACTGCTGGGCATACACACTGAGGAAACCAGAAGGGAAAGAGACACGTGTACCCCAATGTTCATCGCAGCACTGTTTATAATAGCCAGGGCATGGAAGCAACCTAGGTGTCCATCAGCAGATGAATGGATAAGAAAGCTGTGGTACATATACACAATGGAGTATTACTCAGCCATTAAAAAGAATACATTTGAATCAGTTCTAGTGAGGTGGATGAAACTGGAGCCTATTATACAGAGTGAAGTAAGCCAGAAGGAAAAATACCATTACAGTATACTAACGCATATATATGGAATTTAGAAAGATGGTAACAATAACCCTGTGTATGAGACAGCAAAAGAGACACTGATGTATAGAACAGTCTTATGGACTCTGTGGGAGAGGGAGAGGGTGGAAAGATTTGGGAGAATGGCATTAAAACATGTAAAATATCATGTATAAAACGAGATGCCAGTCCAGGTTTGATGCACGATACTGGATGCTTGGGGCTAGAGCACTGGGACGACCCAGAGGGATGGTATGGGGAGGGAGGAGGGAGGAGGGTTCAGGATGGGGAACACATGTATACCTGTGGCAGATTCATTTTGATATTTGGCAAAACTAATACAATTATGTAAAGTTTAAAAATAAAATAAAAAATTAAAAAAAAAGAATTTAAGCATATTTTCTCTTTTCTAAATTAATTAATTTTAATTGGATGATAATTGCTTTACAATATTGTGTTGGTTTTTGGGTTTTTGGCATACATCAACATGAATCAGCCATAGGTATACATATGTCCTCTGCCTTGAACCTCTCTCCCACCTCCCACTCCATCTAACCCCTCTAAGTTGTCACAGAGCACTGGGTTTGAGCTCTCTGCATCATACAACAAATTCCCACTGGCTATCTGTTTTATATATGGTAATATATGAGTTTCAATGCTACTCTTTCAATTTGCCTTACGCTCTCCTTCCCCGACTGTGTCCACAAGTATGTTCTGTTTGTGTCTCCATAGAGCTTAAGCATCTTTTCTTTAGGCTAGCCTTCACTGACAACTTTGGCAAAGTCAAATACCCCTAATATAGGCTTTCATAGCTCCAAGTATCTTGCATTTGTAGCCCTTATCATAGTTATGGTACTATTAATGTATTCATTTGACCCCCCCACCCCACCCATATATGTCCTTACCAGGCTGTAATCACCATGAAGTCAGGACCAGATTTTTCTCACTGTTACAGTCCTAGCACACAGTACAGTATCTTACATATAGGAGGAGTTTAACATACACTTTTTAATTAGATGAACAAATAAATGAATGTGTAAATAGAGTAGAAAGTATTGATTACATTTATAAGTTAATGGTATACATTTACAACATGGATGAAATTTGAAGGTATTATGCTAAGTGAAGTAAGTCAGATAGAGAAAGACAAATACTATACTCCACTTATATGTGGAAACTAAAAAAGCCAAATTCATAGAATGAGAGAATGGAGAGTAGTTACCAGAGGCTGAGTGTTGGGAAAAACAGGGAGATGATGGTCAAGGGTATAAGTTTCCTAAAAGATGAATAAGTTCTTAGGGTCTAATGTACAACATGGTGATTATAAATAATGCTGTATTATATACTTTAAAGTTGTGAAGAGAGTTGATCTTAAATGCTTTTACCACAAAAGAAGAAATGCAATGGCAGTGTTAGCCTAACCCTGTGGTGGTAATCATTTTGCAATATTTAAGTGTATCAAATCAACACATTATTTACCTTAAATTTAGACAATATTATATATAAATAAGATATTGTTATATATCAGTAAGGGCTTTCCTAGTGGCTCAGATGGTAAAGAATCTGGCTGCAGTGCAGGAGACCTGAGTTTAATCACTGGGTCAAGAAGATCCCCGGGAGAAGGGAATGGCTACCCACTCCAGTATTCTTGCTTGGAGAATTCAATAGACAGAGGAGCCTGGTGGATTACAATCCATGGGGTCGCAAAGAGTTGAGCATGACTGAGAAACTAACACTTTCACTTGACTTTCATATATCAATAAGGCTTGAAAAGAGTCAATGGAAAAATATTCTTTACATTTAAAGATATCAACTAAATTTGTAGAATCAATGTTTTCATAACCTTTTTCAAAATATGTCAGTTTCACCATTTTATATCATAATAATGCCATGCTATAATTGCTGTTGTACATATAAAGTAACTACTAATTCTAACTGTAACTCCAAGGTTACTCAAGTTATTTATTTACAACATTTAGAACAAAGTGTGTCTGCGAAATACCACTGTAAAAGAGCAATGTTTCTTTTTTTTTTCAGTATGGCTCTCAGTTGGCTTAAGATTCTTTTTTTTTTTTTTTCATTCACCAGAATCCAAGAAGGGACAAAATGATAATAAAGAATCTACTGAGAAAAATCTGTCTTAAAAATGCTTTGCCTCAATCCTTATTAAGAGATTCAAACGAAAGTGGATGGATAGATTGTTTCCAATCAACAAATTTGACCAGTTTCTTACATGTAGTTAACCAAAAGCTTAATTGAATACTGAACCAAAAAAAATCAGTCTTAAGCTACATTAACAAAAATCCTACCACATCTTTATGGTATCTTACAAAAATCTTTATTTGTGCATTTCTTAACCTAAGTGTAAAAATGTATTCCTTTTGAATTTCTTTTTGTTTCACCAGCAAGAACAGTCATTTCAGACTAGTCAAAGTATCACTAACTCCAAGAAACTTAGACTTGGAAAGTATCACTAAGTCCAAGAAACTTAGACTTGGAAAGAAACTAAAGAAACTAGTTTAGTTTCCTATCCAATATATGTTTTCTTTTTACGATATTTGGGCTCTTCATGATGCCTTCCAGTGATGGGTATCTCACTTTGTACTGACACAATCAATTTCATTATTAGAAATTTTTCATCTATGAGTAGGTGACCAAAATTTTAAATAGGAGACAATCAAATACAGAGAAATGAGCAGGTACTGATCCAACATTGATTCAATGACAGCTTTTCATAGCTTGCTAATTTTGAATCATTGTAATTGTTGTTATCAAAGCTACAGATCAAAGCTAGAAATTCTTGTTTCTCTATCTCATCAGTAAATATAAATTTTTTATAGGCAACAGTAATATTTTCTTCATATCTACCACTCTCCAACATAAACTTCCTATGCTGGTCAATTTGATTTATTCTTACTCCAAATCCAAATAAACTTTTCCATCTCAGTGCACAGAATAATTTTCTAATTTCTTATAACCTAACTTCACTTCTGGAAATCAGGATCACTCTTTATTCTTTTTTAAAAAATTAATTTGTTTTAATTGGAGGCTAATTACTTTACAATATTGTGGTGGATTTTGCCATCAGTTCAGTTCAGTCACTCAGTCGTGTCCAACTCTTTGAGAACCCATGAACTGCAGCACGCCAGGCCTCCCTGTCGATCACCAACTCCCGGAGTTCACTCAAACTCACGTCCATCAAGTTGGTGATTCCACCCAGCCGTTTCATCCTCTATTATCCCCTTCTCTTCCTGCCCCAATCCCTTCCAGCATCAGAGTCTTTTCCAAGGAGTCAACTCTTTGCATGAGGTAGCAAAGTACTGGAGTTTCAGCTTTAGCATCATTCCTTCCAAAGATACCCAGGACTGATCTCCTTTATTTATTATTATTATTATTTTTTTAAAATGGACTGGTTGGATCTCCTTGCAGTCCAAGGGACTCTCAAGAGTCTTCTCCAACACCACAGTTCAAAAGCGTCAATTCTTCGGTGCTCAGCTTTCTTCACAGTCCAACTCTCACATCCATACATGACTACTGGAAAAACCATAGCCTTGACTAGACAGACCTGTGTTGGCAAAGTAATGTCTCTGCTTTTGAATATGCTATCTAGGTTGGTCATAACTTTCCTTCCAAGGAGTAAGCAGCTTTTAATTTCATGGCTGCGGTCACCATCTGCAGTGATTTTGGAACCCCCAAAAATAAAGTCTGACACTGTTTCCACTGTTTCCCCATCTATTTCCCCGAAGTGATGGGACCAGATGCATAATCTTCATTTTCTGAATGTTGAGCTTTAAGCCAAATTTTTCACTCTCCTCTTTCACTTTCATCAAGAGGCTCTTTAGTTCCTCTTCACTTTCTGCCATAAGGGTGGTGTCATCTGCATATCTGAGGTTATTGATATTTCTCCTGGCAACCTTGATTCCAGCTTGTGCTTCTTCCAGCCCAGTGTTTCTCATGATGTATTCTGCATATCAGATAAATAAGCAGGGTAACAATATACAGCCTTGACGTACTCCTTTTCCTATTTGGAACCAATCTGTTGTTCCATGTCCAGTTCTAACTGTTGCTTCCTGACCTGAATTTAGGTTTCTCAAGAGGCAGGCCAGATGGTCTGGTATTCTCATCTCTTTCATAATTCTCCACAGTTTATCGTGATCCACACAGTCAAAGGCTTTGGCATAGTCAATAAAGTAGAAATAGATGTTTTTCTGGAACTCTCTTGCTTTTTCCATGATCCAGCGGATGTTGGCAATTTGATCTCTGGTTCCTCTGCCTTTTCTAAAACCAGCTTGAACATCTGGAAGTTCATGGTTCACGTATTGCTGAAGCCTGGCTTGGAGAATTTTGAGCATTGCTTTACTAGCGTGTGACATGAGTGCAATTATGCAGTAGTTTGAGCATTCTTTGGCATTGCCTTTCTTTGGGATTGGAATGAAAACTGACCTTTTCCAGTCCTGTGGCCACTGCTGAGTTTTCCAAATTTGCTGGCATATTGAGTGCAGCACTTTCACAGCATCATCTTCCAGGATTTGAAATAGCTAAACTGGACCTCCATCACCTCCACTAGCTCTGTTCGTACTGATGCTTTCTAAGGCCCACTTGACTTCACATTCCAGGATGTCTGGCTCTAGGTCAGTGATCACACCATCGTGATTATCCAGGTCATGAAGATCTTTTTTTGTACAGTTCTCCTGTGTATTCTTGCCACCTCTTCTTAATATCTTCTGCTTCCATTAGGTCTATACCATTTCTGTCCTTTATCGAGCCCATCTTTGCATGAAATGTTCCCTTGGTATCTCTAATTTTCTTGAAGAGATCTCTCGTCTTTCCCATTCTGTTGTTTTCCTCTCTTTCTTTGCATTGATCGCTGAGGAAGGCTTTCTTATCTCTTCTTGCTATTCTTTGGAACTCTGAATTCAGATGCTTATTTCTCTCCTTTTCTCCTTTGCTTTTTGCTTCTCTTCTTTTCACAGCTATTTGTAAGGCCTCCCCAGACAGCCATTTTGCTTTTTTGCATTTCTTTTCTATGGGGATGATCTTGATCCCTGTCTCCTGTACAATGTCATGAACCTCTGTCCATAGTTCATCAGGCACTCTATCAGACCTAGTCCCTTAAATATATTTCTCACTTCCACTGTATAATCATAAGGGATTTGATTTAGGTCATACCTGAATGGTCTAGTGGTTTTCCCTACTTTCTTCAATTTAAGTCTGAATTTGGCAATAAGGAGTTCATGATCTGAGCCACAGTCAGCTCCCAGTCTTGTTTTTGCTGACTGTTTAGAGCTCCTCCATGTTTGGCTGCAAAGAATATAATCAATCTGATTTCGGTGTTGACCATCTGGTGATGTCTATGTGTAGACTTTTCTCCTGTGTTGTTGGAAGAGGGTGTTTGCTATGATCAGTGAGTTCTCTTGGCAAAACTCTATTAGACTTTGCCCTTCTTCATTCTGTATTCCAAGGCCAAATTTGCCTGTTACTCCAGGTGTTTCTTGACTTCCTACTTTTGCATTCCAGTCCCCTATAATGAAAAGGACATCTTTTTTGGGTGTTAGTTCTAAAAGGTCTTGTAGGTCTTCATAGAACCATTCAACTTCAGCTTCTTCAGCATTACTGTTTGGGGCATCAACTTGGATTACTGTGATATCGAATGTTTTGCCTTGGAAATGAACAGAGATCATTCTGTCATTTTTGAGATTGCATCCAAGTACTGCATTTCAGACTCTTTTGTTGACCATGATGGCTACACCATTTCTTCTAAGGGCTTCCTACCCACAGTAGTAGATAGGGTCAGCGTCTGTGCTTTGCTGGAGCAGCTGTGAAGAGATACTCCACGTCCAAGGTAAGAGAAACCCAAGTAAGATGGTACGTGTTGTGAGAAGGCATCAGAGGGCAGACACACTGACACCATAATCACAGAAAACTAGTCAATCTAATCACACGGGCCACAGCCTTGTCTAACTCAATGAAACTAAGCCATGCCTTGTGGTGCCACCCAAGATGAGTGGGTCATGGTGGAGAGGTTTGACAGAATGTGGCCCACTGGAGAAGAGACTGGCAAACCACTTCAGTATTCTTGCCTTGAGAACCCCATGAACAGTATGAAAAGGCAAAATGATAGGATACTGAAAGAGAAACTCCCCAGGTCAGGAGATGCCCAATATGCTACTGGAGATCAGTGGAGAAATAACTCCAGAAAGAATGAAGGGATGGAGCCAAAGCAAAAACAATACCCAGTTGTGTATGTGACTTGTGATGGAAACAGGGTTCAATGCTGTAAAAAGCAATATTGCATAGGAACCTGGAATGTCAGGTCCATGAATCAAGGCAAATTGGAAGTGGTCTATATGTCGGCACTCTAGGGATCAGCAAACTAAAATGGACTGGAATGGGCGACTTTATCTCAGATGACCATTATATCTACTACTGTGGGCAGGAATCCCTTAGAATAAATGGATTTTGCCATACACCAACATAAATCAGCCATGGATGTACATGAGTTCCCCATTCTGACCCTCCCACCCACCTCCCTCCCCATCCCATCCCTCAGGGTCATCCCAGTGCACCAGCCTTGAGCACCCTGTCTCATGCATCAAACCTGGACTGGCGATCTATTTCACAAATGATAATATACATGTTTCAATGCTATTTTCTCAAATCATCCCACCCTTGTCTTCTCCTACAGAGTCCAAAAGTCTGTTCTTTACATCTCTTTCTCTTCTGCTGTCTTGCACATAGGGTCATCATTACCATCTTTCTAAAGATGCATTATAAACAGTGCTACAATGAACATTGGGGTACATGTGTCTTTCAGTTTTGGTTTCCTCAGTGTGTTTGCCCAGCACTGGGATTGCTGAGTCATATGTCAGTTCTATTTCCAGTTATTTTTTTTTCTTCCTTAAAAAAAATTTTTTTTTTTTTACTTTACAATATTGTATTGGTTTTGCCATACATCTAAGGAATCTCCACACTGTTCTCCATAGTGGCTGAACTAGTTTGCATTCCCACCAACAGTGTAAGAGGGTTCCCTTTTCTCCACACCCTCTCCAGCATTTACTGCTTGTAGACATTTGGATAGCAGCCATTCTGATTGGCTTGAAATGGTACCTCATTGTGGTTTTGATTTTCATTTCCCTGATAAGGAGTGATGTTGAGCATCTTTTCATGTGTTTGTTAGCCATCTGTATGTCTTCTTTGGAGAAATGTCTATGTAGTTCTTTGACCCATTTTTTGATTGGGTCGTTTATTTTTCTGGAATTGAGCTGCAGGAGTTGCTTGTATATTTTTGAGGTTAATTCTTTGTCAGTTGATTTGTTTGCTATTATTTTCTCCCATTCTGAAGGCTGTCTTTTCACCTATTATAGTTTACTTTGTTGTGCAGCTTTTAAATTTATTTAGGTCTCATTTGTTTGTTTTTGCTTTTTATTTCCAATACTCTGGGAGGTGGATCATAGAGGATCCTGCTATGATTTATGTCGGAGAGTGTTTTGCCTATGTCCTCCTCTAGGAGTTTTATAGTTTCTGGTCTTACATTTAGATCTGTAATCCATTTTGAGTTTATTTTTGTGTATGGTGTTAGAAAGTGTTCTAGCTTCATTTTTTTAACAAGTTGTTGATCAGTTTTCCCAGCACCACTTGTTAAAGAGATTGTCTTTTCTCCATTGTATATTCTTCCCTCCTTTGTCAAAGATAAGTTGTCCATAGGTGCGTGGATTTATCTCTCGGCTTTCTATTTTGTTCCATTGATCTATATTTCTGTCTTTGTGCCAGTACCATACTGTCTTGATGACTGTGGCTTTGCAGTAGAGCCTGAAGTCAGGCAGGTTGATTCCTCCAGTTCCATTCTTCTTTCTCAAGATTGCTTTGGCTATTCGAGGTTTTTTTTGTATTTCCATACAAATTGTGAAATTATTTCTTCTAGTTTTCTGAAAAATACATTGGTAGCCTGATAGGGATTGCATTAAATCTATAGACTGCTTTGGGTAGTATATTCATTTTCACTATATTGATTCTTCTTATCCATGAACACAGTGTATTTCTCCATCTATTTGTGACCTCTTTGATTTCTTTCACCAGTGTTTTATAATTTTCTATATATAGGTCTTTTGTTTCTTTAGATAGATATATTCCTAAGTATTTTATTCTTTTTGTCACAATGGTGAGTGGAATTGTTTCCTTAATTTCTCTTTCTGTTTTCTCATTGTTAGTGTATAGGAATGCAAGGGATTTCTATGTGTTGATTTTATATCCTGCAACTTTACTATATTCATTGAT
Source organism: Bos javanicus (assembly GCF_032452875.1). Lineage (NCBI taxonomy): Eukaryota > Metazoa > Chordata > Mammalia > Artiodactyla > Bovidae > Bos > Bos javanicus. The sequence continues at coordinate 77,262,078 of NC_083897.1, read as the reverse complement.
TAGCTCTAGTAGGAGTCTTTAGGGTTTTCTATGTAGAGGATCATGTCATCTGCAAACAGTGAGAGTTTTACTTCTTCTGTTCCAATCTGGATTCCTTTTATTTCTTTTTCTGCTCTGATTGCTGTGGCCAAAACGTCCAAAATTATGTTGAATAGTAGTGGTGAGAGTGGGCACCCTTGTCTTGTTCCTGACTTTATGGGAAATGCTTTCAGTTTTTCACCATTGAGGATAATGTTTGTTGTGGGTTTGTCATATATAGCTTTTATTATGTTGAGGTATGTTCCTTCTTTGTCTGCTTTCTGGAGGGTTTTTTTTTTTAAATCATAAATGGATATTGAATTTTGCCAAAGGCTTTCTCTGCATCTATTGAGATAATCATATGGTTTTTATCTTTCAATTTGATAATGTGGTGTATTACATTCGTGGATTTGTGGATACTGAAGAATCCTTGCATCCCCGGGATAAAGGCCACTTGGTCATGATGTATGATCTTTTAAATATATTGATGGATTTTGTTTGCTACAGTTTTGTTAAGGATTTTTGCATGTATGTTCATCAGTGATACTGGCTTGTAGTTTTCTTTTTTTATAGCATGTTTGTCAGGTTTTGGTATTAGGGTGATGTTGGCCTCATAGAATGAGTTTGGCAGTTTACCTTCCTTTGCAATTTTCTGGAAGAGTTTGAGTAGGATAGGTGTTCAGATCAGATCAGATCAGTCCCTCAGTTGTGTCCAACTCTGCGACCCCATGAATCGCAGCACACCAGGCCTCCCTGTCCATCACCAACTCCCAGAGTTCACTGAGACTCACGTCCATCGAGTCAGTGATGCCATCCAGCCATCTCATCCTCTGTCGTCCCCTTCTCCTCCTGCCCCCAATCCCTCCCAGCATCAGAGCCTTTTCCAATGAGTCAACTCTTCGCATGAGGTAGCCAAAGTACGGGAGTTTCAGCTTCAGCATCGTTCCTTCCAAAGAAATCCCAGGGCTGATCTCCTTCAGAATGGACTGGTTGGAACTCCTTGCAGTCCAAGGGACTCTCAAGAATCTTCTCCAACACCACAGTTCAAAAGCATCAATTCTTTGGCACTCAGCCTTCTTCACAGTCCAACTCTCACATCCATACATGACCACAGGAAAAACCATAGCCTTGACTAGAAGGACCTTTGTTGGCAAAGTAATGTCTCTGCTTTTGAATATGCTATCTAGGTTGGTCATAACTTTCCTTCCAAGGAGTAAGTGTCTTTTAATTTCATAGGTGTTAGCCCTTCTCTAAATTTTTGGTAGAATTCAGCTGTGAAGCCGTCTGGTCCTGGGCTTTTTTTTGTGAAAGATTTCTGATTACAGTTTCGATTTCCATTCTTGTGATGAGTCTGTTTAGATTTTCTATTTCTTCCTGGTTCAGTTTTGGAAAGTTGTATTTTCTAAGAATTTGTTCAGTTCTTCCAAGGTGTCCATTTTTTTGGCATATAGTTGCTGATAATAGTCTCTTACGATCCTTTGTATTTGAGTGTTGTATGTAGTGATCTCTCCATTTTCTTTTCTAAAATTGTTGATTTGATTTTTCTCCCTTTGTTTCTTGATGAGTCTGGCTAATGGTTTGTCAATTTCATTTATCTTCTCAAAGATCAAGCTTTTGGCTCTGTGGGTTTTTGCTATGGTCTCTTTTTTTTCTGTTGCATTGATTTCTGCCCTAATTTTTAAGATTTCTTTCCTTCTAGTAACTCTGGGGTTCTTCATTTCTTCCTTTTCTGGAAGATACACGTGTACCCCGATGTTCATTGCAGCACTGTTTATAATATCCAGGACTTGGAAGCAACCTAGATGTCCATCAGCAGACGAATGGATAAGAAAGCTGTGGTACAGATACGCAATGGAATATTACTCTGCTGTTAAAAAGAATACATTTGAATCAGTTCTAATGAGGTGGATGAAACTGGAGCCTATTACACAGAGTGAAGTAAGTCAGTAAGAAAAACACCAATACAGTATACTAATGCATATATGTGGAATTTAGAAAGATGGTAACAATAACCCTATATGCTGCTGAGTCACTTCAGTCGTGTCCAACTCTGTGCGACCCCATAGACGGCAGCCCACCAGGATGCCCCGTCCCTGGGATTCTCCAGGCAAGAACACTGGAGTGGGTTGCCATTTCCTTCTCCAATGCGTGAAAGTGAAGTCCCTCAGTCGTGGACTCTTAGCGACCCATGGACTGCAGCCTACCAGGCTCCTCTGTCCATGGGATTTTCCATGCAAGAGTACTGGAGTAGGGTGCCATTGCCTTCTCCAATAACCCTATATGTGAGACAGCAAAAGAGACACAGATGTATAGAACAGTCTTTTGGACTCTGTGGGAGAGGGCAAGGGTGGGATGATTTGGGATAATGGCATTGAAACATGTAAATTATCATATGTGAAACAAATTACTAGTCCAGGTTTGATACATAATACAGGTGCTTCGGGCTGGTGCCTTGGGATGACCCTGAGGGATGGGATGGGGAGGGAGGTGGGAGGGGGTTCAGGATGGGGAACAAACGTATACACATGGCTGATTTATGTCAATGTATGGCAAAACCAGTACAATATTGTAAAGTAATTAGCCTCCAATCAAAATAAATAAATTTATATAAAATAAATAATTAAAAAATAAAGATGCGTGATATATATGTGTTATATATATGCATTATATATGTATATGTGTTATCCATATATATGCTTTAATATACTGTATTGGTGTTTCTCTTTCTGGCTTACTTCACCCTGTATAATAGGCTCCAGTTTCATCCACTTCATTAGGATGGACTGAAATGCGTTCTTTTTTATAGCTAAGTGATATCCCATTGTGTATATGTACCACAACTTTCTTATCCATTCATCAGCCAATGGAAATCTAGGTTGCTTCCATGTCTTAGCTTGTAAACAGTGCTGCAATGAACAATGGAGTACATATGTCTCTTTCAACTCTGGTTTGCTCAGTGTGTATGCCCAGCAGTGGGATTGCTGGGTCGTATGGCAGTTCTGTTTCCAGTTTTTTAATGAATCTCCACACTGTTCTCCATAGTGGCTGAACTAGTTTGCATTCCCACCAACAGTGTAAGAGGGTTCCCTTTTCTCCACAGCCTCTCCAGCATTTATTGTTTGTAGACTTTTTGATGGCAGCCATTCTAACTGGAGAAGGAAATGGCAACCCACTCCAGTGTTCTTGCCTGGAGAATCCCAGGGACAGGGGAGCCGGGTGGGCTGCCATCTATGGGGTCACACAGAGTCAGACACGACTGAAGCGACTTAGCAGCATTCTAACTGATGTGGGATGGTAGGATCCCTCTTTTTTAAACTCCATATTAGAAGTCCTTGCACCACCACAGAAATCTTCTTTGATCAACCCCATATGATTTCAACCTTTGAATTTGAACCAGCCAAAGTAATTGTAATTAGTAACCTCCAACTCAATTATTCTAGTCTTAGTATTTACTCCAAAAGTTTTTTGGACACTTCTGTAAATAAGACATAGGTTAAGGAACCTCCCCATGAGAATAAACACTGAAGGATACAAGCGAATGTATTTGAGGTTTCAGAGGGAAGAGAGAAGACTACAGATTGAAGAAACAAAGAAAACTTTGTGGAAGAAGTAGCATTTGAGCTGGGCCTCAAAAGATGGCCCTGTGAAAGTTCTGAATGTTGTAAATACCAGGAAAAGCCATTTTATGCAGAAAGAACAGCTGGAACAATGGCACAGAGATAAGAAAGGAAATGATGTATATGAAGAACTATATCTTTAGTCCTCTGTGGCCAGAATAAAAGTTTATGAAGAGATCAGTGAAAGGTGAAGCTAGAGTATGCAGGGACGATATAATACAAGGACTTGTTTGCCATTCTAAGGAGATGAGACTTTATTTCTTCCAAGGATAATAGAGCACCATTAAAAACAGGTAGCAAAGTGGCATGGCCAGATTTATTTTTTAACAAAGAATAGCAAAGAATAAGAAAACCAACATTAATAAATCTTTAGAATTGTAATTTCAGATAGTACAGACAGTAGTTTTATATCAGGGGCCCTCTTTTTTCCAAAATACTCAATATCTACTGACATCTTATAATTTCAGTTCAGTTCAGTTCAGTCACTCAGTCGTGTCCAACTCTTTGCGACCCCATGAACTGCAGCACGCCAGGCCTCCCTGTCCATCACCAACCCCAGTGTCCATTCAAACCCATGTCCATCAAGTTGGTGATGCCATCCAACCATCTCATCCTCTGTCGTCCCCTTCTCCTCCTGCCCTCAATCTTTCCCAGCATCAGGGTCTTTTCAAATGAGTCAGCTCTTCACATCAGGTGGCCAGAGTATTGGCGTTTCAGTTTCAACATCAGACATACCAGTGAACACCCAGGACTGATCCCCATTAGGATGGACCGGATGGATCTCCTTGCAGTCCAAGGGACTCTCAAGAGTCACCTCCAACACCACAGTTCAAAAGCATCAATTCTTTGGCACTCAGCTTTCTTTATAGTCCAACCCTCACATCCATACATGACCACTGGAAAAACTATAGCCTTAACTAGATGGACCTTTGTTGACAAAGTAATGTCTCTGATTTTTAATATGCTATCCAGGTTGGTCATAACTTTCCTTCCAAGGAGTAAGCGGCTTTTAATTTTGTGGCTGCAATCACCATCTGCAGTGATTTTGGAGCCCAGAAAAATAAAGTCAGCCACTGTTTCCCCATCTTTTTCCCATGAAGTGATGGGACTGGATGCCATGATCTTCGTTTTCTGAATGTTGAGCTTTAAGCCAACTTTTTCACTCTCCTCTTTCACTTTCATCAAGAGGCTCTTTAGTTCTTGTTCACTTTCTGTGGTGTCATCTGCATATCTCAGGTTACTGATGTTTATCCCAGCAATCTTGATTCCAGCTTGTGCTTCCTCCAGCCAAGTGTTTCTCATGATGTACTCTGCATATAAGTTAAATAAGCAGGGTAACAATATACAGCCTTGACATACTCGTTTTCCTATTTAGAACCAGTCTGTTGTTCCATGTCCAGTATGTTAATTCAGGCAAAGAGTGACAAGAATCAAGAATAAGAAGAAAAATAAACTTACTGAGTGTTAATATACCAGATATCTTTTATTTGCTTTATAGCCCCATGAGTTGATATTATTATTATTCCCATTTTACAGATGATAAAATTGACTATCAGATGACTTTAGAAGCTGGCCAAGGGTCAGCTAAGTTGTAGAGCTTGGATTTGAATCCATACAGTTTGATAACAATACCTGTGCTCTTAAGCACTACATCACTTGACCCTCATCAGTTGACCCTATACAGCTAATTCAATGGCTGAATAGCTACTAAACAAGAGCATCAGAACTTAGATACCTTCTAAAACAATTTGTTCAACCCTCATATTGTCAGATGGTGAAACTGAGGGACAGGAGATAGGAGAGCATCTTACTCAAGGTCACAGAACTCATTAGAAATACCTGGCTAGAACATAGGTCTCCTGTTTCCCAGTCGTGCTCATTCTATTATACTATTTTGCTGTTCTTCTAGCAAAATGAAAGCTGTGTAGCTCCCCAATACTAAGGTTTGAGTTTTGCAGGAAATTGATTCAAACATAAAGTCCCTAAAATCGAAATGCCATGGCAAGTCAAAAATTCCAAATGTATGTTATCGTGTGTGTGTGTGTGTGTGTGTGTGTGTGTGTGATGTGTGGCTGGAACAGGTTATAGAGATGCAAGTGAAGGTCTACAACTTTGGGAAGGAAAGAATTTCTTCAGACAAGGATTTCCCCTCACTAACCCCAGGTTCATGGCTTCCCTTCTTATCCCCTGGGAATAGGGCTGTTCCAAGCATGTGACTCCTGTCCTCTGCAAAGTCTGAAGCAGCTGACTGTTTGCTTTGGAATATAACTCCAGGTGTTAAATTCAGTCAATCTCAAAGGTCATAAAATTTTCAGGCCACAATTCCTGGAATAGTTGCCTGTTCCAGCTCAATCTTGTATATGACCATTGCAAAACACCACCAGAATTCTTGATAAATAGGAGGCCAGGAATTCCCTTAGACCTCTTATCTCCTCCTGCTAAAGCATAGGTGGGTAGTTACTTTTGAGCTTCCTACCACAGTTTCCAGCCACTCTCTTGAATTTTCAAGGTTTAAAGGTGACTGTTACCTATTCAAAAATAGCCTTAGCAAAAAGAAAACTTTGTACCATGAGTTTCTTTTTTTTATTGTAAAGTTAAAAAATAAAATAAAAAAAGGAATAATCAAAGAACATACAGAGGAAAAAAAGTAGGGAAAATTATTCTAGAGGTTGATACAACAGTTAATTAATAAAATGATCTTGTTACTGTACCATGAGTTTCTATGGTAATTCTTCTCAAACTTTGATGGCAACCAAATAACTTGGGCTTTGGGAAAAACTCAGTCTGGCTTTATCCCCAAATATTTTGATTTGGTCTATCTGGGGTTCAGAGATTGAAACCTTCATTTTTCTCAAGAACCACCTGTGAATCTATTATGTACCCAAGTTTGGAAACCATTGATCTATGGTTTGTATGTTCAGGATGAAATTCTGAGAGGTATTGTAACTAGCATTATGGATAGACATTGATGCATGTATGCAAACTTCTCTTGTCTCCTCTCCTCTCCTTTCACTCATAAAAGTCTCAGATGCTTTCTTTTGACTTGCTATACTCTGAAGTCCCACCCCTAGAACAGCTCATTCAGGATGATTAGATGAATTCAGCACAGGTGTAAACAGTAGATTGCCAGTATCTCTGACTTGCACACACATACATTCCCACCTATACCAGGGCTCCATAGAAAACTGAGCCATCACTGAAGAAAATCTGCTAACTGAGTTTTATACCTAAATTAATCAAATCTTGCAGCTAGGAAAATGAGAAAAGTCTAACATTTTGAATTTTACCTGTTTTTCCCTAAGATTGTACTGCAAATAAGTAAGAATGTGTGTGTGAACATGACAGAATAATGCTTTCCGTTCATACAGAGTAAAACTGAAGACCCTCCAAGCTGGAAGATCTGAAGAAGTCACATAGAATAGTGTTTCACAACCTTTTTTGATATGTCTGGATAGATTCTCCATCTACTCAAAACATGATCCCTGGACCAACAGTATTAGCATAACCTGAGAGTTTATTGGTACTGCATCATCTAAGTCCCCACACCAGACCTGCCAAAATAGAGTCTGCATTTTAATAGGATCTCCAGGTCTGAACCAGTGGTTCTCAAAGTGCATTTCCAAGAACAGCACCATCAGCATCACCTGGGGACTTGTCAAAGATATACATTCTCGGGTACCACCTTGGACCTTCTGAATCAGAAACTCTGGAGTTGGGAGTGAGAATTCTGTTTTAAGGCCCTCTAGGTGATTCTAATGCACACTCGAGTTTGAAAACCACTCTAGACCATCCTTCTGCCTTTAGGCAATATTGGCTTTCAGTAATAGAATATTGGGGAAGAGATGGGAAAGTTTCAGGGTAAGAGATTCCATTATCAATTTCAGAAAGCTCCCTCTCTTTTGTGAAACACTGTATGATCTCTGGTATACAATGTATGTTTTGTGTCACCCCAAATTTCATATGTTGAAACCTAATTAATCCCCAGCCTTGTGGTATTTGGAGGTGGGGACTTTGAGAGGCGATCATGTTATAAGAATGGAGCCCTTATAAATGGGATTAGTGCCATTATAAAAGAGACCTCAAAAAATTCCCTTGGCCCCTATCACCATGTGAAGACGTAGCAGAAGATGGTCATCTATGAACCAGGATGTGGGGAGAGAGCAAATTAGCAAAGATGGCATGTCCAGGCTCTCTGACCCCACTTTTGTAAATAATGACTATATAACAGCTAAGATCATTTACAGCACTGTGCATGCATATCATGAGGTACTCACTTGGTCATGGGTTACTGTGTGTGGTATGTCTATATGAGCTCCACCTAAAAAAAAGTGGTGGCATTACTGCTGCATCATGGCTGTGTCCTTTGGGTCAGCCATGAGAGGAGAGAATATATCATGTCTACCACTATGGCTGCTGTGTCAGCTAGGAGAGAATAAACATGTCTGCAGTTCCCATGGCTCCTCAAGTCTTCTTTCAGCCTCTTAGCTCGTGCTTTGCTTACCATGTGTTCATCGAACAGTGTGAACAGCAATACAATTGGTGCAGTGAGCTGGATCAGCAATACACAGGAGGTGAGCTCTCACCAGACACCACATCAGCCAGCACCTTGCTCTTGGACTTCCCGGTTTCCAGAACTGTGAGAAAAGTTTCTGTTGTGTATAACCCACCCAGTTTATGACATTCTTTTATAGTAGTCTTAACAGACTAAGACAGTGCCCTGTCTTCACACAGGGTCCTCCCATTGGCAACCCTTTTCAAATCCATTTCGCTAGAAAAAAGCCTTCCCAGGTTTGGCAAATACTTCCTCATATCCTCTGTCAAGTGCTTGCCTAGTGTCTGAGCTTCTACATCAAGTATTTCAAACATAACCATCAGAAATAAAACTCCAAATTTTTCAACATTCTAAAGTTGCAATGAATTTTATTTTCATCAGTATGCTGGTGGAACTCTACTCTTTAAAGTTATCTTTACTCACTTTATCTCATGTAATCCTCAAAATTTTTCTGAAGGAGCTCCTGTTTTTATCCCATTTTCATGAGAAATTGAAGCTTAGAAAGGTTAGCAATTTCTGTATGATTAGAGCTAGCCAGTAGCAGAATCATGACTGAAGGTGAGGTAATATTTCAAAGCCTATGGGCTTAATTATAAGACACCCTTCTCTGTACAATTCCAGGCAGACTGGACACAAGGATTTGCATGAGCTTAATAAAGTTACAGGAGACACAGCAAAATAAATAAATAAATAAAAATAAAAGTATGCATGACCAAGTTCCCTGAAGGGGAGGCCATGGTAGAAGGATGTAGAAGGACAAGGCCTGGAGTAATAAGCCTATTGGAGAGAGTAGGTATAGTGATGAGGTGGAGGAGGAGCAAGGAGGGGCAAAAGGAGGTATAGTTATCTCCTGTTTTGGATTATGATCGTGGAGGAGAAAACTACATTGTCCTGATAGAGTGTGCTTCATTCAAACTAGAATAGTGTGTTTAAATAGGGTATCCAACTAGAGGGTCTGAAGCAATTTATCAAAGCCATGTTAGTTTTAAATCTAAACTAGAGTAGGACGGGGGATAGTAAGGAACAGTGGACATATTGTTTACCTGGATTAATATCAGAATTCCAGAGATGGTGGGAAGAGGTCAGAAGGACAACAGCAAGATTTTTCTGAGTTCCCAGCATGCATTTGTATCACTTTATCACATATTGTCTTTTAATTGTTCATTGCAATATCATGTGTATGAATAGTCACCCAATTATGCTGCAAGCCCCTTGATGACAATGTTACACTTCTTTTGTCTTTCCGCACAGTACCAAATGTTCACTAATTCAATTATTCTTTCACTGGTTATCTTAGGCTCTGTGCTAGATACCGGGGATACAAAGATGAGTAAGACATGGTCCCCATCCTCATGGACCTCTAGTATAAAAGGGATCCTCAGCAGGACTTAATGGATAAAATTCAGAAGTCATAGACCTGAGAAACAGTAGGCATGTGAGCACATATGCTTTTTTCTTTAAAGGATCTATAGTTTCTATCAGATTCTCAAAATTGATTAGAGCCTATAGTTTGGTGGGGGGAGCACACATGTAAATAAATATGAGTCCTAAGAGCTGGTGAGTGGAAACAAGTCACGGAAGGATGTAAACCTTCACAGAAGAATAATAGTTGGCCTTTTCAACCAAGCAGAGGGAGAAAGAAGATTCCAGTAATAGGGCACACTATGCGAATACATGGAAAAGAGGAAGAGCATGCTGCATTTGAGAAACTATCTTGTTCCCATATCAAACAGTTTGATATGGGAACAAGATAAGCCTAGAGAGGCAGAGTGCCAAGCCCCAAACTACCACCCAAAACTACCTCGTCTTCCATTCACCCTGCTTTTGGAATATTCTTGTCTCTTTCGCAGATAAAGAGAGACTCTTTCATACAGACAGCTTCCATACTGCAATAGCTGTTGAAGAATGACCAGTAGGCAGCTGTCCCCACAGAATCTGGCCCTCATTTCAAGATTTTAAAAGTGAAAAACAAGAGGAGGTTTAGATAGGTAGCCTTCTTCCTCTCTCCTATTTTTATTCCAAGCTTTGACACTTGGAGAAATCACCGGTGGTAAGGGAAATAAAATGCCATTATTCACTATTTTTCAGTCTTTTCCTCTTTTATTTCTAACAGACTTTTAGGGACCAGGGCAGTTAGTGCCGAGCACTATGTCTGTTGTCATGTAGCATATTGCCTAATTGCTAACTTTCCAACTCATTCTCTATTGCTCCTCTGTGAATGTGTATGGTTTCTTAAACTATTACTAGTCATCTTTGTTTTTCTCCCAGAGCTAGAATCTTTGGCATTGCCTTATTTCCCTTCCTTCTTATCCCTTTACTCAGGCTGTTACCAGGATTGACCCCGGAAATTAGTCATTTTAAGAAGCAGAGGGATCTGAGAGAGTATTGAGTTCAGATCAAATTTTTGACACCTCCCTCTTCCCTGCTTGGTGAACCATTACATGGCTTTGGATTTTGGCTTCCCTTTTAGTCTTTGTTTTTCCATCAGAGTACTCTGGATTTTTTAGCTTCTCTCAGTCTGACCTCTATCTGGTATGACTGCTGCCAGAACTTAGCTTCACTGAGGGTTCCTCCCTCTTCTAATCTCTGGCATAATATGCTTCAAGGGACAGATTTTTGTATTATTGAATCCTACCTGACTCTAGATTGGTTATATCTCAGCAAGAAGCCTTTTCCTGTTAACCTTCTTTAGTGTGTCTATATTTTGCGATTAGCATTTCCAAGCTAATTCTTGAGGTCCTTACTAGGAAACAAGTACCATTTCCCACCATCTGGTCCCCTGGCCTATGCCCATAGCCAACCAGATCCATTGTATCTTAGCTCCTATTTATACTTGCAGTGAGGAAATTTCACCACTTTCATAGCTCTATTTTCATGTGTTCCCCCGTTAGTTATGAATGAATAGACTTCTCTTATCTATCTTCTTACCTGTTGGTAGGTAGGAATAATAGTGAGGGAGATCAGAAGGGCCTTTATTAACTCCCTGGATTATGAGTTTCTTTGATATAACAGAAGAGTTGGGGAAAATTAGCTCAATTAATTTTTGTAGCCTACAATTTCTGGTCATAGTTTGTGACTGTTCTGCATCCTCAGAATGTTTGTGGAATTATACTATGTTCTTAGCTGTCTCACTAGGATGTGTTGTGCTCAGTTGCTTTAGTCATGTTTGACCCTGTGCAGCCCCATGGGCTATAGTCTGCCAAGCTGCTCTGTCCATGGGATTCTCCAGGCAGGAATACTGGAGTGGGTTGCCATTTCCTCCTCCCAGGGGATCTTCCCGACCCAGGGATCGAACTTGTGTCTCTTACAACTCCTGCATTGGCAGGTGGGTTCTTTACTGCTAGAACCACCTGGCAAGCCCTTATCTCACTAGGATAAGCTTTACAAAAACATCAAAGTAGATGTTTACCAACTGGTATACTTTCACAAGTCATAAGCCCTGTCCTGGCAGTGGCTTAGGCTTAAACACCTTTATCTAGAGTCCTTTACTTCACAATGAGGAATAAGACTCAGAATGAGAAGCCCAGGATTACCCCACACATGTGCATGGGTTACAGTCTCAAAGTAAGGCTTTTTCTCATAACAGTACTGGAGAAGGTGAAGGAAGAGAACTCAAGGGCCAAGGGAATATGTAATGGAGCTGAGAGAAAGGGTGCAATAGGGGGTTGTAAAGGTTCAGAGAAAAGTATGATTTAGTCAAAGAATCATTAAAAATTAAGACCTAGAGTTCCTTTTTCTCCACATCCTCACCAATATTTGTTATTTGTATACTTTTTGATGACAGCCATTCTGACAGATGTGAGGTGATATCTCATTGTGGTTTTGATTTGCATTTCTTTCTTTCTTTTTTTTTTGCAGTTTCTCTTCCTCCAGGCTCCTTGGCTCTGAGGCAGGGTCTGATATACTCATCCACACTCAAGTCTGAGAACAGATGCTCCCAGTGGCTCAACAGACCCAAAGAGGGTGGGAGAGGGGACATTGCTCATGCCAAAGGGGCCTTGACCCACAGGGATTCTGCAGGATCGCCTTTGACTACCAGACTACGTCTTTTGAGTTGGCTTTTCTGGTTTGCCTCATACCAGTCTTCCTTTTTTTTTTAACCAAATGGGAAAAGCAAACCCAGATGTGAAAGAACGTCTTCAGGTCATAATTCAGAGGGTCAAAAACAGACCCTAACAAGGACCCTGTGTCCTGACTGCCCCCTGGGCTCTCAGATCATCTCACTGCCCCTTAAAGCACTTGGTTGGCAGCAGCTATACAGGCATGGGGGCCTCAGGCAGGAAGGGGACACTTGATCTCCCTCAAATCACCCTATGCAGGCCAAGCTTTAGCAAGTTTCTTCTTTGGGGTCACAGACATGGTCAAGGAGCTGGTCTCGAGTTCTGATAGGCTCCTCCATGGGAGGTGGGCACTCTGGGTGATCACACAGACCCTCTAGTCTTCAGGGAGACCCTCGGGGGCTGAGTGACTGGGTTTGGTCTCTGAGGACTAGAGGGAGGCGATGTGGCCCCAACCCTTCCTTCCTCTCCATTCCCTGTTGGATTCCTGTTCAGGCTTTTCCTCCTGTGTCCCTCTGGTGTATCTGCCGGGCTCACAACACAAGCCTGATGCCCCTGCAAAAGGATCTTCATGAAAAACTGGTCCTCAAGGGCTTTTTAACATGTTTCCTCTATCCACCCCTGCCCCCAGATCTGACAGTGATGCTCCATGGCCCGTTTGACACACAATTCTGGAGAACCTACTGAACACTGGGCACCCCTGATTTGCATTTCTTAAATGATTAGTGATATTGAGTCTCTTTTCATGTGCCTATTAGCCATCTATATATAGCATTTATTTTTTAAAATTGTGTGAGGAAATGTTCTAATCTCACCTTTATACATGTAGCTGTCCAGTTTTTTTTCAGCACCACTTGTTGAAGAGACTGCACATTCTTACCTTGTTTGTTGTACTAATAGGTGTATGGGTTTATTTCTTGGGGCTATCTATTCTATTCAATTGATCTGTGTGCCTGTTTTTGTCCTGGTACCATGCTGTTTTGATAACTGTAGCTTTGTAGTATAATCTGAAGTCAGAGAGCCTGAAACCTCCAGCTCTGTTTTAAACACTTTGGCAATTCAGTGTCTTTTGCGGTTCCACATAAATTTTAGGATAATTTCTTTTAGTTTTCTGAAAACTGTCATGGGTATTTTGATAAGGATTGTACTAAATCTGTGGATTGCTTTGGGCAGTATGGACATTTTTATACATGATTTTTTAAAATTAGAGGATAATTACTTTACAATATTATGATGATTTTTGCCATACATCAGCATGAATCAGCAAGGTATGCATATATCCCATTCCTCTTGAAGCCCCCTCCACCTCCCTCCACATCCACCCCTATAAATGGTCACAGAGCACTGGCTTCAGATTCCCTGTATCATACATTGAACTCCCATTGGCTACCTATTTTACATATGGTAATGTATATGTTTCAATGCTATTCCATATCATCCCACATTCTCCTTCTCCAACTGTGTCCAAAATGTCTGTGTTAGCTTTGCTGCCCTGCAGGTAGGATCATCAGTACTACCTTTCGAGATTCCATATATATGCATTAATATACAATATTTGTCATTCTTTTTCTTACTTGCTTCACTCTGTATAACAGGCTCTAGATTCATCCACCTCGATAGAACTGATTCAAATGCATTCCTTTTAATAGCTGAATAACATTCCATTGTGTATATGTACAACTTCCTTATGCATTCATCTGTCAATGGACATCTAGTTTGCTTCCATGTCCTACTACTGTAAATAGTACTGTGATGAACATTTGAGTACATATGTCTTTTTCAATTCTGGTTTCCTCAGGGTGTATGCCTGAGGAATTACTAGGTGGGATTACTAGGTGATGTGCTGTGTGCTGTGCTGTGCTTAGTCAATCAGTCATGTCCGACTCTTTGCAACCCCATGGACTGTAGCCTGCCAGGCTCCTCTGTCCATAGGGATTTTCCAGGCAAGAGTACTGGAGTGGGTTGCCATGCCCTTCTCCAGGGAATTTTCCCAACCCAGGGGTCAAACCCAGGTCTCCCACATTGCAGGCAAATTCTTTACCATCTGGAGCCACCAGGGAAGCCCTACTGTTGGCTTTATTTTTTAAGGACTTTTCATACTGTTCTCCATAGTGGCCATATCAATTTGCATTCCCATCAACAGTTGAAGAGAGTTCGCTTTTCTTCACACCCTTTCCAGTATTTATTGTTTGTAGACTTTTTGATGATGGCCATTCTGACCAGTGTGAGATGGTACCTCATTGCAGTTTTGACTTACATTTCTCTAATGATGAGTGATATTGCGTATTTTTCATGTGTTTCTTAGCCATCTGTTTGTCTTTTTGGAGAAATATCTGTTTAGGTTTTCTGCCCACTTTTTGATTACATTGTCTGTTTTTCTGGTATTGAGCTGAATCAGCTGCTTGGATATTTTGGAGGTTAATTATTTGACAGTTGTTTCATTTGCTATTAATTTTTTCCGTTTGGGGGGTTGTCTTCTCACCTTGCTTGTAGTTTCCTTCATTGTTCAAAAGCTTTTAAGTTTAATTAGGTCCCATTTGCTTATTTTTGTTTTTATTGCCATTATTCTAGGAGGTGGTTTATAGAGAATCTTACTGTGGTTTATGTCAGAGAGTATTCTGCCTATGTTTTCCTCTAAGATATTTATAGTTTCTGGTCTTACATATAGGTCCTCAATCCATTTTGAGTTTATTTTTGTGCATGGTATTAAGACGTGTTCTAGTTTCATTCTTTTACATGTAGTTGGCCAGTTTTCCCAGAACCACTTGTGGGAGAGACTTTCTCCACTGTATATTTTTCCCTCCTTTGTCAAAGATAAGGTGCCCGTAGGTGTGTGGTTTTATCTCTGGCTTTCTATCTTGTTCCATTGGTCTATATTTCTGTTTTTGTGCTAGTACTGTCTTGATGACTGTAGCTTTGTAGTGTAGTGTGAAATCAGGAAGGCTGTTCTCTCCAGTTCTATTCTTCTTTCTCAAGATTGCTTTGGCTATTCGAGGTCTTTTGTGTTTCCATACAAATTGTGAAATTACTCATTCTAGCTCTGTAAGAGGGAGAAGGCAATGGCACCCCACTCTAGTACTCTTGCCTGGAAAAATCCCATGGATGGAGGAGCCTGGTAGGCTGCAGTCCATGGGGTCGCTAAGATTCAAACACGACTGAGCGACTTCACTTTCACTGTTCACTTTTATGCATTGGCACTCCAGTGTTCTTGCCTGGAGAATCCCAGGGACGGGGGAGCCTGGTGGGCTGCTGTCTATGGGGTCGCACAGAGTCGGACCTGACTGAAGCAACTTAGCAGCAGCAGCAGCTCTGTGAGAAATACCATTGGTAGCTTCCCTGGTAGCCGCAGCTGATAAAGAATTTGCCTGCAATGCAGGAGACCCTTGTTCAATTCCTGGGTCAGGAAGTTCCCCTGGAGAAAGGATAGGTGGGTACACTCCAGTATTCTTGCCTGGAGAATCTCCATGGACAGAGGAGCCTGGTGTGCTACAGTCCATGTGGTCACAAAGAGTTGGACATGATCAGATCAGATCAGATCAGATCAGTCGCTCAGTCGTGTCCGTACTGGAGTTTCAGCTTCAACATCAGTCCTACCAATGAACACCTGGGACCGATCCCCATTAGGATGGACCGGATGGATCTCCTTGCAGTCCAAGGGACTCTCAAGAGTCACCTCCAACACCACAGTTCAAAAGCATCAATTCTTCTGTGCTCAGCTTTCTTTATGGTCCAACTCTCACATCCATACATGACCCTTGGAAAAACCATAGCCTTGACTAGATGGATCTTTGTTGACAAAGTAATGTCTCTGCTTTTTAATATGCTGTTTAGGTTGGTCATAACTTTCCTTCCAAGGAGCAAGCATCTTTTAATTTCGTGACTGCAATCACCATCTGCTGTGATTTTGGAGCCCAGAAAAATAAAGTCAGCCACTGTCTCCCCATCTATTTCCCATGAAGTGATGGGACTGGATGCCATGATCTTAGTTTTCTGAATGTTGAGATTTAAGCCAACTTTTTCACTCTCCACTTTCACTTTCATCAAGAGGCTCTTTAGTTCTTGTTCACTTTCTGTGGTGTCATCTGCATATCTAAGGTTATTGATATGTCTCCCAGCAATCTTGATTCCAGCTTGTGCTTCATCCAGACCAACGTTTCTCATGATGCACTCTGCATGTAAGTTAAATAAGCAGGATGACAATATACAGCCTTGACGTATTCCTTTTCCTATTTGGAACCAGTCTGTTGTTCCATGTCCAGTTCTAACTGTTGCTTCCTGACCTGCATATAGGTTTCTCAAGAGGCAGGCCAGGTGGTCTGGTATTCCCATCTCTTTCAGAGTTTTCCACAGTTTATTGTGAGCCACACAGTCAAAGGCTTTGGCATAGTCAATAAAGCACAAATGGATGTTTTTTCTGGAACTCTCTTGCTTTTTCGATGATCCAGCAGATGTTGGCAATTTGATCTCTGGTTCTTCTGCCTTTTCTAAAACCAGCTTGAACATCTGGAAGTTCACAGTTCACATACTGCTGAAGCCTGGCTTGGAGAATTTTGAGCATTACTTTACTAGTGTATTAGCTTCCCTTGCAGCTCAGTCAGTAAAGAATCTGCCTGCAGTGCAGGAGACCCCCAGGTTCGATCCCTGGGTTGGGAAGATCTCCTGGAGAAGGAAATGTCAACCCACTCCAGTATCCTTGCCTGGAAAATCTCATGGACAGAGGAGCCTGGTGGGCTGCAGTCCATGGGGTCACAAAGAGCTGGGCATGATTGATCGACTAACACTTTCTTACTTACTAGCGTATGAGATGAGGGCAACTGTGAGGTGTTTGAGCATTCTTTGGCATTGCCTTTCTTTGGGATTGGAATGAAAACGGACCTTTTCCAGTCCTGTGGCCACTGCTGAGTTTTCCAAATTTGCTGGCATATTGAGTGCAGCACTTTCACAGCATCGTCTTCCAGGATTTGAAATAGCTCAACAGGAATTCCATCACCTCCACTAGCTTTGTTCATAGTGATGCTTTCTAAGGCCCACTTGACTTCACGTTCCACGATGTCTGGCTCTAGGTCAGTGATCACACCATCGTGATTATCTGGGTCATGAAGACCTTTTTGTACAGTTCTTCTGTGTATTCTTGCCACCTCTTCTTAATATCTTCTGCTTCTGTTAAGTCCCTACCATTTATGTCCTTTATTGAGCCCATCTTTGCATGAAATGTTCCCTTGGTGTCTCTAATTTTCTTGAAGAGATCTCTAGTCTTTCCATTCTGTTGTTTTCCTTTATTTCTTTGCATTGATCACTGAGGAAGGCTTTCTTATCTCTCCTTGCTATTCTTTGGAACCCTGCATTTAAATGGGTATATCTTTCCTTTTCTCCTTTGTTTTTCGCTTCCCTTCTTTTCACAGCTATTTGTAAGGCCTCCCAGATAGCCATTTTGCTTTTTTGTTATTTCTTTTTCTTGGGGATGGTCTTGATTCCTGTCTCCTGTACAAAAGAGTCCTCTCTAATAGTTGTTAGCATTTGTCTTATGTATTGATGTGCTCCTAGATTGGGTACATATATGTTTACAATTGTTATGTCTTCTTCTGGAATTAATCCTTTGACCTTTATGTAGTGTGCTTCTTTGTCTCTTGTAACGATATTTATTGTAAAGTCTGCTTTATTTGGTATGAGTATTCTTTAGATTTCTGTTTGCAAGGATTATCTTTTTCCAGCCCCTCATTTTCAATCTGTCTGTGTTCCTAGGTTTGAGACGGGTCTCTGGTAGACAGCATATGTAGTGTAAGGGTCTTATTTTTTTATCCATTCAGTCAATCTGTCTTTTGGTTGGACCATTTAGCCCATTTACATTTAAGTTTATTATTGATAACATTTACTTTATCATTTGGGTTTGTTTTTCTGTGTTTTCTGTCTAGAGAAATTCCTTTAGCATTTGCTGAAGAGCTGGTTTGGTGGTGTTGAATTCTCTTAGCTTTGGCTTATCTCTAAAGCTTTTTGATTTCTCCTTCAAATCTGAATGTGATCCTTGTTGGATAGAGTAATCTTGTTTGTAGGTTTTTCCCTCTCATCACTTTAATTATATCCTGCCACTCTCTTCTGGCCTTCAGAGTTTTTGCTGAAAGACCCACTGTTATCCTTATGGAGATCCCCTTGTATATTATTGGTTGCTTTTCCCTCATTGCTTTTAATATTCTTTCTTTGTGTTTAGTCTTTGTTAGCTTGATTAGCATATGTCTTGGTATGTTTCTCCTTGGGTTTATCCTGTATGGGACTATTTGAGCTTTCTGGGCTTGTGTGTCTATTTCCTTCACTATATTAGGTAATTTTTTTTTTTTTTTACTATAATCACCTCAAATATTTTCTCATGTCCTTTCCTTTGTCTTCTTCTGGGACAGATGCCTATGAATCAAATGTTTGGGTGCTTTATGTTGTCTCAGTGGTCTCTGAGGCTGTCTTTATTACTTTTTTATTCTTTTTTCTTTATTCTGGGCTTCCCTTGTGGCTCAGCTGGTAAAGAATCTGCCTGCAATGCAGGAGACCTGGGTTAGATCCCTGAGTTGGGAACATCCCCTGGAGAAGGCAAAGGCTACCCACTCCAGTATTCTGGCCTGAAGAATTCCATGGACTGTATAGTCCATGGGGTCACAAAGGGTTGGACACGACTGAATGACTTTCACTTCACTTTCTTTATTATGCTCTGCTTCAGTTATTTCCACCATTCTGTCTTCCAGCTCACTTATCCATCATTCTGCCTCTGTTATACTCTACTATTGTTTCCCTCCAGTGTATATTTAATCTCAGTTATTACATTGTTCATTATTGATTGTTCATTCTTTAATTCTTCTACTTCTTTGTCAAATATTTCTTGCATCTTCTTGATCTATGCCTCCAATCTATTTATCTATGTCTCCATTTTGTTTTCTAGGTTTTGGATCATCTTTACTATCATTATTATGAATTATTTTTCAGGTAGACTCCTTTTTCCTTGTTGCTTGCTTGATCCGGTGGGTTTTTACCTTGTTCCTTCATCTGCTGGATATTTCTCTGCCTTTTCATTTTGTTTCATTTTCTGTATTTTGGATCTCCTTTCTGAAGACTGGAGGGTTGTAGTTCTTCTTAATTGTGGAATCTGCCTCCCGTGAGTGGGGTTGGACCCATGCCTTGTGAAAGTTTCATCATTGGGGGGACTTGTGCCTGTGTTTTGGTCAACTGAACTGAATCTAGTCTCTCTGAAGGGCAGTGTCGTGTCCAGTAGTAAGTTTTGAGGTGTCTCTGGGTTTGGTATGGCTTTGGGCAAGCTGTCTGCTAATGAGCAGTGTTGTGCTTCTGTTTTGTTGAAGAATTGTGACGGGGCATCTCGGCATTGGAGCTTGCTGGCTTTTGGGTGGGCTTGGTTTTGGTGTTGAGATGGAGGTGTTTGGGAAGGCTCTTGCTCCTTAAAGTTCCCTGGGATCAGCAATTCTCTGGTGGATCAAAGTCTTGGGCTTTGGCCTCCTACCTCAGGGGTTCAGGCTTGACCCCTACTGTAGCTCACAAGCCACACAGCCTAGAAAACAAGTCCCCAAGACTCTTTGTGAAGGTAACAATAAACAGCCCAAAACACCCAGCGACACTTACACCAAAGTCCTCTAATGTTTCTAAGAAGGTCTATGGACCTGTTGTGGGCAGTGTGGGGTCAGTTCAGTCTCATATCTGGCCTTATTCCAGCCTGTAGTTTCTCCTAATGTTGACACTTGCCCCTAAAGTCCACAGTCTGTTCCCCACCTGGATACGAGGGGGCAAAGGCTGAGGCTCATTAGGACTCACTTGCTCTGTTGTGCTGAGAAGAGGGGAGGATATGACAGCTACAATTGGGATGTACCAGGTAGTGTCTGGGACCACAGACACTTTTAGAGTCTGAGGCAGGTCTTGAGTTCTCCCAGAGGAAAAGGTCCTAGTTCGTGGGTCCCTAGAAAGAGTCAAGCTGTTTAGACTTCCAGCAAGGTGTGGGAAGTAACCTGTACCAGCTCACAGCCTGGTGGTAGCTGCCACCTCTTGGGTTGGGACCACATCAGTCCTGTTTTGTTCACTGCCTCAAACACTGGCCCAGCTTTGGCAGTGGCAGTCATGTCTAATTCCACAGATATTTCAAAGGAGCCCTCTCAGCATATCCTCATGGCTGCCAGCCCTCAAACTCTCCATGCGATCTTTGAAATCTCTTTGGGATCTTTGCCAGGGTCTCAGTACCCCACCCCCACCATGTGAGGTAGGCCAAGGCTTGCTAGCTGCTCCTCTTGGCTCCCTGCCACCACCCTCTGATCTGGGCTGAGGCTTGTGAGCTGCTTATCAGCTGAGAAGTGCTGTTCAGCAGTAATTTCTGTGGCAAATTTTCTCTGTGTTCTGCCCTCTGAGCCCCACTGATGTATAGCACTCTGAGGTCCCATAGTCAGGTCCCTTGGCTCTGACTGCGAGGAGTTTCTAGTGCCTGGAAACTTTTCCTCCTTCAGGACTCTCTCCCTCCCTCTCTCAGGGCACAGGCCCCCACATTGAAATCCTTTATCTCTTTTTATGTCTTTATCTTTTGTCCTACTTCATTCTAAGGAGATGGGCTTACCTTTTCGGAGGTTTGGGGTCTTCTGCTATCCTTTAGAAGGTGTTCTGTAGGAGCTGTTCCATATTCTGATGAATTTTTTATTTATTTGTGAAGAGGTAGGTAATTTCCCTGTCTTATTCCTCTGCTGTCTTTTTCCATCTCTCTGGACACTTTAATAACTTTAATTCTTCCAATCTTAGAACATCTTTTAATTTATATTTTTTGATTTGTTTTATAATTTCAAGTTCCTTCATCATGGTTTTGTTATTTTTCAGAGTATAAATCTTCCACTATTTTGGCTAAGTTTATGCCTAGGTATTTTATACTTTTTGGTGCAATTTTGCTGCTCAGTTACTAAGTTGTGTCCGATTTTTGCAATCCCATGAACTGCAGCATGCCAGGCTTCCCTGTCCTTCACTAACTCCTGGAGTTTGCTTGAACTCATGTCCACTGAGTTAACGATACCATACAACCATCTCATCCTCTGTCACCCCCTTCTCCTCTTGCCTTCAATCTCTCCCAGCATCAGGGTCTTTTTCAATGAGTTGGCTCTTCCCATCAGGGGGCCAATGTATTGGAGTTCAACTTCAGCATGAGACCCTCCAATGAATATTCAAGGTTGATTTCATTTAGAACTGACTGGCTTGATCTTGCTGTCCAAGAGATTCTCAACAGTCTTCTCCAACATCACAATTAGAAAGCATCAATTCTTTCAGCACTAAACATTCTTTATAGTCCAACTCTTATATCTTTACATAACTACTGGAAAAACCAAAGCTTTAACTATATGGACCTTTGTCAAAAAAATGATGTCTCTGCTTTTTAATATGCTGTCTAGGTTTGTTGTAGCTTTACACTCAAGTGGCAAACATCTTTTAATTTTGTGGCTGCAGTTACCATCCGCAGTGATTTTCAAGCACAAGAAAATTAGATCTGTGACTGTTTCCACCTTTTCCCCATTTATTTGCTATGAAATGATGAGACCAGATGCTATGATATTCATTTTTTGAATGTTGAGTTTTAAGCCAGCTTTTCCAGTCTCCTCTTTCACCTTCAGGAGGCTCTTTAGCTCCTCTTCCACCTTCAGGAGGCTCTTTAGCTCCTCTTCACTTTTTGCCATTAAAGTGATATCATCTGCATGTCTGAGATTGTTGTTGTTTCTCCTGGAAATTTTGATTCCAGCTTGTGAGTCATCCAGCCCAGCATTTTGCATGATGTACTCTGCATTGTGCTTCTACTTCATGGACTCTGCTAAAGCCTTTGACTGTGTAGATCACAACAAACTGTGGAAAAATCTTAAAGAGGCAGGATCATCAAGCCAATTTACCTGCCTCCTGAGAAACCTGTATGCAGGTCAAGAAGCAACAGGTAAAACCAGACATGGAACAACAGACTGGTTCAAAATTTAGAAAGAAGTACATCAAGGCTTTATATTGTCACTTTGCTTATTTAACTTATATGTAGAGTACATCATGAGAAATGCTGGGCTGGATGAAGCACAAGCTAAAATCAAGATTACCAGGAGAAATATCAATAACCTAAGATATGCAGATGACAACACTCTAACGGAAGAAAGTGAAGAGGAACTAAAGAGCCTCTTGATGAAAGTAAAAGAGGAGAGAGAAAAAAACTGGTTTAAAACTCAACATTCAAAAAACTAAGCACATAGCATCTGGTCCCAGCACCTCATGGCAAATAGATGGGGAAACAATGGAAACAGTGACAGACTTTATTTTCTTGAGCTCCAAAATCACCGCAGATGGTGATGCAGCCATGTAAGTAAAAGACTCTTGCTCCTTGGAAGAAAAGCTATAACCAACATAGACAGTGTATTAAAAAGCAGAGACATTATTTTGCTGACAAAGGTCTATATATTCAAAGCTATGGTTTTTCCAGTAGTCATGTATGAATGTGAGAGTTGGACCATAAATAAGACTGAGTGCTGAAGAATTGATACTTTTTAACTGTAGTGCTGGAGAAGACTTTTGAGAGTTCCTTGGACAGCAAGGAGATCAAACCAGTCAATCCTAAAGGAAATCAATACTTAATATTCATTGGAGGGACTGATGCTGAAGCTGAAGCTCCAATACTTTGGACACCTGATGCAAAGAACTGACTCATTAGCAAAGACTCTGATGCTGGGAAAGATTGAAGGCAAGAGGAGAAGGGGATGACAGAGGATGAGATGGTTGGATGGCATCACCAACTCAATGGACATGGGCTTGAGCAAGCTCTGGGAGATGATGAAGGACAGGAAGGCCTGGCGTGCTGCAGTCCCTGGGTTTACAAAGAGTTGGACATGACTGAGTGTCCAACATGACTGAGTGAACAACATGACTCAGTCAACATGACTGAGTGAACAACAACAACTCTGCACTGAGGTTAAATAAGCAGGCTGATGTGTACTGCCTTGATATACTCATTTCCCAATTTTGAACCAGTCTGTTGTTCCATGTCAGGTTCTAACTGTTGCTTCTTGACTTAAATACAGGCTTTTCAGAAGGCACATAAGATGATCTGGTAATTTCACCCCTTTAAGAATTTTCCACAGTTTGTTGTGACCCACACAGTTCAAGGTTTTAGTGTGGTCAATGAAACAGAAATAGATTTTTTTTTTTTTAATTCCTTTGAGTTTTCTATGATCCATTGGATGGTGGCAGTTTGACCTCTGGTTCCTCTGCCTTTTCTGTATCTGGCTTATACAACTGGAAGAACTGCTCAAGCCTAGCTTGAAGGAATTTGACTATAATTTGGCTAGTGTGTGAAATGAGTGCAATTGTAGAGTAGTTTGAAAATTCTTTGACAATGCCTTTCTTTGAGGTTGGAATAAAAAACCTGACTATTTCCAGTGCTGTGGCCACTGCTGATTTTTCAGAATTTGCTGGGATATTGAGTAAAGCACTTTACCAGCATCATCTTTTAGGATTTAAAATAGCTCAGCTGGAATTCTATCACTTCCCTTAGCTTTATTCATAGTAGTGCTTCCTAAGGCCGACTTAACTTTCAGCTCCAGGATATCTGACTCTGGGTGAGTGATCACACCATCGTGATTATCCAGGTCTTCAGGACCTTTTTGTACAGTTCTGTGTATTCTCGACACTTCTTAGTCTCTTCTGCTTCCTTGCCTTTTCTGTCCTTTATTGTTCCCGTCTTCACATGAAATATTCCCTTGGTATCTCTAATTTCCTTGAAAAGATCTCTAGTCTTTCCCATTCTATTGTTTTCCTCTACTTCTTTGCACTTTTCACTTAAGAAGGCTTTATTATTTCTCTTTGCTATTCTCTGTAACTCTGCATTCAGTTGGGAGTCCTTTTTCTACTTTGCTTTTTGTTTTTCTTTTCTCAGCTATTTGTAAGGCTTCCTAAAACAACCACTTTACCTCCTTGCATATCTTTTTCTTGGGAGTGGTTTTGGTCAGCACTTCCTATACAATGTTATGAACCTCCATCCATATTTCTTCAGGAAGTCTGTCTACCAGATCTTATCTCTTGAAACTATTCATTATCTTCACTGTATAAAGATTTATGTCATACTTGAATCACCTGTTGGTTTCCCCTACTTTCTTCAATTTAAGTCTGAATTTGGCAATCAATTTAAGTCTGAATTTGGCAATAAGGAGTTCATGATCTGAGCCACAGTCAGCTCCCGGTCTTGTTTCTGCTGACTGTAGAGAGCTTCATCTTTGGCTACAAAGAATAAAATCAATCTGACTTCAGTATTGACCATATAATGATGTTCATCTGTAGAGTCGTCTCTTGTATTGTTGGAAGAGGGTGTTTGCTATAACCAGTACATTCTCTTGGCAAAACTCGATTAACCTTTTCCCTGCTTCATTTTGTACTCCAAGGCCAAACTTGCCTGTTACTCCACGTATCTCTTGACTTCCTACTTTCACATTCCAGTCCCCTATAATGAAAAGCACATCTTTTTTTGGTGTTAGTTCTAAAAAGTCTTGTAGATCTTCACAGAGCCATTCAACTTCAGCTTCTTCAGCATTAATGGTATTCAGCTTCAAGTATTAATGGTTGGGGCATAGACTTGGATTAGTGTGATATTGAATGGTTCGCCTGGGAAATGAGCCAAGATCATTCTGTCGTTTTTGAGATTGCACCCAAGTACTGCATTTTGAACTCTTTGGTTGACTATGAGGGCTACTCCTTTTCTTCTAAGAGATTCTTTCCCACAGTAGTAGACATAATGGTCATCTGGATTAAATTTGCCCTTTCCTGTTAATTCTAGTTCACTGATTCCTGAAATGCTGATGTTCACTCTTGCCATATCATGCTTGAACCCATCCAATTTACCTTTATTCATGGACCTAATTTTCCAGGTTCCAATGCAATGTTGTTCTCTACCACATTGGGCTTTACTTTCACCAACAGACAAGTCCACAATTGAGGTACATTTCCACTTTGGTCCAGCCTCTTCATTCTTTCTGGAGCTATTTATCTGTTCTTCCCCAGTAGTATATTGAATGCTTACCAACCTGGGCGCTCATCTTCTGGTGTCATATATTTTTCCTTTACATTGTGTTCATGGGGTTCTTGAGGCAAAAATACTGAAGTAGTTTGCCACTTCTTTATCCAGTGGACCATATTTTGTCAGGCCCTGACTAGAAGTGACACATCCTTCAGCCACTCCATGTAAGTGAACAACATGCCTGGCACCCTGCTTGTCCCACTGCTTGTCCTCCTTGAGCATGTAAACCTTCACCTATTGCAGGGTGTTGGTCAATGTGCTGCTTGGGGGCTGGGTCAAAGGCCCTGCTGGAGTTGCTGGTAAGGGGCTCCAGGGAAGGCTGGAGCGAGGTTGGAGGATGCCCACGAGTGGAGGGCTCCCCGGCCTCACCTTTGCCGCTAGTTACCTGAGACCATTCTTCCAACCACATGGCCTGCCACCAGTGAAGTGCTGGCCTATACCTTTCCTCTCTGGCTCCTCAGTGTTACTGCCCAGGCCTGGCTAGCCTTGCCTCATCGGGGGTGGAGGGTGCACAATGTTTCATAGTGTACCACCCCATCACACTAGGAAGTCGGGGTACTGGTCACTACCCTGTTCCCACCTCCTCCTCAGCCATGATCTCCGTGAAGGTGCTTCTTGTACCACCACCACTGCCTCTTCAGGCCACCACTGCTGTCTTTTCAGGCCACTGCTGCCATGTTGTAAGTTTTGTTGCAATCTTAAGTGGGATTATTTTCTTGCTTTCTCTTTTTGGTAACTCATTATTAGTGTATAGAAAAGCAACAGATTTATGTATATTAATTTTGTATCCTGCAACTTTACTGAATTTACTTATCAGTTCTAATAGTTTTTTTATAGCAACTTTAGGGTTTTCTATATATATTATCATGTTTTCTGCAAAGAGTGACAGTCTTACTTATTCCATTCTAGTTTGAATGCCTTTTATCTCTTTTTGTTTTGTCTTATTGCTGTGACAAGGACTTCCAATCCTATGCTAAGTAGAAGTATCAGGACTGGTAGGAATGTAAGTTGGTGCCACCACTACAGAAAAAAGGTAGGGAAGCTTCTAAAAAACTAAAAATAGAACTATCACACAATCCAACAATTCCAGTCCTTTGCATACATCTGTGAAAATAAAAACACTAATTCAAAAGATACACTCCAGTGTTCAAAGTAAAGTTGTCTGCAGTTACCAAGACAAAGAAGCAACCTATATGTCCATCAACAAACAGATGAACAGATGAAGAAGATATGGTATATCTATATAGGCTACATACTGTGTGCTTAGTCATGAGTTGCTCAGTCATGTTCAACTCTTTGTAACCCCATTAACTGTAGCCCGCCAGGCTCCTCTGTCCATAGGGATTCTCCAGGTAAGAATACTGGAGTGCATTCCATGCCCTCCTCCAGGGGGTCTTCCCAAGCCATGGATCGAGCCCAGGTTGCCCACATTGCAGGCAGATTGTTTACTGTCTGAGCCACCAGGGAAGCCCAAGAATACTGGAGTGGGTAGCCTATCCCTTCTCCAAGGTATCTTTCCAACCCAGGAATCAAACCAGGGTCTCCTACATTGCAGGCAGATTCTTTAATAGCTGAGCTACCAGCAAAGCCTGATATATGTACACACACACACACACACACACTGAGTGAAATATTACTCAGCCATAAAAGGATGAAATTCTGCCATTTTCAACAACTTGGATGGATATAGAGATGACTGTGCTTTGTTTTTTTCTGGTAAAATCTTTTTTGAAATCATTTATTTATTTAATTTTTTGGCTGTAATGGGTCTTTTTTCCTGCATGTGAGCTTTCTCCAGTTGAGGCAAGCAAGGGCTACTCTTCATTGCAGTGGCTTCTATTGTTACAGAGCACAGGCTCTAGGCATACAAGCTTCAGTAGTTGTAGCTTGCAGGCTGTAGAATGCAGGCTCAGTAGTTGTGGATGCATGGGCTTACTTGATCTGTGGCATGTGGGATCTTCGCAAACCAGGGGTTAAACTAGTGTCCCTTGACTTGCAAAGCAAATTTTTAACCACCAGGGAAACCATGATATAATCTTTTAAGTCTATGATATTCCCTTTTGAAAACTGCTTCATCTCCTCATTGCACACATTTTGGCATGTTGTGTTTTTATTTTCATTTTTCCTCAACTATTTTCTAATTTCTTTTGATTTCTTTCTTGTTCAATGTGTTATTTAGAATGTTATTGCTTTACTTCCAATTATTTGTGTTATTTGCAGTTATTACTTTATTATTGATTTCTAATTTTATTTTCATCAAAGAATATATTGTTCCAATCATTCAAAATATACTGGTATTTATTTTATGGCAAAATACATGTTTATCTTTATGAATATTCTGTGTGCATTTCAAAAAATGTGTTAGGTGAAGTGTTCTATAAATGTCAATTAAATCAAGTTGGCTGATAGTGTTGTTCGAATTCTATGTCTTTCAGTTCAGTTCAGTTCAGTTCAGTTGGGTCGCTCAGTCGTGTCCGACTCTTTGCGACCACATGAATCACAGCACGACAGGCCTCCCTGTCCATCACCAACTCCCGGAGTTCACTCAAACTCATGTCCATCGAACGGTGATGCCATCCAGCCATCTCCTCCTCTGTTGTCCCCATCTCTTCCTGCCCTCAGTCCCTCCCAGAATCAGGGTCTTTTCCAATGAGTCAACTCTTTGCATGAGGTGGCCAAAGTACTGGAGTTTCATCTTTAGCATCATTCCTTCCAAAGAAATCCCAGGGCTGATCTCCTTTAGAATGGACTGGTTGGATCTCCTTGCAGTCCAAGGGACTCTCAAGAGTCTTCTCCAACACCACAGTTCAAAAGCATCAATTCTTTGGTGCTCAGCTTTCTTCACAGTCCAACTCTCACATCCATACATGACCACTGGAAAAACCATAGCCTTGACTAGACGGACCTTTGTTGGCAAAGTAGTTTCTCTGCTTTTGAATATGCTATCTAGGTTGGTCATAACTTTCCTTCCAAGGAGTAAGCGGCTTTTAATTTCATGGCTGCACTCACCATCTGCAGTCATTTTGGAGCCCCCCAAAATAAAGTGACACTGTTTCCACTGTTCCCCCATCTATTTCCCATGAAGTGATGGGACCAGATGCCATGATCTTAGTTTTCTGAATGTTGAACTTTAAACCAACTTTTTCACTCTCCTCTTTCACTTTCATCAAGAGGCTCTTTAGTTCCTCTTCACTTTCTGCCATAAGGGTGGTGTCATCTGCATATCTGAGGTTATTGATATTTCTCCCGGCAATCTTGATTCCAGCTTGTGCTTCTACCAGTCCAGCGTTTCTCATGATGTACTCTGCCTATAAGTTAAATAAGCAGGGTGACAATATACAGCCTTGACGTACTCCTTTTCCTATTTGGAACCAGTCTGTTTTTCCATGTCCAGTTCTAACTGTTGCTTCCTGACCTGCATATAGGTTTCTCAAGAGGCAAGTCAGGTGGTCTGGTATTCTCATCTCTTTCAGAGTTTTCCACAGTTTATTGTGATCCACACAGTCAAAGGCTTTGGCATAATCAATAAAGCACAAATAGGTGTTTTTCTGGAACTCTCTTGTTTTTTTTCCATGATGCAACAGATGTTGGCAATTTGATCTCTGGTTCCTCTGCCTTTTCTAAAACCAGCATGAACACGGTTCACGTATTGCTGAAGCCTGGCTTGGAGAATTTTGAGCATTCCTTTACTAGCGTGTGAGATGAGTGCAATTGTGCAGTAGTTTGAGCATTTTTGGCATTGCCTTTCTTTTGGATTGGAATGAAAGCTGACCTTTTCCGGTCCTCTGGCCACTGCTGAGTTTTCCAAATTTGCTGGCATATTGAGTGCAACACTTTCACAGCATCATCTTTCAGGATTTGAAATAGCTCAACTGGAATTCCATCACCTCCACTAGCTTTGTTCGTAGTGATGCTTTCTAAGGCCCACTTGACTTCACATTCCAGGATGTCTGGCTCTAGGTCAGTGATCACACCATCGTGATTATCCAGGTCATGAAGATCTTTTTTTGTACAGTTCTCTTGTGTATTCTTGCCACCTCTTCTTAATATCTTCTGCTTCTGTTAGGTCCCTACCATTTCTGTCCTTTGTTGAGCCCATCTTTGCATGATATGTTCCCTTGGTATCTCTAATTTTCTTGAAGAGATCTCTAGTCTTTCCCATTCTCTTGTTTTCCTCTACTTCTTTGCACTGATCGGAGAAGGCAATGGCACCCCACTCCAGTACTTTTGCCTGGAAAATCCCATGGATGGAGGAGCCTGGTAGGCTGCAGTCCATGGGGTCACTAAGAGTCAGACACGACTGAGCGACTTCACTTTCACTTTTCACTTTCGTGCATTGGAGAAGGAAATGGCAACCTACTCCAGTGTTCTTGCCTGGAGAATCCCAAGGACGGGAAGCCTGGTGGGCTGCCATCTATGGGGTCGCACAGAGTCGGACATGACTGAAGTGACTTAGCAGCAGCAGCAGCAGCAGTCTTTCCCATTCTCTTGTTTTCCTCTACTTCTTTGCACTGATCACTGAGGAAGGCTTTCTTAACTCTTCTTGATATTCTTTATAACTCTGCATTCAAACAGGTATATCTTTCCTTTTCTCTTTTGGTTTTCACTTCTCTTCTTTTCACAGCTATTTGTAAGGCCTCCTCAGACAGCCATTTTGCTTTTTTGCATTTCTTTTCCATGGGGATGGTCTTGATCCCTGTCTCCTGTACAATGTCATGAACCTCAGTCCATAGTTCATCAGGCACTCTATCAGATCTAGTCCCTTGCATCCAATACTGCATTCAGGACTCTTTTGTTGACCACAATGGCTACTCCATTTCTTCTAAGGGATTCCTGCCCGCAGTAGTAGATATAAGGGTCATCTGAGTTAAATTCACCCATTCCAGTCCATTTTAGTTCGCTGATTCCTGGAATGTCGACGTTCACTCTTGCCATCTCCTGTTTGACCATTTCCAATTTGCCTTGATTCATGAACCTGACATTCCAGGTTCCTATGCAATATTGCTCTTTACAGCATTGGACCTTGCTTCTATCACCAGTCACATCCACAACTGGGTATTGTTTTTGCTTTGGCTCCATCCCTTCATCCTTTCTGGAGTTATTTCTCCACTGATCTCCATTAGCATATTGGGCATCTACCGACCCAGGGAGTTCCCCTTTCAGTATCCTATCATTTTGCCTTTTCATACTGTTCATGGGGTTTTCAAGGCAAGAATACTGCAGTGGTTTGCCATTCCCTTCTCCAGTGGACCACATTCTGTCAGACCTCTCCACCATGACCCTTCCATCTTGGGTGGCCTGACATGGCATGGCTTAGTTTCATTGAGTTAGACAAGGCTGTGGTCTGTGTGATCAGATTGGCTAGTTTTCTGTGAATATGGTTTCAGTGTGTCTGCCCTCTGATGCCCTCTCGCAACACCTACCATCTTACTTGGGTTTCTCTTACCTTGGACGTGGGGTGTGTCTTCTTGTCTTCTTGTCTTCTCCAGCAAAGCGCAGCCACTGCTCCTTACCTGGGACGAAGTGTATCTCCTCACAGCTGCCCCTCCTGACCTTGAAGGTGGAGTAGCTCCTCTCTCATTTTCCATTTTTCTATCTGTTACTGAGGTCAGAGTAGTAACACCTCTGACTGTAATTGTGCAACTGTCTATTCTTTCTTTCAATTATATCTTAGCTTCATGAATTTTAGAGCTCTTTTATTGTGCTCATAACATGGAAGATTGTCATCTTTCCTGCTAAATTAACTCTTTCATCATTAAAAATACCCCTTTAACTATGGAAATTATCCTTATTTTCAGTTTACATTTTCTGATATTATTATAAGCACTCCAAATGTTTTGCTTAATTTTTGCATGGTATTTTTTCATTATTTCTCCTTGAATTTTTTTTGTTTTTGTTTTTATATTTAAAGAGGTTTCAGTTTGGCAAAATATGTTAGAGCTTTGTTACCCTGTCTGAACATATCTGCCTTTTATTTAAACTATTCAAAATTAATATAATTCTATACATGGGTGGGCTTAAACCTGTTATATTGCTTTTTCTCATTTTTGTTCATTTTTTTCTCTTTTCGTGTTTTAATGGCTTTAATATTTTCTACTATTTAATTTACAATATTGGCTTATTACATAAATTTCTTTTGCCTCTTCCTTGAGGTGAAATTCACGTGATAAAAACGTATACTGTTGATCAGATCAGATCAGATCAGATCAGTCCCGCAGTCGTGTCCAACTCTTTGCGATCCCATGAATCGCAGCACGCCAGGCTTCCCTGTCCAACACCAACTCCTGGAGTTTACTGAGACTCACGTCCATCGAGTCAGTGATGCCATCCAGCCATCTCATCCTCTGTCGTCCCCTTCTCCTCTTGCCCCCAATCCCTCCCAGCATCAGAGTCTTTTCCAATGAGTCAACTCTTCGCATGAGGTGGTCAAAGTACTGGAGTTTCAGCTTTAGCATCATTCCTTCCAAAGAAATCCCAGGGCTGATCTCCTTCAGAATGGACTGGTTGGATCTTCTTGCAGTCCAAGGGACTCTCAAGAGTCTTCTCCAACACCACAGTTCAAAAGCATCAATTCTTTGTGGCTCAGCCTTCTTCACAGTCCAACTCTCACATCCATACCCCACAGGAAAAACCATAGCTTTGACTAGACGGACCTTTGTTGGCAATGTCTCTGCTTTTGAATATGCTATCTAGGTTGGTCATAACTTTCCTTCCAAGGAGTAAGCGGCTTTTAATTTCATGGCTGCACTCACCATCTGCTGTGATTTTGGAGCCCAGAAAAATAAAGTCTGACACTGTTTCCACTGTTTCCCCATCTATTTCCCATGAAGTGATGGGACCAGATGCCATGGTCTTCGTTTTCTGAATGTTGAGCTTTAAGCCAACTTTTTCACTCTCCACTTTCACTTTCATCAAGAGGCTTTTTAGTTCCTCTTCACTTTCTGCCATAAGGGTGGTGTCATCTGCACATCTGAGGTTATTGATATTTCTCCCGGCAATCTTGATTCCAGCTTGTGCTTCTACCAGTCCAGCGTTTCTCATGATGTACTCTGCATATAAGTTAAATAAACAGAGTGACAATATACAGCCTGGACGTACTCCTTTTCCTGTTTGGAACCAGTCTTTTGTTCCATGTCCAGTTCTAACTGTTGCTTCCTGACCTGCATACAAATTTCTCAAGAGGCAGATCAGGTGTTCTGGTATTCCCATCTCTTTCAGAATTTCCCACAGTTTATTGCGATCCACACAGTCAAAGGCTTTGGCATAGTCAATAAAGCAGAAACAGATGTTTTTCTGGAACTCTCTTGCTTTTTCCATGATTCAGAGGATGTTGGTAATTTGATAGTGTATATAAATAAATCTGATTTTTATTATTAATCTTGTATCCTGCAACTTTACAGAATTCAGTTATAAGCTTTAATAATATTTTTATTCTTCATAATTTTCTTAAAGATTATCTACAAAGAGGGATAATTTTACTTCTTACTTTTAATGTTTAATTTTTTCTTACCTAATTTTTCTGGCTATAGCTTCCAGTACAATGTAGAACTGATGTGGTGAAATTGAGCATTATTGTCTTGTTCATCATGTTAGAGGGAAGGCTCTCAGTTTTTCACCACTGAGTATGATGTTATTTGTGAGTTTTTCATAAATGCCACCTGTGAAGTTGAAACAGTTCCTTTCAATTCCTGATTTAAGTATCTGTTATCTTGAAACTACTGGATTTTGTCAAATGCTATTCTGTCTTGAGATGATCCTGTGGATCTCCTCCCCCACATTCAGTTACTATGGTGTGTCATATTGATTTTCATATATTGAACTACACATGCATTCCTGGTGTAAATATAACTTGATCCTGATGTATTGCATAATTCTTATTCTTTGGGTTTAGTTTGTTCTGTTTCTTCTTTTACCTCTTTTTTATTGGTTTCTCTAAGGGATTTCTTGTCAAAGTGTGGTTCCCATACTAGCAGCAATAATGATACCTGAATACTTGTTAGAAAAGCAAATTCTCTGACTCCATCTCATCCTACTGAATCAAACTCTGGAGATAGGTCCAATCACATTAATTTGTAACAAAGTCTCTAAGTGATTCAACAACCTAAGATATGCATATGATACCACCATAATGGAAAAAAAGTGAACTGGAACTAAAGAGTCTCTTGATGAAGGTGAAAGAGAAGAGTGAAAAAGCTGGCATAAAACTCAACAATCAGAAAACTAAGATCATGGCACATGATCCCATCACTTTATGGCTAGTAGATGGGGAAAAAATGGAAACAGTGGTAGATATTATTTTCTTAGGCTCGAAAATCACTGCAGATGGTGACTGCAGCCACAAACTTAAAAGATGCTTGCTCCTTGGAAGAAAAGCTATAACAAACCTAGACAATGTATTAAAAAGTAGAGACATCTCTTTGTCAACAAAGGTCCATATAGTTTAAGCTATGGTTTTTCCAGTAGTTACATATGAATGTGAGAGTTGGACAATAAAGAAAACTGAGCACAGAACTGTGCTTTCAAACTGTGGTGCTGGAAAAGACTCTTGAGAGTCCCTTGGACTGCAAGAGATCAAACCAGTCAATCCTAAAAGAAATCAGCCCTGAATAGTCATTGGAAGGACAGACAGTGAAGCTGAAATTCCAGTATTTTGGCCACCTGATGCAAAGAGTTGACTCACTGGAAAAGACTCCGCTGCTGGGAAAGATTGAGGGCAGGAGAAGCGGGCAGAAGAGGATGAGATTGTTGGATGGCATCACTATTTCAATGGATGTAAATTTGAGCAAACTCCAGGAGATAGTGAAGGACAGGGAAGCCTGATGTGCTGCAGTTCATGGGGGTCACAAAGAGTTGGATACAACTTAGTGACTGAACAACAACCAAGTGATTCAGATGTAAGCCAAACTTTGAGAGGTGCTGATCTATTGGGTTGGGCAAAATGTTCCTTTGGGGTTTTTTGCTCTTTTATTTATTTTTAAAAGGAGGACAATTTCTTTACAATGTTGTGTTGGTTTCTGCCATATATCAACATGAATCAGCCATAGGTATACATATGCCCACCCTCTTGAACTTCCCTCCCGTCTCCCACCCCATCCCACCCCTTTTGTTTGTTTCAGAGTACCAGGTTTGGGCTCCTCTGTCATACAGCAAATTCCCACTGGTAATTTGGCAATGTATATGTTTCAGTGCTTCTCTCTCAATTCATCCCTCCCTATCCTTCCCCCACTGTCTTCAAAAGTCTGTTCTCTATATCTGCGACTCCATTGCTGCGCTGCAAATAGGTTCATCATTAACATCTTTTTAGATTCCATATCAGTACAGTTCAGTACAGTTCATTTCAGTTCAGTTCAGTCACTCAGTCGTGTCAGACTCTTTAATGTTTCACATGAATCACAGCACGCCAGGCCTCCCTGTCCATCACCAACTCCCGGAGTTCACTCAGACTCATGTCCATCGAGTCAGTGATGCCATCCAGCCATCTCATCCCCTGTCATCCCCTTCTCCTCCTGCTCCCAATCCCTCCCAGCATCAGAGTCTTTTCCAGTGAATCAACTCTTCGCATGAGCTGGCCAAAATACTGGAGTTTCAGCTTTAGCATCATTCCTTCCAGAGAAATCCCAGGGCTGATCTTCAGAATGGACTGGTTGGATCTCCTTCTAGTCCAAGGGACTCGCAAGAGTCTTCTCCAACACCACAATTCAAAAGCATCAATTGTTCAGCGCTCAGCTTTCTTCAGAGTCCAACTCTCACATCCATACATGACCACTGGAAAAACCATAGCCTTGTTAGACGTACCTTTGTTGGCAAAGTAATGTCTCTGCTTTTGAATATGCTATCTAGGTTGGTCATAACTTTCCTTCCAAGGAGTAAGCGGCTTTTAATTTCATGGCTGCAGTCACCATCTGCAGTGATTTTCGAGCCCAGAAAAATAAAGTCAGCCACTGTTTCCACTGTTTCCCCATCTATTTCCCATGAAGTGATGGGACCAGATGCCATGATTTTCGTTTTCTGAATGTTGAGCTTTAAACCAACTTTTTCACTCTCCTCTTTCACTTTCATCAAGAGGCTTTTTAGTTCCTCTTCACTTTCTGTATAAGGGTGGTGTCATCTGAATATCTGAGGTTATTGATATTTCTCCTGGCAATCTTGACTCCAGCTTGTGTTTCTTCCAGCCCAGCACTTCTCATGATTTACACTGCATATAAGTTAAATAAGCAGGGTGACAATATACAGCCTTGACGTACTCCTTTTCCTATTTGGAACCAATCTGTTGTTCCATGTCCAGTTCTAACTGTTATTTCCTGACCTGCATATAGGTTTCTCAAGAGGCAGGTCAGGTGGTCTGGTGTTCCCATCTCTTGAAGAATTTTCCACAGTTACATATATATACATTCAAGTATGATAGCTTTCTTACTCTTTCTGACTTACTTAACTTTGTATAATAGGCTGTAGCTTCATCCACCTCATTAGAGCAGACTCAAATGTGCTCCTTTTATGGCTAAGTAATATTCCACTGTATATATGTACCACTGCTTCTTTATCCATTTATCTGTCAATAGACATCTAGATTGTTTCCATGTTCTAGCTATTGTAAATACTGCTGCAATGAACATAAGGGTACATGTATCTTTTTCAGTAATGGTTTCCTCAGGCTATATGTCCAGTAGTGGGATTGTTGAATCATATGGTTGTTTTAATCCTAGTTTTATGGAATCTCCATACTATTCTGCAAGTGGCTATATCAATTTATATTCCCACCAACATTGCAAGAGGGTTCCTTTTTCTCCACACGTTCTCCAGCATTTATTGTTTGTAGATTTTTTTTCATGATGGCCATTCTGACTGGTGTAAGGTGATACCTTATTGTAGTTTTGATTTGCCTTTCTCTAATACTAAGTGATGTTGAGCATCTTTTCATGTGTTTATTATCCATCTGTATGCCTTCTTTGGAGAAATGTCTAGATCTTTTGCCCACTTTTTTATTAGGTTGTTTGTTTTTCTGGTATTGAGTTGAATGAGCAGCTTGTATATTTAGGAGATTAATTTTTGTCAGTTGTTTCATTTGCTATTATTTTCTCCCATTTTGAGAATTGTTTTTTCACCTTGTTTATACCTTCCTTCACTGTGCAAAAGCTTTTAAGTTTAATTAGTTACCATTTGCTCTTTTTAAAAATATTTCCATTAGAATAGGAGGTGGGTCATAGGGGAATTTCTTATAATTTATGTCAAAGCATGTTCTTCTTTATTTTTAAAAAGTATAAATAAAAAAGCCACATTTTTTATTTTTACCAAGAACTTTAGTTAACAATGTATTCACAGTTTTGTTTCACTACCTTCTGCCATTTTCCAGAAAACTTCACAATTCCATTTCCCCCCAAATTTTTATGTTTTGATCTAAGAAATGGTCCGGGTGTATTTTACACTCTTCCAGGGAATTGAAATTTTTCCATTAAGAGAATCTTGTAAATACCAGAAAAAATGAAAAGTGGAAGATGCAATGTCTGATGAATGCAGTGAATGAATCAGAACTTTTCAGCCAAGCTGTAACAGCTTTTGCCTTGTCATCAAATAGATGTGAGGCCCTGTGTTGTCCTCATGGAAGATTATATATTTTCTGTTGACTAATTCTGGATGCTTTTATTGAATGATCCTTTTAGTTGGTCTAATTGGGAGCAGTACTTATTGTAATTATTTGTTTGGTTATCTGGAAGGAAGACATAAAAGACAACTCCTTCCAAATTTTCTTTTTTGGAGGACAATCACTTCACAATGCTGTGGTGGCCCCTGCCACATATTGACACTGATCAGCCACAGGATCACACATGACTCCCCATCATGAATCCCCCTGCCATCTGCCTCCCCATCCTATTCCTCTAGGTTTTCCCAGAGCACCAGCTTTGAGTGCCCTGCTTCATGCATCAAACTTGCACTGGTCATCTATTTTACACATGGTAATATACATGTGTCAATGCTATTCTCTCAAATCATCCCACCCTCGCCTTCTCCCACAGAGTCCAAAAGTCTGTTCTTTACATCTGTGTCTCTTTTGCTGCCTTGCATATAGGGTTGTTGTTACCATCATTCCAAATTCCATATATATATATATATATATATATATATATATATATACATACATACACACTGTATTGGTGTTTCTCTTTCTGACTTCATTTTGTATAATAGGCTCCAGTTTCATCCACCTCATCAGAACTGACTCAAATGCTTTCTTTAAAGCTGAGTAATATTCCATTTCAAACTACCTCACAATTGCACTTATCTCACATGCTAGTAAAGTAATGCTCAAAATTCTCCAAGCCAGGCTTCAGAAATACATGAACCGTGAACTTCCAGATGTTCAAGCTGGTTTTAGAAAAGGCAGAGGAACCAGAGATTAAATTGCCAACATCCGCTGGATCATGGAAAAAGCAAGAGAGTTGCAGAAAAAACATCTATTTCTGCTTTACTGACTATGCCAAAGCCTTTGACTGTGTGGCTCACAATAAACTGTGGAGAATTCTGAAAGAGATGGGAATACCAGACCACCTGATCTGCATCTTGAGAAATCTGTATGCAGGTCAGGAAGCAACAGTTAGAACTGGACATGGAACAACAGATTGGTTCCAAGTAGGAAAAGGAGTACGTCAAGGCTGTATATTGTCACCCTGCTTATTTAACTTATATGCAGTGTAAATTATGAGAAATGCTCGGCTGGAAGAAACACAAGCTGGAGTCAAGGTTGCCGGGAGAAATATCAATAACCTCAGATATGCAGATGACACCACCCTTATACAGAAAGTGAAGAGGAACTAAAAAGCCTCTTGATGAAAGTGAAAGTGGAGAGTGAAAAAGTTGGTTTAAAGCTCAACATTCAGAAAACGAAGATCATGGCATCTGGTCCCATCACTTCATGGGAAATAGATGGGGAAACAGTGGAAACAGTGGCTGACTTTATTTTTCTGGGCTCGAAAATCACTGCAGATGGTGACTGCAGCCATGAAATTAAAAGCCGCTTACTCCTTGGAAGGAAAGTTATGACCAACCTAGATAGCATATTCAAAAGCAGAGACATTACTTTGCCAACAAAGGTCCATCTAGTGGCTATGGTTTTTCCAGTGGTCATGTATGGATGTGAAAGTTGGACTCTGAAGAAAGCTGAGCACTGAAGAATTGATGCTTTTGAATTGTGGTGTTGGAAAAGACTCTTGAGAGTCCCTTGGACTGCAAGGAGATCCAACCAGTCCATTCTGAAGATCAGCCCTGGGATTTCTCTGGAAGGAATGATGCTAAAGCTGAAACTCCAGTACTTTGGCCAGCTCATGCGAAGAGTTGACTCATTAGAAAAGTCTCTGATGCTGGGAGGGATTGGGGGCAGGAGGAGAAGGGGATGACAGGGGATGAGATGGCTGGATGGCAGCACTGACTTGATGGACTTGAGTCTGAGTGAACTCCGGGAGTTGGTGATGGACAGGGAAGCCTGGCATGCTGCGATTCATGGGGTCGCAAAGAGTCAGACACAACTGAGCAACTGAATTGAACTTAATATTCCATTGTGTATATGAACCACAACTTCCTTATCCATTCATCTGGCGATGAACATCTAGGTTGCTTCCTTGTCCTGGCTATTGTAAACCATGCTGTAATGAACACTGGAGTACATGTGTCTGTTTCAATTCTGGTTTCCTCCGTGTGTATGCCCAGCAGTGGGATTGCTGGGTCATATGGAAGTTCTATTTCCAGTTTTTTAAGGAATCTACACACTGTTCTCCATAGTGGCTTTCCAGTTTTCACTCCCAACAACAGTGTAAGAGGGTTGCCTTTTCTCCACACCCTCTACAGCATTAATTGTTTGTATGCTTTTTCATGGCAGCCATTCTGACCAGCTTGAGATGGTACTTTGTCGTAGTTTTGGCTTGCATTTCTCCGATAATGAATGATGTTGAGCATTATTTCATCTGTTTATCAGCCGTTTGTATGTCTTCTTTCCAGAAATGTCTGTTTACTTCTTTGGCCCACTTTTAGACGGGGTTGTTAATTTTTCTGGTATTTAACTGAATGAGCTGCTTATATACTATGAAGGTTAATTCTTATTAAGTAGCTTCATTTGCTATTACTTCCTCCATTCTGAAGGCTGTCTTTTCACCTTGTTTATAGTTTTCTTTGTTGTGGAAAACCTTTTGAGTTTAATTAAATTCGGTTCAATTCAGTCACTCGGTCGTGTCTAACTCTTTGCAACCCAATGGACTGCAGCACGCCAGGCCTCCCTGTCCATCACCAACTCCTGGAGTTTACCCAAACTCATGTCCATTGAGTCAGTGATGCCATCCAACCATCTCATCCTCTGTTGTCCCCTTCTCCTCCTGCCCAGCATCAGGATCTTTTCAAATGAGTCAGCTTTTCCCATCAGGTGGCCAAAGTATTGGAGTTTCAGCTTCAGCATCAGTCCTTTCAATGAACACTTAGGACTGATCTACTTTAGGATGGACTGGTTGGATCTCCTTGCAGTCCAAGGGACTCTCAAGAGTCTTCTCCAACACCACAGTTCAAAAGCATCAATTCTGAAGATGACTGAGGAATAGGATGGGGAGACCATTTTCTCCCCCACAAATTCATTGAAAGAACATTTGAACGCTGAGCAAATCCCACAAAATAACTTCTGGATGCTGGCAGAGGACATCAGGCACCCAGAAAGGCAGCCCATTGTCTTCAAAAGGAGATAGGACAAAATATAAAAGATTAAAAAAGAGACAAAAGATGTAGGGATAGAGATCCGTCCCAGGAAGGGAGTCTTAAAAAAAGAGAAGTTTCCAAACACCAGGAAACACTCTCTCTGGTGGGTCTGTGGTGAGCCTTGGAATCTCAGAGGGCAAAATAACCTGGAGGAAAAATAAATAAATAATTAAACCCCACAGATTACGTGCCTAACAGCAACTCCAAGCAGAGCAGCAGCCCAGACGTTCGCATCCCCCACTAGCAAGCAGGGGCTGGACAGGGAGGTGCGGGCTGCATTGCTTAGGGTAAAGACTGGGCCTGAATTCCCCAAGGGCAAGCTGAGGAAACTAGCTTGAGATAGCAACCCAGACTGTGGGATAGCTATCCCGTGAAAAGCCCTAACCTAAAACACCGCCAGACCCGCTCACAGAACAAAGAACTGAGCAGAGCTCGCTGGCTGCAGACCGGCCCATCCCTGACCAGAGACAGACAGGCGATGGCAGCCAGAGCCAGAAAAGGGGCAATTGTGGCCCCAGAGAGGCATCCTATACCAAACTGCAAGCAGACTTCATTGCTAACCAAGACTTCTTGGGATTCTGGATGGTCGACATCTGCTGGGAGCATTTCAGCCAGAGATTAGCTCCCCAGAAGAGACACATGGCACACCTGAGAAGGTGCGCCTGTTGTACACCCAGAAAACCGAGCGGCTGGGATGGGGGAGGCGATAAGTCACAGCCTTCAGTTGGAGACGACTGGGCTCACCAAGCACCTGGTCACCTGAGCTGCTCAGACCTGGGACGGGCACAAAATGCAGGCCCAACAAAATCTGCGCTTTTGTGGAGTACCCAAGAACCTGAACCTGAGCATCTTAGACCTGGGGAGTGCATGTAACACAGGGACAGCATTAGACAGTTCCCAGCAGGGCAACCTAGAGCCTGAGCAGTGTAGACTGGAAAAGCGCACACACACAGTGAGCAGGGGCAAACCCAGTGTGGCTGAATCACTCACAACGTGAATGAACAAGTGAACCTAAAAAAAGTGACCACCGCCACCCCCATTGTGTCAGGGCAGAAATTAGACACTGAAGAGACCAACAAACAGAAGAAGTTAAAGTAAACAGAGGGAACCGCTTTGGAAGTGACAGGTGCAATAGGTTAAAACCCTGTAGTTAGCTCTGACTACATAGGAAGGGGACTGTAGACCTTGAGAAGTACAAGCTGGACCAAGGAACTATCTGAAAATGAACTGACCCCACACTGTCTGCAACAGCTCCAGAGAAAGTTCTAGATATATTTTTATTATTATCATTTTTTAAATTAAAAAAAAATTTTTTTTCCATTTTTAAGTCACCATTTACTCCTTTGATTTTCATTTTTATTTTTTTCTTTTTTTTCTTTAATAGAAAATTATTTAATTAGTATACATGTGTTCCCCATCCTGAACCCTCCTCCCTCCTCCCTCCCCACACCATCCCTCTGGGTCTTCCCAGTGCACCAGCCCCAAGCATCCAGCATCGTGCATTGAACCTGGACTGGCATCTCGTTTCATACATGACGTTTCACATGTTTCAATGCCATTCTCCCAAATCTTCCCACCCTCTCCCTCTCCCACAGAGTCCATAAGACTGTTCCATACATCAGTGTCTCTTTTGCTGTCTCGTATACAGGGTTATCATTACCATCTTTCTAAATTCCATATATATGCGTTAGTATACTGTATTGGTGTTTTTCCTTCTGGCTTACTTCACTCTGTATAATAGGCTCCAGTTTCATCCACCTCATTAGAACTGATTCAAATGTATTCTTTTTAATGGCTGAGTAATATTCCATTGTGTATATGTACCACTGCTTTCTTATCCATTCATCTGCTGATGGACATCTAGGTTGCTTCCATGTCCTGGCTATTATAAACAGTGCTGCGATGAACATTGGGGTACACGTGTCTCTTTCCCTTCTGGTTTCCTCAGTGTGTATGCCCAGCAGTGGGATTGCTGGATCATAAGGCAGTTCTATTTCCAGTTTTTTAAGGAATCTCCACACTGTTCTCCATAGTGGCTGTACTAGTTTGCATTCCCACCAACAGTGTAAGAGGGTTCCCTTTTCTCCACACCCTGTCCAGCATTTATTATTTGTAGACTTTTGGATCGCAGCCATTCTGACTGGTGTGAAATGGTACCTCATAGTGGTTTTGATTTGCATTTCTCTGATAATGAGTGATGTTGAGCATCTTTTCATGTGTTTGTTAGCCATCTGTATGTCTTCTTTGGAGAAATGTCTATTTAGATCTTTGGCCCATTTTTTGATTGGGTCATTTATTTTTCTGGAGTTGAGCTGTAGGAGTTGCTTGTATATTTTTGAGATTAGTTGTTTGTCGGTTGCTTCATTTGCTATTATTTTCTCCCATTCTGAAGGCTGTCTTTTCACCTTGCTGATAGTTTCCTTTGATGTGCAGAAGATTTTAAGTTCCTAATTAAACTTAAAAGCTTCTGCACATCAAAGGAAACTATCAGCAAGGTGATTTTCATTTTTATAACCTACTATTACCTTGTAAAAAAAAGACCCTATTTTTAAAGCAAACTACATATGTATTTTATAATTTTTGTGACTTTGCTTTTTTTAATATTGTATTTTTGAGAATCTAACTTCTAGTCTAGATTTTTAATCTTTGCTTTTGGTATTTGTTATCAATTTTGTACCTTTAAGAACCCAATTTTCAGTACCCCTTTTCACTTGGGAGTGAGATCACTGGCCTGATTGCTCTCTCCCCCTTTTGACTCTCCTTTTGTTCCACCAAGTCGCCTCTATCTCCTCCCTCCCCCTTTTCTCCTCTACCCAACTCTGTGAATCTCTTTGTGTGTTCCAGGTTGTGGAGAACACCTAGGGAACTGATTACTGGCTGGATCTGTCTCTCTCATTTGATTTCCCCTTTAATCCTCCTGGCCACCTCTGTCTCCTTCCTCACTCATCTCTTCTCTGTGTAACTCTGTGAACATCTCTGAGGGATCCAGACTGTAGAGAGAACATAGGGAAGAGATTACTGGCTAGCTTGCTCTCTCCCCTTTTGATTCCCCCTCTTCTCTTCCTGGTCACCTCTAGCTCCTTCCTCCCTCTTCTTTTCTCTATGTAACTAGGTGTACATCTCTGGGTGTCCCTCACTGTGGAGAAACTTTTCATCATTAACCTAGATGTTTTATTATTGGTGCTGTATAGATGGAGAAGTCTTGAGGCTACTGTAAGAATAGACCAAAAACCAGAGGCAGGAGGCTTAAGTCCAAATCCTGAGAACACCAGAGAACTCCTGAATCCAGGGAACATTAATCAATAGGACCTCATCAAACACCTCCATACTTACACTGAAACAAAGCACCACCCAAGGGCCAACATGTTCCAGAGCAAGACATACCACACAAATTCTCCAGCAACACAGGAACATAGCCCTGAACTTCAATATACAGGCTGCCAAAACTCACAACAAACCCCTTGACATCTCAAAACTCACTACTGCACACTTCATTGCACTCCAGAGACAAGAAATCCAGCTCCACCCACAATAACACCGACACAAGCTTCCCTAACCAGGAAACCTTGACAAGCCACCTGTCCAACCCCACCCACAGCGAGGAACCTCCACAATAAAGAGGAACCACAAACTGCCAGAATACAGAAAGGCCACGCCAAACAGAGAAATATAAACAAGATGAAAAGGGAGAGAAATACCCAGCAGGTAAAGGAACAGGATACTTGCCCACCAAACCAAACAAAAGAGGGAGATAGGGAACCTACCTGATACAGAATTCCAAATAATGATGGTGAAAATGATTCAAAACCTTGAAAAAAAATGGAGTTACAGATAAACAGCCTGGAGACAAGAATCGAGAAGATGCAAGAAAGGTTTAACAAGGATCTAGAAGAAATAAAAAGCAGTCAATATATAATGAATAATGCAATAAATGAGATCAAAAACACTTTGGAGGAAACCAACAGTAGAATAATGGAGGCAGAAGATAGGATAAGTGAGATGGAAGATATAATGGTAGAAATAAGTGAAACAGAGAGGAAAAAAGAAAAAGGAATTAAAGGAAAGGAGGAAAAACTCAGAGACCTTTGGGACAATGTTAAACACACCAACATTTGAATCAGGAGTCCCAGAAGAAGACGACAAAAAGAAAGACCATGAGAAAATACGTAAGGTGATAATACTTGAAAACTTCCCTAAAATAGGGGAGGAGATAATCACTGAAGTCCACGAAATCCAGAGAGTCCCAAACAGGATAAACTCAAGGCAAAACACCACAAGACACATATTAATCAAATTAACAAAGATCAAACACAAAGAACAAATATTAAAAGCAGCAAGGGAAAAACAACAAATAACACACAAGGGGATTCCCATAAGGATAACAGCTGATCTTTCAATAGAAACTCTTCAGGCCAAAAGGGAATGGCAGGACATACTTAAAGTGATGAAAGAAAATAACCTACAGCCCAGATTACTGTACCCAGCAAGGATCTCATTCAAATATGAAGGAGAAATCAAAAGCTTTACAGACAAGCAAAAGCTGAGAGAATTCAGCACCAC
This sequence comes from Bos javanicus, assembly GCF_032452875.1. Classification (NCBI taxonomy): domain Eukaryota; kingdom Metazoa; phylum Chordata; class Mammalia; order Artiodactyla; family Bovidae; genus Bos; species Bos javanicus. Next base: position 77,217,498 of record NC_083897.1, on the reverse strand, counting down.
CAAACCAGCTCTCCAACAAATGCTAAAGGATCTTCTCTAGACAGGAAACACAGAAAGGGTGTATAAACTCAAACCCAAAACAATAAAGTAAGTGGCAATGGGATCATACTTATCAATAATTACCTTAAATGGAAATGGGTTGAATGCTTTAACTAAAAGACAAAGACTGGCTGATTGGATACAAAAACAAGACCCCTATATATGTTGTCTACAAGAGATCCACCTCGAAACAAGGGACACATACAGACTGAAAGTGAAGGGCTGGGAAGAGATATTCATGCAAATAGAGACCAAAAGAAAGCAGGAGTAGCAATACTCATATCAGATAAAATAGACTTTAAAACAAAGGCTGTGAAAAGAGACAAAGATGGACACTACACAATGATCAAAGGCTCAATCCAAGAAGATATAACAATTATAAATATATATGCATCCAACCTAGGAGCACCACAATATGTAAGACAAATGCTAACAAGTGTGAAAGGGGAAATTAACAATAACACAATAATAGTGGAGACTTTAATATCATACTCACACTTATGGATAGATCAACTAAACAGAAAATTAACACGGAAACACAAACTTTAAGTGATACAATAGACCAGTTAAACCTAATTGATATCTATAGGACATTTCACGCCAAAACAATGAATTTCACCTTTTACTCAATTGCACACCAAAACTTCTCCAGGATAGATCACATCATGGGCCATAAATCTAGCCTTGGTAAAATTCAAAAAAATTGAAATCATTCCAAGCATCTTTCCTGACCATAATGCAGTAAGATTGGATACTAATTATGGAAACAATTCCATTCACCATTGCAACAAAAAGAATAAAATACTTAGGAATATATCTACCTAAAGAAACAAAAGACCTATATATAGAAAACTATAAAACACTGGTGAAAGAAATCAAAGAGGACACAAATAGATGGAGAAATATCCTGTGTTCATGGATCAGAGGAATCAATATAGTGAAAAATAGTATACTATCCAAAGCAATCTATAGATTCAATGCAATCCCTATCAAGCTATCAACAGTATTTTTCAGAGAACTAGAATAAATAATTTCACAATTTGCATGGAAATACAAAAAACCTCGAATAGCCAAAGCAATCTTGACAAAGAAGAATGGAACTGGGAGAATCAACCCGCCTGATTTCAGGCTCTACTACAAAGCCACAGTCATCAAGACATCAAGACATCTGGCACAGACAGAAGTACAGATCAATAGAACAAAATAGAAAGCCCAGAGATAAGTCCACGCACCTATGGACATCTTATCTTTGACAAAGGAGGCAAGAATATATACAATGGAGAAAAGATAACCTCTTTAACAAGTGGTGCTGAGAAAACTGGCCAACCAATTGTAAAAGAATGAAACTAGAACACTTTCTAACACCATACACAAAAATAAACTCAAAATGGATTAAAGATCTAAATGTATGACCAGAAACTATAAAACTCCTAGAGGAATACATTGGCAAAACACTCTCCGACATAAACCAAAGCAGGATCCTCTATGACCCACCTCCCAGAATATTGTAAATAAAAGCAAAAATAAACAAATGGGACCTAATTAAAATTAAAAGCTTCTGCACAACAGAGGAAACTATAAGCAAGGTGAAAAGACAGCCTTCAGAATGGGAGAAAATAATAGCAAAGGAAGCAACTGACAAAGAACTAATCTCAAAATTATACAATTCCAGAAAAATAAACGACCCAATCAAAAAGTTGGCCAAAGAACTAAACAGACATTTCTCCAAAGAAGACATACAGATGGCTAACAAACACATGAAAAGATGCACAACATCACTCATTATCAGAGAAATGCAAATCAAAACTACAATGAGGTACCATTTCACGCCAGTCAGAATGGCTGCTATCCAAAAGTTTACAAAAAAATAAATGCTGGAGAAGGTGAGGAGAAAAGGGAACCCTTTTACACTGTTGGTGGGAATGCAAACTAGTACAGCCACTATGGAGAACAGTGTGGAGATTCCTTAAAAATCTGGAAATAGAACTGCCATATGACCCAGCAATCCCACTGCTGGGCGTACACACCAAGGAAACCAGAATTGAAAGAGACAAGTGTACCCCAATGTTCATTGCAGCACTGTTTATAACAGCCAGGGCATGGAAGCAACCTAGATGTCCATCAGCAGATGAATGGATAAGAAAGCTGTGGTACATATACACAGTGGAATATTACTCAGCCACTAAATAGAATACATTTGAATCAGTTCTTATGAGGTGGATGATACCAGAGCCTATTATACAGAGTGAAGTAAGCCAAAGAGAAAAACACCAATACAATATACTAAGGCTTATGTATGGAATTTAGAAAGATGGTAACAATAATCCTGTATGCGAGACAGCAAAAGAGACACAGATGTATAGAACACTCTTTGGACTTTGTGAGAGAGGGAGAGGGCGGGATGATATGGGAGAACGGCATTTAAACATGTAAATTATCACATGTGAAACGAATCGCCAGTCCAGGTTCGATGCATGATATATGGCGCTCAGGGCTGGGGCACTGGGATGACCCACCAGGATGTGATGGGGAGGGAGGTCCGAGAGAGGTTGAGGATGTGGAACACATGTACACCCATGGCAGATTCAGATAAATGTATGACAAAACCAATACAATATTGTAAAGTAAATAAATAAATAAATAAAACTGAGAATAAAAAAAAATAGCATCAATTCTTCACTGCTCAGCTTTCTTTGTAGTCCAACTCTGACATCCATACATGGCTAAAAGGAACACCATAGCATTGAAGAGATGGACCTTGGCTGGCAATGTAATGTCTCTGCTTTTTAATATGCTGTCTAGGTTGGTCATAACTTTCCTTCCAAGGAGTAAGCATCTTTTAATGTAATGGCTGCAATCACTATTTGCAGTGATTTTGGAGCCCCCCCCCCCAAAAAAAAAGTCTGCCACTGTTTCTGCTGTTTCCTCATCTATTTGCCATAAATTGATGGGACCAGATGCTATGATCCTAGTTTTCTGAATGTTGGGCTTTAAGCCAACTTTTTCACTCTCTTCTTTCACTTTCATTAAGAGGCTCTTTAGTTCTTCTTCATTTTCTGCCTTATCTTCTCAGAATCTGCACTTCTGAAGTTATTGATATTTCTCCTGGCAATCTTGATTCCAGCTTGTGCTTCCTCCAGCCCAGCATTTCTCATGATGTGTTCTGCATAGAAGTTAAATAAGCAGGTTGACAATATACAGCCTTGATATATTCCTTTTCCTATTTGGAATCAATCTGTTGTTCCATGTCCAGTTCTAACTGTTGCTTCTTGACCTGCATACAGATTTATCAAGAGGCAGGTCAGGTGGTCTGGTATGCCCATCTCTTGAAGAATTTTCCACAGTTTCTTGTGATCCACACAGTCAAAGGCTTTGGCATAGTCAATAAAGCAGAAATAGATGTTTTTCTGGAACTCTCTTGCTTTTTCCATGATCCAGTGGATGTTGGCAATTTGATCTCTGGTTCCTTTGCCTTTTCTAAAACCAGCTTGAACATCTGCAAGTTCACAGTTCACAAATTCCAAGCCTGGCTTGGAGAATTTTGAGCATTCCTTTGCTATCGTGTGATAAGTGCAATTGTGCAGTAGCCTGAGCATTCTTAAGCATTGCCTTTCTTTGGGATTGGAATGAAAACTGACCTTTTCCAGTCCTGTGGCCACTGCTGAGTTTTCCAAATTTGCTGGCCTATTGAGTGCAGCACTTTCACAGCATCATCTTTCAGGATTTGAAATAGCTAAACAGGAATTCCATCACCTCCACTAACTCTGTTCGTAGTGATGCTTCCTAAGGCCCACTTGACTTCACATTCCAGGATGTCTGGCTCTAGGTGAGTGATCACATCATCGTGATTATCTGGGTCTTGAAGATCTTTTTTGTACAGTTCTTCTGTATATCCTTGCCACCTTTTCTTAATATCTTCTGCTTCTGTTAGGTCCATACCATTTCTGTCCTTTATTGAGCCCATCTTTGCATGAAATGTTCCCTTGGTGTCACTAATTTTCTTGAAGAGATCTCTAGTCTTTCCCATTCTATTGTTTTCCTCTATTTCTTTGCGCTGATCACTGAGGAAGGCTTTCTTATCTCTCCCTGCTCTTCTTTGGAACTCTTCATTCAAATGGGTATATCTATCCTTTTCTCCTCTGCTTTTTGCTTCTCTTCTTTTCACAGCTATTTGTAAGGCCTCCTCAGACAGCCATTTTTCTTTTTTGCATTTCTCTTTCTTGGGATGGTCCTGATCCTTTTCTCCTGTACAATGTCATGAACCTCCATCCATAGTTCATCAGGCACTCTCTCATCAGATTGAATCCCTTAAATCTATTTCTCACTTCCACTGTATAATCCTAAGGGATTTGATTTAGATCATACCTGAATGGTCTAGTGGTTTTTCCTACTTTTTTTAAGTCTGCTGCTGCTACTGCTGCTAAGTCGCTTCAGTCGTGCCCAACTCTGTGTGACCCCATAGACGGCCTCCTACCAGGCTCCTCTGTCCCTGGGATTCTCCAGGCAAGAACACTGGAGTGGGTTGCCATTTTTAAGTCTAAGTTTGGCAATAAGGAATTCATGATCTGAGCCACAGTCAGCTCCCAGTTTTGTTTTTGCTGACTGTATAGTGCTTCTCCATCTTTGGCTGCAAAGAATATAATCAATCTGGTTTCAGTGTTGACCATCTGGTGATGTCCATGTGTAGAGTCTTCTCTTGTGTTGTTGGAAAAGAGTGTTTGTTATGGCCAGTGCATTCTCTTCGCAAAACTCTATTAGCCTAGCTCTGCTTCATTCTGTACTCCAAGGCCAATTTTGCCTGTTACTTCAGGTATTTCTTGACTTCCTACTTTTGCATTCCAGTCCTCTATAATGAAAAGAACATCTTTTTTTGGGTGTTAGTTCTAGAAGGTCTTGTACCACTTCATAGAACAGTTCAACTTCAGCTTCTTCAGCATTACTGTTCAGGGCATAGACTTAGATTACTGTGATATTGAATGGTTTGCCTTGGAAATGAACAGAGATCATTCTGTTGTTTTTGAGATTGCATCCAAGTATTGCATTTCAGACTCTTTTGTTGACTATTATGGCTATTCCATTTCTTTAAGGGATTCTTCCCCACAGTAGTAGATATAATGGTCATCTGAGTTAAATTCACCCATTCCAGTCCATTTTAGTTCACTGATTCCTATGTTCAGAATGTCCATGTTCACTCTTGCTGTCTCCTGTTTGACCACTTCCAGCTTGCTTTGAGTTTTATTTGGTACTATTTTTTTTTTAATTTTTGCTTTTATTTCTATTACTCTGGGAGGTGGGTCATAGAAGACCTTGCTGTGATTTATGTTGGAGAGTTTTCTGCCTATGTTTTCCTCTAAGAGTTTTATAGTTTCTGGTCTTACATTTAGATCTTTATTCCATTTTTACTTTATTTTTGTGCATGGTGTTAGAAAGTGTTCTAGTTTCATTCTTTGACATGCAGATGACCAGTTTTTCTAGCACCACTTATTCAAGAGATTGTCTTTTCTCCATTGTATATTTTTGCCTCCTTTGTCAAAGATAAGGTGTCCGTAGGTACGTGGATTTATTTCTGGGCTTTCTATTTTGTTCCATTGATCTGTATTTCTGTCTATGTGCCAGTACCATACTGTTTTGATGACGGTAGCTTTGTAGTATAGGCTGAACTCAGTATGGTTGTTTCCTTCATTTCTGTTCTTCTTTCTCAAGATGGGTTGGCTATTCAAGGTTTTTTGTATTTCCATACAAACTGAAAGTATTTGTTCTAGTTCTGTGAAAGATACCATTGTTAGCTTGATAGGGATGGCATTGCATCTATAGATTGCTTCGTGTACTATACTCATTTTCGCTGTATTGATTCTTCCAATCCGTGAACATGGTATATTTCTTCATTTATTTGTGTCATCTTTGATTTCTTTTATCAGTGTTTTATAGTTTTCTATATATAGGTCTCTTGTTTCTTTACATTTATTCCTAAGTATTTTATTCTTTTTCTTGCAATGATGAATGGGATTGCTTCCTTAATTTCTCTTTCTGTTTTTTTTTTTCATTGCTAGTGTATGGGAATGCAAGGGATTTCTATGTATTAATTTTATATCCTACAACTTTACTATATTCACTGATTAGCTCTAGTAATTTTCTGGTGGTGTCTTCAGTGTTTTCTATGTAGAGGATTATGTCATATGTGAACAGTGAGTATTTTAGTTCTTTTCCAATCTGGACTCCCTTTCTTTTTCTTCTCTGATGTTTGTGGCTAGAACTTCCATAACTATTTTGAATAGTAGTGGTGAAAGTGTGCACCCTTGTATTTTTCCTGAATTTAGAGGAAATGCTTTCAGTTTTTCACCATTGAGGATAATATTTGCTGTGAGTTTCTCACATATGGCTTTTATAGTGTTGAGTTATGTTCCTTTTTTGGCTGCTTTCTGGAGAGGGTTTTTTTTTTATCATAAATGGGTGTTGGATTTTGTCAAAGTCTTTCTCTGCATCTATTGAGATAATCATATGGTTTTTTATCTTTCAATTTGTTAATATGGTGTATCACATTGATTTATTTGTGAATATTGAAGAATCCTTGCCTCACTGAAATGAGCCCACTTGGTAATGATGCATGATCTTTTTAATATGTTGTTGGATTCTGTTTGCTAGAATTTTGTTGAGTATTTTTGCATCTATGTCCATCAGTGATATTGATCTATAGTTTTTTTTTGTGTGTGTGTGTGGCATTTTTGTCAGGTTTTGGTATTAGGGTGATGGTAGCCCCATAGAATGAGTTTGGGTATTTACCTTCCTCTGCAGTAAACTGGAAAATTTTGAGTAGGATACATGTTAGCTCTTCTCTAAATTTTTGGTAGAATTCACCTGTGAAGCCATCTGGTCCTGGGCTTTTATTTGTTGGAAAATCTTTTATTACAGTTTCCATTTCCTTGTCTGTGGTGGATCTGTTAAAATTTTCTCTTTCTTCCTGGTTACGTTTTGAAAGGTTATACTTTATTAAGAATTTGTCCATTACTTTCAAGTTTTCCGTTTTATTGGCATGTAAGTGTTCATAGGGGTCTCTTATGATCTTTTGTATTTCTGTGTTTTCTGCTGTGATTTCCCCATTTTCAGTTCTAATTATAGTGATCTGATTCTTCTCCATTTTATTCTTGATGAATCTGGCTAACAGTTTGTCTATTTATCTTTTCAAAGAACCACATTTCAGTTTTGTTGATCTTTGCTATAGTCTCATCCATTTCTTTTTTTTTCAATGTGAATAGTTTATTTTTTTAATTTTTTTAAAATTTTATTTTATTTTTAAACTTTACATAATTGTTTTAGTTTTGCCAAATATCAAAATAAATCTTTTTTATGTATTTCTGCTCTGATTTTTATGATTTCTTTCCTTCTGCTAACTTTGGGGTTCTTCTGTTCTTGTTGTTCTAGGTGTTATAGGTGTAAGGTTAGGTTGTTTATTTGATGTTTCTCTTGATTCTTGAGGTAGGCTTGTATTGCTATGAACCTCCCTCTTTGCACTGATTTTACTGAATTCCATAGGTTTTGGCTTGTTGTGTTTTCATTTTCATTTGTTTCAATGCATATTTTGATTTCTTCTGTGATCTGTTGGTTATTCAGAAGCATGTTGTTTAGCATTGATATGTTTGTGTTTTTAGTAGTTTTTTTTCTTGTAGTTGACATCTAATCTTACCACATTGTGATCAGAAAAGATGCTTGACATGATTTCAGTTTTTTTAAAATTCACCGAGGCTTGTATTATGGCCCAGGGTGTGATTTATCCTGGAGAATGTTCCATATGCACTTGAGAAAAAGATGAAATCCATTGTTTTGGGGAGAAATGCCCTGTAGATATAAATTAGGTCTAAGTGGTTCATTTTATCATTTAAAGCTTGTGTTTTCTTGCTAAGTTTCTGTTCGGTTGATCTATCCATAGGTGTGAGTAGGGTATTAACATCCCCTACTATTATTATTTTATTGTTAATTTCCCCTTTCATACTTGTTATCATTTGCCTTATGTATTGAGGTGCTCGTATGTTGGGTGCATATATATTTATAATTGTTTTATCTCCTTCTTGGATTGATCCTTTTATCATTATGTGGTGGTTTTTTTTTTTTTTTTTTGGTCTCTCTTCACTGCCTGTATTTCAAAGTCTATTTTATCTGATATAAGTATTGCTACTCCTGCTTTCTTTTGGCCTCCATTTGCATGAAATATCTTTTTCCAGCCCTTAACTTTCATTCTGTATGTGTCTCTAGATTTGAGGTGGGTCTCTTGTAGGCAGCATATATAGGGGTTTTATTTTTTTATCCATTTGGCCAGTCTTTGTCTTTTGGTTGGAGCATTTAACCCATTTACTTTTAAGGTAATTATTGATAAGTATGGTCTCGTTAGCATTTGCTCTGTTGTTTTATGTTTGTTTTTATAAACCTTTTCTGTGTTTCCTGTGTAGAGAAGATCTTTTAGCATTTGTTGAAGAACTGGTTTGGTGGTGCTGAAATTCTCTCAGCTTTTGCTTGTCTGTAAAGCTTTTGATTTCTCCTTCATATCTGAATGAGATCTTTGCTGGGTAGAGTAAGCTTGGCTGTAGGTTTCTCTCTTTCATCTCTTTAATTATGTCCTGTTATTACCTTCTGGCCTGAAGAATTTCTATTGAAAGATTAGCTGTTATCCTTATGGGGATCCCCTTGTGTGTTATTTCTTGCTTTTCCCTTACTGCTTTTAATATTTGCTTGTTGTGCTTAACTTTTGTTAGTTTAATTAATATGTATGTGTCTTGGGGTGTTTCATCTTAGGTTTATCCTGTTTGGGACTCTGTGGGTTTTCCTTGACTTGGGTGGGTATTTCATTCCTCATTTTAGGGAAGTTTTTGACAATTATCTCCTCAAGCATTTTCTCATGCCCTTTCTATTGGTCTGCTTCTTCTGGGACACCTATGATTTGAATGTTGGGGCATTTAACTTTGTCCCAGAGGTCTCTGAGGTTTTCCTCATTTCTTTTAATTCTTTTTCTTTTTTCCTCTATGCTTCATTTATTTCCACCATTCTTTCTTCCATCTCAGTTATCCTCTTTTCTGCCTCAGTTATTCGACTGTTGCTTCCCTCCAGAGTGTTTTTAATCTCAGTTATTGCATTGTTCATTATTGTTTGACTCTTCTTTATTTATTCTAGGTCCTTATTAAACATTTCTTGTGTCTTCTCAATCCTTGTTCTCTAGTCTATTTATCTGTCACTCCATTTTGAAGATTTTGGATCATCTTTACTATCATTTTTCTGAATTCTTTTTCAGATACATTCCCTATCTCCTCCTGTTTGGTTTGGTTTGGTGGGTTTTTGTTCCTTTCCCTGCTGAATATTCCTCTGCTTTTTCATTTTGCTTAGATTGCTGTTTGGGTGCTCTTTTTGCAGGCTGGAAGTTCGTGGTTCCTCTTAATTGTGGAGCCTGCTTCCTGTGGGTGGGGTTGGATCAGTGACATTTCAAGGTTTCCCTGTTGGGGGAGCTTGTGTCTGTGTTCTAGTGGGTGGACCTGGAACTATTCTTTCTGGAATGCAGTGAAGTATCCAATACTGAGTTTTGGGGTGTATATGGGTTTGGTATGGCTTTGGGCAGCACTTCTTTTAATGTCCAGGATTGTTTATTCCTGTTTGTTGAAGAATAAGTGTGGTGTGTCTTTCACTGGAACTTGTTGGCTCTTGGGTGGAGCTTGGTTTCAGTGTAGGCCTGGAGAATGTTGCGTAAACTCTTTTCTTCTAATATTCCCTGGAGTCTGGAGTTCTCTAATGTTCTAAAGTTCTGGAGTTAAGCCTCCTGCCTCTGGGTTTTGGTCCTTCTCTTATAGTAACCTCAAGACATTTTTTTATCCATACAGCACAGAAGATAAATCCCCTAGGTTAATGGTGAAACAACTCTCCACAGCCAGGGACACCCAAAGAGATCCTTTTCATTATGTAATGAAAAGAAGAGGGACGAGGGAGGTAGAGGTGACCAGGAGGAGAATAAGGAGAATCAAAAGGGGAGAGAGAAATCAAGCCAGTAATCAAATCCCTAATTGCTCTCCACAGCCAGGGAGTCCCAGAGAAATGATTCACAGTTATATAGAAAAGAGAAGAGGGAAGAAGGAAATAAAGTTGACCTGGGAAGAAAAGGGAGAGTCAAAGGAGGCAAGAGCAATCAAGCCAGTAATGAAATCCCTAAACAAAAATGGATGCTGAAGATTAGATTCTTAAAGGTACAAAATTGATAACAAATATCAAAAAGCAAAGATTAAAAACCTAGAATAGAGGTTAGACTCTAAAAAATACAATGTAAAAATACAAGCAAAATCAATCACAGAATTTAAAATATATATATGGAATTTGTTTTTTTAATAAAATAGAGTTTTTTGAAATGTAATAGTAGGCTGTAAAAATGAAAGTTAAAAGAGCAATAAAGAACTAAATTTTTTTAAAAATTGAAAAGTGATAATAGTAAAAATATAACTAGGAATTTCTCTGGAGCTGTTGTGGACAATGTGGGGTCAGTTCAGGGTCATATATTTCCTTGTTCCAGCTTGTATTTGTTCTCACTGTCTATATTTGCTCCTCAAATGCACAGTCTCAGGATTAACTGCAGGATTTTAATCTGTTGTTTCTGTCACTTCCAGAGAGGTTCCCCTTCTTTTTTTATTTTGCCTTCCTCTCTTTGCATTCTTTTCAGTGTTTAATTTCTGCCCTGACATGAGAGGGTGAAAGTGACCACTTATGGAAGCTCACTTGTTCAGTTGTGCTGTGAAGAGGGAGAGACACCGCAAACAAATACTGCTGGCATGTGTGGGGAGTGCTCGCAGTGGATGGACCACAGTGGGCTTCCACAGCCCAAGGTGGCGTGTACTTCCCGGGTCCACACTGCTCAGGCTCCAAGGTGCTCTGCAAGGGCGCTGTCCCAAGTGGACCCTGTGTTTCATACACTTCCAGGTCTAAGCCACTCAGGTTCTCGGGTGCTCTGCAAGGGCACAGACAAAGGTGGGCTGTGCATTTTGTGCCTTTTCCAGGTTCAAGCTGTTCAGGCGACCTGGTGCTTGGTGAGTGCACAGTCCTAGGTGTGCAGTGTGTCTCCTCTATGGGGCTGATCTCAGGCTGTGAATCCCAGGAAGATGCGGTTAGCCTCTGGCAGCCTTCTCACAGTTTGGTGGAAGATGCAGTCTCTAGGGGCAATACTGCAGCAGCCCCTTGCCTTCCAGCTCTGGCTGTCGCACACTTGCCTCTCTGCCTTTGGGGAGGGAGAGCCCTAAGCAGCAGCCACCTTGCTCTCCTTTGGTATTTGCCCAATCCTTTGTTCTGTGATCACACCAGGGTTCACCATGTGGCCTTAGAGTCTTTCGTGGGAAAGGTCCTTTTTGTTGTTTTTTCTCTGGAGATCCTATGGTTTGGGTTGCTATGTCACATTGGTTCCCTCAGATTGTCTTCAGGGCATTCAAGCCCAGTCCTTACTATGAACTGATGGTTCAGCCCATGCCTCCTTGCCCAGTTCCCACTTGCTGGTGGTGGATGGGAGCGTCTGAGACTCTTCTTCACCGGTAGTTGTGGTTAGGTGCATACCTGGTTATGGTGTCCTCTGAAATTAAAAAGTTCCCCACAGACATGCCTGTGAGAGGGTTTCCTATTATGTGGATACTTCTTGTCATTTATGATTCCCTCCCTAGGATGGGTATCCATCCCTAAATCTTTTGTCTCTGTTTCTGTCTTATATATTTTGTCCTAACTCCTTTCAAAGATATTGGGCTGCCTTTCTGGGGCTTGGTGTCCTCCACCAGCATCCAGAAGTTGTTTTGTGGAAGTTGCTCAGCATTCAAATGCTCTTTTGATGAATTTGTGGGGGAGAAAGTGGTCTCCCCATCCTATTCCTCCACCATATTGGGCTTCCTCCACCTTCCAATCTTAGCAAGTACATATCATCTTCTTTGGGTGAAGACCAGTTTTTCTCACTTAACTTACATGGAACCCAAACATCAAAGCAGTTAACACACCCAAGCTGGTGAAAATTATTTTCAGTGCCTGATTTGGATATTTTGAGTATGTAGGTTATCTCCTTCATGATATAAGCATTGATTGTTCTCAATTAATATCTCTATTTGATCACTATCAGTTTCAAGTGGAAAGAAGAGAGTGAAAAAGTTGGCTCAAAGCTCAACATTCAGGAAACTAAGATCATGGCATCCGGCCCCATCACTTCATGGCAAATAGATGGGGAAACAGTGGAAACAGTGGCTGATTTTATTTTTCTGGGCTCCAAAATCACTGTGGATGGTGGTTGCAGCCATGAAATTAAAAGACGCTTACTCCTTGGAAGGAAAGTTATGACCAACATAGACAGCATATTAAAAAGCAGAGACAATACTTTGCCAACAAAGGTCGGTCTAGTCAAGGCTATGGTTTTTCCTATGGTCATGTATGGATGTGAGAGTTGAACTGTGAAGAAGGCTGAGTGCTGAAGAATTGATGCTTTTGAACTGTGGTGTTGGAGATAACTCTTGAGAGTCCCTTGGACTGCAAGGAGATCCAACCTGTCCATTCTGAAGATCAGCCCTGGGATTTCTTTGGAGGGAATGATGCTAAAGTTGAAACTCCAGTACTTTGGCCACCTCACGCAAAGAGTTGACTCATTGGAAAAGACTCTGGGAGGGATTGGGGGCAGGAGGAGAAGGGGACAACAGAGGATGAGATGGTTAGATGGTATCACTGACTCGATGGAGGTGAGTCAGTGAACTCCGGGAGTTGGTGATGGACAGGGAGGCCTGGTGTGCTGCGATTCATGGGGTCGCAAAGAGTTGGACACGACTGAGCGACTAAACTGAACTGAACTGAGTCCCTTTGCTGTTCTACCTGAAACTGCCACAACATTGTTAATAGGTTATACCTCAACACAACATAGTTTAAAGTTAAAAAAAATCTATAAATAAATGCTGGAGAGTGTGTGGAGTAAAGGTAACATCTGTACACTCTTGGTGAGTGAAAGTCTCTCAATCGTGTTCAATTCTTTGAGACCCCATGGGCTATACAGTCCATGGAATTCTCCAGCCCAGAATACTGGAGTGGGTAGCCTTTCCCTTCTCCAGGGGATCTTCTCAACCCAGGCATTGAACCCAGGTCTGCTGCATTGCAGGTGGATTCTTTACTAGCTGAGCCACATGGGAAGAAATGTAAATTGGTGCAGTCACTATGGGAAACAATATAAAAATTTCTTTAAAAGCTAAAAATATAGTAACCATATGATCCAGCAATCCCTCTCTTGTGTATATATCTGGAAAAAATAAACTCTAATTCAAAAAGATACATTAACCCCAGAGTTCATAGCTGCAGTATTTAGAACAGCCAGGACATGGAAACAACCCAAATGTCCATTGACAAATAATTGACTTAAGAAGATACACACACACACACACACACACACACACACGCAATAGAATATGTTTCAGGCATAAAAAAGATTGAAATATTGCCATTAGCAACAGCATGATGGACCTAAAGAGTGTTATATTTAGTGAAGTAAGTCAGACATAGAAAGACAAATACTATATGATATCACTTATATGTGGTATCTAATCTACATATGAATCTATATACAAAACAGAGTCACAGACCTAGATAAGAAATTTATGGCTACCAAATGAGAGAAGGAAGGAAAGAGGGACAAATTAGGAGTATGGGGTTAACAGATACAGACTACTATACTTAAAATAGGCAAACAACAATGATTTGCTGTATGGAACAGGGAATTATATTAAACATTTTGTAACAACTAACGATGGAATACAGTATGTCAGAAAAGTGAGTCAACCACTTTGCTATTCACCTTAAACTTATAAAATATTGTAAATCAAGTATACTTCAATAAAAATAAATACAATGACAAAATTAGCAGTACATACACAAATGATGAAAAATGGAAAGCAAATGGATTAGCTTCAGCATTGAAAATGAGCAAACTAGGTATGTATTAGTCATTGTTGTGAGAAAATGATGCATGCAAAATGGTAAATTTATCTGAATGTAAAAAATAACACAAAAATATCATGTAGTATTCATGGCTGTGTGTAATAGTGGAAATCTTCTACTCACTTGAATGGTACAAAACAGATTCATGAAAATGATTGTCTAGCAAAGGAGGCAGGCAGATTTGCCATAAGGATAATGGACACTTCATGTTACATTTTAAAAAATAAACAAATATTTGGATGAATTTTTACAAACCTGTCAAGGTCTTGGGAGACAAGGAAAGACCAAGAAAGTGTCACCAATTTTAAAAATAACCTCAGATATGCAGATGACACCACCCTTATGGCAGAAAGCGAAGAGGAACTAAAGAGCCTCTTGATGAAAGTGAAAGTGGAGAGTGAAAAAGTTGGCTTAAAGCTCAACATTCAGAAAACTAAGATCATGGCATCTGGTCCCATCATTTCATGGCAAATAGATGGGGAAACATAGGAAACAGTGACAGACTGTATCTTCTTGGGCTCCAAAATCACTGCAGATGGTGACTGCAGCCATGAAATTAAAAGACGCTTGCTCCTTGGAAGAAAAGTTATGACTAACCTAGATAGCATATTGAAAAGCAGAGACATTACTTTGCCAACAAAGGTCTGTCTAGTCAAGACTATCGTTTTTCCAGTAGTTATGTACGGATGTGAGAGTTGGACTATAAAGAAAGCTGAGCGCCAAAGAATTGATGCTTTTGAACTGTGGTGTTAGAGAAGACTCTTGAGAGTCCCTTGGAGAGCAGGGAGATCCAATCAGTCCATCCTAAAGGAGATCACTCCTGAATATTCATTGGAAGGACTGATGTTGAAACTGAAACTCCAATACTTTGGCCACCTGATGCGAAGAACTGACTCGTTTGAAAAGACCCTGATGCTGGGAAAGATTGAAGGTGGGAGGAGAAGGGGACGACAAAGGATGAGATGGTTGGATGGCATCACTGACTCAATGGATGTGAGTTTGGGTAAACTCCAGAAGCTGGTAATGGACAGGGAGGCCTGATTTGCTGCAGTCCATTGGGTTGTAAACAGTCAGACATGACTGAGTGACTGAATTGAACCGAAGGAGACATGCTGATTGACTAATATAATGTCCTGGATTGGATCATCAAATCAAAAAGACATTAATAAAAAAATCAAAATAATGTTTGTAGTTTAGTTGATAGTATTACACAAATGTCAATTTATTAATTTTGATAAATGTATTATAACTAAAAAGTGCTGACATTAAAGGGAAGCTGGTTGAAGAGCATACTGGTAATCTTTAAACAATCATCTTTGAGACTCTTCTATAAATCTAAAATTATTTCAAATAACAAACAAATAGAAAGTAGAGATATAAAAGACAATAATACATGGTATAAGTTTGAACTATTATCTGTACAGAGAGTTCTGTATTCAACAAATAGAGAGTGTTCATTCTTTTTGAGCTCACAGGTAATATTCATAAAAGCCAATGATGTACTAAGCCATAAATAAAGCCTCAGAATATTTCAAACATCACTATCATGCAGACTGTTTTCTGATGATACTTCAATAGTTAGAAATTTATAACAAATGAGTAGTGAAAAATGGTATGTGTTGCTTTACTAAATTCCATATTAATAAATATTTATAACTATGCTAATGCAAACAATGTGTTTCAAAAATTTATCATAGATCAATCAGTGTTTGGAGGAAAATATGCAGCTTTAAATAAATATACTGATCAATATAGAAGACATAAATTATATAAACAGTCTACCCAGGAAGTTGGAAAAGAGGGATGGGGCAAACCTAAAGGAGAATATAATAAAAATCAATATAGAAGTAAATGAAATGTAGAATAAAAGAGAGAGAAGTAAGAACAAGTTATAATTCTTTAAAAATAATAATCATATAGATGGATCTCTGGTGAAACTTACTAATATAAAGAAAATAGGAAAATAAAATATACAGTGAGGAAGAGAAAATAACTTTTGACACAACAGAGACACTTTATTATTTAATAAAGTATCATGAGGGAATAAATGCCCAAAATTTGATAATATGAGTGAAATAGATAAAGTTCTAGAAAAATATTAAATGCCAAAATTGACTTTAAAAATAATTTTAATCAATAGATATTAAAGAAATTGCTATGTTAATAAAAAACCACCCCATTCTTATAATGCCATTTTAGGTGGCTTTAAAAATGAGTTCCACCAAACTTTTAAGGTACAGTTTATTCCCTTATTCAAGTGTTTCCATAAAAGAAAATTAATGGAAGCTGAGAGTTCCATTTTATGAGGCCAGTGTAATCTTCATTTCAAAACCAAATAAGGACAACATATACTTAAAAAATTGTAGAATCATTTATGTTAGGAATTTAAATACAAAATCTTGAATAAAATGTAAGTTTAAATTCAATACTGAATTTGAAAAAATTCACCTTAATCAGAGGGTTTATCAGAGAAATGCAAGCACTGTTCAACATCAGAAAATTTATCGCTATCATTCACCATAAAAATAAACCTAAAGGAGAACAAATTCGCATGACTAATGAAAACAAAAATTTTTAATAAAGTTCAATGTATGTTTATGGAAAAAACCCTCTGTGTGCTAAGTCACTTCAGTTTTGTCTAGCTCCTTGTGACACTATGGACTGTAGCTGACCAGGCTCCTCTGTCCATGGAAACCATTAAGGAATTTCTCTCCAGTACAATCTTCCCCAAGTCCCTGTGGGGGAAATCTGTTCTGTCTCTATGGATTTATTTATACTGGATATTTCATATAAATAAAACCACACAATATTTGTCAAAAAAAAAAAAAAAGAATACTGGAGTGGGTTGCCATTTCCCTGGATCTTCCTGACCCAGGGATCAAACCTGGTTCTACCACATTGCAGGTAGACTCTTTACCTTCTGAGCCACCAGGGAATTCATCGGAAGGACTGGTACCGAAGCCCCGATAATTTGGCCACATGATGCAAAGAGCTGACTCATTGGAAAAGACCCTGATGCTGGGTAAGCTTGAAGGCAAGAGGAGAAGGGGACAACAGAGGATGAGATGGTTGGACGTCATCACCAACTCAATGTACGTGAGTTTGAGGAAACTGGCAGATGGTGAAGGACAGGAAAGCCTGCATTGCTGCAGTCCTTGGGGTCACAAAGTGTCAGACACTACTTAGTGACTGAACATATCAACAACATCTATTAACATATTCTCCATTTATGTAGTTCTTTGTTTATTTCATTCATCAGTAGTTATTCTCATGTAGATTTTATACATATGGTGTTAGAGTAATAACTAAGTATTTCATTTTGGTAGTTACCAATTGTAAGTGGCATTGCATTTTTAGCTGAAATATAGTTGAGTTAAAATAATTCAGTTATGTATATATATTTCAGATTATATTCCATTATGGAATATTACAACATTTTGTATATAATTCCCTGGGTTATACAGGTTATCCTGTTACTTATTCATTCTATGTATATTAGTTTGTATTTGTTAACTTTATACTCCTAATTTGTCCTTCTCACCCTCCATTCCCTTCTCTTTTTTTAAATTTTTATTTTTAACATAAATTTATTTATTTTAATTGGTGGTTAATTAATTTAAAATATTGTATTGGTTTGGCCATACATCAACAGGAATCTGCACGGGTTTACACATGTTCCCCATCCTGAACCCCCCTCCCACCTCCTTCCCCATACCATCCCTCTGGGTCATCCCAGTGCACCAGCCCCAAACATCCTGTATCATGCATTGAACCTGGTCTGGCATTTCATTCCACATATGATATTATACATGTTTCAGTGCCATTCTCCCAAATCATCTCACCCTTGCCCTCTCCCACAGAGTCCAAAAGACTGTTCTATACATCTGTATCTCTTTAGCTGCCTCGCATACAGGGTTGTCATTACCATCTTTCTAAATTCCATATATATGCATTAGTATACTATATTGGTGTTTTTCTTTCTGGCTTACTTCACTCTGTATAATAGGCTCCAGTTTCATCCACCTCATTAGACCTGATTCAAATGTATTCTTTTTAATGGCTGAGTAATATTCCATTGTGTATATGTACCACAGCTTCCTTATCCATTCATCTGCTGATGGACATCTAGGTTGCTTCCATGTCCTGATTATTATAAACAGTGCTGCGATGAACATTGGGGTACACGGGTTTCTTTCAATTCTGATTTCCTCGGTGTGTATGTCCAGCAGTGGGATTGCTGGGTCATATGGCAGTTCTATTTCCAGTTTTTTAAGGAATCTCCATACTGTTCTCCATAGTGGTTGTATTAGTGTGCATTCTCACCAAAACCCTCTCCAGCATTTATTGCTTGTAGACTTTTGGATAGCAGCCATTCTGACTGGTGTGAAATGGTACCTAATTGTGGTTTTGATTTGCATTTGTCTGATAATGAGTGATGTTGTGCATCTTTTCATGTGTTTGTTAGCCATCTGTATGTCTTCTTTGGAGAAATGTCTATTTGGTTCTTTGGCCCATTTTTCAATGGGTCGTTTATTTTTCTGGAATTGAGCTGCAGGAGTTGCTTGTATATTTTTGAGATTAGTTCTTTGTCAGTTGCTTCCTTTGCTATTATTTTCTCCCATTCTGAAGGCTGTCTTTTCACCTGCTTAGAGTTTCCTTTGTTGTGCACAAGCTTTTAATTTTAATTAGGTCCCATTTGTTTATTTTTGCTTTTATTTCCAATATTCTGGGAGGTGGGTCATAGAGGATCCTGCTGTGATTTATGCCAGAGTGTTTTGCCTATGTTCTCCTCTAGGAGTTTTATAGTTTCTGGTCTTACGTTTAGATCTTTAATCCATTTTGAGTTTATTTTTCTGTATGGTGTTAGAAAGTGTTCTAGTTTCATTCTTTTACAAGTGGTTGATCAGTTTTACCAGAACCACTTGTTAAAGAGATTCTCTTTTCTCCATTGTATATTCTTGCCTCCTTTGTCAAAGATAAGGTGTCCATAGGTGCATGGATTTATCTCTGGGCTTTCTATTTTGTTCCATTGATCTATATTTCTGTCTTTGTGTCTACATACTGTCTTGAAGACTGTGGCTTTGTAGTAGAGCCTGAAGTCAGGCAGGTTGATTCCTCCAGTTCCATTCTTCTTTCTCAAGATTAATTTGGCTATTCGAGGTTTTTTGTATTTTCATACAAATTGTGAAATTATTTGTTCTAGCTCTGTGAAAAATACCGTTGGTAGCTTGATAGGGAGTGCACTGAATCTATAGATTGCTTTGGGTAGAATACTCATTTTCACTATATTGATTCTTCTGATCCATGAACACGATATATTTCTCCATCTATTAGTGTCCTCTTTGATTTCTTTCACCAGCGTTTTATAGTTTTCTATATATAGGTCTTTAGTTTCTTTAGGTAGATATATTCCTAAGTATTTTATTCTTTTCGTTGCAATGGTGAATGGAATTGTTTCCTTAAGTTCTCTTTCTATTTTCTCATTATTAGTGTATAGGAATGCAAGGGATTTCTGTGTGTTGATTTTATATCCTGCCACTTTACTATATTCATTGATTAGCTCTAGTAATTTTCTGGTGGAGTCTTTAGGGTTTTCTATGTAGAGGATCATGTCATCTGCAAACAATGAGAGTTTTACTTCTTCTTTTCCATTTGGATTCCTTTTATTTATTTTTCTACTCTGATTACTATGGCCAAAACTTCCAAAACTATGTTGAATAGTAGTGGTGAGAGTGGGCACCCTTGTCTTGTTCCTGACTTTAGGGGAAATGCTTTCAAGTTTTCACCACTGAGGAAAATGTTTGTTGTGGGTTTGTCATATATAGCTTTTATCATGTTGAGGTATGTTCCTTTTATTCATGCTTTCTGGAGAGTTTTTATCATTATTGGATGTTGAATTTTGTCAAAGGCTTTCTCTGCATCTATTGAGATAATCACATGGCTTTTATTTTTCAATTTGTTAATGTGGTGTATTACCTTGATTGATTTGTGGGTATTGAAGAATCCTTGCATCCCTGGAATAAAACCTACTTGGTCATGATGTATGATCTTTTTAATGTGTTGTTGGATTCTGATTGCTAGAATTTTGTTGAAGATTTTTGCATCTATGTTCATCAGTGATATTGGCCTGTAGTTTTCTTTTTTTGTGGCATCTTTGTCAGGTTTTGGTATTAGGGTGATGGTGGCCTCATAGAATGAGTTTGGAAATTTACCTTCCTCTGCAATTTTCTGGAAGAGTTTGAGCAGGATAGGTGTTAGCTCTTCTCTAAATTTTTTGTAGAATTCAGCTGTGAAGCCGTCTGGACCTGGGCTTTTGTCTGCTGGAAGATTTCTGATTACAGTTTCAATTTCCGTGCTTGTGATGGGTCTGTTAAGATTTTCTATTTCTTCCTGGTTCAGTTTTGGAAAGTTGTCCTTTTCTAAGAATTTGTCCATTTCTTCCAGGTTGTCCATTTTATTGGCATATAATTGCTGATAGTAGTCTCTTATGATCCTTTGTATTTCTGTGTTGTTGTTGTGATCTCTCCATTTTCATTTCTAATTTTGTTGTTTTGATTTTTCTCCCCTTGTTTCTTGATGAGTCTGGCTAATGGTTTTTCAATTTTATTTATCCTCTCAAAGAACCAGCTTTTGGCCTTGTTGATTTTTGCTATGGTCTCTTTTGTTTCTTTTGCATTTATTTCTGCTTTAATTTTTAAGATTTCTTCTCTTCTACTAACCCTGGGGTTCTTCATTTCTTCCTTTTCTAGTTGCTTTAGGTGTAGAGTGAGGTTATTTATTTAACTTTTTTCTTGTTTCTTGAGGTATGCCTGTATTGCTATGAACCTTCCTCTTAGCACTGCTTTTACAGTGTACCACAGGTTTGGGGTTGTTGTGTTTTCATTTTCCTTCGTTTCTATGCATATTTTGATTTCTTTTTTGTTTTCTTCTGTGATTTGTTGGTTATTCAGTAGCCTGTGGTTCAGCCTCCATATGTTGTAATTTTTAATGGTTTTTCTCCTGTAATTGAGATCTAATCTTACTGCATTGTGGTCAGAAAAGATGCTTGAAATGATTTCAATTTTTTTGAATTTTACCAAGGCTAGATTTATCCCCAGGATGTGATCTATCTTGGAGAAGGCTCTGTATGCGCTCCAGAAAAAGGTGAAATTCATTGTTTTGTGGTGAAATGTCCTATAGATATCACTTAGGTCTAACTGGTCTATTGTATCATTTAAAGTTTGTGTTTCCTTGTTAATTTTCTGTTTATTGATCTATCCATAGGTGTGAGTGGGGTATTAAATTCTCCAACTATTATTGTGTTATTATTAATTTCCCCTTTCATACTTGTTAGCATTTGCCTTACATATTGTGGTGCTCCTATGTTGGGTGCATATATATTTATAATTGTTATATCTTCTTGGATTGATCCTTTGGTCATTATGTAGTGTCCTTCTTTGTCTCTTTTCACAGCCTTTTTTTAAAGTCTATTTTATCTGATATGAGTATTGCTACTCCTGCTTTCTTTTGGTCTCTGTTTGCATGGAATATCTTTTTCCAGCCCTTCACTTTCAGTCTGTACACGTCCCTTGTTTTGAGGTGGGTCTCTTGTAGACAACATATATAGAGGTCTTGTTTTTGTATCCATTCAGCCAGTCTTTGTCTTTTGGTTGGGGCATTCACCCATTTACATTTAAGGTAATTATTGATTAGTATGATCCCTTTGCCATTTACTTTATTGTTTTGGGTTTGAGTTTATACACCCTTTCTGTGTTTCCTGTCTAGAGAAGATCTTTTAGCATTTGTTGGAGAGCCGGTTTGGTGGTGCTGAATTCTCTCAGCTTTTGCTTGTCTGTAAAGCTTTTGATTTCTCCTTCATATTTGAATGAGATCCTTGCTGGGTACAGTAATCTGGGCTGTAGGTTATTTTCTTTCATCACTTTAAGTATGTCCTGCCATTCCCTTTTGGCCTGAAGAGTTTCTATTGAAAGATCAGCTGTTATCCTTATGGGAATCCCCTTGTGTGTTATTTGTTGTTTTTCCCTTGCTGCTTTTAATATTTGTTCTTTGTGTTTGATCTTTGTTAATTTGATTAATATGTGTCTTGTGGTGTTTTGCCTTGGGTTTATCCTGTTTGGGACTCTCTGGGTTTCTTGGACTTGGATGATTATTTCCTTCCCCATTTTAGGGAAGTTTTCAACTATTATCTACTCAAGTATTTTCTCATGGTCTTTCTTTTTGTCTTCTTCTTCTGGGACTCTTTTGATTCGAATATTGGGGCATTTAACATTGTCCCAGAGGTCTTTGAGATTGTCCTCATTTCTTTTAATTTGTTTTTCTTTTTTCCTGATTCATTTATTTCTATCATTCTATCTTCTAGCTCACTAATCCTATATTCTGCCTCCATTATTCTACTGTTGGTTCCCTCCAGAGTTTTTCTGATCTCATTTATTGCTTTATTCATTATATATCGATTCTTTTTTATTTCTTCTAGTTCCTTGTTAAACCTTTCTTGCATCTTCTCAATCCTTGTCTCCAGGCTATTTATCTGTAATTCCATTTTGTTTTCAAGATTTTGGATAATTTTCACTATCATTATTTGAAATTCTTTATCAGGTAGATTCCCTATCTCTTCTTCTTTTGTTTGGTTTGGTGGGCATTTATCCTGTTCCTTTATCTTCTGGGTATTCCTCTGTCTCTTCATCTTGTTTAGATTTCTGTGTTTAGGGTGGCCTTTCTGTATTCTGGCAGTTTGTGGAGTTCTCTTTATTGTGGAGTCTCCTCACTGTTGGTGGGGTTGTACAGGTGGCTTGTCAAGGTTTCCTGGTTAGGGAAGCTTGTGTTGGTGTTCTGGTGGGTCGAACTGGATTTCTTCTCTCTGGAGTGCAATGAAGTGTCTAGTAATGAGTTATGAGATGTCAACGGGTTTGGAGTGACTTTGGGCAGCCTCTATATTGAAGCTCAGGGCTGTGTTCCTGTGTTGCTGGAAAATTTGTGCGGTATGTCTTGCTCTGGAACTTGTTGGCCCTTGGGTGGTGCTTGGTTTCAGTGTAGGTATGGAGGCATTTGATGAGCTCATATCCATTAATGTTCCCTGGAGTCAGGAGTTCCCTGGTGTTCTCAGAATTTGGACTTAAGCCTCCTGCTTCAGGTTTTCAGTCTTATTTTTACAGTAGCCTCAAGACTTCTCCATCTATACAGCACCGTTGATAAAACATGTAGGTTAAAGATGAAGTTTCTCCACAGTGAGCGACACCCAGAGAGGTTCACAGAGTTTCATGGAGAAGAGAAGAGGGGGGAGGGAGAGAGAGGTGACCTGAATGGGATGAGGAGGAATCAAAAGAAGAGAGAGCAAGCTAGCCATTAATCACTTCCTTATGTGCACTCCACAGTCTGGACTGCTCAGAGATGTTCACGGAGTTATACATAGAAGAGAAGAGGGAGGAAGGAGACAGAGGTGACCAGGAGGATAAAGGGGGGAATCAAAAGGAGAGAGACAGATCCAGCCAGTAATCAGTTCTCTAAGTGTTCTCCACAGTCCGGAACACACAAAGAGATTCACAGAGTTGGGTAGAGAAGAGAATCGGGAGGGAGGAGATAGAGGCGACCTGGTGGAGAAAAAGGAGAGTCCAAAGTGGGAGAGAGCAGTCAAGCCAGTAATCTTGCTCCCAAGTTAAATAGGTACTGAAGATTGGGTTCTTTTTTTTTTTTTTTTAATTTTATTTTATTTTTAAACTTTACAATATTGTATTAGTTTTGCCAAATATCGAAATGAATCTGCCATAGGTATACCCGTGTTCCCCATCCTGAACCCTCCTCCCTCCTCCCTCCCCTACCCTCCCTCTGGGTCCTCCCAGTGTACCAGGCCCAAGCATCCAGTACCGTGTATCGAACCTGGACTGGCAACTCGTTTCATACATGATTGGGTTCTTAAAGGTACAAAACTGATAACAAATACCAAAAAGCAAAGATTAAAAATCCAGAGTAGAGGTTGGATTTTCAAAAATACAATATTAAAGAAAAAAAAGTCACAAAATTATAAAATATATATATATGAATTTTGCTTTAAAAAATAGGGTCTCTTTTATTTACAAAGTAATAGTAGGTTACAAAAATGAAAATTAAAGGAGTAATAGAGGATCTAAAAATTTTTTAAAAACTTAAAAATAAATAAAAATGATAGTAAAAATAGTAAAAATACTTCTAGGACTTTATCTGGTGTTCTGTGCGGTGTGGGGTCAGTTCATTTTCGGATAGTCCCTTGATCCAGCTTATATTTCTCAAGATCTATAGGCCCCTTCCAATGTATTCAGTACTAACTACAGGGTGTTAATCTGTTGCATCTGTCACTTCCAAGGAGGTTCCCTCTGTTTTAGCTTCTTCTGTTTGCTGGTCTCTTCAGTGTCTAATTTCCGCCCTAACACAAGGGGGCGGTGGTGGACACTTTAGCTCACTTGTTCAGTCGTGCTGTGGGGAGGGAGAGACGCTGCAAACAAATAACACTGGCATGTACTTGCAGTGTCTCGGCCACACTGGGTTTGCCCCCTCTCACGGCGTGTGTGCTTTCCCTGTCAACATTGCTTAGGCTCTAGGTTGCTTTGCCAGGAACTGTCTGAGGCCAGCCCTGGGTTGTTTGCACTTTTCAGGTCCTAAGCCGCTCAGGTTCAGGTACTCGGGTAGTCCTCAGAGGCGCAGACTCTGTTGGGCCTGCGTTTTGTTCCCTTCCCACATCTGAGCAGCTCAGGTGACCAGGTGTTTGGCGAGTGTGGTCACTTTAACTTATTGCCTGCCCCATCCCTGCTGCTCGATTTTCTGAGTATACAACCAGCACACCTTCTCAGGTGGATGTTGACCATCCAGAATCCCAAGAAGTCTTAGTTAGCAACGAAGCCTGCTTGCAGTTTGGTAGACAATGCCTCTCTGGGGCCGCGATTGCCCCTTTCCGGCTCTGGCTGCCTGACACCGGAGGGGATGGTCTGCAGCCAGCTAGCTCTGCTCAGTCCTTTTTTCTTTGAGCAGGCCTGGCGATGTCTTAGGACGTTCCCGTGGTAGCTATCCCACTGTCTGGTTTGCTAGCCCAAGTTAGTTCCTTCAGATTGACCTCGGGGCATTCAGGCTCGGTCCTTACGCGAAGCAATGCAGCCTGCGCCTCCCTGCCCAGCCCCCGCTTGCTAGTGGTGGATGCAGACATCTGCACTACTTCTCCGCTGGGGGAGTTACCATTGGGCACATAATCTATGGGTTTAAATTGTTTATTTATTTTTCCTCCCAGTTATGTTGCCCTCTGAGGTTCCAAGGCTTGCCACAGACTCAGCAGTGAGAGTGTTTCCTGGTATTTGGAAACTTCTCTCTTTTTAAGACTCCCTTCCTGGGACGGAGCTCCGTCCCTACCTCTTTTGTCTCTCTTTTTGTCTTTTATATTTTTTCCTACCTCCTTTTGAAGACAATGGGCTGCTTTTCTGGGTTCCTGATGTCCTCTGCCAGCATTCAGAAGTTGTTTTGTGGAATTTACTCAGCATTCAAATGTTCTTTTGATGAATTTGTGGGGGAGAAAGTGGTCTCCCCGTCCTATTCCTCCTCCATCTTAGGACTGCCCTGTTTCCATGTCTTGGCTGTTGTAAATAGAGCTATTAACTTTGGAGTTGGTATTATTTAGTTGCTAAGTGGTGTCTGACCCTTTTGCAACCCCATGGACTGTAGCCTGCTAGGCTCCACTTTCCATGGGATTTCCAAGCAAGAATACTGGAGTGGGTTGCCATTTCCTTCTCCAGGGGATCATCCCAACCCAGGGACTGAACCCACATCTCTTGCATTTGCAGGTATATTCTTTTCCACTGAGTCACCATGGAAGCCCTAACTTTGGGGTACATGTATCTTTTGAATTAAGGTTTTTGTTTTTTCTGGATATATACCAAGGTGTGGGAATGATGGTTGATATGGTAGCTCTATTTTTAGTCTTTGAGGAGGCTCCATACAGTTTTCCACAATGGTTACACCAATTTACATTCCCACCAACAGTGTATGAAGTTCCCCTTTCCTCCACACATTCTCCATCTTTTATTATTTGTAAATTTGGGATTTTCCAATTATCTGTTTCTCATTTCCAGTGTAATCCTGTTTTAGTAAGAGGATAGACAGTGTATGATATATATATATATATATATATATATATATATATATATATATTTAATTTGTTAAAGTGTATTTTATGATCCAGAATGTGGTCTATCATAGTTAATGTTCCATATGTGCCTGAGTAAACTCTATTCTCCTGTTTTGGGGTGAAATAGCAGATAGATGTCATCTAAATTTACTTGATTAATGGTACCATTGAGTTCAATTCTGTCTCTACTGATTTTCTACCTGCTAGATTTATTGTTTTTTCTTGTTCCCACCACATGGCATGTGGGGTCTTAGTTTCCTGACCAGGGTGGAGCCTTAACTACTGGACCACCAAGGAAGACCTTGGGATTTATCTGTTTCTGACAGAGAGGTTTAGAAATCTCCAGTCATGATGGTGGATTCATCAGTATCTCTTTGCAGTTCCATTAGTTTTACCTCACATAGACTGATGCTCTGTTATTAGGCACATAGACAAATATACCTAAAGTATGTGTTAAGGATTGTTATATTGTCTTAAAGAAATGACTCATTTATCAATATGTAATTCCATTCTTTATCTCTGTTAACATTATTGATTTTTATTTTTTATACTTTAAATTATGAAAATATTATAATACATTTACAGGAGACTTGGAAAGTAGAGAATAAGGTTACATATAATTCCACTATATATTACAATTATATTTTAAGTAGATAAGTCAAGATTTTTGGTTGGAGTTTCAATATCAAACTCTCAAAAATTAATAGAATGAATAGACAGAAAGGTAGAAGGATATAATAGACCTGAAGAGCACCATGAATCAATTCAACATAATTAAGATTTATACAGTTTTCACACAACAGCAGGATACAAATTCTACTCAAGCTCCCATAGACTCTAAAGTAGGAGACACGGAAACACATCCAGGGACATAACACATTGTAAAAAATTTTCATGGTCTAAAGGTAGTGAAATCATACAGGATCTGTTCTTTTACAACTGTGGAATTATTTTAGAATTCAATATCAAAAGATATTTGAAAATGACCCACATAGTTTCAAATGCAATGTGACATTTGCCAAGGGAGATCTTTGACTTAACCATTGAAAGCTTCAATAAAGTTAGAAGAGTGAAAAAAATACAGAGGGTGATTGCAGAGAAGAAAGCATTAAATGAGAAATTAATATTAAAGATACTTTTTAAAAATCCCATGTATTTAGTAATTAAATGTCCACTTTTAAATGATGTGTGTATCAAAGAGACATAACAAGGCAAATTAGAAAATGTTTGTAATAGAATACAAATTAAAAGGGAATTTGTTGAATGCAGCTGAAGCTGCTCAATGAAATTAAATGCAATGTGGAGTCTTGAATAAGGTATAAAAACAAATAATGAACACTAGTATAAAATTTTGTCAAATTTGAACAAAATCTGTACTTTAGTTAATAATATTGTTATCACATGTTAACTTCCTGTTTTTAATTTACAACATAATGTTTCTTTATATTCTCAGAATTGGATTAGAAGTTTCAAACCTCATTCAAATTTTTTTTAAATCACTAAGATAATAAATTTTCTAGACTTTCAGCAGTAATATAGATGCCAAAATACATGGAACTATATCAAAGATTTGAGTGAATATAAATTAGAAAGCTAGCATTCTATTTATACTAAGTCAAATAAGTGGAATCAAAATATCATAAGTTTTTTAGCTAGGAAGTAATTCATAAATTTGCTAAAATATGTATGTTATATTATACATTTTATAATGTATAATTATAAACACACACATGTTTTTCTACTATGCTAAAGGCTTGAGAAAGAATGACAACAACAAAAGAGACAGAAAGATTGGAAAACATAAACTAAATGACAAGGGAGAACTGAATATAAAATTTTAAAAGTGATACAAACCTGATAAAAATAAAAGGTCATCATATAGTTCAACTCTTTTTAAATGGGATGGCCCATTAGAAACACATCTGGAGCTTTGGAGGGAAAAAAGAAATATCTGGACATTTGTATTTTTCAAAAAATTCCAAGATAATTCTTAAACGCATCTGGATTTTTAAAGGTGATTATGGGTTTTTCTATTAAATGGTAGTTTTAGTTGATATAGAATTCTATTATTTTCTGTTGACCAATCATGATACATTGATATTAAGAGAATAATAGTTACATAATCACAAGAGTAAAAGATGTTTATCAGTTTTCACAATCATTAACAAGACAAAATATAAAAGATAATTACAATTGCAAGCCATAATGAAAACATGATTAACCTAACAATGCAATATAGTTACACACAATTTGGGGGGTTAAGTAGAGTGATGTGGTAAGTGGAAATACATACATGCACATGTTTTCATCTGCCTAGCCAGTCTATGTCTTTTGGTTGGTGCATTTAATCCATTTACATTTAAGGTAATTATCAGTACACATGATCTTAGTACTATTTTCTTAATTATTTCGGGTTTATTTTCTTTTTCCTTTAAAAAAAAGTTTTTTTTTTTTTTACTTTACAATATTGTATTGGTTTTGCCATACATCAACATGCATCTGCCACAGGTATACATGAGTTCCCAATCCTGAACCCCCCTCCCACCTCCTTCCCTATACCATCCCTCTGGGACATCCCAGTGCACCAGCCCCAAGCTTCCTGTATCCTACATTGAACCTGGACTGGTGATTCATTTCTTATATGATATTATACATGTTTTAATGCCATTCTCCCAAATCATCCCACCCTCACCCTCTCCCACAGAGTCCAAAAGACTGTTCTATACATCTGTGTCTCTTTAGCTGTCTCGCATACAGGGTTGTCGTTATCATCTTTCTAAATTCCATATATATGCGTTAGTATACTGTATTGGTGTTTTTCTTTCTGGCTTACTTCACTCTGTATAATAGGCTCCAGTTTCATCCACCTCATTAGAACTGATTCAAATGTATTATTTTTAGTGGCTGAGTAATACTCCATTGTGTATATGTACCACAGCTTTCTTATCCATTCATCTGCTGATGGATATCTAGGTTGCTTCCATGTCCTGGCTATTATAAACAGTGCTGTGATGAACATTGGGGTACACATGTCTCTTTCAAGTCTTGTTTCCTCGGTGTGTATTCCAATCAAAACCACAATGAGGTACCATTTCATGCCAGTGAGAATGGGTTTATTTTCTGTAGGTCTTTTCCTTCTCTTGTATTTCCTGCCTAGAGAAGTTCCTTTAACATTTGCCACAAAGCTGGTTTTGGGGTGCTGAATTCTCTTAACTTTTGTTTGTCTGGAAAGTTTTTGATTTCTCCATCAAATCTGAACAAGAGTCTTGCTGTGTAGAGTATTCTTGGTTGTATATTCTTCCCTTTAACCACTTTAAATATATCAGGCCATTCCCTCTGGTTTGTAGAGTTTCTGTTGAGAAATCAACAACCTTATGGGAGTTCCCTTGTATGTTATTTGGCATTTCCTCCTTGTTGCTTTTAATATTTTATCTTTGTCTTTATTTTTTGTTATTTTTGTTTCTATGTGTCTTGATGTGTTTCTCCTTGTGGTTCTCCTGCCTGGGACCATCTGTGCTTCCTGGACTTGGTTGACTATTTCCTTTCCCTTGTTAGGGAAGTTTTCAGATATTATGTCTTCAAATATTTTCTTGGGTCCTTTCTCTCTGTCTCTCTTCTTCTTCTTCTTCTGGGACCCCTATGATGCAAATGTTGGTGCATTTAAAGTTGTCCCAGAGGTCTCTCAGGCTGTCTTCATTTTATTCATTCTTTTTTCTTTATTCAGCTCTGTGGCCATGACTTCCACCATTCTGTCCTCCAGGTCACTTATCTAATCTTCTGCCTCAGTTATTCTGCTATTGAGTCCTTCTAGTGTATTGTTCATCTCTGTTTTTGTTGTTGTTGTTTAGTTCTTCTAGGTCTTTGGTAAATATTTCTTGCATCTTCTCCATTCTGTTCCCAAGATCCTGGATCATCTTCACTATGTTTATACTTAATTCTTTTTTCTGGAAGATAGCCTATGTCCCCTTCATTTACTTGTTTTCCTGGGGTTTTATCTTGTTCCTTTATCTGGGACATAACTTTCTGCTTTTTCATTCTGATTAACTTTTTATATAGTGGTTTTCATTCTAGTCACCTAGGATTGTGGTTTTTCTTGCTTGTGTCTGACTTCTGGTGGATGAGGCTAAAAAGTTTGTGTAAGCTTCCTGATGGGAGGGACTGGTGGTGGAAAAAACTGAGTCTTGCTCTGGTGCGTAGGGCCATGGTCAGTACATCTTTAATCCAGTTATCTGCTGATATGTGTTTGGCCTGAGGTGATCCAGCCCTGGGTTCTACAGGCTCTATCATAGGGTTAATGGCAACTTCCAAGAGGACTTACACCAAGGGGCCCCTTCCAGGACTGCTGCTGCCAATGACCTCATTTCAGTGGTGAGCCACTGCTTACCCATGCCTCCACAAGAGACTCTCCAACACTAGCAGTTAGGTCTGGTTCAGGCTCCTTTGGAGTCACTGTTCCTTTCCCCTGATCTTGGTGCACACAAGATTTTGTTTGTGCCCTCCAAGAGTGGAGTATCTGCCACCACCCCCCCAATCCTGTGGAAGTCCTGTAATCAAATCCCACTGGCCTTCTTCAAAGTCAGATTCCCTGGGGATTCCCAGTCCCTTTTGCTGAATCCCCAGGCTAGGAAGCCTGATGTGGAGCTCACAACCTTCACAACAGTGGGAAAACATCTTTGGTATTACTGTTCTCCACTTTGTGGGTTGCCCACCTGGTGGGTATTGGATTTGATTTTATCATTTTTGCATTCCTTCTACCATCTCACTGTAGCTTCTATCTTTGTCTTTGGACATGGGGTATCATTTTTTGTTGTGTTCCAACATCCTCCTTTCAATGGTTGTTCAACAGCTAGTTGCAATTTTTGTGCTTTCACAGGAGGAGATGAGCACACCTCCTTCTCTGCTATTTTGAACTGGAAAACTCTGCTAACTTTCTTTTAACTTGAAATCTAAATATGAAGTTAATTTAGCACTCTTTTCTTTCAATTTGTGTATATTTTCCTCTATCCATTTACTTTTTTAACAAAAATTAATTTTTGTTAGAGTATAGTGGCTTTATGATGTGTTGGTTTCTATTGTACAGCAAAGTGAATCAGCTATACATAAACATATATCCCCTATTTTTTGGATTTCTTTCCTAATTAGGCTACCACAGAGCACTAGGTAAAGTTCCCTGAGCTATACAGTAGGTTCTCATTAGTTATCTATTTTATACATAGTATCAATAGTGTATATATGTCAATCCCAATCTCCCAATCCATCCCACCTCCCCTTTTCCCATTTGGTATCCATACATTTATTCTCTATTTCTGCTTTGCAAATAAGTTCACCTATATAATCTTTCTAGGTTCCACATATATGCATTAATACATATATGTTTTTTTCTCTTTCTGACTTACTTCACTCCGTATAATAGGTTCTAGGTTCATCCACATCTCTACAAATGCCCTAGTTTTGTTCCTTTTTATGGCTGAGTGATATTCCATTATATATATGTACCACATCTTGGGCTTTCTATCTTGTTCCATTGGTCTATATTTCTATTTTTGTGCCAGTACCTTATTGATTATCCATTTTATATATAATAGTGTATGCCACATCTTCTCTGTTCATTTCCATCCATTTAATGGAATGGAAATGATCTTAATCTACACATATCTTTTCATTTAAAATGGATTTCTTAGAAAGAACAATGTATTTGTTAGAGGATGGAGCTGGGATAAATAGAGGTAGGTAAAAGAAACAAAGTTTCGGTTATAAAATGAATAAAGTCTGAAGATCTAGTGTATATCATGGTGACTATATATGCATTGCACAATTGCTGCATTGTACAATTGAAATTTTCTCAGAGAAAATCTTAAGCCTTCTCACCAAAAACAAAAGAGAGAGAGAGAGAAGAAAAAAAGAAAGGCAAATATGTAAGAAATGGATGTGTGAATTAATTTGTGAGAATTGTTTCACAGTCTTTACACATATAAGATCATTGTGTTTTACATTTTATAATTTTATTTGTCTATTATAACTCAATATAGCTGAAAAAATTAAGTGAGTTTATTGTGGATATCATATAGATGGATCTCGATTATTGATCCACTTTGACAATCTCTGTCTTTCAAACAGAACCTTTGGACTACTGATGTTTAAGGTGATTACTGATATAGCTAGATTAATAAATGTCATATTTGTTACTGTTTTCTATTTGTTGCACTTGTTCTTTATCTCTATTTTTGTCTTCCACCATTTTTCTGCTTTTTGTGATTTTAATTGAGCATTTTATGTGATTCTATTTTCTCTCCATTCTTAGCATATTATTTATAGTTCTTATTTATGTTTTTTAGTGGTTGCCCTATAGTTTAAGAGAAGTGATGAGCAAAGGAGAAAAGGAAAGATATAAACATCTGAATGCAGAGTTCCAAAGAATAGCAAGAAGAGATAAGAAAACCTTCTTCAGCAATCAATGCAAAGAAATAGAGGAAAACAACAGAATGGGAAAGACTAGGGATCACTTCAAGAAAATCAGAGATACCAAAGGAACATTTCATGCAAAGATGGGCTCGATAAAGGACAGAAATGGTATAGACCTAACAGAAGCAGAAGATATTAAGAAGAGGTGGCAAGAATACACATAAGAACTGTACAAAAAAGATCTTCACAACCCAGATAATCACGATGGTGTAATCACTCACCTAAAGCCAGACATCCTGGAATGTGAAGTCAAGTGGGCCTTAGAAAGCATCACTACGAACAAAGCTAGTGGAGGTGATGGAATTCCAGTTGAGCTATTCCAAATCCTGAAAGATGATGCTGTGAAAGTGCTGCACTCAATATGCCAGGAAATTTGGAAAATTCAGCAGTGGCCACAGGACTGGAAAAGGTCAGTTTTCACTCCAATCCCAAAGAAAGGCAATGCCAAAGAATGCTCAAACTACTGCACAATTGCACTCATCTCACACGCTAGTAAAGTAATGCTCAAAATTCTCCAAGCCAGGCTTCAGCAATATGTGAACCATGAACTTCCTGATGTTCAAGCTGGTTTTAGAAAAGGCAGAGGAAACAGAGATCAAATTGCCAACATCCGCTGGATCATGGGAAAAGCAAGAGAATTCCAGAAAAATATCTATTTCTGCTTTATTGACTATACCAAAGCCTTTGACTGTGTGGATCACAATAAACTGTGGACAATTCTTCAAGAGATGGGAATACAAGACCACCTGATCTGCCTCTTGAGAAATTTGTATGCAGGTCAGGAAGCAACAGTTAGAATTGGACATGGAACAATAGACTGGTTCCAAATAGGAAAAGGAGTATGTCAAGGCTGTATATTGTCACTCTGTTTATTTAACTTATATGCAGAGTACATCATGAGAAACGCTGGACTGGAAGAAATACAAGCTGGAATCAAGACTGCCGGGAGAAATATCAATAACCTCAGATATGCAGATGATACCACCCTTATGGCAGAAAGTGAAGAGGAACTAAAAAGCCTCTTGATGAAAGTGAAAGAGGAGAGTGAAAAAGTTGGCTTAAAGCTCAACATTCAGAAAACAAAGATCATGGCAGCTGGTCCCATCACTTCATGGGAAATAGATGGGAAACAGTGGAAACATTGTCAGACTTTATTTTTCTGGGCTCCAAAATCACTGCAGATGGTGACTGCAGCCATGAAATTAAAAGCCGCCTACTCCTTGGAAGGAAAGTTATGACCAATCTAGATAGCATATTCAAAAGCAGAGACATTACTTTGCCAACAAAGGTTCATCTAGTCAAGGCTATGGTTTTTCCTGTGGTCATGTATGGATGTAAGAGTTGGACTGTGAAGAAGGCTCAGCACGGAAGAATTGATGCTTTTGAACTGTGGTGTTGGAGAAGACTCTTGAGAGTCCCTTGGACTGCAAGGAGATCCAACCAGTCCATTCTGAAGGAGATCAGCCCTGGGATTTCTTTGGAAGGAATGATGCTAAAGCTGAAACTCCAGTACTTTGACCACCTCATGCGAAGAGTTGACTCATTGGAAAAGACTCTGATGCTGGGAGGGATTGGGGGCAGGAGGAGAAGGGGACGACAGAGGATGAGATGGCTGGATGGCATCACTGACTCGATGGACGTGAATCTGAGTGAACTCCGGGAGTTGATGATGGACAGGGAGGCCTGGCATGCTGTGATTCATGGGATCACAAAGAGTCGGACACGACTGAGCGACTGATCTGATCTGATCTATAGTTTAAGATGTAGATTTATAGGTAATCTAAGTGTAGTTTCAAGTAACACTGTATTACTTGACAAGTAGTGTGAATGCCTGATAATAACAAAATAATCCTAATTTCTTCCTCCCGTCCCTTGTATCATTGTTGTCATCCATTTCACTTATGTATAATCATACATAAGCAAACACATGTATACAAACATACTGGAGGGCTTCCTTGGTAACTCAGGTGGTAAATAATCCATCTGCAATGAAGGAGACCCTGGATCAATTCCTGGGTCAGAAAGATGCCCTGGAGAAGGGATAGGCTACCCACTCCAGTATTCATGGACTTCCCTGGTGGCTCACACGGTAAAGCACCTGTCTACAATGCGGGAGACCTGGGTCAGGAAGATTCTCTGCAGAAGGAAATGGCAACCCACTCCAGTACTCTCGCCTAGAAAATCCCATGGACGGAGGAGCCTGGTGTCCATGGGGTCACAAAGAATAGGACACAACTGAGCGACTTCACTTTCACTACTCCTTCTTTAGTGCTCTTTCTTTACTTTATGTAAATCCAAGTTTCTAGTGTATTATTTTCCTTCTCTCTAAAGAATTTCTTTGATGTTACACTGGAAACAAATTCCCTCAATTTTTTTTTTTTTTTTTTTTGGTCTGAGGAAGTCTTTCTTTTTCACTTTTGAAACATAATTTTGCAAGTAATAGAATTTTATGTTAATGGGTTGTTTTCATTTATTGATTCTATTGATTATCTTCTAGTTCAGAGGTTTTATTCTTACCTCAGTTCAGTCTATTAGTAAGCTCCTCAAAAGCATTATTTGTTTATATTATTGCATTTTTCTTGTCCTCATATTATTAGTTGAAATATAGTTAAATTATCTCATGCCAGTCAGAATGCCATCACTAAAAAGCTTACAAATAATAAATGCTGTAGAGAGTGTGTAGACAAAGGAACCTTTCTACACTGTTAGCTGGAATGTAAATTGGTGCATCCACTACGGAGAACAGTATGGAAGTTTCTTTGAAAACTAAAAACAGAGTTACCATGTGATCATCAAATCCCACTCATGAACATATATCCAGAGAAAACTCTAATTTGAAAAAAATACTTGCACCCCAATGTTTATAGCAGCACTGTTTACAATAGAGGCAGTTGCTACTTTACTCTCTGCTTTATCAGTTTGATTATTTTAGATACCTAATATAAGTGGAATCATATGGTACTTGTCTTTCCGTAATTGGATTATTTCACTTAGCTTAATGTTGTCCAGGTTCATCCATATGAATGCATATGGCAGGATTTCCTTCTCTATTAATGCTGGGTAATATTTCCACAGTATGCATATACTACATTTATTTTCTTTATCAAATCATACATTGATGGACATTTAGATTGTCACCATAGCTTAGCTATTATAAATAATGTTACAATGACTATGGGAGTGCAGATATTGCTTCAAGATTCTGATTTTGATGATTTTGGATATGTACCCAGAGGTAAGATTACTGGATCATGTGGTACTTCTGTTTTAAAAATTTTGAGGAACCTTCATACTATTTTCCTTAGCAGCTGAACCATTTAAAATTCCTACTAAAATTGTATAAGGATTCCAATTTCTCCACATCCCCAAAAGCACTTGAAAGCTTTAAAAAAAAAAAAAAATAGGCATCCTAGCCTGGCATGCTGCAATGCATGGGGTCGTAGAGTCAGACACCAATGAGTAACTGAATTGAACTAACAGGTGTGAGATGATATCTCAATGTGGTTTTGATTTGCATTTCCCAAGTGATTAGTGATGACAATCATCTCTTCATATACCTGTAAGCTCTTTGTATATCTTCTTTGGTGAAATGTTTATTCAAGTCTTTGGCCCATTTTTGATTAAGGTTGTTTGTATTTTTGTTATTGAGTTGTAGAAGTTCCCTGTATATTTGGATGTTAGCTCATTATCAAATATATGGATAAAATTAACATTTAAATCAGTGAACTTCAACTAAAGCAGGTTGCCATCCAAAATATGAGTGGGCCTCATCCAATCAGTTGAAGACCTGAATAAAACAAAAGAATAAGCCTCCCTGAGCTGGAGGAATTTCTGCATTGTATGGTAGCAACATTGATTGAAGAGACTTTCCTTTCTCCATTGAGCAGACTTGGCATCTTTGTCAAAAATCACTTGGCCATAGCTATATGAGTTTTATTTCAATTCTATTATATTGATCTATATGTTTATTCTTCTCCTAGTACCATATTATACATTTTGATTACTGTAGATCTGCAATAAGTTTTGAAATCAAAAGTGTGAGTCTTTCGACTTTTTTTCAATACAATTTTTACTTTTTGTAGCCCCTTGCAATCCCATATGGGTTTAAGAATCAGCTTTTCCATTTCTTTAAAAAAAATACTGTGGAATACTTACTAGAGAATGACATTGAATATATAGATCACTTTGAGTAGTAGTGCCAACATAATATTAAGTCTTTCAATCCATGAACACAGGATGTTATTCCTTATATTTAGGTATTCTTTAATGTCCTTAGTAATGTTTAGAAATTTTCAGTATACAAGTCTTTCACCTGCTTGGTGAAATTTGTCCCTAGGTATTTAATTCTTTTTGATGCTCTTTTACTTTATTTTTGGCTGTGCTGGGTCTCTGTTGCTGCATGCAGTTTTTCTCTAGTAGCAGTCAGTGAGGGCCACTCTCTAGTTGTGTTGCCTAGGCTTCTCGTTGCTGTGGGTTCTCTTGTTGCAGCCCATAGACTCTGGGGCATGTGGGCTTCAGTAGTTGTGACTCATGGGCTTAGTTTCCCCACAGCATGTGGAATTTTCCTGGACCAAGAATCAAACTCCTGTTCCCTGCACTGTCAGGTAGACTCTCAAAAACTGGACCACCATGAAGTCCCATCAATTCTATTTTAAATGAGATTGTTTTCTTAATTTCATTTTAGGATTTTTCTTTGTTAGCATATACAAATACATCTGACTTTGTGTGTTGATCTTGCATCCTGAAACTTACTGAATTTGTTTATGAGTTCTAATGGGTTTTGAGTTCTATGAATTCTTAGGCATTTTCTATATATATGATTATGACATCTGCAAGGTGAGATAGTTCTATTTCTTCCTCTCCAACTTCAATGTCTTCATATGTTTTTATTGCTCAATTATTCTACTAGGTCTTCCTGATACAATGTTGAATAAAAGTGGAAAAAATATGCATCCACATTATTGTTCCTGTTCTTAGGCGGAAAGCTTTCAGTCTTTTATACTGCACGATTTTGACTGTGGATTTCAAATAAAGCCCTTTATTTCATGGAAGAAATTTTCTCCCAATTTTAATTTGTTATGTGTTTTTATCATTAAAATGTGAATTTTGCCAAATGTTTTCCCTCCAACAACAGAGATGATCATGTGGAATTTTTATGTTATTCTATTAATGTTGTACACTACATTGATTTTCTTATTTTTGACCACCCTTGCATTTTTAAATAGAAAATCCCCATCAATGATGATGCAAAATTCCTTTAATATTGTGCTAGATTTGTTTGTTAGAATTTTTTCAAGATTTTTACATGTAATACTCAGAGGAAATATTTATCTGTAGTTTTCTTGTGATGTCTTTGGCTTTGGTATTGGGGTAATGCTAACCTAATGGAATGAGTTAGATATGCATAGTGCATCATGAGAAACGCTGGACTAGATGTAGCACAAGTTGGAATCAAGATTGCTGAGAGGAATATCAATAACCTCAGATACGCAGATGGCACCACCCTTATGGCACAAAGTGAAGAACTAAAGAGCCTCTGGATGAAAGTGAAAGAGGAAAATGAAAAAATTGGCTTAAAACCCAACATTTAGAAAACTAAGATCATGGCATATGGTCCCAACACTTCATGGAAAATAGACGGGCAAACAATGGAAACAGTGAGAGACTTTATTTTTGGGGGCTCCAAAATCACTGCAGATGGTGACTGCAGCCATGAAATTAAAAGACGCTTACTCCTTGGAAGAAGAACTATGACCAACCTAGATAGCACA
Source organism: Bos javanicus (assembly GCF_032452875.1). NCBI lineage: Eukaryota > Metazoa > Chordata > Mammalia > Artiodactyla > Bovidae > Bos > Bos javanicus. The sequence goes on along the minus strand of NC_083897.1, from coordinate 77,179,122 downwards.
TTAAAAAGCAGAGACATTACTTTGCCAACAAAGGTCCATCTAGTCAAAGCTATGGTTTTTCCAGTAGCCATGTATGGATGTGAGACTATAAAGAAAGCTGAGCACTGAAGAACTGATGCTTTTGAACTGTGGTGTTGGAGAAAACTCTTGAGAGTCCCTTGGGCTGCAAGGAGATCCAACCAGTCCATCATAAAGGAAATCAGTCCTGAATATTCATAGGAAGGACTGATGCTGAAGGTCAAAGTCCAATACTCTGGCCACCTGATGGAAAGAACTGACTCATTTGAAAAGACCCTGATGCTGGGAAAGATTGAAGGCAGGAGGAGAAGGGGATGACAGAGGATGAGATGGTTGGATGGCACCACCGACTCAATGGACATGACTTCGAGTAAATTCTGGGAGTTGGTGTTGGGCAGGAAGCCTGGCATGCTGCAGTCCATGTGGTTGCAAAGAGTCAGACATGACTGAGCGACTGAACTGAACTGAACCCTGATGGCTCAGTGGTTAAGAATATGCCTGCAAATGCAGGAGTTATGGGTTAGATCCCTGGTCTGAGGAGATCCCCAGGAGAAGAAAATGGCAATCCACTCCAGTATTCTTGCCAGGGAAATTCCATGGACAGAGGAGCCTGGCGGGCTAAAGCCTATGGGGTCACAAAGAGCTGGACACAACTGAACAACTGAACAACAACAAGGATCTATGGTATAGCACAGGGAATTCTACTCAGTACTCTTTAATGGCCTACATAGGAAAAGAATCTTCAAAAGAGTGGATATATGCATATATATAACTGATTCACTTTGCTTTACATCTGAAGCTAACAAATATTGTAGACCAACTATATTCCAATAATTTAAAACAAAACAAAACAAAAAAACCTGGTTGGGCCCAGGTTCCTCCTCAGTTGTACACTAGCATGCCCTCTGGTATAAGTAACGAGCCCTGCTGTTAATATTTACACCCCAAATCTCTTTTATGTCCTTTAATTTTCCAGGTTTCTGATCACATACCTAGAGTCTCCCTTCTGGCATCTACCCCTCCAGTAGATAATAACAAGAATGTATTTCACACAATGTATTTATATATATAAATTTCTTCTTACTGTTAATTCTGGTTCTTAATCCTCCAGATAAACTCCCAACATATACACAAGATTTTTTATATAACTTTCATATAAAATGTTTAATCCTAGGGAGACTGATCTCATTCTCAAGGACCTGGTTTGATTTGGGGTCTCTTTAACAACTTCACACTGATATTTCTCCTACTGGGGGTGACAATGCATCTCCAAAGTCTTTCTTGAGTCTCAGATTTCTAAAGTTCAAAGAGCAGTTATTAGAGTATGTACTAATATAACATCACTTCCACTCTCATGATTGCTTGAAAACAACATAAAATTCCTGAACTAAATGTGAGAAAATTATTGAGCTAAATGTGAAGTGGTTGAGACTCTAAGGCACTATCACTTATACAAATGCATTTCTCAAGGAAAAATTATATTCCTAGAAATACATTTTTATTATAAAAATGGTCCATAAGAGAGGGTTAATGCTATTTGGACAAAAGAGAGAAAGAGAGAATCATAGAGATAAAAGAAATGCTGTTCAACCCCTGACAGCTTCTCAGATCCTATGAAGTATGAACTTAAATATCTCATTTAAGTTCCACCACTCATTCAAAATACCTTCTATCTCAAGAAAGCACTTAAGAAAACATTCTTTTATTTTAGAAAAAATAATAATATGAAATATTTATTCTTCTCTTTTTATGTGTTTCCTATGCACACTTTCCTTTAGTTTCCAGCCAGATTACATATTTAAGTCCTTTTTTGCACTGTGCTTGACACAATCTCCATTTTGTCCTGCAGCACAACCTTGTCTCTTGTGTTCCAGAACTCTTTTTTTTCTGAATTAGAACCTGTATACAGAGACTTATTAGAGTCCTTCCCTCCTTATTTACTTCTTGAACATGCTACATGTGTGCTCAGTTGCTCAGTCATGTCCAACTCTTTGCTACTAGGGAATTAGTGTTTATGGCCATATGCAGAAGTAATACTTGGTGTCCAGATACTCTAGAGACTTTGGCTTATGGACAGATCCTGGGCCAATTGTTAGAATGTAGTGGCATGCTGACAGGTTGTTCTCTCTGGTAGATCTAATGAATGGCATCTCTGGTCAGAAACACGTGGGTGGAACAAACAAACATAACCAGATGGTAGTCAGAAACCATAAATAATTCTCACATGCACAATTGGGAAAAAATCCTCCCATTCACTATAGAATGAACAGGGTTCATCTCAACATCACCCTTAAGAGTCAAGATGCTAGAAATACCAGCCTGTCAGATTTTCCAAGTGAATAAGTATACTAGATACTTCTGAACTTTACAATGTTTGTAATTTTTATAAGGAAGCCTACACATATGAATTTTCCATTTTTCTTTTCTTTCTTTCTCTCCCCACCCCCCACCGCCACTATTTTTTGGCCATGCTATACAGCATGCAAGAATTTTAGTTCTCTGAGCAGGGGTCAAACCTGTGCTTCCTATAGTAGAAGTGCAGTGTTTTAACCACTTGACCACCAGAGAAGTCCCCCATTTTTATTTTCTGAAGGATGGAGTTGGACTTGTATTGAGGGTGTTGGATGGGCCTTGGGGGAGAAAACCATATGAATACACATCAAACAGCTCTAAGCTTTCCTTGTCTCTGAAAGTTAGCTTGTAGCTCATCATTTAGGTTAGCATTAGCCTCTATTTGTGCAGTATATCCTAATTTCTATTAATAATTCATGCTGTAGGGGATTTAGTAAAAAGTGCGACCCAGACAGTTGGGTGAAAATCAGGAGAACCTCTTACCTGTAAGTATGGTGTGTAGAACTGGAGTAGGAATACAGACTATCGGGCATGAAAGAAAGGGGGAAAATTCAGGCTAGAAATGCATGTCCAAATTAATTCATCAAGCTTTTAAGTAGGCATGAGTTGAGGATCAAAAGCCGAAGTGTGAAGCCAAATGGGGTTGGAAACAAGGAGCAATAAGTTGGAAACAAGGGACAATATGTCTAAGCAAGAGAAGTGGTGCATATTATTCTAGAGAAAGGAACATTAATCCTTGGCTGAATTTTTTTACTAGCTAATAGTCTCTGTTTTCTTGGACAAGTGGGTCCAGTGAAGGGGCTGAGTTGGGATGAACATTCATTCCCAAGATATCCTTCCCTAAGCAGGGCCTAGAGTTTTACAGGTTTACCAATAGAAAGCCTTAATGCTGTCTGGTGCATTCCTCTAGGCAGTTTACATGACTGCTTTTGTGATCTGTACCCTTTTCAGGGAAACAAGTACCAAAACTGGCCATTGTTTCATCATGGTTACAACATATTTTTCATGTTATATGTGTATTATCTTTCTTGGGTTGGCAAAATTAGTAGGATGAAACATAAAGCGTGAAAGCTTGAATGAATATTTATGAATTGGCAAGGATGTTCAGTATAAAACTGTAGTGAAGGGAACCAAAAGAAGTTTCCCACTTGGATGTCTTTGCCTGAGACTTTGAATTGGTTAGAATACTCTTTATATGTCTCTTTATATGCTGTGAAGATGTGGTTGAAACTAGGAGATACAAGGTGGTAACAATACTGGCACTCATAATTTTTCTAAGAAAGAATGTTCAGTATGGAGAAATGCAGCTGTGGTCAATGCTGACAAAGAGAATAAACAAATACACAAATAGTGTAAACAAAGTGAACACAGTGATTGTAGCACTAAGGCAAACTGAAGCTGAACACTTCAGTTTGTCTTTCTTGAACAAAGTGGCCATATGGCCAGCGCAAACAGCATATGGAAGCTATGGTTAGTACAAATTAGGAGATCAAAGACATTTTATGATTCTAATAGACATGACTAGTACAGACTAGAAAGCAATACATATTATCTAGTTCATTCAAGCTAATATAACAAAATGCCATAGATTGGGTGGCTTATAAAAGCCAGAAGTATATTTCTCACAGTTCTGAAGGCTGAGAAGTCCATGATCAAGGCACTGGCAGATTTGGTGTCTGGTGAAGGCATACTTTCTGGATCATAGTTAGCTGTCTGTTTGTTGTAATCTCACATGGTAGAGGGGCTAATGAGCACTGTGGAGTCACTTATAAGAGCACTAGTCTCATTCATGAGGTCACTATCCTCATGACTTAAGCACCTCTCAAAGACCCCATCTCCTAATAACCTTGGGGGTTAGGATTTCAACATATGAATTGGGGATGGCACAATATTCAGACCACAGCACACATCTTTTGTGAACAAAACACCATCAACAATGCTGACAAAGATGTGACAAACTGTTTAGAAGAGCCTTCTTTCTTAAACAATATAGCCATGGCCAATGCAAGGAGCAATAGGTAAGTCTTTTAATAAAAGTTGTACCCATAGTCATTGTATGCACGGGAAGTTGAACAGTTATTCATGAATAAAGCACTCAAGTTTGGAGCTCTTCATGTATTTTCCTTTTTCTTGTTGATTTGCAGTATATAATATGAAATATAATACAGTACAACACTTCTAGTATTTACTGTGTGCTTTAGGCATTTTATATAGATTGTCATATTTGATCATGAAAACAACCTATGAAGTAGATATTATTGCTATTGTTATTCCTGTCTTACAGATGAGGGAACTGAGGTATGGGGCAATTAAATTAATTGTTCAAACTTATACAGCTAGTAAATGATATAGCCATACTTTAAAACCCAAGAGGTATGACTGTAGATATTCTGCTCCCAATCACTTTTTGATACTTCTCTGCAGGGAAGTGGGACACTTCTTTAGAGAAAAAATTAGCTATGAAGAGTTCAAAGAGAGAGCAAGGAGACTAATTTTCATATAAAAGAACTATGCAGTATATAAGGAGGTTGGATAGTTCTTTCATGGATACTGGGGCTATGGTTGGTGCAGATAAGGAAGTGGGAAAATGTGTGTGGTATTAGGGTGTGTGAGACAGGGAAGGAGGGAGAATTTGTCTCAGCAAGATTGTGAAGGTGGAAGATTTTTTCTAAATAAGGTAGTTATGTTCCTTGAAGGCACAGGAAGAAGAGTTCTTTTGTAAATAAGTTTCCTGTAGCCGGTGAAGATTGAGAGGTTGGGGACAGAAAATGTGTTTGATAAGTACATTGTCTATGGATAATTGCAAAAGAAATATGGAAGATTTATTATAGGAACTAGGCGGTCAGCTACAACAAGTTTAAAGTGAAATTCAGTTCATTTCAGTCACTCAGTCACGTCCAAATTTTTGCAACCCCACGAACCGCAGCATGCCAGGCCTCCCTGTCCATCACCAACTCCCAGAGTTTACTCAAACGCATGTCCATTGATTCGGTGATGCCATCCAACCATCTCATCCTCTGTCGTCCCCTTCTCCTGCCGTCAATCTTTCCCAGCATCAGGGTCTTTTCAAATGAGTCAGCTCTTCGCATGAGGTGGCCAAAGTATTGGAGTTTCAGCTTCAACATCAGTCCTTCCAATGAACACCCAGGACTGATTTCCTTTAGGATGGACTGGTTGGATCTCCTTGCAGTCCAAAGGACTCTCAAGAGTCTTCTCCAACACCACAGTTCAAAAGCATCAATTCTTTGGTGCTCAGCTTTCTTTATAGTCTCACATCCGTACATAACTACTGGAAAAACCATAGCTTTGACTAGATGGACCTTTGTTGGCAAAGTAATCTCTCTGCTTTTTAATATGCTGTCTAGGTTGGTCATAGCTTTTCTTCCAAGTAGCAAGTGTCTTTTAATTTCATGGCTGAAATCAGCATCTGCAGTGATTTTGGAGACAAAAAAACTAGTCTCTCACTGTTTCCATCGTTTCCCCATCTATTTGCCATGAAGTGATGGGACCAGATGCCATGATGTTAGTTTTTTGAATGTTGAGTTTTAAGCCAACTTTTTCACTCTCCTCTTTCACTTTCATCGAGAGGCTCTTCTGTTCTTTTCTGCACAGCATGTCTCATAGCTTCATGAGTTATGCAAGACTGTGATCCTTAAAGGGAAAATTATTTGGATTAATTTTATTTCTTTTAATTCTCTGATTGTCATGACTAGGACCTCCAGAACTGTGTTGAATAGAAATGGAAAGAGGGAACATATCTGTCTTATTCTTGATCATAGAGGAAATACTTTCAGTTTTTCACTGTTGAGTACAATGTTACCTGTGGGTTTGTTATATATGGCCTTTTGTTATTTTGAGGTAGGTTTCCTCTATACCCACTACCTGGAGAGTTTTTTTTTTTTTTAAATCATAAATGGGTGTTGAATTTTATCAAAAGCTTTTCCTGTATCTATTAAGATGATCATATGGATTTTATTCTTCAGTTTTTTAATGAGGTGCATCATTCTGATTGATTTGCAGATATTCAAACATCTTTGTTTCCTTGGGATAAATTCCATTTGATTGTGCTCCTTTTAAAGTATTGTTTGATTCAGTTTTCTATTATTTTACTGGCAATTTTTGCATCTATGTTCACCAGTGATATAGGCCTTTAATTTTCTTTTTTGTGTGATATCTTTGTCTGGTTTGGTATCAGAGTGATAGTGGCCTCATTAAATGAGTGTGGGAGTGTTTCTCCCTCCACAATTTTTTGGGAAGAGTTTCAGAAGGATAGGTGTTAACCCTTCACTAAATGTTTGATGTAATTTGCCTGTGAAACCATCTGTTCCTAAACTTTTGTTTGTTGAGATATTTTAAACCACAGTTTAAATTTCAGTACTTGTGATTGATCTATTCATATTTTCTTTCTTCCTGGTTCAGGTGGGGAAGATTGGGCCTTTCTAAGAATTGTCCATTTCTTCTAGGTTGTCCATTTTATTGGTGTATAGTTGCTTGTGGTAGTCTCTTATGATTCTTTGTTTTTTCTGTGGTGTTGGCTGTAACTTCCATTTTGTTTCTAATTTTATTGATTTACATCCTCTTTTTTTATAAGTTTGGCAAAAAAAAAAAACTTAGAATAGGTAAAAGCAACTATGTAAAACAAGAAGAAAGTTGAGCAGAATTACTCTACTCAACTTTAATACTTATTATATAGCTTCAGTCATTAAAAACAATGTAATTCTGGTAGAAGGATAAACACACAAATCAATAGGACACAATAAAGAATCCAGAAATGGATCTGTACAAATATTCTCAATTTCTTTTTAAAAGGTGAAAAATCAATTCAGTTTGAAGACATAAACAACAAATTTTGCTGGAGCAATTGAATATCCATAGGCAAAAAGTTGCACTTACTCCTTATACAAAAATATAAACTTTTAGAGCAAAACAAAAAAGAAGATCCTTGGGACCTAGGCCTTCATAACAAGTTCTGATATTTGACACTAAAAGCACAATCCATTATAGGGATAATTGATGAATTAGTCCTGACATTATCAACCTTAGAAACTTTTGAACTATAAGATACCTTGTTAAAATAATGAAAAAAACAAGCTACATGCTGGAAGGAAATATTTGCAAACCATATATCTGTCAAAGGACTTATATCTAGAACATATAAAGATTTCACCTGGTTCCCAGAATTTATTGAATTGAGTTTCTAGCATTTGTTAATATGTCTTTAAGACATTCCTAAATTTTATGTCATCAGGCCTATATAAATGTCACTCTTATAATTCAGGCTTTTAGTCTGATTCTGATGCCTAATAATTTCCTGAACTTCCATGCCTTGATACAGGAGATGTAAGCAATCCACCATTAATTTACAAACACTTTGCTGCTCATAAACTGGCCTGAGAATTTCTCTAGCTATGAAAAGGGATTGATAGTACCTGGCCTGTGAGTAAGGTAACATTGTTGTTGCAAGAAATTTTAAAAAATATTATCTTTATTTTCCAGATTTAACTAATGGGGATGTAAAAGATGCAGCAACTTGCCCAAGATTATGGACCAAAGTAATAGATAGCTACTAGTTTTTTTCTATAGTTTTCTTTGTGTCTATTTCATTTATTTCACCTCTGATCTTTATGATTTATTTCCATCTACTTACTTTGGGTTTTGTTTGTTCATATATTTATAATATAATGTTTTGAGAGACTTTCTTTTTTTCTAAGACTGAGACTTGAACCCAGAGGTTTTGCTTCCTAGTTGGATGCTTTCTCTCCACTGCATAGCATAGCTCCCTCAATAATATCAGCATGTATGATACCTGAAAGAGATTTTCTTTAACTCAAGTTGATAAAATTTGTAGTATATAAAATTTAGTAATACACTCATTCAGAATTTCAACAAACATGCATTGAAATATTACTGTGTTGCAGGCCTTGGGCTACGTAGTGTAGAAATATTTGAGGTATTCAAATAGGAATCACTCCTGAATAATTTTCATTAAATAAGTCTCTAGGAGCACTGTTGTATATAACAGTCTGAATTTTTCCAAGAGACCTATTTAGAATATTAGGTTTAAAAGGGTTTGCCAGAAATCAAACCTCCAAGTAGAGGCAAACCCAACTTAATCATAGTTAAATCTAAATACTGATGTAAGCACTACACGCACACATGCATACACACAGAGTAATCTAATCCACACCATAATTGTAAGAGATAGGTGGCATTTTCTCCACTTTAGAGATGAGGGAATTAGGGTTAGGAAGATTAAGTGACTTGTCCATAACTATATAGCAAGTAAGTAGCTGAGCCAATATTTAAACTCAGTCTGTTGTGGGAGTCCACACTTTTAGTCACTTCACTCTTCAACATGTACATTATTTTGTGGATATGAAAATGTATTCCCCAAATACCTCCACTAACCTAAGGTGAAAGACAGAAAGCAAAAAGGAAGCAAAAAAAGTAGTCATCTAATTGAGTGCTCTGCAATGATCTTTGAGCTCCAAGAAACTTATTCCACCATATGAAGCAAAAACAAAAGTCATAGAGTTTTCATAAAGGAGAGATGGAGACATTGAACTTGGACTTTATTAGATTCCCTTTCAAGGTAGTACAATTGAAAATATTCTGCAGGGAGTTTCTTGAGGCAGATTTTGGTTCTTTTTTTTTTTTTTTTTTTGAGGAGTCTCTTTAATATAGTCTCAACTTGACATAAAATGGGGGAAAAGGTAGCACTTCCACTGAGCTTCTGAGTCCTTTGACATACACTCCAATAGTGTTACTCATCCGACCTCTGCCCCCAACTCCTATTGCCACTTCCACAATGTAACAATCCAAGTAGTAGAAAGTATCTTTTGGGAAAAATTACTCTTTCCAATAGTTTTGGTTCATAGGAATGTACCCTCTTTCTCCCCTGATGGTTTCCCACTTTAATTTCCCAGCAATGAGTGTTTCCTAATGCCTAGACTGTTGGCAGTATTTCCACCAAGAAAAGCTGCTTCCCAGTCCTGCTGCATGCCAACTCTGACAGCAAGGGTGACAGAGAAGCAGGCTACCGGTCCAGTGATTTCTGCTGCAATAAGGTTTCTGATAGACATTTTACCCTGCAAGAAGACATCTACCAGATCTGTTTGTGCCATGGGGGATAATTGAAAGGGAAGTATGAGCACTGGAAAGAAGATAGAAGAGGACAAACAGCACATGAAAAAAAAGGGCGTTCAGCTGTTTCAAGAAGGAAGAGAAAAATGGAGGGCAACAGACTCTGTAACTCTTCTGTCCTCCCTCAAAGAATGTGATGAAAAGTATTGCAGATAAGTATTTGATGTATTAGACATATTCCATCAGAAGACTCACAACAGAGCTGATCGTTCCACCACAGAATTCTCAGGTTAAGGTGTATAACTTCCCTTCCACTGCCTTCTAGCCAGAGAGTACTAGAAAAAATGGTCTGTTTGCCTGGGTTTGGGTTTAGGGTTCAGGAATATTCAGTCATGCCACCATAGATCCCAGTGACTCATCCTTTTGCTGACCCCTAAGATGGGGTGGGCCTCCAGTAAGAATTTGGAAGGGAGTAGCCCCAAGATACTTATCCCTACTGACTTTAGGTAATTGACCCACATAGTGAAGCCAAAGCTCCCATTAGTCTGGCCTTATCTGGCATAGCTACTCCTGTTATTCTTGGCCAAGACAGAAATTACAGCAAACTATTTCATAATTTTTATCAGGCTCAGCAGTGAGGAAAGCTGAAGGTTCATGGCAGACAGGTGCAGAGAAAATGAAGGTAGAGACAGTCTTCACAGCACAAAGACAGTCAACTTGGGGGTTAGAAATGAGGAATAGGGTATGGCAACTAGGAAAAAGGGTCAAATATTAGCTTCTAAAAATCCTTTCCACTAAATAAAAACAAACACATAGATACAGAGAAGAGAGTAGCAGTGGTTACCAGAGGGGAAGGGGTAGTGTGGAGGGTGAAATGAGTAAGTGAGCCAACTGTATGGTGATGGATGGAAACTAAATTTTTGGTGGTGAACACACTGTGGTGGATACAGAAGAAGAAATACAATGCTGTATACATGAAATATATACTGGCTTAAACCAATGTTACCCCAATAAATAATCAATTGAAAGCCTTTTCACTCTGACATGTTTGCATGTCAGAGAAATAACCCTAAAAAACTGCCATATATTTTAGAGGTAAATTTTTGTCCTAGAGGTAGATATATCCAACCATACATGTGATTCCCTAAAAAAGATTGGGAAGATATGACTTTGCAACAACACAGATTTTGCAGACTCAGGCCCAGTTAGTTGATTCTGAGTTCATGATGAGTTAGTAAGCTGTCAAAAATTCTACTGTAAAGTTAGATTGTATCAATAGGACCATAATGCTCAGAATTATAGAATTGATAGTTCCACTTTATTTTGGGTTGGTAAGACCACTTGAGATATTATTTTTCCTTCTATATACTATAGTTTATAACTGATATTGGTAAACTGGGTCAGGTTACAAAATAGTAGGATGATGAACGAGGAGGAGCCTAAAACTACTGAATGTGAGGAACAGTAAAATGAACTAGAGATGTTTATCATGAATAGATTTAGTTACTGTAAGGGCTATAATAGAAAACTGAAATTAGACTTTCCCTATATAACATAAATGGAGAAGAAAATGGCAACCCATTCCAGTATTCTTGCCTGGAGAATCTCATGGACAGAAGAGCCTGGTGGGCTATAGTCCATGGGGTTGCAAAGAGTTGGACATGACTGAGTGACTAACACTCATATAATACAGATGAAATAGGACTACTGGATAGAAGTTGCTGACAAGGGAAGCTTTTCTAACAAATCTGGGAATATTCCGGAACTCAAAGAAATGATTCCTAAAATCAGTTTTAAATTGACTGGAGTGATTACTCACCAATGGCGGATAGAAGTAACAGTGAGCTGGCAGAAAAAGGGATCATCAGAGGACCCAGAATGCTGATGGGAAAAGCTGTGGTTTTAACTGAGGTGAGGATAAAAGTAAATTCACAAAGAACCCAAAATGTTAGAGTGGAAAAACAAAAAATAAGAGCAAAGTGAGGTGAAGTCCCAGACAGTATGAGTGGGAAACAACCAGAAGAAATGCACATAAGTAGTTTCAGATGAAGTCCAGTTAGAAGAACCAAGACAGAAACAGTAATGACAGCTGGATTTTACCCAGGAAGTTATTTCATGGCTCCTTCAGAGATATAAAATATTTAAGAAGGTGACTCAAAAGGACAACTGCTATAAAGATCACTGCCCCCAAGTGATTGAGGAATCTTAAAGCTAGAAGTCACCTTAGAGAGTATATAATCCATACTCTGTTTCAGTTTTACCTTTGAAATTCTATTTTCTGCAGGGTTTAGTGCACTTTTCCATAATATGCGAGTTTCAAACTGATAGCTAGGCAAAGCACACAAACAATGCTTGAGGAGCATCAGTTACCAACAACTAGGTTCAGTTCAGTTCAGTTCAGTTCAGTCACTCAGTCATGTCCGACTCTTTGCGACCCCATGAATCACAGCATGCCAGGCCTCCCTGTCCATCACCAGCTCCCGGAGTTAACAGACTCATGTCCATCGAGTCAGTGATGCCATCCAGCCATCTCATCCTCTGTTGTCCCCTTCTCCTCCTGCCCCCAATCCCTCCCAGCATCAGAGTCCTTTCCAGTGAGTCAACTCTTCGCATGAGGTGGCCAAAATACTGGAGTTTCAGCTTTAGCATCATCCCTTCCAAAGAAATCCCAGGGCTGATCTCCTTCAGAATGGACTGGTTGGATCTCCTTGCAGTCCAAGGGACTCTCAAGAGTCTTCTCCAACACCACAGTTCAAAAGCATCAATTCTTCAGCACTCAGCCTTCTTCACAGTCCAACTCTCACATCCATACATGACTTCTGGGAAAACCATAGCCTTGACTAGATGAACCTTTGTTGGCAAAGTAATGTCTCTGCTTTTGAATATGCCATCTAGGTTGGTCATAACTTTCCTTCCAAGGAGTAAGCCTCTTTTAATTTCATGGCTGCAGTCACCATCTGCAGTGATTTTGGAGCCCAGGAAAATAAAGTCTGACACTGTGTCCACTGTTTCCCATCTATTTCCCATGAAGTGATGGGACCGGATGCCATGATCTTCGTTTTCTGAATGTTGAGCTTTAAGCCAACTTTTTCACTCTCCTCTTTCCCTTTCATCAACAGGCTTTTTAGTTCCTCTTCACTTTCTGCCATAAGGGTGGTGTCATCTGCATATCTGAGGTTATTGATATTTCTCCCGGCAATCTTGATTCCAGCTTGTGTTTCTTCCAGTCCAGCATTTCTCATGATGTACTCTGCATATAAGTTAAATAAACATGGTGACAATATACAGCCTTGACGAACTCCTTTTCCTATTTGGAACCAGTCTGTTGTTCCATGTCCAGTTCTAACTGTTGCTTCCTGTCCTGCACACAAATTTCTCAAGAGGGAGATCAGGTGGTCTGGTATTCCCATCTCTTGAAGAATTGTCCACAGTTTATTGTGATCCACACAGTCATAGGCTTTGGCATAATCAATAAAGCAGAAAAAGATGTTTTTCTGGAACTCTCTTGCTTTTTTCATGATCCAGCAGATGTTGGCAATTTGATCTCTAGTTCCTCTGCCTTTTCTAAAACCAGCTTGAACATCAGGAAGTTCATGGTTCACATATTGCTGAAGCCTGGCTTAGAGAATTTTGAGCATTGCTTTACTAGCGTGTGACATGAGTGCAATTGTGTGGTAGTTTGAGCATTCTTTGGCATTGCCTTTCTTTGGGATTGGAATGAAAACGGAACTTTTCCAGTCCTGTGGCCACTGCTGAGTTTTCCAAATTTGCTGGCATATTGAGTGCAGCACTTTCACAGCATCATCTTTTAGTATTTGAAATAGCTCAACTGGAATTCTATCACCTCCACTAGCTTTGTTCGTAGTGATGCTTTCAAAGGCCCACTTGACTTCACATTCCAGGATGTCTGGCTCTAGGTGAGTGATCACACCATCGTGATTATCTGGGTCGTGAAGGTCTTTTTTGTACAGTTCTTCTGTGTATTCTTGCCACCTCTTCTTAATATCTTCTGCTTCTGTTATGTCCATACCATTTCTGTCCTTTATCAAGCCCATCTTTGCATGAAATGTTCCCTTGGTATCTCTAATTTTCTTGAAGAGATCTCTAGTCTTTCCCATTCTGTTGTTTTCCTCTATTTCTTTGCAATGATCACTGAGGAAGGCTTTTTTTTATCTCTTCTTTCTATTCTTTGGAACTCTGCATTCAGATGCTTATATCTTTCCTTTTCTCCCTTGTTTTTTGCTTCTCTTCTTTTCACAGCTATTTGTAAGGCCTCCCCAGACAGCCATTTTGCTTTTTTGCATTTCTTTTCCATAGGGATGGTCTTAATCCCTGTCTCCTGTACAATGTCACAAACCTCATTTCATAGTTCATCAGGCACTCTATCTATCAGATCTAGTCCCTTAAATCAATTTCTCACTTCCACTGTATAATCATAAGGGATTTGACTTAGGGCATACCTCAATGGTCTAGTGGTTTTCCCTACTTTCTTCAATTTAAGTCTGAATTTGGCAATAAGAAGTTCATGGTCTGAGCCACAGTCAGCTCCTGGTCTTGTTTTTGCTGACTGTGTAGAGCTTCTCCATGTTTGGCTGCAAAGAATATAATCAGTCTGATTTCGGTGTTGACCATCTGGTGATGTCCATGACAACTAGGTAACCTTTCTCATTTGGGCAGCTATCTTTTACAGTATTGCAATGTACTTCATCTGAACACTATTTTCAAGCAAACTACAGATTAGACTCCAAGGATTTCTCTCATCCTATCTCTTTCCACAACTTTCCCCACTGTATAAAATTTCCTTAGGTACTCAAGGCAGTGTAGGCCGACCTCCAATTATTCCTTTAGCAGCCCAAAGACATATAAATGACCAAATGGAAAGAGTACTCCTTAAGGAATCCTACTACTCTAGAAATAACATGCAGTTGCTCAGCCAATTTCTGTTCATTGTGTTGTCAAGTCCATAGCCTTGTAGTTATAGCGATCAAATATTCTCAAGATCCATCTCATCTTCCACTGATCCTCAGCCAAAGTTAGCCCTACATCCTGCTGCTGCCGCTGCTAAGTCACTTCAGTCGTGTCCAACTCTGTGCGATCCCATAGATGGAAGACAACCAGGCTCCCCCATCCCTGGGATTCTCCGGGCAAGAAACTGGAGTGAGTTGCCATTTCCTTCACCAATGCATGAAAGTGAAAAGTGAAAGTGAAGTTGCTCAGCCATGTCCGACTCTTAGCAACCCCATGGACTGCAGCCTACCAGGCTCTGCTGCCCATGGGATTTTCTAGGCAAGAGTACTGGAGTGGGGTGCCACTGCCTTCTCTGAGCCCTACATCCTAGTGACTATCAAAAATGCCCTTTTTTAAACTAGTGAAAATAAAAGGGGATATAAACACAGGACTTCCTATCCATTAAGTACAATTACAAGTGACAAACAAAGAAGAACTCTGAAAGGTAGAACTAGTTAAGGACCCCCAGGATTGCAGAAAAAAAGCAGCAGGGTGCCTTACATCACTCCATTCCACAGAAGGAAGTAACACATGCCTGGTATTTCCTGACCCTCAGTTTAATAGCAGAAGGTAGTGCAGGTAGGCTTGTTTCACCCCTAGATCCCCTGGAGTCCAGCCTACAACACCAGACCAGCCTAATACCACAGGAAAGGGGGAATTGATCTCCCCACTGACAATAAGTAGCCAGGAGAAGTGTTCTCCTTCCCTGTAGGCCTAGTACTCCCCTCCCTACCAAAAGATACTGGATGCCTGGGTAGCACTAACAGAGATTGCACAACAAAAACCATCTCCACCTGAGTATGAATCACTCTTCATTATCACAGGCTAGAGCCTTGATTTCCCCACTTATAAGCATCAGATGACCTCTCTTTGGGAAACCCATCGGTCTCTTCAGTTAACATCAACTGAGACCAGTGGGACCCCTAGTAGCACAAGATAAACGAAGTAGATGAGACTAGCAATAGAAAGGTTCCTAAAATTACACCTTCACTGAAACTAAAGTTCACAAAAATATTATAAGGCCTGAATGTTAAACCTAAATAGAGTGAATACCTGCTAAAATAAAATATTTAAATAGGACTCAGAATCTGCTAATGTAATAGAAAATATATATCCAGGAAACAATTTAAAAATTACCTATTATAATAAGAAAAATAAAAATCACAATCTGAATTTTAAAAGACAATCAATTGATGGCATCAAAGTGAATCAGATTATTCATTATTGGAATTATCCTATGTAAATTTAAAGCAGTAAGAATTCTAAACCAAAAAAGGATTCAGTAAGCATTACAAATTCTTTTGAAATACATGAAGACATAGAAAAAAGAAAGAGAAGTTATAAGAAAAACCAAATGGAAACTATAGAACTAGAAAAGACAATAACAGATTTTTTTAACTTATGAATGGGCTCAATAATCAATTGTAGATGACAGAAGATAAAATCAGTGAATTTGAGAACATATGAATAGAATTTATGCAACCTGAACAACAGAAGAAATAGTCAGGGGAAAAAAAATGAATAGAGTCTCAGGAACTTGTAAGATAAGAACAAAAGATCCAACATCTGTAACACTGAGTCTCAGAAAAGGAGAAAGTGAAGCCAAAAATCTCTCAAATTTGTTGAAAGATATAAAACCCTAGAATCAAAAAGCTAAGTAAATCCCAAAGAGGATAAATGCAAAGAAATACATGCCAAGACACATCATAAGTAAACTTCTGAAAATAGAGACAAAGGAAAAAAAAATCTTGAAATTTAAAATTGAAGAAGCAATACATCAAGATCTGGGCAATCCTTTAATAACAGTCAGCATTGCTAGCTACTGTACCTCAAGATGTGGAAAAATTTTGGCCCCCAAATAATCTCTATCAATATCCCTCACCTCATATTCACCTTTTACCTCCCACTTCAGGGGCTATTTCCATAATATACAAAAGATTGTGGAGCAAATGTTCTCAGACTTCCTGAGAACTGACAGTATACCCTAGAAAACATCCATCTTGTCACACAAGCTAGAACTCTTCATGTTTGTTCCCAATACTGTCTTACCCCATACTTTATGTCTTTATGCATTTTTCAAGTTATAGAGCTTCTACCTCCTCCCCTGAGAATACGATGGCATGATTCATTAGTTTTGTCTAGTAAGATATTTTCTACCTTGTCAGCATATATTCTACCACTCCTTGTCAATTTAATATCATTAATCTTACTTTTCTCTTCCAGTATCACTCCAAATAATTGTTCTCAGTTTCTCATATTAGTAGGCTATTATCATAGCCCCCTTCTCTCTCTTAGACCTTAATCAGTCTCACTATCCCTAGAGATTTCAAGCTGCCCCCTGAAGTCCGAGAATCCATTTGAATGATCCCAGTTATCTTTCGATAACTCCCTTGAAATTTCCCCAATTTGCTGATATCTGTTTAAAAACAGGACACACCTTGGCCTTGCCTGAGCTTCCCAGTGCCATCGAAATACCATAGTCAATAGGACATTTCCAGGACAGCAAAATTAAGGAGCTGCTGAAAAACACTACATTCACTCCCTTGTATGTGTGTGTGTTATTTGCTTAGTTGTGTCCGACTCTCTGTGACCCCATGGACTGTAGCCTGCCAGTTCCCTCTGTCCATGAAATTCTCCAGGCAAGAATACTGGAGTTGGTGGCCATTTGCTTCTCCAGGGGATCTTCCCAACCCAGGGATTTAACCTGGGTCTCCTGCATTGCAGGCAGATGTTTTACCATCTGAGGTACCCTTAAGTTCCTCTAATCTTCCTGTGCCTCTATTCATTCTCTGATTTCTCAGAGGAAAAGTGATTCAGAATCAAAATCAGAAAGTTAGCACAACTTGCCTTTCCTATATTACATTGTATCCTATTACTCTCATGCCTTCTGTTGCAGAGGAAATGTATTTTTTTTTTTTAATTGGAGGATACTTGCTTTACGATGTTGTGTTCATTTCTACCATTCGACAACATAAAACAGACGTAAGTATACATATATTCCTCCTCTTAAGCCTCCCTCCCACTTTATCCCCTATCTCACCCCTCTAGGTCATCACAGAACACCAGGCTGAGCTCCCTGTGTTATACAGCAACTTCCCACTAGCTATCTATTTTACACATGGTGCTACTCTCTCAATTCATCCCACCCTCTCTTTTCCCCACTGGCAGGAATAAAGACACAAACACAGAGAATGGACTTGTGGAAATGTATTTATATTGAAGTTCTGGAGACTTCAGATATTATCCCTTCATGGGATACTATATTTTAAAAGAAACTGGGAGAATGCAATGATAAACCCCAAAAGTAGAATATATGACTAAATTGGCAATTCTAAAAAAGAACTTTGGTCTATCACAAGAAGCAACGTGATGTAAGTGGGAAAGGGCTAGGATGAGAGTCTGCCACAAATTTACCCCTTAAGGCCCTAGTACTGACTCTGTGAACTTGAACAAATCATTTCACCCTTATGGACCTTGGAGGACACTCATTGGTATGAAAGGATTTGGACCAACCAATATTAAGATTTCTTCTAATACTTAAATTCTATAAATTGCCAGCAAAGGAGACCTTCCCAACAGGATTCAAATTACAGCACAAAGACATTTTCAATTGCTTACAAACAAAGCTAGTCATAAATACAACTTATATTCCCCAGCTATGAAAGTGCAGAGTGAGCAATTAATTCTGCCTGGGAGTTTTGGAATAAACTTCATGGAGAATTATTGTATGAAGAACAATTATACTTTTTTTCAGGTGTCAAATGATATAGAAGGACATTCCAGCAAAAGAGTAAAATATATGAGATAATATACTAGTATGTTAGAATGTGCTATATCCAACAAATAGGGAGTGTGGGTAAAGCTAGTATATGTATGTGTATGTGCTCAGTCGTGTCCAACTCTTTGCGACCCCATGGACTATAGCCCACCAGGCTCCTCTGTCCATGGGATTTCCTTTACCACTGAGCCACTGGGGTTTTCAAGAAATAGGGAATGTGAGTAAAGCTGGAATATGAGAGTAATACTAAAAGTTGAACCTAATGTAGATTAGGTTCAGACTGTGAAGGGCCTTGAATACAATTCTCAGTATTAGGAATTAATCCCATATGGTCAACCCCAATGGGTAGCTACTGAGGATTTGTAAACTAAGGAGTGACAGAATCACATCTGTGCTTTAGAACAAAACCTCTGGCTACACAGTAGAATTTATATTTGAGGAGAACAGCCTGGAGGTAGAGAGGCTTGTTTTTATAGAAATCTAAGCAGAAGAATGAAGAAGATAACAGGGCAGAGAAAGGTGGGTGATACTTTTGTGGGAAAATAATATCAAATTAACCATGTTAATGATTAACATGTTAATCATGTAAACCATATTCCTAGATCATGAACAAAGCTCTACATTTCTTTCTGCCTCCCACAATCCCCAGTTTTTGGCTAGGCTCACAACAGACATAGGATACACACATCTCCAAAAGTTGAAGACTCAGGAATTTTTGGTTCTGCTAAGCATTGTAAGCTAGTTTTCACTTGAAGTAGCACAGAGATGCTCTAAGTCAGTCAAAAAGTCTGGTTTGAATAACTTTAAGCTCTTATTTTTTTACAAGGATTAATTTGACAGTCTCTACTGACAAGGCAGGACTAGGTTTACAAGGCCTTGCCAGATTTTTTTCAGCATTCAATCAGAACCTTTATTTCTTGTACCATATTACCTGTTGTCACAGTTATCAAAAATTATATCTTAAAGCTTATTTTATTTAACTATTCTCCATCTCAATCTATTATAGGAACCCCCTCATATCCAGTCCATCATCTGCCTAAAATTCGCCAAGGATGGAATTCCCACTATTTCCCAAGACACTTAGATTCAGAACCTAAGGGCAGAGGAGTTTAGATGTCTATGACCATGTACCAATTTTCCAAAGTCAAGGGTACTATTTTGAGCATGCAGTAGTTTGTTCTTGGCATCTCTCAACCGCCTACGTTATACTTTAATAGCATTCTGTTTATATGTTACTAGGTAAATAACATATTTACAAGCATTCTTTATTTTAGCAATACTTACTGAAGTTTACTATGTGCAAGGCTCTGCTGTGACTAGGCAAGGGGAGGGGAAGATGGTAGAATGGGGCTAAATAAGAAAGTTAGATATAGACCTTACCCTAACTGAGTTTAAAATCTAGGACCAGATCACTGGTGCCAAATACAGCATAAGCCATTGATGCCAAAGATTATTTACCAAGCTAGGTATGATTAGGAACATGGACTGGCCACCTAAGAAGTGACAAAACCAACTTTTCCAATAAGTCTTCTAAATTCACCCAGTAACTTGCCACATGATGAAAACTGCTTATCTCTTGCTTTCAGTTTTTTTTTTTTTTTTTTGCATACCAGAATCTATTTTGTGAATGATATCTTCCAAATGCACCCTCTCTTGGCCCCATTAATCATGAGTACTATCCAGGAGAGAAACTAGATTTTAAAATGCTTCCTTAAGGATTCAAGAATTTGCTGATGATATTGAATCTAAAGAATACCTAAAACCATTACTCTCTCCCTGTTCGGATGTCAAAGATCTCTAGTTTCCATGAATTGCCAAGAAATGTTGTTAGCATTTAGCAAAAGAGCACTATATCACCATATTTCTGTTTGTGACTTTTCAAAAGACTTTATTAGCAGGCATTTTGCCTTGCATCTGCACTATTAGTCCCCTCAGAATAACTACTTATGTTTGGAAATCATTTGTATCTTACACAAATCTTATCTCTTTCCCTGTATGAAAAAATCCAAGATGCTCTGATGAGACTTTCCAATTTGATTAGGAAGGGTACCTTATGGCCTTATTTGTAAAAAAAATCATAAATTCCACATGAAAAAGTAGGTGGAATATAATTTGTTTTGATGACTCAGGATTACCACTCTAAGCATTAACTGCTGTACTATGCTATGCTTCTCTCAGGTGTAATTAAGGTGTGTGGGTAGATTAGCCCCTAAACTGAGTCCAGATTATTATTCTTAAATAATTATCTCCACTTTTGTCATCTCCTCCTCACTGTAAGCTGTCGCTTTTTGTTGCTGTCAGCCTGTATGACTCTAGATGAAATGACTGCTTTCTGCTACTTAATGGATTAGGTACTTATCTTATTCTGCTCCACAATGAATTAGCTAGCTATCTTATTAACTAATTGAGCTAAAAATTAAGGGATAGTTTAATATCCCTTATGGGATCTGCCAGTCTTAAATGAATCTAGATGCCTCTCCAAGCTATCTTATCTAGCTGTACAATCTCTCAAAATATCAAGTTCCATCTGCTTATGACCCTTTACCTTCCTAAATTCACTTGAAATTTTGGTATGCAGGAATATATGTAGCCCAGTGAAGTATTCTAGAATTTGGCCAACAAATCCAAGTTCATCTAATCCACATCCTTATAGATGTAAGTGAAACTTTTATGTAACTTCCATCTTCTGAATAATGAGGTCTCATCTTTTTAAACTACTTTTATATGATATCTTATGTAATATAATCCTTATGTATATAATGTCATTTGCCACTGGTACTTCTTGTTTCCCTTCTTCCTTTCCCAACGTTTTTACTTTTCATCATTCCTCATGCACAGTGATAAGGTGCTTAGGCAATGCCTTTCTGTACTGTACACTGCAAAGAACATCAGTGTTCTTCACTTGTAACTTAGTAGATGCCACGTTGCATCTTTCTTTATCACTGTATTATCAATAGAAACTGATATTGAATAGGTGAGGGACACAGAGAGGAATAAGCATCTGTTTTTCAGGGCACTGCCAGTTTCAGAGAGTCTACCCAAATTTTCACATTTAGTCTGATTTTTAGTTTGGAAAATATGGTCACCATAAGTACAAGATATACATGAAAAATGTCACACAGTAAATAATTAGATCAGTTCAATTCATTGCTAGATACAAAATGAATTTAAATAAGGCTAAAGGAATTAAAGCATGGCACTGGAGCAACTGTGAGGCGATACCCCACATCCAAGGGCAGAGAAGCCCCAGTAAGATGGTAGGTGCTGGAGCGGCAACTGTGTGGTGCTGGAGCAACTTTGAGGACATATCCCATGTCCAAGGGCAAAGGAGAAGCCCCAGCAGGATGGTAGAAGAGGCGAAATCATGTTTATTTTTTTTTCAGTGTATTTTATTTAATTAATTAATTTATTTATTTATTTTAAATTTTATTTTATTTTTAAACTTACATAATTGTCTTAGTTTTGCCAAATATCAAAATGAATCCGCCACAGGTATACATGTGTTCCCCATCCTGAACCCTCCTCCCTCCTCCCTCCCCATACCATCCCTCTGGGTCGTCCCAGTGCACTAGCCCCAAGAATCCAGTATTGTGCATCAAACCTGGACTGGCATCTCGTTTCTTACATGATATTTTACATGTTTCAATGTCATTCTCCCAAATCTTGCCACCTCAAACCCCATACACATCAGAGATGCTCAGAGGGCTCAAACAGACCTTGTACACACCAGGACCCAGAGACCCCACAGAAACTGAGACAAAACTATGTTTGGGTGTCTCCTGAGGAGGTATGGGTCAGCAGTGGACTGCTGCAGGAGGCTAGAGGCTCTGGGTGCAGTAGATCTGGGTATGGCATAAGCCCTCTTGGAGGAGGTCACCAGTAACCCACCATAGAGCCACCAGAACTTACACAGGACTGGGGAAATAGACTCTTGGAGGGCACAAACAGAACCTCATGCACACCAAGACCCAGGAGAAAGGAGCAGAGACTCCACAAGAGAGTGACCCAGACTTGCCTGTGAGTGTCCAGGAGTCTTTGGTGGAGGCATGGGTATGCAGTGGCCTCCTCAGGGTTGGGGGCACTGAGTGTGGCAGTGCCTGCATGGGACCTTTTGAAGGAGGTCGCCATTATCTTTATTACCTCCACCATAGTTTGGCCTCAAGTCAAACAACAGGGAGGGAACACAGCCCCGACCTTCAACAGAAAATTGAATTAAAGATTTACTGAGAATGGCCTTTCATTGGAAGGACTGATGTTGAAGCTGAAACTCCAATATTTTGGCCACCTGATGCAAAGAGCTGACTCATTTGAAAAGACCCTGATGCTGGGAAAGATTGAAGGTGAAAGGAGAAGGGGACAACAGAGGATGAGATGGTTGGATGGCATCACCAACTCAATGGACATGAGTTTGAGTAAACTCTAGGAGTTGATGATGGACAAGGAGGCCTGGCATGCTGCAGTCCATGGAGTTGCAAAGAGTCAGACACAACTGAGTGACTGAACTGAACTGAGCATGGCCCCACCCATCAGAACAAGCATCAGTGTCCCTCTCAGTCAGTCTCTCCCAACAAGAAACTTCCATAAGCTTTTTATTCTTCTCCAGTAGAGGGCAGACAGACTGAAAACAATAGTAACAGAAAACTAACCAATCTGATCAAATGGACCACAGGCTTGTCTAACTCAATGAAACTAAGAGCCATGCCATGTTGGGCAACCCATGATGGATGGGTCATGGTGGAGAGTTCTGACAAAACATGGTCCACTGGAGAAGGTAATGCAAACCACTTCAGTATTCTTACCTTCAGAACTGTATGAACAGTATGAAAAGGCAAAAAGATAGGACACTGAAAGATGAACTCCCCAGGTCGGTAGGTGCCCAATATGCTACTGGAGATCAGTGGAAAAATAACTCCAGAAAGAATGAAGAGATGGAGCCAAAGCAAAAACAACACCCAGTTGTGGATGTGATTGGTGATGGAAGTAGAGTCAGATGCTGTAAAGAACAATATTGCATAAGAACCTGGAATATTAGGTCCATGAATCAGGGCAAATTGGAAGTGGTCAAACAGGAGATGGCAAGAGTAAACATCAACATTTTAGGAATCAGTGAACTAAAATGGACTGGAATGGGTAAATTTAACTCAGATGACCATTATATCTACTACTGTAGGCAAGAATCCCTTAGAAGAAATGGAGTAACCATCATAGTCAACAAAAGAGTCCAAAATGCAGTACTTGGATGCAATCTCAAAAATGACAGAATGATCTCTGTTTCCAAGGCAAACCATTCAATACTACAGAAATCCAAGTCTATGCCCCAACAAATAATGCTGAAGAAGCTGAAGTTGAATGGTTCTGTGAAGACCTACAAGACATTCTAGAACAAACATCTAAAAAAGATGTCCTTTTCATTATAGTGGACTGGAATGCAAAAGTAGGAAGTCAAGAAATACCTGGAGTAACGGGCCTTGCAGTTTGGCCTTGCAGTACAGAATGAAGCAGGGTAAAGGCTAATAGAGTTTTGCCAAGAGAACACACTGGTCATAGCAAACACCCTCTTCCAACAACACAGGAGAAGACTCTACACATGGACATCACCAGATGGTCAGCACCGAAATCAGATTGATTATATTCTTTGCAGCCAAAGATGGAGAAGCTCTACACAGTCAGCAAAAACAAGACTTGGAGCTGACTGTGGCTCAGATCGTGAACTCTTTATTGCCAAATTCAGACTTAAATTGAAGAAAGTAGGGAAAACCACTAGATCATTCAGGTATGACCTAAATGTAATCCCTTACAACTACACAATGGAAGTGACATATAGGTTCAAGGGATTAGATATGATAGACAGAGTGCCTGAAGAACTATGGATGGAGGTTCATGACATCGTACAGGAGGCAGTGGTCAAGACCATTCCCAAGAAAAAGAAATGCAAAAAGACAACATGGTTGCTGAGGAGGCCTCACAGACAGCTATTAAAAGAAGAGAAGCAAAAGGCAAAGGAGAAAAGGAAAGATATACCCATTTGAATGCAGAGTTCCAAAGAATAGCAAGGAGAGATAAGAAAGCCTTTCTCAGTGATCAATGCAAAGAAATAGAGGAAACAATAGAATGGGAAACACTAGAGATCTCTTCAAGAAAATTAGAGATACCAAGGGAATATTTCATGCAAAGATGGGCACAATAAAGGACAGAAATGCTATGGACCTAACAGAAGCAGAAGATATTAAGAAGAGGTGGCAAGAACACACAGAAGAACTATACAAAAAAGATCTTCACGACCCAGTTAATCATGATGGTGTGATCACTCATCTAGAGCCAGACATCCTGGAACATGAAGTCAAAGGGGCCTTAGGAAGCATCATTACAAACAAAGCTAGTGGAGGTCATGGAATTCCAGTTGAGCTATTTCAAATACTAAAAGATGATGCTCTGAAAGTGCTGCACTCATTATGCCAGCAAATTTGGAAAATTCAGCAGTGGCCACAGGACTGGAAAAGGTCAGTTTTCATTCCAATCCCAAAGAAAGGCAATGCCAAAGAATGCTCAAAGTACTGCACAATTGTACTCACCTTACACGCTAGAAAAGTAATGCTCAAAATTCCCCAAGCCAGGCTTCAACAGTATGTGAACCATGAATTTCCAGATGTTCAAGCTGGATTTAGAAAAGGTAAAGGAACCAGAGATCAAATTGCCAACATCTGCTGGATCATCGAAAAAGCAAGAGAGTTCCAGAAAAACATCTATTTCTGCTTTATTGGCTATGCCAAAGCCTTTGACTGTGTGGATCACAATAAACTGTGGACAATTCTTAAAGAGATGGGAGTACCAGACCACCTTATCTACCTCCTGAAAAATCTATATGCAGGTCAAGAAGAAACAGTGAGAACTGGACATGGAACAACAGACTGGTTCCAAATAGGAAAAGGAGTACATGAAGACTGTATATTGTCACCCTGCTTATTTAACTTATATGCAGAGTACATCATAAGAAATGCTGGGCTGAATGATGCCTAAGCTGGAATCAAGATTGCCAGGAGAAATATCAATAACCTCAGATATGCAGATGACACCACCCTTATGGCAGAAAGCGAAGAAGAATTAAGAGACTGTTGATGAAAGTGAAAGGGGAGAGTGAAAAAGTTGGCTTAAAGCTTAACGTTCAGAAAACTAAGATTAGGGCATATCTGGTCCCATCACTTCATTGCAAATAGATGGGGAAACAATGAGAGACTTTATTTTGGGGGGCTCCAAAATCACTGCAGTTGGTGACTACAGCCAGGAAATTAAAAGATGCTTGCTACTTGGAAGAAAAGCTATAACTATCCTAGACAGCATATTAAAAAGCAGAGACATTACTTTGTCAACAAAGATCCATCTAGTCAAAGCCGTGGTTTTTCCAGTAGTCACGTGTGGATGTGAGAGTTGGACTATAAAGAAAGGTGCATGCAGAAGAATTGATGCTTTTGAACTGTGGTGTTGGAGAAGACTTTTTCGAGTTCCTTGGACTGCAAGGAGATCCAACCAGTTCATCGTAAAGGAAATCAGTCCTGAATGTTCTTGGAAGGACTGTTGTTTAAGCTGAAGCTCCAATACTTTGGCCACCTGATGCGAAGAACTCACTCATTTGAAAAGACCCTGATGCTGGGAAAGATTGAGGGCAGGAGGAGAAGGGGACGAAAGAGGACGAGATGGTTGTATGGCATCACAGACTCAATGGACATGGGTTTGAGTAAACTCCGGGAGTTGGTGATGGACAGGGAGGCCTGGTGTGCTGCAGTCTATGGGGTCTCATAGAGTCAGACATGACTGAGTGACTGAGCTGAACTGATAGTATGCATGCATGTGTGCTCGGTCATGTCTGACACCTTGTGACCCTGTGAACTGTAGCCCACAAGACTCCTCTGTCCACTGGATATTCCAGGCAAGAATATTTGAGTGAGTTGCCATTTTCCCTCCAGGGTAGCATAGGGAATGGGCAAATTACTATATTGTACTTTTAAATGGCAAAACCAATATAATATTGTAAAGTAATTAGCCTCTAATTAAAATAAATAAATTTAAATTAAAAAAAATAAAGAACTGTAGGCACAACACTGTATATGAATTGACTGAAAGAAACTAAGTACAAAGAGAAATTTGATTCAGTACTTTTAAAATAAGTTAATTTTATAACTGTTCACTGAGTTGTACAACTCTAATTTAAACATATAATGAATACATATAAGAAACTTATTTTTTTAGTTCAAGATTTTTATTTCACTTTTTCTATAGCAAACTGTTAATTTATTATTTATTTTAAAGACATACTAGAACTTATACATCCAGATGTGTGCTGTAGTTTTCAAAGTAGTCCCTTTGGGAATATTTATATTTATTTTTATTAAATTCCAATTACCCAAAATATTTTTAAAATGCTGCTTTAGAACTGCCTTCAGAGCCAGTTTATGAACTACACAATTAAAAGTCAAATTACTTTCTTCTCATGTATCAAAAGGTAATGTTTATGATATATATCAGCTATACAATATATTAGCTACATAATGTATATAAAACAAATTAATATGATAAAATACAGTCATTTTATTATTAAAGCCCTTTCCCACACTACCCTCTGAGGTTTTACTCAGGCTAGATCCAAAACCAGTTCCTTCCTCTCCACCCAACCCTCCCTCTCAGAAGATACATTCAATTGAAAAGTATTGGCCATCATTTGTTTCAAAACTCTAAGCTGAACTTACCTCAATAAAGTTTCTGAATATACTATATTTGGTTGGACAAAGCAGCTAGACTATAAGCTTCCTGATAGAGGAGACCTTTTCTGTCTGGTTCACTGCTGTAACCCCAGTGTCTAGAGCAGTGTCTGGCATGTTGAAGTTGCTCAATAAATATTTGTTGAATGAGTGAAGCTATGGATGAATTAATGAAATTTCTTTCAGAGTCATGGATCAACAAACATAGGTGGGCAAATGTGAAATATCAAGGTGACGGCTATGTTGAAATTAAAACCTTATTTCCATCTGACAATGAGCCCAAGATATCATTTTTTGGCTGTGGTTAACAAAGATCCTGGTGGTGGCTACAGCACATCTCTAGATTAGGAGCTAGTTAGCTTAGTGTGACTTTAAAAGCTGGTGTCATGCCCTTCGTAGACCAGTTTGCTCATAACATTCCATTCATAGATTAGGCCTCTGGTACCAGCCTGAGTGGCAATGGGCTTTATTTTCTAGGGTAATTACCAAAACCTAGAGGTCAAGAGTGGTTTGGGCTAGGTCACATAGCAAACTGATGAAGAGTAGAAGAACTTTTGTCTGAGATAAGAGAAATACAACAACATACAAGTCTCTATAATTTTCTGGTATTTACTCTGTTCCCAGCTAGAATTATAGTCCTGCAATCTTTTTCCTTGATTCTATCACCCTCTACATAAGCTAGGAAACTATGACCTTGAGGCCTTCAGCTCAACTCACTTGAGAAAAACTCTCATTGCCAGGAGTAGTAGAAGAAAAATAAGTAGTAGTAATAGTAGTGATAGTGGTAGTTGTTGTAGTAGTAGAAGTAGTAAAGGTAAAGTATCTACAGTTGTAATGTTATTGAGTGCTTAATACATGATATACACTGTGTAGAATCTACATGTGATATCTCTTTTATTTCTCTTCACAAACCTATCAAGTAAGCAACATTATTATCACCATTTTACAGATGAGAAAACTGAAGCTCTGAGAGGTTAAATCACTCAACTAGTCAGAGGTCTAAGCTTTTGTCTGCCTAAGTCAGAAAACCAAGGCACTGAAGCATGACAAAATGCTGCCTCTTCAGCATTATGCTCTGTTATCTGACCCACCCTTCTCCTGGCCTACAGTAAAGCTATAAGTAAAATCTGAAGAGCCACCATGGTTTAAACCTTGGATCAATTTGGCTGTACTTAGAGCATTCAATAATAATGGCTACAAAGCAGCATAGTCCTATAGAATGAACATCTGTTTTAAGACCTTAAGTTAGTATGTTTTTCTGGAATATCCTCTTAGAAATGTTTTATTTGTTAAAACAAGTTGAAGTCTGGACACCTTCCGATGTCTTTCTTGATTTGTTATATGCAAAGTATGACATGATCCTTCTGCATGCGGTCTGGGTTAGGTGGAAGCATTGTATATACTTGGGACACTGGGCAAGCCCTCCAGAGTTGCCCCTAAATTCAGACAAGCAGGCCCCCTGAAGAAATATCAGCCCTAGTACAGCTGAGCTGGAACCATTGGTTGGCTGGATCACTCCAGAACCCCCACTGGGGAGACAGAATTTGCCTGACGGCTAAGATGTTTGTGTTCTCCTAAACTTTCCTTTGCCTTCTCTGCCTGGATATTTTCTGGTCTTTGGGACAGGTTCCAGAAACACCCAAAGGACTTCTCATGCCTTGAGGCTTAAGAGTTTCAGAGGCTCTGAGCCAAACAACTAGCCCAGGGCTCCTACAGTCTTACTTTCCTGCTACAAGCCACCTGAGCTCTACCTGCTGTACCATGAAATCACTAGGAAACATTAATGTCATTGGCAGGTACCTCACTGCACATAACAGGAAGGGACTACAATTACAGACAGTTTAACAGCTTTGGCAGGATGGAAGTATATTCTGTGGACAGATTGAATGTAACATCTTAGACTGCATTTGTGGGAGATGCTGCAGAGCCCATCAGCAAACCTGCCACATGGCCAAGTACATATGAGTGATGGAAAAATGACTGTGGTGAGAGGCCAGGGCTGGTAATGAGGAGGGAGATTCTAAAACCTAAGGGAAATCTCTGAATTCCCAACATCTGTGAGACAGTCAGATGAGGATAGAAGGTAAAAAGCAACAGAAAAGCATTCAGCTGATACAGGTATATAAAGAAAGAAGCAAAGAAGATAAAATCTTATGTTGTGGCCAACAGGAAAGCTATAGGTGTCAGATCTACTTTAACATCCAAATTAGGAAATAAAATATACAATGGGAGTGCTTCAGAGTCAGACACAATCTAATTATGGAAGCATCTTTCCTTAGTCCACGATGAAATCCTGAAATTTTCTCCAACTTCTCTAGGAAGAATGCAAACTAATGTTACTCCTTCTTCACCTCTCTCGATATAAAACACACTTGTACCACTAAAAACTGAGTCTATCACCTTCCTGTAAACTTGGTCTAACACTACTGATGGGAAAAGAAACTAAGCTAAATGTTGTTGTATGTTTGTATTGATTGAAGTTAAGGTTTAGAGGGAATTGACCAGATAATGTTATTACAATATTTGAAATGAGAAGTTATAAAGGTCTAAATGAGAGTTGAAGTAGTGAGTACGGAAAGGAATTGCTGGTTATGAGAGAGATTATCAAGGAATATCTACACAACTTGGCAGAGAAGGCAATGGCACCCCACTCCAGTACTCTTGCCTGGAAAATCCCATGGACAGAGGAGCCTGGTAGGCTGCAGTCCATGGGGTCGTGAAGAGTTGGACATTTACTGAACGACTTTACTTTCGCTTTTCACTTTCATGCATTGGAGAAGGAAATGGCAACCCACTCCAGTGTTCTTGCCTGGAGAATCCCAGGGACGGGGAGCCTGGTGGGCTGCCGTCTATGGGGTCGCACAGAGTCGGGCACGAATGAAATGACTTAGCAGCAGCAGCACACAACTTGGCAACTGACTGGATTTAGTGGGGCAATGAAAGAATCAGAGATATTAGTCTTAGTGATTGGGAAAATAAAAATGGTGGAGTAAATTCAGAAGAATAAAAAGTTGTTATAGGGAACATAAACAAGTTTGAAGTGCCATACTGAGAGGCAGAACAGGTAATTTGGCATTCTAACTCAGGAGAAGTTGGACAGGAGATAAGAATTCAGGCAGGCATAACTTGTCTGCTCCTTCACCTAAGTATAAACTTTCTGACTCTCAATCCCTATAAAGCAGAGGTCACACACAAAGGATATTTGAAACTTTCTTCCCTTTCTCTGCTTCTGCTTCTGCTATTCCCCACCCCCACCCATTCCACAGGTTCTTCTGTCCAATAATTATCTCTAGAACCTTACTGCAAAGAAACCTATTTGGCCTCTTTGTCTGTTTAACCATTCATTGTAAATGTTTAGTTTTAAGAATAGTTCTTTATTTTCCCAAATACGTGTCATTTGTGAGTAATAAGTGATCCAAGCAGATTACATTTATAAAAAGTTTAAACTACTTTGAAAATTATTAATATCAATCAGAAAAACCTAGAAAGGAAAGGTAAGGTAAGTGCTACAGAGTTATAATGACTGTATTTTCTGAAGCAAAAAAATGGGCATTGGTTTCTGATGAAAAAAAAAATTCATGTTCTGAAGTCCTTTCTAATTAAATGAGGAAATTCAAGAGATGCAATTAGAATGGTGAAATATTGCAATTACCAGGGCATTTGGATTGTTTCTAGGGACAATAAGGTAAGATATTTATCCTGGGAAATCTGGAAATTGTATAGAAAGGAATGCTAATAACAATGCATACATTATGTTTTTGTATGGTAAAATTGTTTCGTTAAATTATTTTATATTTTATAACTTTTTATTTAAGATACCTGACGGTCTTGGTATCTGTTCCCTCTCTAAATAACCTTGAGGACTCAAAAGTATTGAAGGTCAGAGTGAGAAGGTACCTTGGATATCAATTAATCCGAACACTTTTTAAAAGTAGTATAAATAAACTGAGGGTCAGAAGTAAGAAATGACTTGCCCAAGTTCACACATCAAGTCAATGGCAGAACTAGGACCAGAATCCAAGTAGCCTAACCTCCCAGACATCATTTTTCCAAACACCAAGCCTCCATTTAAGCAATAGTTCTTCCACTCCTTCATCACATCTCATCCCCACCCTTTGCCTTGAGAATCCCTGGAGGAATGGGACCCACTGCTCAGAGGGCACAGTGTTAAAGTGCAGAATTCTCAATGGCTGTCATTTTGAATTCCTTTGATCTAGCAGGAGCATCCCCTCACCTCACTGACATAACTTTCTCTCTTCTCAGCTGAAACATCAGCACTGCTGTTACATCAGATGTCTTAGGGTGAAATGGGACATCAAGGGGAATGCAAGTGAAACTTGGATACATGATATTCCCAGCATTGCAGTCCCAGGTTGACAACTTTGCACTTACCCAGATTTGCTAGGATGTCAGGACATTTCCTGCATTTCAATCTTCTCCTAAAGTTGTTGGAAGGACAAAACCTCCTATTCAGGGACAAAGACTCACTACTAAGAGAAAATTCATTGATGGTCATATCTCATTCTTTGAGCTTTGTTAAACTCCTCCCCATGGTTAAGCAGGAGAAAAATATTACTTTGTATATTTTGCAAAAAATGATTTGTCCCAAACCAACACAGCATGGCTAGAAACCAGGACTTATGCTTCACATATCCAAGACCTCCCAAGGATGTCAGAAAAACCAGTGGCCAGGAATGGAACAGGGGTGGCTGATTCTCCCTCATGTGTGACTTCTTTACATGAAGTGAAGTGAAGTGAAGTGAAGTTGCTCAGTCATGTCCGACTCTTTGTGACCCCATGGACTGTAGCCCACGAGTCTCCTCTGTCCATTGAATTTTCCAGGCAAGAATACTGGAGTGGGTTGCCATTTCCTTCTCCAGGGGATCTTCCCGACCTAGGGATCAAACCTGGGTCTCCCGCATTGCAGGTGGATGCTTTACCATCTGAGCCACCAGGGAAGTAAGCTCCTGTAATTCCATTAACTATGTATGGCACTTTAGAAGTTTCCTCTATGTACTTCTGAGCTTTTTGAAGGGGGAATTGTAGATCGATTGGTCTGTCTCTTCCCAGGGTCTGGGATGCAACCAGAAAGTACATCACAAATGAGTGCAACAGGAGGAGTGTGACAGGAGTGCAAAGGGAGGGCCAGGATAGGGTCATGGAGGGCTTTGCATGATACTCCTGGAATCTACAATTCTCAACATAGACAGAGACTGTGCATCCTTGTGTTTTGTGAAAGACAAAACACTTTTGACATTGGGGTATATAGCTTCATGACACATATTTTTAAAATAATCTTCCCAGTTACTTCAGTGCTTATACAAGAAGTATTCAGCCTTTTAAAAAAAAAAAATTGAGGAACACATTGTTCCCAGGCACTCACTCTAATATGTCGCAAGCAATTTTATTGAAGTATTGCATATACCTTGGGCCTGATACCAAGTGTGAGAAATTTCACCCCATCAGAAAAACCACTGAGGCAGCTTAAAGTAATGGAAACTGGTGCCTTGGACTAAATGTGTCTCTTTCCATCTCTGTTTTTGATACCTGGGTAATGCCTTTGAAGGATAAAACAGAGCATGTAAATTTAATACTTTGGATTAAAAAGGAAAGAGAGACAAAATGGAGAGGATATGGAGATGTGTTAAAATTTTTAATTCAGGTGCCAGGTGGTATCTAAAGACTAACATACAGATAAGTCATGATCAATAAGGTGGAGTAGGAGGACGTGGAACACACCTCCTCCCACAAACACATCAAAAAATGCATCTACATGTGAAGCAGTCTTCACTGAAAACTAATTGGAGAGTGGCAAACTCCAGTACAACCAAGGCTGTAAGAAAGATCCAAGTGGGAATCAGGTAGGAAGGAAAGAGAGCAATCACGCTGGGACTTGTACCCCTTAAAGGGGACTCAGAAGAGAAGGGGGATTACCCAGGCAGAGATCCTCACTGGAGAGTGAGCAGTTGGAGTCATATATTGGGCGCCCCAGCCCTGGGGTCTGACACTGGGAAGATGGGTTCCCTTGGCTGGTTGGAGGACCTGTGGAGCCAACAAGCACATGAAAAGATGCTCAATATCACTAATCATCAGAGAAATGCAAATCAAAACTACAATGAGGTATCATTTCACACCACTCAGAATAGCCATCCTCAAAAAGTCCTCAAATGCTAGAGAGGGTATGGAGAAAAGGGAATCCTCCTACACTGTTGATAGAAACATAAATGGGTACATCCACTATGGAAAACAGTATGGGGGGGTTCCTCAAAGAACTGAAAAAAGAACTACCATATGATCCAGCAACTCCAATCCTGGGTGTATATCTGAAGAAAGTGAAACACTAATTCAAAAAGATATTTGCACCCTAACAGTCATAACAGGATTATTTACAATAGTCAAGATATGTAAGCAACCTGAGTGTCCATTATATGTGCTGTGCTTAGTCGCTCAGTCATGTCTCTTTGCAATCCCATGGACAGTAGCCCACCAGGCTCTTCTGTCCATGGGGCTTCTATAGGCAAGAATACTGGAGTGGGTTGCCATGCCCTCCTCCAGGGGATCTTCCCAACCCAGGGATCAAACCCAGGTCTCCCACATTGCAGGTGGATTCTTTACTTTCTGAGCCACCAGGGAAGCCCCCATCATATGAATGTGTGTGTGTGTGTGTATATACACATGTATGTGTGTGTATAATGGAATATTATTCAGCCATTAAAAATAATGAAATTCTGCCACATGCAACAATGTGGGTGGACCTAGAGGTTATTAGGCTTAGTGAAAAAGTCAGACAGAGAAAGGCAAATACTATAATTTATCACTTACATGTGGAATCTAAAAATAATACAAATTAATGAATATAACAATACATAAACAAACTCATAGATACAGAGAACAAACTAGTGGTTACTAGTGGGAAAAGAGAAGAGGGGGAGGGCAAGATAGGAGTAACAGATTAAGAGGTGCAAACTACTATGTATAAAATAAATAAGCAACAAGAATACATTATACAGTATTGGGAAATATAGCCATTATTTTGTAATAACTTTAAAGGAAGCATGTTATTTTTATACTAAACCATTATATTGTACATCTGAAACTAATATAATATTGTAAATCAACAATAAATAAATAGTAACATGTAAAGAAAATTTTCAAACCAGGGACACCCAACAGGCCATAGTAGGTTCCATCAGCACTATTCAAGCCTAGAATATTTGCTTTTTTGACTGAAATTCAAGACTATGGCCATCTTTTTGTCTTTTCTTATGTTTACCGAATTTCTGTATTATATTACAATGAGAGTATCTGTTAGACAGATTTATTTATATTTACTACAGTATTGGATACAAAACACTAAAAGAAAAAAGAAAGAACGAAAAGAAAAGAAAGTGAAGTCGCTCAGTCATGTCCAACTCTTTGCGACCCCATGGACTGTAGCCTACAAGGCTCCTCCATCCATGGAATTTTCCAGGCAAGAATACTGGAGTAGATTGCTATTTCCTTCTCCAGGGGATCTTCCTGACCCAGGGATCAAACCTGGGTCTCCCGCATTGTAAAGGCTAAGGTAAAGGCTAAAGGTAAATAAGTTGCAGGCTTATAGCATAGTTACCTATTACAATTTTAAATGGTTTAGTTACAAGAAAAGAAGGAATATTAACAAGAATACTTAAAATTCATATAAAACTTTACCCTTTTTCAAAGGTCATTTGCTTTGAATTAAGTGTTCAGAACATTAAAAAGTGGTTATCTGTATTAGCCTGCTCAGGCTGCCATAACAGACTACCATACACTGGGTAGCTTAAACAACACACATTTTTGTCTTCATATAATTCTAGAGGATAGATGTACAAGAGTAAGGTACCAGGGATGGTTTCTGCTGAGACATCTCTTCTTGTCTTGTAGATGGCCACTTTCTCAGTATGTTTTCACATTATCCTTTCCTCTGTGCTTGTGCAGGGAGAGATATCTTCAGTATTTTTTCTTCTTCTTATGAGGTCACCAGTACTATCAGATTAGAAGGCATTTATGCCTCATTTAACTACCTCCCCAAAGGCCCTATCTCCAAGTACAGTTACAAGGAGGGTTAGGACTTCAACATAAGAATTTTGGAGTTGTACAAAACAATATTATTGTCATATTTTATTGATGAAGACACTAAGACTCAAAGAGGTTTGGTAATTTGTACATACTAATAAGTAATAGAAGTCAAGGCTAGAACACAGAGCATTGACCTCTTAGTCCTATGCTCTTTATAATATATCTTGTTGCCTTATTGAATGAGTTTGGACTCATTCCTTTGACTTTTATTTTATGGAAGAAATTATAGAGAACTGGTATAATACCTTTATATATTTAGTAGAATTCACCAGTGAATACATCAGTGCCTGACACTTTCTGTTTTGGAAGGTTATTGATTCAATTTCTTTAATAAACAGAGGCCTACTCAAATTCTCTCTCTCTCTCTTTGAGTGAGTTTTGGTAGATTTTGTCTTTCGAGGAACTGGTCCATTTTATCTAGGTTATCAAATTTGTGATCACATAACTGTTCATCATATACCTTTATTATCTGTTAATATCCATGGGATCAGTAGTTATTGTCCCTCTTTCATTTCAAATATTAGTAGTTTGTATCTTTTATTTTTTTTAGTAGTGGCTAGACATTTATCAATTTTATTAATCTTTTCAAAGAAGCAACTTTTAGTTTCATTGATTTTCTCTGTTGATCTCCTCTTTTTAATTTCATTGATTTCTCTTCTAATTTTTATCATTTCATTTCTTCTGCTTACCAAGGATTTAATTTACCCTTTTCCTATTTCTCTAAGGTGGAAGCTTAGATTATTGATTGCAGATTTTTTCTAATATATGTATTTAGTGCTATAAATTTTCCTTCAATTACTGCTTTTGCTACATCCCATGAATTTTGACATATTTTTTCATTTAATGTGAAATATTTCTTAATTTCTCATGATACTTTCTTTTTTGACCTATGTGTTATTTATTTACTTATTTTTAAGTTTATTTTATTTGTAATTGGAGGATAATTACTTTACAATATTGTGTTGGTTTCTGCCATATATCAACATGAATCAGCCATAAGTATACATACATCTCCTCCCTCTTGAAACTCCCTCCAACCTCCCACTCCTTTCCACCCCTCTAAGTTGTCACAGAGCACTGAATTTGGGTTCCCTGTGTCACACAGCAAATTCCTTAATGTATATGCTTCAATGCTATTCTCTAATCATCCCATCTTCTTCCTCTCCCAATGTGTTCACAAGTCTGTTCTCTATGTCTGCATCTCCTTTGCTGCCCTGCAAATAGATTCATCAGTGCCATCTTTCTAGATTCCATATATATCCATTAATGTATATTTTTTCTCTTTCTGACTTGCTTCACTCTATTATAGAGTGAAGAGCCTATAGATAGACTCTAGGTTCATCCACCTCATTAGAACTGATTCAAATGCATTCCTTTTTATAGCCGAGTAATATTCCATTTGTCCATGGGATTCTCCAGGCAAGAATGCTGGAGTGGATTACCATTTCCTTCTCCAGGGGATCTTCCCCACCCAGGGATTGAACCTGGGTCTCCAGCATTGGAGGCAGATGCTTTAACCTTTGAGCCACCAGGGAAGCCCATATATATACCACATATTCTTTATTCATTCATCCGTCTATGGACATTTAGGTTTCTTCCATATCTTAGCTATTGTATACAGTGTTGTGATGAATATTGGAGTATATGTGTCTTTTTCAAGTATGGTTTCCTTGGGGTATATGCCCAGTAGTGGGATTGTTGGGTCATATCATAGTTTTATTCCTAGTTTTTTAAGGAATCTCCATACTGTTCTCCGTAGTGGCTCTATCAATTTGGATTCCTATCAATAGTGCAAAAGGGTTCCCTTTTCTCAACACCCTCTCCAGCATTTACTGCTTGTAGATTTTTTGATGATGGCCATTCTTAACCACAAACATTATGAGGTTTTCCAACTATCTTTCTGTTATTGATTTTAGTTCAATTCCATTGTGATCTGACAGCATACTTTGTATGATTGCTATTCTTTTAAACCTTAACAAGGTATGTTTTATGACCGAGAATGTTGTCTATCTTGGTAAATGTTCAGTTTGATCTTGAGAAGAATGTACACTTTGTTGTTATTGGATAAAGTATTCTATAAAATACTTATAGAATTGATTAATCTAGTTGATTGATGGTGCTGTTCAGTTCAACTCTGTCCCTTTTGACTTTCTGCCTGCTGGATCTCTCAAGTACTAATAGGTATTGAAATCTCAAATTATTATAGTAAGTGTATCTATTTCTCCTTGCAGTTCTATAAGATTTTTCCTCACATATTTTGATGCCTTATTGCTAGGTGCATACATACTGAGGATTTTTATGTATTCTCAGAGTCAGTTCAGTCACTCAGTTGTGCCTGACTCTTTGTGGCCCCATAGACTGCAGCATGCCAGGCTTCCCTGTCCATCACCAAACTTGCAAAGCCTGGTCAAACTCATGTCCATTGAGTTGGTGATGCCATCCAACCATCTCATCATCTGTCATCCCCTGCTCTTTTTGCCTTCAAACTTTCCCAGCATCAGGGTCTTTTCCAAAAAGTCAGTTTACCGCATCAGGTAGCCAAAGTATTGGAGCTTCAGCTTCAGCATGAGTCCTTCCAATGAATATTCAGGACTGGCTTATTTTAGGATGGACTGGTTGGATCTCCTGGCTGTCAAGGGACTCTCAAGAGTCTTCTCCAACACCACAGCTCAAAAGCATCAATTCTTTGGTACTCAGCTTTCTTTATAGTCCAATTCTCAAATCCATACATGACCACAGGAAAAACCATAGCTTTGACAAGATGGACCTTTGTCAGCAAAGTAATGTCTTTGCTTTTTAATATGCTGTCTAGGTTGGTCATAGCTCTTCTTCCAAGAAGCAAGTGTCTTTTAATTTCATGGCTGCAGTCACCATCTGCAGTGATTTGGAGTCCCCAAAAATAAAGTCTCTCACTGTTTCCATTGTTTCCCCATCTATTTGCCATGAAGTGATGGGACTGGATGCCATGATCTTAATTTTCTGAATGTTGAGTTTTAAGCCAACTTTTTCACTCTACTCTTTCACTTTAATCAAGAGGCTCTTTAGTTCTTCTTTGCTTGCTGTCATAAGGGTGGTGTCACCTGCATATCTGAGGTTATTGATATTTCTCCCGGCAATCTTGATTCCAGCTTGTGTTTCATCCAGCCTGGAATTTCACATTATATATTCTGCATGTAAGTTAAATACACAGGGTGACAATATACAACCTTGACATTCTTCTTTCCCTATTTGGAACCAGTCTGTTGTTCCATGTCCAGTTCTAACTGTTGCTTCTTAACCTGCTTACAGATTTCTCAGGAGTCAGGTCAGGTGGTCTAGTATTCCCATCTCTTTAAGAATTTTCCACAGTTTGTTGCGATCCACACAGTCAAAGGCTTTGGCTTAGTCAATAAAGCAGAAGTAGATGTTTCTACTTCTACTCAAGAAGGCAGTGGCAAACCACTTCAGTATTCTTGACTTGAGAACCCCATGAACAGTATTAAAAGGCAAAAAGATTCTTAGAGTATTGACCCCCTTATCATTATATAATATCCCTGTTTATCCCTGATAATTTTCCTTGCTCTGAAGTCTGCTTTGTATGAAATTATTATAGCTATTCCATTATTCTTTTTATTTATATGAGCCTAGTATATCCTTATTCATTTACTTTTAATTTATCTTTGTCTTTATATTTAAATTTGGATTCTTATACAACAGCTCAGCTTTTTCTTGTTTTTTAGTCACTAAGTTGTGTCCAACTCTTTTGCGAACCCATGGACTGTCAGGCTCCTCTGTCTATGGGATTTCCCAGGTAAGAACACTGAAATGGGTTGCCCTTTCCCTCTCCAGGGTATCTTCTTGACTCAGGGATTGGACCCACATCTCCTGCACTGGCAGGCAGATTCTTTATCACTGAGCCACCAGGGAAGCCCCAGATTCTTATAGCTGAGTTTTTTTTTTAATTGCTCTAAAAGGCTCTGTATTTTATTTTTTTAATTTTGGGTTTTTTTCCAGGTAAAAGTCTTTATTTAAAATAAACTGATTTAAATGGTTTAAGTGAGATGAGTATCACTAGAAAAAACATTTAAAATTAATGTCTCAAGCTGTCAGGAACTATATTGATCAAATGGTCTTCAAAATTGTTCTATAATATATATGAAAAAAAAAACAAAAATTACAAAATACTTCCCAGATAGAATTAGTTTTCCGCTTTTCTCGCATGGTGGCATGGTTTCAGTTCCTTTCAAAAGCTCAAATATGTGTCCAGAAGCAAATTTGCTGAGATGCTAATGAATTTAAGCTACCAGGCCTCTTATTTGCAGGACTCCATACAATATGTCCCTGGAGAAGGACATGGCAACCCACTCTAGCATTCTTGCCTGGAGAATTCCATGGACAGAGTATCCTGGTGGGTTATATTCCATGGGGTCACAAAGAGTCGGGCACGACTGAGCAACTAACACTTACTTACTTACATGCAATATGTTCATGGATATCTTTGCAAAATTTGCAGAAATAATTCTATATTCTCTTTTCTTTAAAAGGGCCCACAAAATGTTATATCTCAGGCTTCCCAAATCCTGGCTCTGATGAAGACTGTTAGGGTTCTAAGCTGGAGAGGCCCACTCAAGTTAGTCCCTTCTGAAACATGGACTTTGGGAGGTCTATGTGGGAATAATGGAAACTGGGGGTGTCCCTAAATGTATTGGACCCATTGCCTCTTCCATGGTCCCATTACCTTCTTTCTTTGGGCTTTTGTTTGTTTATCTTTCTCTACTGACTGCCCACTTCACTCCCTGTAATGGTTCTCTCCCTTATTTTTTCTCTTTAACCATGGAGTCTTCTCCCTTATGACTTCATCTTGCTTGTGGTATGTTGCAGCCCCCACAGCCTCTCCTCAGCCTCTCCTCAACCTCTCAGATTCAGCTCCTCTCCCTGCCTGCCCCACACTCTTCATGGTTCCCAGTTCACACTCCTGCAAGAGAGAAACTCACAGGCCAGCCTTGTTTTTCTCACCTTTGATTTCAGCCACAGCCTCTGGGCAACTTTGAGATTTGGTTTCTCTGCTTTGGGGGCCATAGTCTGATGAAATGCACTGTGGTTACCTAAGGGTCAGGGTCACCACTTCTTAAAGAGATTCAAGAGAAAAGCCACCAAAGGCCTCCAGCTATGGTTAAGCAAACAAAGAACATGTGCATTTCATGAGATTCAAGGAGGTGGCCAAGAAATGCAGCAATTGACCAGAGCAAAAGAAAAACAAATGGCTAGCAAGTGTCCAGGAAAGAGAGTGGTATTTTAAGTTGCACCTGGAAAGAAGTTTTGATTTGAAAACACTGAGAGAAGAACAATTCAATTAACTTCAAGCAGTGTGCATTTCCCATGAACATTGATTGCCTGCCATATGCATGACTCTGCATCAGTGCCTTGGCAGACAGAAAGTGGACTAGATTAGGACACAGTGTGCTGTGGCCAAGGAGGAAAAAGATTATCTTTCAATTGAGGGTATTTATTTCATTGACATTTAAAGTGATTATTGATATAGGTGGATTAATAGCTATCATATTTAGTACTGTTTTCTATTTGTTGCCCTTGCTCTTTGTATACCTATGGCTGATTCATGTTGGTGTATGGCAGAAACCAACACAATATTTTAAGCAATTATCTTTCAATTAAAATAAATAAATTTTTAAAAGAATATGTAAAAGAATGATTATTATATAAAAATGAATTGCATGTATGTATATGTGTATTTATATATAACTGAATCACTAGCTATACAGTGGAAATTGACACATTGTAAATCAACTATATTTCAATAAAATAAAATTTTATTAAAATAAAAATAATATATTTTATTTTACTTTCATTTATTCTTTCTCTAATGCTCTTCCATTCTTATTGTAGATCCAAGTTTCTGACTTTTATCGTTTTCCTTCTTTCTGAAGAACTTTAAACATTTCTTTCAAGGCAGGTCTACTGGTGACAAATTCTCTTAACTTTTGTCTCAGAAAGTCTTTATTTCTTTTTCAGTTTTGAAGCATAATTTCTCTAGATACAGAATTCTCAGTTAATGGGCTTCTTCCTTTGATACTTTAAATATTTCATTCCACTCCCTTCTTGCTTGCATAGTTTTGGAAGAGAAGTCTGAGATAGTTTTTACCTTTGCTCCTCTACATTGACCAGAGGCCATGATCTTAATTTTTGAATATTGAGTTTTAAGCCAGCTTTTCACTCACCTCTTTCACCTTCATCAAGAGGCTCTTTAGTTACTCTTTGCTTTCTGTCATTAGAGTGATATCATCTGCATATATGTGGTTATTGATATTTCCCAAGCAATCTTGATTCCAGCTTGAGCTTCATCCAGTCCGAAATTTCACATGATGTACTCCGCATAGAAGTTAAATAAGCAGGGTGGTAATATACAGCCTTGTTGTACTCCATGCCCAATTTTAAATCAGTCCATTTCTCCATGTCCAGTACTAATTGCTGCTTCTTGACTTGCATATAGGTTTCTCAGGATGCAGGTAAGATGTTCTGGTATTCCCATAACTTTAAGAATTTTCCACAGTTTGTTTTGATCCACACAGTCAAAGGCACTAGCATAGTCAATGAAGCAGAAGTAGATGTTTTTCTGGAATTCTCTTGATTTTTGTATGGTCCAACAGATGTTGGTATTTTGATTTCTGGTTCTTCTGCCTTTTCTAAACCCAGCTTGTACATCTGGAAGTTCTTGGTTCATGTACTGTTGAAGCATAGCTTGAAGGACTTTGGGCACTATTTTGCTAGCTTGTGAAATGAGTGCAATTGTGTTTGAACATTCTTTGGCATTGCCCTTCTTTGGGATTGGAATGAAAACTGATCTTTTTCCAGACCTGTGGTCATTGCTGAGTTTTCCAAATTTGCTGGCATATTGAGTGCAGCACTTTCACAGCATCATCTTTTAGGATTTGAAATAACTCAGCTGGAATGCCATCATCTCTACTAGCCTTTTTCATAGTAATGCTTCCTGAGGCCCACTTGACTTCCCAATCAGGATGTCTGGCTCTAGGTGAGTGATCACACCATTGTGTTTATCCGGTTCTTCTTCTTTTTTTTTTTTTGTATGGTTCTTCTGTGTATTTTTGCCACCTCTTCTTAATGCCTTCTTCTTCTGTTAGGTCCATACCATCTCTGTTCTTTATTTTGCCCATCTTTGCATGAAATGTTCCCTTGGTATCTCTAATTTTCTTGAAGAGATCTCTAGTCTTTCCCATTTTGTTGTTGTTGTTGTTTTCTATTTTTTCCATTGTTCACTTAAGAAGGCTTTCTTATCTCTCCTTGCTATTCTTTAGAACTCTGAATTCAAATGTGTATATCTTTCCTTTTCTTCTTTGACTTCTCTTCTCTTCTTTCCTCAGCTATTTGTAAAGCTTCCTCGAACAACCGTTTTGCCTTTTATTTTTCTTGGGGATGATTTTGATCACTGCTTCTTGTACAATGTTATGAACCTCCATCCACAGTTCTTCAGACACTCTATCAGATCTGATCCCTTTACTCTATTTGTCACCTCTACTGTATAATCATAAGAGATTTAATTTAGGTCATACCTGATGCAACAAGGAGCTGATGATCCAAGCCACAGTCAGCTCCTGGTCTTATTTTTGCTCACTGTGCATAGCTTCTTCATTTTCTGCTCAAAGAATATAATCAATCTGATTTTGGTGTTGACCATCTGGTCATGTCCATGTGTAGAGTTTTCTCTTGTGTTGTTGGAAGAGAGTGTTTGCTATGAACAGTGTGTTCTCTTGGCAAAACTCTGGATATTAGTCTTTGCTGTACTTCATTATGTACTCCAACGTCAAACTTGCCTATTACTCCAGTAATTCTTGACTTCCTACTTTTGATTCCAGTCCTCTATGATGAAAAGGACATTTTTTTTTTTTTTTGGTGTTAGTTTTAGAAAGTCTTGTAGATCTTCATAGAACCAATCAACTTCAGTTTCTTTGGCATTAGTGTTTGGGGCATAGACGCGTATTACTGTGATGCTGAATGGTTTGCTTGGATACAAACTGAGATCATTCTGTCGTTTTTGAGATTAGTACTTGAAATGCACCAAGTACTGCATTTTAGACTCTTTTGTTGACTATGAGGGCTATTCCATTTCTTCTAAGGGATTCTTGCCCACAGTAGTAGTGAGAGGGTAACAGGCAGGAAGGCCAGGGGTCTCCAAACGGAGGAAATAGCCTGCAAGTGTCAGACATTTTTCTCTCTCTTAAGCGACAGGAGGAAACAAACTAGCGATATTTTTTTTCCTTCTCTATACAAATTTAAAAGGAGGTTTCTCTTAAAATACTGTATTGCCATAATGACACCTAGTTTCACCTGAAGTTAACTATTCTCAAACCTTGAGATAACCAATGCCTTTTTTCTTATGGAAATGTTTGTCTTAAGCTATGCTAACGTGCTATGTATTTACCCCAAACTCTGTCTTCAAGTCGGTTCTGCCTCTTGGCTCAGAACCTACTTGACAAACCAGTATGTTATATTCAGATATTGTTTCCCTAATCTATGTAAATGAAACTATTTGTATGGTAATCTGTCCTTCTTCAAGATTCAGGTTAATCATTTTATGGCCCAGGATGAACCATTTGGTGTCAAGATTATCCCAAAATGCATCTTATGGGTGAGGGGCCTGGTGACATTCTGAGTTTTAAGACATTCCTTTCTTTCCCTGATGGCTCAGACGGTAAAGCGTCTGCCTACAATGTGGGAGACCTGGGTTCAATCCTTGGGTCGGGAAGATCTTCTGGAGAAGGAAATGTTAACCCACTCCAGTATTCTTGCCTGGAAAACCCCATGGACAGAGAAGCCTGGTAGGCTAAAGTCCATGGGGTCGCAAACAGTCAGACATGACTCAGCGACTTCACTTTCTTTTCTTTTATTAACAGACTGCTAGTGACTATATAACATCCAGCTGAAGACTAGCAGGGGGGTACTCTTTCTGCTCCCTTCTGATGCCTATGTCAGAAGCTTTCTCTATCTCCTTTATACTTTAATAAAATTTTATTACACAAAAGCTCTGAGTGATCAAGCCTCGTCTCTGGCCCCAGATTGAATTCTTCTCCTCTGGGGGCCAAGAATCCCAGCGTCTTTGCATTCAACAACCTTTCATCTTGGGGGCTTGTCTGGGATCCTTCAGGACAAGGTAAGGATGCTTGGAGCTCTAGTTCTTTGTTCTAGTTCCAGTTCTAGTTCTCTGTTCTCTTAGCAAACACATTTTCTGCTGTGCTTTACTAACTCTACAGTGTGCTTGTGTGAATGAATGACATGCCCTGCACGAAGCAAGTGAGGAGCCCTGCTCTACAGTTCCACAGTGATCTCATACGGCTTATGGCAGAAACCTGTCGGGGGTTTATACTGAAATGCCAATGCCAAGAGGCACCCAATGTCTCCCTCAGGAACTGACCAGAAATGGGCAAAGCGTGTGGACTGAATTCTCCTTTCTCAGTCAAACTTTTTGGTCACTTTGACCATTTCATAACTCCTTGGGAATCAGAAGTACTAACCTAATTTATCAGATCATAGACTTTGAAGGGACCTGCAATCTATACTGTTACTGTGTACTGTGGCTTAGGTCCCAAACTTGGATTGGTAGTCAGGAAAGTGCTTAGCCTCACTAAGAATCAAAAGTTCAGAAGCTAGATGGAGCTCTAGCTCCAAGAACATTTCTGAGGTTAAAGGTTACTCAGATTGGGACTGCAGTGGGTTTTTTTCCTTTGGTAACTCTGGCTCTTAGTGGACCAGAGGAGGCACTTATACTGGTGTGGTGATGCTAGGA
The DNA here is from genome assembly GCF_032452875.1 of Bos javanicus. Lineage (NCBI taxonomy): Eukaryota > Metazoa > Chordata > Mammalia > Artiodactyla > Bovidae > Bos > Bos javanicus. The sequence continues at coordinate 77,134,238 of NC_083897.1, read as the reverse complement.
AGGAACATCTCAGTTTTATGTTTGTATTGGTCTTATTGTGGTCAGGAATATACTCAGGGTCATGCACAGGCACTCAGGTGATGAATGTTTCCTCCAGCAGTTTTAACTTGGAAGGCATTCTGGAAAGTTAAATCTGATTGCACCCTGGGTGGCATCAGAGGCAAACAAAGTTAATGGTGAAGAGCTGGACGTCAGTCAGGGATGCTATCAGGTCTACCGCTGGTACATCCCCACCCCATCTCAGTGGTAGAACCGGGAGATACGAGTATGGCACCTGCGTCGGTAAGGGACAGACTTAGTCCAACCAGGAATGAAAAGCTTTTGCTTTAAAGTCTGTCTACACCCCCATCTACAGCAGGGAGGGACGCCTCCAGTAGAAAGATGGTGCTGGTCACTTTTTTTCTCTCTTACAGATGGGAGCTAACAATTTCAGCCTCACTCCTTTGAACTGTATCTTGAAAAACTGGGATAGATTGAAGACACACCTGATACTGCATGGCCATGGTATCCATTAAAAAACAACAAACAGTGGCCAGTTGGAGGGTCTTTTAACTATAATACTGTTTTACAAATAGACCAGTTCTGTAAGAACAAGGAAGATGGGATCACAGTCATTTTGTCAGATATATTCTTGAAGGACTCAGACGTGTTCTAAGCCTTTAAACAATAGCAAATTGACAGACATAGAACAAGAGGAGAAGGAAGCTCCTGGTAAATTCCTAGATTGACTAAGAGAAGCCCTTTGCAGATTCACTGAGATTGATCCTGAAAGTGAAGAGGGAAAAGTGATCTTAAAGGATAGATTTCTCACTCAGTCGGCTCCAGATATCCACTATCAGATCAGATCAGATCAGTCCCTCAGTCGTGTCCAACTCTGTGTGACCCCATGAATCGCATCACTCCAGGCCTCCCTGTCCATCACCAACTCTCGGAGTTCACTCAGAATCACATCCATCAAGTCAGTGATGCCATCCAGCCATCTCATCCACTGTCATCCCCTTCTCCTCCTGCCCCCAATTCCTCCCAGCATCAGAGTCTTTTCCAATGAGTCAACTCTTCGCATCAGGTGGCCAAAGTACTGGAGTTTCAGCGTTAGCATCATTCCTTCCAAAGAAATCCCAGGGCTGATCTCCTTCAGAATGGACTGGTTGGATCTCCTTGCAGTCCAAGGGACTCTCAAGAGTCTTGTTCAACCACAGTTCAAAGCATCAATTTTTCAGCACTCAGCCTTCTTCACAGTCCAACTCTCACATCCATACATGACCACTGGAAAAACCATAGCCTTGACTAGACGGACCTTTGTTGGCAAAGTAATGTCTCTGCTTTTGAATATGCTATCTAGGTAGGTCATAACTTTCCTTCCAAGGAGTAAGCCTCTTTTAATATAATGGCTGCAGTCACCATCTGCAGTGATTTTGGAGCCCAGAAAAATAAAGTCTGACACTGTTTCCACTGTTTCCCCATCTATTTCCCATGAAGTGATGGGACTGAATGCCATGATCTTCGTTTTCTGAATGCTGAGCTTTAAGCCAACTTTTCCACTCTCCTCTTTCACTCTCATCAAGAGGCTTTTTAGTTCCTCTTCACTTTCTGCATATCTGAGGTTATTGATATTTCTCCCGGCAAGCTTGTGTTTCTTCCAGTCCAGCGTTTCTCATGATGTACTCTGCAAAAAAGTTAAATAAACAGGGTGACAATATACAGCCTTGACGTACTCCTTTTCCTACTTGGAACCAGTCTGTTGTTCCATGTCCAGTTCTAACTGTTGCTTCCTGACCTGCATACAAATTTCTCAAGAGGCAGGTCAGGTGGTCTGGTATTCCCATCTCTTGAAGAATTGTCCACAGTTTATTGTGATCCACACAGTCAAAGGCTTTGGCATAGTCAATAAAGCAGAAATAGATGTTTTTCTGGAACTCTCTTGTTTTTCCATGATCCAGCAGATGCTGGCAATTTGATTTCTGGTTCCTCTGCCTTTTCTAAAACCAGCTTGTACATCAGGAAGTTCACGGTTCACGTATTGCTGAAGCCTGGCTTGGAGAATTTTGAGCATTACTTTACTAGCATGTGAGATGAGTGAAATTGTGCAGTAGTATGAGCATTCTTTGGCATTGCCTTTCTTTGGGATTGGAATGAAAACTGACCTTTTCCAGTCCTGTGGCCACTGCTGAGTTTTCCAAATTTGCTGGCATATTGAGTGCAGCACTTTCACAGCATCATCTTTCAGGATTTGAAATAGCTCAACTGGAATTCTATCACCTCCACTAGCTTTGTTCGTAGTGATGCTTTCTAAAGCCCGCTTGACTTCACATTCCAGGATATCTGGCTCTAGGTCAGTGATCACACCATCATGATTATCTGGGTCATGAAGATCTTTTTTGTACAGTTCTTCTGTGTATTCTTGCCACCTCTTCTTAATATCTTCTGCTTCTGTTAGGTCCACACCATTTCTGTCCTTTATCGAGCCCATCTTTGCATGAAATGTTCCCTTGGTATCTCTAATTTTCTTGAAGAGATCCCTAGTCTTTCCCATTCTGTTGTTTCCCTCTATTTCTTTGCATTGATCACTGAAGAAGGCTTTCTTATCTCTTCTTGCTATTCTTTGGAACTCTGCATTCAGATGCTTATATCTTTCCTTTTCTCCTTTGCTTTTCACTTCTCTTCTTTTCACAGCTATTTGTAAGGCCTCCCCAGACAGCCATTTTGCTTTTTTGCATTTCTTTTCCATGGGGATGGTCTTGATCCCTGTCTCCTGTACAATGTCACGAACTTCAGTCCATAGTTCATCAGGCACTCTATCTATCAGATCTAGGCCCTTAAATCTATTTCGCACTTCCACTGTATAATCATAAGGGATTTGATTTAGGTTATACCTGAATGGTCTAGTGGTTTTCCCTACTTTTTTCAATTTAAGTCTGAATTTGGCAATAAGGAGTTCATGGTCTGAGCCACAGTCAGCTCCTGGTCTTGTTTTTGCTGACTGTATAGAGCTTCTCCATGTTTGGCTGCAAAGAATATAATCAATCTGATTTCGGTGTTGACCATCTGGTGATGTCCATGTGTAGAGTCTTCTCTTGTGTTGTTGGAAGAGGGTGTTTGCTATGACCAGTGCATTTTCTTGGCAAAACTCTATTAGTCTTTGCCCTGCTTCATTCTGTATTCCAAGGCCAAATTTGCCTGTTACTCCAGGTGTTTCTTGACTTCCTACTTTTGCATTCCAGTCTCCTATAATGAAAAGGACATCTTTTTTGGGTGTTATTTCTAAAAGGTCTTGTAGGTCTTCATAGAACCGTTCAACTTCAGCTTCTTCAGCGTTACTGGTTGGGGCATAAGCTTGGATTACTGTGAATCTGACAGAATGTGATCCACTGGAGAAGGGAATGGCAAACCACTGCAGTATTCTTGCCTTGAGAACCCCATGAACAGTATGAAAAGGCAAAATGATAGGATACTGAAAGAGAAACTCCCCAGGTCAGTAGGTGCCCAATATGCTACTGGAGATCAGTGGAGAAATAACTCCAGAAAGAATGAAGGGATGGAGCCAAAGCAAAAAGAATACCCAGCTGTGGATGTGACTGGTGATAGAAGCAAGGTCCGATGCTGTAAAGAGCAATATTGCATAGGAACCTGGAATGTCAGGTCCATGAATCAAGGCAAATTGGAAGTGGTCAAACAAGAGATGGCAAGAATGAATGTTGACATTCTAGGAATCAGTGAACTGAAATGGACTGGAATGGGTGAATTTAACTCAAATGACCATTATGTCTACTACTAAGGGCCGGAGTCCCTCAGAAGAAATGGAGTAGCCATCATGGTCAACAAAAGAGTCTGAAATGCAGTACTTGAGATGCAGTCTCAAAAATGACAGAATGATCTCTGTTCCTTTCCAAGGCAAACCATTAAAATGGGCGTATGGACCAAATCAGTCTTTAGATACTCTGCTACAACTGGCTCAGACAGTCTCTTATGGTAGGGAATATGAGGAAAAGAGAGAAAGGCAGAAAAAAGACAAAGGAAAAGGTGGAAGCCTTTGCAATGGCTATGAAAAACATTCTTAAACAGCCTGAGAAAGATGTCCAGAGGGACCCAGGTGAAAAGGGATGGGCTTGCTATTACTGCTGAAGGGAGGGGCACCTCAAGTGGGATTGCCCTCAGGCATCTAAGCTGCCCCTGGTTCCATGTCTGGTCTGCAAAGGACCACATTGGAAGAGAGACTGCCCTCAGAGGTGTAGGTCTCCGAGGTGGGACTCTCAAGAGAATCAGGACTGAAGGTGCCCAGGGGTCCCCACACAAGTTCCCATCCTAATTACACCTGAGGAACCCCGAGTATTAATAACTGTGGGGGGCCAATCCATCAATTTCCTTTTAGATACTGGGGCAGCTTACTCTGTGTTTACTGAAGCCCCTGGCCCACTTCCTTCCCAATCCGCTTCCATAATGGGACTGTCTGGACGAGCCAAAAGGTATTATTTCACTTGTTCTTTAAGCTATAACTGAGACTGTGCTATTTTCACACGAGTTTCTGATCGTGCCAGGTCTCCCTCACTGCATTTGGGGAGGGATATACAGAGCATGGTCCATGCTTCTGTTTTCAGGAATATGGAGCCCTCCCTTTCTCTCCCTTTAGTTGAACAAAATGTACATCCTAGAGTATGGGCTGATGGAAAATCTGTAGGTCGAGCACACAATGCTGTTCCTATAGTTATCAAGCTCAAAGACCCACACTTATTTCCATATAAGAAGCAGTATCCACTGAAACCTGAAGTTAAGGAAGGGTTAAAACCCATCATCGAAAATTTAAAGGAGCAAGGACTATTAATTCCCTGTAACAGTCCCTGCAACACTCCTATTTTGGGTATAAAGAAATCAAATGGTAAATGGAGACTAGTTCAAGATTTACAGATAATAAATGAGGCTGTACTTCCTTTACACCTTGTGGTACCTAATCCTTATACTCTATTGTCTGAAATTCCTGAATGAGCCAGATATTTTTCAGTAATTGATTTGAAAGATGTCTTCCATTCAGTGTCTTTGGTGGAGGAAAGTCAATTTCTATTTGTCTTTGAAGACCTTATGCAGCCAGCTTCTCAGTTAACCTGGGCAGTTTCGCCCCAGGGATTTCATGACAGTCCTCACTTATTTGGACAAAGTTTGTCACGGGATCTACAAAACTTTAATAGCTCTGAAGCGGTGGTGTTACAATATGTAGATGATATTTTGCTCTGTGCTGAGACAGAGGAAGCTTGTTCACAAGCCTTAGAAGATTTCTTTAAATTTCTGGCAGGCTGCGGTTACAAGGCATCAAGAAAAAAGGCTCAGCTTTGTCAACAATCGGTTAGATATCTGGGCCTAATCATATCAGAAGGGACTAGGGCCATAGGCCCTGAGAGAATTAAACCTATACTAAATCATCCCTACCTATGACTTTAAGACAATTGAGAGGATTTTGGGGAATCACAAGTTACTGTCACATTTGGATTCCAGGTTATGGGGAACTTGCCCGGCCTTTATATCAACTTATAGCTGAAACTCAGCAGGCCCAAACTGACAAACTGGTTTGGTCTCCAGAAACTCAAAAGGCTTTTAAGGTTCTTCAGACTGCTCTCCTACAAGCTCCCGCTTTGAGCTTGCCCACAGGGTCAGAATTTAATTTGTTTGTCACTGAAAGAAAAGGTGTGGTCTTGGGAGTTTTGACACAATCCCGAGGACCTCACCAACAACCTATTTCTTATCTAAGCAGAGAATTAGATGTAATTTCATGTGGGTGTCCCCACTGCCTAAGAGTAATTGGGGCAACGGCTATATTAACACCTGAAGCTTTAAAAATAATTAATGGACAAAACCTTATTGTACTGACTTCTCATGATGTGAGTGAAATCTTAAATTCTAAGGTTAATATTTGGATGACAGACAGTAGGCTTCTTAAATATCAGTCATTGTTGTTAGAAGGCGCACAGAGCATGGGTGGCTGCGACAGGGCACAGAGCATGGCCAAGAGGTGCTACCCCACGTCCAAGGTCAGGGGCGGAAGCTGGGAGGACCCCATGCATGAGGGGTGGCGGCCAAGAGGAGTTACCCCACGTCCGAGGTCAGGGGAAGTGGCCAAGAGTGCCAGGATGTGATGGCGCAGGAACAGCTGAGAGGAGCTACCCCATGTTTGAGGTCAGGGGTGGTGGCTGGGAGGAGCTACCCTGCCCCCCACCCCCCCGAGGCCAGGGGCAACGGCCGGGAGGAGATACCCCACGCCCGAGGCCAGGGGCTGGGGCTGGGAGGAGCAACCCTACGTCCAAGGAGCGGTGGCTGCGTGGGCACAGGAGGGCCTAGAGGAGCTATTCCACTTTCAAGGTCAGGAGAGGCAGTGATAAGGAGATAACCCTCGTCCAAGGTAAGGAGCAGCGGCTGTGCTTTGCTGGAGCAGCTGTGAAGAGATACCCCACGTCCAAGGTAAGAGATACCCAAGTAAGATGATAGGTGTTGCAAGAGGGCATCAGAGGGCAAACACATTGAAACCATAATCACAGAAAACTAGTCAATCTAATCACACTAGGCCCAGAGCCTTGTCTAACTCAATGAAACTAAGCCATGCCCATGGGGCCATCCAAGATGGGGGGGGTCATGGTGGAGAGGTCTGACAGAATGTGGTCTACTGGAGAAGGGAATGGCAAACCACTGCAGTATTCTTGCCTTGAGAACCCCATGAACAGTATGAAAAGGCAAAATGATAGGATACTGAAAGAGGAACTCCCCAGGTCAGAAGGTGCCCAATATGCTACTGGAGATCAGTGGAGAAATAACTCCAGAAAGAAGGGATGGAGCCAAAGCAAAAAGAATACCCAGCTGTGGATGTGACTGGTGATAGAAGCAAGGTCCGATGCTGTAAAAAGCAATATTGCATAGGAACCTGGAATGTCAGGTCCATGAATCAAGGCAAATTGGAAGTGGTCAAACAGGAGATGGCAAGAGTGAACATCAACATTCTAGGAATCAGCGAACTGAAATGGACTGGAATGGGTGAATTTAACTCAAATGACCATTATATCTACTACTGTGGGCAGGAATTCCTGAGAAGAAATGGAGTAGCCATCATGGTCAAAAAAAGAGTCCAAAATGCAGTACTTGGATGCAATCTCAAAAACTACAGAATGATCCCTGTTTGTTTCCAAAGCAAACCATTCAATATCACAGTAATCCAAGTCTATGCCTTGACCAGTAACACTGAAGAAGCTGAAGTTGAACGGTTCTATGAAGACCTACAAGACCTTTTAGAAATAACACCCAAAAAAGATGTCCTTTTCATTATAGGAGACTGGAATGCAAAAGTAGGAAGTCAAGAAATACCTGGAGTAACAGGCAAATTTGGCCTTGGAATACGGAATGAAGCAGGGCAAAGACTAATAGAGTTTTGCCAAGAAAATGTACTGGTCATAGCAAACACCCTTTCCCAACAACACAAGAGAAGACTCTACACATGGACATCACCAGATGGTCAACACCAAAATCAGATTGATTATATTCTTTGCAGCCAAAGATGGAGAAGCTCTATACAGTCAACAAAAAAAGACCAGGAGCTGACTGTGGCTCAGATCATGAACTCCTTATTGCCAAATTCAGACTTAAATTGAAGAAAGTAGGGAAAACCACTAGATCATTCAGGTATGACCTAAATCAAATCCCTTATGATTATACAGTGGAAGTGCAAAATAGATTTAAGGGCCTAGATCTGATAGATAGAGTGCCTGATGAACTATGGACTGAGGTTCGTGACATTGTACAGGAGACAGGGATCAAGACCATCCCCATGGAAAAGAAATGCAAAAAAGCAAAATGGTTGTCTGGGGAGGCCTTACAAATAGCTGTGAAAAGAAGAGAAGCAAAAAGCAAAGGAGAAAAGGAAAGATATAAGCATCTGAATACAGAGTTCCAAAGAATAGCAAGAAGAGATAAGAAAGCCTTCCTCAGTGACCAATGCAAAGAAATAGAGGAAAACAACAGAATGGGAAAGACTAGAGATCTCTTCAAGAAAATTAGAGATACCAAGGGAACATTTCATGCAAAGATGGGCTCCATAAAAGACAGAAATGATATGGACCTAACAGAAGCAGTTGATATTAAGAAGAGGTGGCAGGAATACACAGAAGATCTTCACGACCAAGATAATCATGATGGTCTGATCGCTCACCTAGAGCCAGACATCCTGGAATGTGAAGTCAAGTAGGCCTTAGAAAGCATCACTACGAACAAAGCTAGTGGAGGTGATGGAATTCCAGTTGAGCTATTTCAAATCCTGAAAGATGATGCTGTGAAAGTGCTGCACTCAATATGCCAGCAAATTTGGAAAACTCAGCAGTGGCCACAGGACTGGAAAAGGTCAGTTTTCATTCCAATCCCAAAGAAAGGCAACGCCAAAGAATGCTCAAACTACCACACAATTGCACTCATCTCACATGCTAGTAAAGTAATGCTCAAAATTCTCCAAGCCAGACTTCAGCAGTACGTGAACCGTCAACTTCCAGATGTTCAAGCTTGTTTTAGATAAGGCAGAGGAACCAGAGATCAAATTGCCAAGATCTTCTGAATCATTGAAAAAGCAAAGGAGTTCCAGAAAAACATCTATTTCTGCTTTATTGACTATGCCAAAGCTTTTGACTGTGTGGATCACAATAAACTGTGGAAAATTCTTCAAGAGATGGGAATAACAGGCCACCTGACCTGCCTCTTGAGAAACCTGTATGCAAGTCAGGAAGCAACAGTTAGAACTGGACATGGAACAACAGACTGGTTCCAAATAGGAAAAGGAGTACGTCAAGGCTGTATATTGTCACCCTGTTTATTTAACTTCTATGCAGAGTACATCATGAGACACGCTGGACTGGTAGAAGCACAAGCTGGAATCAAGATTGCCAGGAGAAATATCAATAACCTCAGCTATGCAGATGACACCACCCTTATGGCAGAAAGTGAAAAGGAACAGAAAAGCCTCTTGATGAGAGTGAAAGAGGAGAGTGAAAAAGTTGGCTTAAAGCTCAGCATTCAGAAAACGAAGATTATGGCATCTGGTCCCATCACTTCATGGGAAATAGATGGAGAAACAGTGGAAACAGTGTCAGACTTTATTTTTTGGGTCTCCAAAATCACTGCAGATAGTGACTGCAGCCATGAAATTAAAAGCCGCTTACTCCTTGGAAGGAAAGTTATGATCAACCTAGATAGCATATTGTAAAGCAGAGACATTACTTTGCCATCAAAGGTCCGTCTAGTCAAGGCTGTGATTTTTCCAGTGGTCATATATGGATGTGAGAGTTGGGCTGTGAAGAAGGCTGAGCACTGAAGAATTGATGCTTTTGAACTGTGGTGTTGGAGAAGACTCTTGAGAGTCCCTTGGACTGCATGGAGATCCAACCAGTCCATTCTGAAGATCAGCCCTGGGATTTCTCTGGAAGGAATGATGGTAAAGCTGAAACTCCAGTACTTTGGCTTCGTGATGCTGAGAGTTGACTCATTGGAAAAGACTCTGATGCTGGGAGGGATTAGGGGCAGGAGGTGAAGGGGATGACAGAGGATGAGATGGCTAGATGACCTCACTGACTCGATGGATGTGAGTCTCAGTGAACTCCAGGAGTTGGTGATGGACAGGGAGTCCTGGCGTGCTGTGATTCACGGGGTCGCAAAGAGTCGGACACAACTGAGCGACTGAACTGAACTGAACTGTTGTTAGAAGGACCAGTAACTAAGCTTAAAGAGTGTGGAAATTTAAATCCTACCACTTTCCTTCCTAAAAAGGAAAATCAAACACCTGTTCACGATTGTTCCCAATTCCTAACTTTAAGCTATGCAGCTCAGGAGGATCTAATAGATATTCCATTAGACAATCCTGACATAGAAATATTTACAGATGGCAGTTCTTTTGTTCGGGATGGAAAGTGTAAAGCAGGTTACGCCGTGGTGACTGCTGAACAGGTTTTAGAAACAAAATTTCTCCTCCAGGGAACTAGTGCTCAGTTAGCGGAGCCTGTGGCTCTGACCCGAGCTCTAGAGTTAAGCAAAGGACAGTGAGTAAATATCTACACTGATTCTAAATATACTTATTTGACTTTCCATGCTCATGCTGCGATATGGGGAAAAAAAGACAGTTTAAAGCAGCAACAGGAGAACCTATTAAGCATTTCAGAGAGATCGAGAGACTTTTAACTGCTGTATATTGTCCTAAAGAAGTAGCTGTTATGCATGCAAAGGGCACAGCAGGGATGGCAGTGAAGTAGCCAAAGGTAATCAGTTGGCTGACTGTTAAGCCAGAAAAGCGGCACTTTAGAAAACCCCTTCACTACAGACGCGTTTGATCTGAACAGGTCCTGTGGAAAAGGAAGAACCACAATATACTGAGGAAGAATTTAAAAGATACGAAAAAAGAGGAACAAAGATTACTGATAAAAGATGGTTACAGTCTGAGGATGGACGATTAATAATTCCTGAAAATGCTCAGTGGAAAATTCTTAAGGGTTTACATCAGAGTTTTCATGTGGGTGCAGAGAGTACTTACCAAATGGCTTCTCGTTTGTTTGAAGGAAAAAATGTAATAAAAACTTTAAAGAATATTATCAAAAGGTGTGAGGTTTGTCAGAAAAATAACCCAAACACGGAAAAGCTAGCAAAATCTGGATTACAACAAAGTGGGAACTATTCTGGAGAGAACTGGGAAATTGATTTTACTCATATGCCAAAAGTTAATGGATATTCTTGCTTACAAGTTAGGGTAGATACTTTTACTGGATGGATTGAGGCTTTTCCCTGTCGTAGTGAACAAGCTAAGGAGGTTATAAAGATTTTAATCCATGAAATTATCCCCAGGTTTGGGCTGCCACTGAGCCTTCAGAGTGACAATGGCTCCGCCTTTAAAGCTGCTGTAACTCAGGGGATATCTAAAGCTCTAGAAATAGAATATCACTTACACTGTTCCTGGAGACCCCAATCCTCAGGAAAGGTTGGAAAAGCTAATGACATTATCAAAAGACATCTGCACAAACTAACTCAAGAGGCCCAGGACAATTGGATTAAAGTCCTACCCATAGCTTTAATGAGGGCTCAAATTGCCCCCCAAAAGGAGGGACTGTCCGCCTTTATGGAAGGCCTTTCTTATGCACAGACATTGTTATAGACCCTGAAGCCTTGGAATTAACTAGTTACGTAACTCAGCTCTCAGCTTTTCAACAGGCATTAACAGAACTCTGGGAGACGACTCCTAACCTAGCCTCTGAGTCAAACAAACCTCTATTTGAGCCAGAAACCGAGGTTCTCATAAAAACATTGGGATCTGGAGGCCCATCCCTCGAGCCCATCTGGGAAGGCCCTTACCAGGCTATTCTTTCTTCTCCCACAGCTGTCAAAGTGCCAAGAATTGATTCATGGGTACATCACACTCAAGTTAAGAGGTGGCACCCTGACCAAAACTAAGTGACTTCATTTTATGTCTTTACTTTCTATGCTCTGACTTTGTACTTTTCAGATAGGCCTGATAACCTATGTGAGCTTACTTCTGCTGACTCCAAAAATCCTGAGTCTGCCATTTGATCCTGAAGACAATGCCTTCCTGTCCTGTGCTCACTCCTATGCTACATTCCACAATCGGTCTAACTGCTGGGTCTGCGGAGCACTCCTCTCTTCATCAGTGAAAGGCTTCCCATGGTGGACATCTCCACTTCAAGGAAAAGACTTTCTCCAAGTCTGTGAATACCTTCGACAACAATCATATGTGATACCTCTTCTTCATCTGATGGCATCTAATAACCATATAATGGACTGGTGCACCTCGTTGCACTTTAACTATGGACATAACGTGACTTTTAATTTTGATTTTAACTTGTTTTAATGACTATTTTGCCTTGCATCTGTAACTGTATAACTGGATTTATTTCTAGCCACATGAAAGCTTTTAAGTTACAAATGGTTGCTCAAACTCCTGCTACTGCTACAGCTTCCTCCAACTACTACTTGGGGCCCCAGGATCAGATATCCTCAATATGAGGATTAGGAAAATATGTTGCCTCACCAATTTAGGGACAATGCTCCTTATCAGCTCGGAAGCAGTTATGGAACAATAACGATGCCCCTTTTCCCTAGGCAACATAATTTTCCTAAAAGAAAAGGGAGGAATGAAAGGGTAATAGGCAGGAAGGCCAGGGGTCTCCAAACGGAGGAAATAGCCTGCAAGTGTCAGACATTTTTCTCTCTCTTAAGTGGCAGGAGGAAACAAACTAGCGATATTTTTTTCCTTCTCTATACAAATTTAAAAGGAGGTTTCTCTTAAAACACTGTATTGCCATAATGACACCTAGTTTCACCTGAAGTTAACTATTCTCAAACCTTGAGATAACCAATGCCTTTTTCTTATGGAAATGTTTGTCTTAAGCTATGCTAACGTGCTATGTATTTACCCCAAACTCTGTCTTCAAGTCGGTTCTGCCTCTTGGCTCAGAACCTACTTGACAAACCAGTATGTTATATTCAGATATTGTTCCCCTAATCTATGTAAATAAAACTATTTGTATGGTGATCTCCCCTTCTTCAAGATTCAAGTTAATCATTTTATGGCCCAGGATGAACCATTTGGTGCCAAGATTATCCCAAAATGCATCTTATGGGTGAGGGGCCTGGTGACATTCTGAGTTTTAAAACATTCCTTTCTTTCATTAACAGACTGCTAGTGACTATATAACATCCAGCTGAAGACTAGCAGGGGGGTACTCTTTCTGCCCCCCTCTGATGCATATGTCAGAAGCTTTCTCTATCTCCTTTATACTTTAGTAAAACTTTATTACACAAAAGCTCTGAGCGATCAAGCCTCATCTCTGGCCCCAGATTGAATTCTTCTCCTCCGGGGGCCAAGAATTCTGGCATCTTTTCGTTCAACAACAACCTTTCAGGAGATATAATGGTCATCTGAATTAGTCACCCATTCCCATTCATTTTAGTTCACTGATTCTTAAGATGTCGACGTTCACTCTTGCCATCTCCAGTTTGACCACTTCCAGTTTACCTTGACTCATAGACCTAATATTCCAGGTTCCTTTGCAATATTGTTCTTTACAGCAACGGACTTTACTTTCACCTCCAGACACATCCAGAACTGGGCGTCATTTCCACGTTGGCCCAGCCTCTTTATTCCTTTTGGAGCTATTTCTCTGTTCTCCAGTAGCATATTGGGCCTACTGACCTGAGGGCTTCATCTTTCAGTGTCATATCTTTTTGCCTTTTCATACTGTTTATGGGATTCTCAAGGCAAGAATACTTGAGAGGATATGGCATTCCTTTCTCCAATGGATCACAAATTTGGGAACTATTACATTTTTATGACATTGTTGCCTTTACTTAACACTATCAGTGTGTTACATTAAGTACTGTTAAAGAAAAATGAACATTTACAACACATGGTAAACATTGTACTCTGGTTATCAGAGCCTCTGTGGGAAATATCTGGTGATTGGGCTTATAATTTCCTCTTTGAATCCCCACCTTGGCTGTAGGACAGACTCCCACTTCTTAGCTATAACAATCAAACAAATTTTAATAATGGACCTTAAGGTTTAGACAGCTTGAATCAGGCCTGAATAGCTGTCAAGGACAACATCTTTGTTCATCCCTCTTCCCTTCCACCCTCTGGGTTTAGTGTCAGTCACATGGTACTGGGATGACTTCAGGAGCAAATCTTTAGTTCAGGCAGAAAGGAGAAAATTTGGAATGTTTTCTTTCTAATGACAACAAGATTTAGTTTGCTTAGCATAAACTAACTTCATTACCCTATTCTTATCTTCTCTATCATTTCTTTTTATTTTTTACTTCTTTTGCTTTTCATTGAGTTGTAGAAAGCTTCCCCCTCTCTCTTTTCCTCCCCCATCCCCCTCCTTTCTCTCTCTATCTCTCATCTCTCTCTTCCTCCTAGTTAGAACTGTGAGAATAACCCCTTGTCTAAGTTAACCAACTAAACTCTTACAGTTATGTATGAGAGATGGGAAATGCCTCTTTCCTACTTGAATAGAAATAAATTCAGAAAAGACCAACCACGCTTTGACACCCTGAAGGTCCTCAGCTAATAATAGACCTTAAAATAATAATTTTTTGAAAACAGCAAACTAGGTCAGTGCCACGAATGTTCACCTCTATTGCGTTTCTACCAACCCCATCCTCTTGCAAGGAAATCAAAAATATAACACAACCTTCATATCTGAATATTTGAAGAAAGTTTCTGGGGTCAGAAATCACTATTTGGCCACAACTTAAAGGCAAACTGGAATTATGTTACAACTCTATGGTGAAAGCCTCTGAACCAGGGCAAAATGAAAGCAGTTAGCCACAACCAACTGTGTTTTCCCGGAACTAAACCTGACTGAAAATCTTCAACAACAACAAAAAAAAGATTTTGAGCAGATTTCTTTGAGGAGTCATTCCTCCAGAAATTTCCCAAAGGACTACTAAGATGGCAAATTCAATGCTCTCTGTGTCTGGCTGAAATTCCTCTACTGGATATCATCTTGATATTGGGGGGGGGGGGGGGAAGAACTGACTTCTACAGCCTGTTTTCTCAAATTTTAGTGGTTCTGAGTTTATGCAGCATGAACTCTTACCTATCAAGGCTTTTAAAACCAGAAGGAATAAGGTCATAGCTTTGGTCATCTACTATGGAGTCTTATCCAATGTATGACTGAATTTTTCCAACAGCTACATATATTATGTTAGGAAGAAAAGAATGAGCCATGAAAGACTGAAGTATTTTTATTGATGATTTCATATACACAACTTTAACAAGGATGAAAAATTAGCTGAGATGAAAAGGAGGCAGGGGCAGACCTAAACCCTGAACCACCACTATGGAGCTCATTGTCCGTGGAAATGCTAGACTCCAAGTAACAATAATAATACATTCAACTGATCTTTTCCTACTCATCTTCATGTTTTCTATGGATACAGGAAACAAGAGACAGTTATGTGTCCTCAAGAAGCTATTATAATCTAATAAGGTATGCTCTCTCCAGATGCTCTGGCAGTTTGTGCTTACCTATCACTGTGTTAATAGAACAATTCAATTCTTATTGTCATCCATATATTTATAATGAATGTATCCCCAGCTGGACTGTGAGGACTTTTAGAGCAGTTCTTTTCACTTATATATTCTTTACAACTAGCAAAGATAACAGATACCCACTAAAAAGTGTTTCAACAAATAAACAGAAAAGAAAACAGGTATGGACTACAAAAAAAAAAAAAAAAATCAGGGGTAGGTCAAAGCTGAAAGCTTCTAATCTCATCATTCTCCAATATGTGTTCTGTACTTTTAGTAGAAGGAACTTTCCCACAAATTTGATCAGATCATTGTTTTAGTTGAATGAGTCTTCACGGCAGTGGGGCTATAACCTAGACTCCTTAGGCCTTAGTGAAGTATCCTCTGCTTGCCTTACCCCTCACTACAGCATGAATCATATTGTAATCATGAGTGACTCCAGCTAGACTATGATTTCCCTGAGGGCAAGAATCATATCTACTTTATCTGTGTGGTACCAGTGCTTAAAACAGAGTGTCTTAATACCAACTAAACATTTACTATTCACCAGATCCCCCCAGTGGCACTGGGATGTTACCACATATTCATTTATTCCTATATTCTTTGTCATTTAACTGTGCCTCATAGCCCTTATAAAATTTTCCAAATAAACAATAATTCCCAAGCCCTTTTATGAACCAGTAAACTCAGCTTTTGATGCTGAAGAAGGACTGATGTTGAAGCTGAAGCTCCAGTACTTTGGACACCTGATGCAAAGAAGTGACTCACTGGAAAAGACCCTGATGCTGGGAAAGATTGAAGGCAGGAGGAGAAGGGGACGACAGAGGATGAGATGGTTGGATGGCATCACAGACGTGATGGACATGAGTTTGAGCAAGCTCCAGAGTTAGTGATGGACAGGGAAGCCTGGAGTGCTGCAGTCCATGGGGTCACAAAGAGTCGGACATGACTGAGTGACTGAACTTAACTGAAACTTGGCTTCTAGTCATTGCTGTCCTACTATTTACCTGAATTCATCTCTGCTTGTTTCGTTGGTCATAAAAGAAAAATATTATCATCTGTATTTTTTACCTTACAGGATATTCTAAGCTGATGTCCTTTCTGGAATATGGTAGAATATAAATAAATATCCACATACATGAATGTTGTAAAAAGCAAATTATGTAATTATATAAGTGTAAACTGGTATAGTTATAATATGTTATATTTATTGACTGAATCTGGAGCCAGATTATCTGGATTCAAATCTTGACTCAGACACCTGTGACCAAGGGTTTAATCACTACCTTTTAATCACTTTTAATCACTATCTTCATCTATAACTGGAGATAATAATTGTACTTACTTCTTTGTGTTGTATTAAAGATGAGTAAATTCATGTAAAATGCTTAGAACATTACCTGGTATGTAATAAATACTCAAAAAATATCAAAACAAATTTTTTTTTCAGTCATTTGTGACTTGATTGTGACAGCAACTATCAAGTTATCCATCCAATAAAGGCATCAGCTGCATCCATCTGATAGCTACCTAAGCCCTAAGAGCTAAATTCTAAGATGCTCAGAGATAAACTCATCTTTAAATTCTACCCAAAATGGAAGATGTATGGCTAACTCTTGAGAACTTCCCAAACACTAGTGGGAAGTTCCCACTTCCCAAACAAAATCTAGTGCTCAAGATTGACTACAGTTTCACTTATTTGAAAACTTGGATTAAAGATCTAAACATAAGACCAGAAACTATAAAACTCCTAGAGGAGAACATAGGCAAAACACTCTCTGACATACATCACAGCAGGATCCTCTATGACCCACCTCCCAGAATATCGGAAATAAAAGCAAAAATAAACAAATGGGACCTAATTAACCTTAAAAGCTTCTGCACATCAAAGGAAACTATCAGCAAGGTGAAAAGACAGCCTTCAGAATGGGAGAAAATAATAGCAAAGGAAGCAACTGACAAACAACTAATCTCAAAAATATACAAGCAACTCCTCCAGCTCAACTCCAGAAAAATAAACGACCCAATCAAAAAATGGGCCAAAGAACTAAATAGACATTTCTCCAAAGAAGACATACAGATGGCTAACAAACACATGAAAAGATGCTCAACATCACTCATTATCAGAGAAATGCAAATCAAGACCACTATGAGGTACCATTTCACACCAGTCAGAATGGCTGAGATCCAAAAGTCTACAAATAATAAATGTTGGAGAGGGTGTGGAGAAAAGGGAACCCTCTTACACTGTTGGTGGGAATGCAAACTAGTACAGCCACTATGGAGAACAGTGTGGAGATTCCTTAAAAAACTGGAAATAGAACTGCCTTATGATCCAGCAATCCCACTGCTGGGCATACACACTGAGGAAACCAGAAGGGAAAGAGACACGTGTACCCCAATGTTCATCGCAGCACTGTTTATAATAGCCAGGACATGGAAGCAACCTAGATGTCCATCAGCAGATGAATGGATAAGAAAGCAGTGGTACATATACACAATGGAGTATTACTCAGCCATTAAAAAGAATACATTTGAATCAGTTCTAATGAGGTGGATGAAACTGGAGCCTATTATACAGAGTGAAGTAAGCCAGAAGGAAAAAGATAAATACAGTATACTAACGCATATATATGGAATTTAGAAAGATGCTAACAATAACCCTGTGTACGAGACAGCAAAAGTGACGCTGATGTATGGAACAGTCTTATGGACTCTGTGGGAGAGGGAGAGGGTGGGAAGATTTGGGAGAATGGCATTGAAACATGTAAAATATCATATATGAAACGAGATGCCAGTCCAGGTTCAATGCACAATACTGGATGCTTGGGGCTAGTGCACTGGGACGACCCAGAGGGATGGTATGGGGAGGGAGGAGGGTTCAGGATGGGGAGCACATGTATACTGTGATGGATTCATTTTGATATTTGGCAAAACTAATACAATTATGTAAATTTTAAAAATAAAATTAAATTAAAATATCAAAAAAAAAAAAAAAAAAAGAAACCTTCTCATGAATTTTCCTCAGTAAATAAGGAAAGTTCCAAGTTTACATATATCCAATGTAATAGCCAATTCCCCTCAAGCAAGTGTGATATGAGTGGTTCCCCAAAACCCATATTTTCTAATAAATCCCTACTGAACTCTTTTCCACCACCCTCCTGTCTGATAAGAAATCCAATTGACAGAGCTCTCCTGAGTCAACAAAATCTTCAGAGAGTGAAAGGTTGGAGACAGCTGTTTATGTTAATCACTTCTCAGAGTTGCAAATAGGGTAACTTGAGCTGCCTTGAACCAATTCAGCTAGAATTATATCTTATAACAGTTTCATAAATCCAATTCAGAGGATATCACAGAAAAACTGATTTAGAGGAGAAGTCAAAAAGAAAGAGATAGAAAGTAAACGTGCTTGATTTTAGACATCCAAATTTGCAGTACATGTAGAATCAGACATCCTTATTGATCCTGAGGGAGTTAATTATTAGGTAGGTTTATGAGGAGTCCAGGGCCCCTGAGGAGGAAGAAGGGGGTCTGGGGTCCTCAAGAAGGAGAAAAGGACAAACATTTTTTTCTACATTCCTTCCTTAGTCACATAAAATTTTTTTTTCTTTAAACCCAGAGCTAATGATTGCACAACAAAACAACTCATCTTGCTCACGGGTATGTTTTTCCTTACAGGAGACCTGGGTCAGGCAGCATGTGGCATAAGCCCTCATGGAAGAGGTTGCCATTAACTCCACCATAGAGCCAGCTAGCAGATGGTCCACAAATTTCAGAACAATTATACCAAATAAACTCTTGCACTATTAAGAAAGTTCTAGGACGCACAACAGATTTACCAACCTGGGTCTCCAGCAAAAGGACTGAGAACCCCCAGGGAATTTGACTTTGGAGGACAGTGGGATTTGGTTACAGAACGTACACAGAACTGGGGAAACAGACTCATGGAGGACACAAACAAAACTTTGTGTGAACCAGGATCCAGGAGAAAGGAGCAGTAACCCCACAAGAGACTGACCCAGACTTGCCCGTGAGTGTTCAGGAATCTCCAGCAGAGCCATGGGTTGGTGGTGGCTTCTGCAGGGTTAGGGGCATACAGCAATATGTGCATAGGACCTTTTGAGGGAGATCAACATTGTCTTCCTTATCTCCAACATAGTTTGGTCTCAGGTCAAACAACAGCCCCGCCTGTCAACAGAAAACTGGATTAAAGATTTACTGAGCATGGCCCCACCCATCAGAACAAGACACAGAATCAGTCTCTCAAGAAGAGATAAGAAAGCCTTATTCAGCGATCAATGCAAAGAAATAGAGGAAAATAACAGAATGGGAAAGACTAGAGATCACTTCAAGAAAATCAGAGATACCAAAGGAACATTTCATGCAAAGATGGGCTCGATAAAGGACAGAAATGGTATGGACCTAACAGAAGCAGAAGATATTAAGAAGAGGTGGCAAGAATACACAGAAGAACTGTACAAAAAAGATCTTCATGACCCAGATAATCACGATGGTGTGATCACTCACCTAGAGCCAGACATCCTGGAATGTGAAGTCAAGTGGGCCTTAGAAATCATCACTATGAACAAAGCTAGTGGAGGTGATAGAATTCCAGTTGAGCTATTTCAAATCCTGAAAGATGATGCTGTGAAAGTGCTGCACTCAATATGCCAGCAAATTTGGAAAATTCAGCAATGGCCACAGGACTGGAAAAGGTCAGTTTTCATTCCAATCCCAAAGAAAGGCAATGCCAAAGAATGCTCAAACTACTGCACAATTGCACTCATCTCACACGCTAGTAAAGTAATGCTCAAAATTCTCCAAGCCAGGCTTCAGCAATATGTGAACCGTGAAATTCCTGACGTTCAAGCTGGTTTTAGAAAAGGCAGAGGAACGAGAGATCAAATTGGCAACATCCGCTGGATCATGGAAAAAGAAAAAGAGTTCCAGAAAAACATCTATTTCTGCTTTATTGACTATGCCAAAGCCTTTGACCGTGTGGATCACAATAAACTGTGGAGAATTCTTCAAGAGATGGGAATACCAGACCACCTGATCTGCCTCTTTAGAAATTTGTATGCAGGTCAGGAAGCAACAGTTAGAACTGGACATGGAACAACAGAGTGGTTCCAAGTAGGAAAAGGAGTATGTCAAGGCCGTATATTTTCACCCTGCTTATTTAACTTCTATGCAGAGTACATCATGAGAAACGCTGGACTGGAAGAAACAGAAGCTGGAATCAAGATTGCCAGGAGAAATATCAATAACCTCAGATATGCAGATGACACCACCCTTATGGCAGAAAGTGAAGAGGAACTAAAAAGCCTCTTGATGAAGGTGAAAGAGGAGAGTGAAAAAGTTGGCTTAAAGCTCAACATTGAGAAAACGAAGATCATGGCATCCGGTCCCATCACTTCATGGGAAATAGATAGGAAACAGTGGAAACAGTGTCAGACTTTATTTTTTGGGTCTCCAAAATCACTGCAGATAGTGACTGCAGCCATGAAATTAAAAGTCGCTTACTCCTTGGAAGGAAAGTTATGATCAACCTAGATAGCATATTCAAAAGCAGAGACATTACTTTGCCAACAAAGGTTCATCTAGTCAAGGCTATGGTTTTTCCAGTGGTCATGTATGAATGTGAGAATTGGACTGTGAAGAAAGCTGAGCGCTGAAGAATTGATGCTTTTGAACTGTGGTGTTGGAGAAGACTCTTTCGAGCCCCTTGGACTGCAAGGAGATCCAACCAGTCCGTTCTGAAGGAGATCATTCCTGTGATATCTTTGGAAAGAATGATGCTAAAGCTGAAACTCCAGTACTTTGGCCACCTGATGTGGAGAGTTGACTCATTGGAAAAGACTCTGATGCTGGGAGGGATTGGGGGCAAGAGGAGAAGGGGACGACAGAGGATGAGATGGCTGGATGGCATCACTGACTCAATGGATGTGAGTCTGAGTGAACTCTGGGAGTTGGTGATGGACAGGGAGGCCTGGCGTGCTGTGATTCATGGGGTCGCAAAGAGTCGGACACGACTGAGCAACTGATCTTATCTGACAGGAAGCGTACATAAGCCTCTTACCTTATCTTTCAGGGGGCAGACAGAATGAGGACCACAATCACAGAAAACTAATCAAACTGATCAAGGGACCACAGCCTTGTCTAACTCAATGAAACTATGAGCCATGCCATGTAGGGCCACCTAAGATTGACGGGTCATGGTGGAGAGTTCTGACAAAACATGGTCCACTGGAGAATGGAATGGAAAACCACTTCAGTACTCTTGCCTTGAGAACCTCATGAACAGTATGAAAAGGCAAAAATATATGCCACTGAAAGATGAACTCCCCAGGTCGGTAGCTGCCCAATATGCTACTGGAGATCAGTGGATAAATAAATACAGAAAGAATGAAGAGATGGAGCCAAAGCGAAAACAGCATCCAGTTGTGGATGTGACTGGTGATGGAAGCAAGGTACTGCCTCTGCTCTTTAGCTGTCTAGGTTTGTCCTTTTGAAGGAGGTTGCCATTATCTTCATTACCTCCACCAAAGTTTGGCCTCAGGTCAAACAACAGGTAGGGAATACAGCCCCACACATCAACAGAACATTAAAGATTACTGAGCATTACCCTG
This sequence comes from Bos javanicus, assembly GCF_032452875.1. NCBI lineage: Eukaryota > Metazoa > Chordata > Mammalia > Artiodactyla > Bovidae > Bos > Bos javanicus. Next base: position 77,112,560 of record NC_083897.1, on the reverse strand, counting down.
CCCACCAGAACAAGACCCATATCCTCTCAGTCAGTCTCTCCCACCTGGAAGCTTCCATAAGCTTCCTCTTATACTTCTCCATCAGAGGGCAGACAGAATGATAAGCACAATCACAGAAAACTAACCAGTCTGATCACATGGACCACAGCTTTATCTAACTCAATGAAACTATGAGCCATACCATGTAGGGTCATTAAGATGGACAGGTGATGCTGGAGAGTTCTGACAAAACGTGGTACACTGGAAAAGGGAATGGCAAACAACTTCTGTATTCTTGCCTTGAGAACCCCATGAACTGTATGAAAAGGCAAAAAGATAGGATACTGAGAGATGAAGTCCCAAAGATGGTAGATGCCCAATATGCTACTGGTATCAGTGGAGAAATAACTCCCAAGAGAATGAAGAGATGGAGCCAAAGCAAAAACACCCCATTGTGGATGTGACTGGTGATGGAAGTCCAATGCTGTAAAGAGCAATATTGCATAGGAACCTGGAATGTTAGGTTCATGAATCAAGGCAAATAGGAAGTGGTCAAACAGGAGATGGCAAGAGTGAACATCGACATTTCAGGAATCAGCAAATTAAAATGGACTAACCTCAGATATGCAGATGACACCACCCTTATGGCAGAAAGTGAAGAGGAACTAAAAGTCTCTTGATGAAAGTGAAAGAGGAAAGTGAAAAAGTTGGCTTAAAGCTCAACATTCAGAAAACGAAAATCATGGCATCTGGTCCCATCACTTCATGGGAAATAGATGGGGAAACAGTGGAAACAGTGTCAGACTTTATTTTGGGGGGCTCCAAAATCACTGCAGATGGTGACTGCAGCCATGAAATTAAAAGCCGCTTACTCCTTGGAAGGAAAGTTATGACCAACCTAGATAGCATATTCAAAAGCAGAGACATTACTTTGCCAACAAAGGTACGTCTAACAAGGCTATGGTTTTTCCTGTGGTCATGTATGGATGTGAGAGTTGGACTGTGAAGAAGGCTGAGTGCCAAAGAATTGATGCTTTTGAACTGTGGTGTTGGAGAAGACTCTTGAGAGTCCTTTGGACTGCAAGGAGATCCAACCAGTCCATTCTGAAGGAGATCAGCCCTGGGATTTCTCTGGAAGGAATGATGCTAAAGCTGAAACTCCAGTACTTTGGCCACGTGATGCTGAGAGTTGACTCATTGGAAAAGACTCTGATGCTGGGAGGGATTTGGGGAAGGAGAAGGGGACAACAGAGGATGAGATGGCTGGATGGCATCACTGACTCGATGGACGTGAGTCTGAGTGAACTCCGGGAGTTAGTGATGGACAGGGAGGCCTGGTGTGCTGCGATTCATGGGGTTGCAAAGAGTCAGACACGACTGAGCGACTGAACTGAACTGAACTGGAATGGGTGAATGAACTCAGATGGCCATTATATCTACCACTGTGGAAAATAATCCCTTGGAAGAAGTGGGGTAGCCATCATAGTCAACAAATGAGTCTGAAATGCAGTGCCTGGATGCAATCTCAAAAATGACAGAATGATCTCTGTTCATTTCCAAGGCAAAGTATTCAATATCACAGTAATCCAAGTCTATGCTGCGACCAGTAATGCTGAAGAAGCTGAAATTGAATGGTTCTATGAAGACCTACAAGACCTTCCAAAACTAACACCCCCCAAAAATGTCCTTTTCATCATAGGGGACTGGAATGCCAAAGTAGGAAATCATGAGATACCTTGAGTAACCAGGAAATTTGGCCTTGGAGTACAAAACAAAGCAGGGCAAAGGCTAACAGAGTTTTTCCAAGACAATGCACTGGTCATAGCAATCATCCTCTTCCAACAAAACAAGAGAAGACTCTACATTTGGACATCACTACCAAAATAAGATTGATTATATTCTTTGCCACCGAAGATAGAGAACCCCTATACAGTCAGCAAAACAAGACCAGGAGCTGACTGTAGCTCAGAATCTGAACCCCTTATTGCCAAATTCAGACTTAAGTTGAGGAAAGTAGGGAAAACCAATAGACCATTCAGTTATGACCTAAATAAAATCCTTTAACATTATACAGTGGCAGTGACAAATAGATTCATGGGATCAGATCTCATAGACAGAGTGCCTGAAGAACTATGGACAGAGGTTTGTGACATTGTACAGGAAACAGGGATCAGGAGTATCCCCAAGAAAAAGAAGTACAAAAAGGCAAAATGGTTGTGTGGGGAGGCCTTTCAGACAGCTGAGAAAACAAAAGACAAAAGAGAAAAAGAAAAATGCACACATTTGAATGCAGAGTTCCAAAGGATAGCGAGGAGAGATATGAAAGCCTTTCTCAGTGATCAGTGCAAACAAATAGAGGAAAACAATAGAATGGGAAAGACCAGAGATCTCTTCAAGGAAATCAGATATACCAAGGGAAATTTTCATGCAAAGATGGGCACAATAAAGGACAGAAATGGTATGGACCTAAGAGAAGAAGAAAATATTAAGAAGTTGTGGCAAGAATACACAGAAGAGCTATACAGAAAAGTTCTTCATGACCCAGATAAACCACGATGGTGTGATCACTCACCTAGAGCCAGACATCCTGGAGTGTGAAGTCAAGTGGGCCTTAGAAAGCATCACTACGAAAAAAGCTAGTGGAGGTGATGGAATTCCAGTTGAGCTATTTCAAATCCTGAAAGATGATGCTGTGAAAGTGCTGCACTCAATATGCCAGCAAATTTGGAAAACTCAGCAGTGGCCACAGGACTGGAGAAGGTCTGTTTTAATTATAATCCCAAAGAAAGGCAATTCAAAGAATGCTCAAACTACTGCACAATTGCACTCATCTCACATGCTTGCAACGGAGAAGGCAATGGCACCCCACTCCAGTACACTTGCCCGCAAAATCCCATGGATGGAGGAGCCTGGTGGGCTGCAGTCCCTGGGATCTCGAAGAGTCGCATGCAACTGAGTGACTTCCCTTTCACTTTTCACTTTCATGCATTGGAGAAAGAAATGGCAACCTACTCCAGTGTTCTTGCCTGGAGAATCCCAGGGACAGGGGAGCCTGGTGGGCTGCCGTCTATGGGGTCACACAGAGTCGGACACGACTGAAGTGACTTAGCAGCAGCACATGCTTGCAAAGTAATGCTCAAAATTATCCAAGCCAGGCTTCAACTGTATGTGAACTGTGAACTTCCTCATGTTCAAAGTGGATTGAGAAAAGGCAGAGAGGGGGGAGGAGCCAAGATGGCGGAGGAGTAGGACGGGGAGAACACTTTCTCCCCCACAAATTCATCAAAAGAGCATTTAAACGTCAAGTAAATTCCACAAAACAACTTCTGAATGCCGGCAGAGGACATCAGGCACCCAGAAAAGCAACCCAACTCTTTGAAAGGAGGTAGGAAAAAATATTAAAGACGAAAAAAAGAGACAAAAGAGGGAGGGACGGAGTTCCGTCCCGGGAAGGGAATCTTAAAAAGAGAGAAGTTTCCAAACACCAGGAAACCTTCTCACTGCCAAATCTGTGCCGAGCTTTGGAAGCACAGAGGGCAACATAACAGAGAGAAAAAATAAATAAACAATTAAAACTCGCAGATTGCGAGGCCTACAGTAACTCCCCCAGCGGAGAAGCAGCGCAGATGCCTGCATCCGCCATTAGCAAGCGGGGGCTGGGCAGGGAGGCGCGGCGTGGGCTGCATCGCTGAGAGTAAGAATCTGGCCTGAATACCCTGAGTGCTATCTGAGCAAAATAATTTGGGCTAGCAAACCAGACTGTGGGATATCTACCACGTGAAAAGCCAGCCCTAACCTAAGACCGCCAGGCCCGCGCACGGAACAAAGGACTGAACAGAGATAGCCGGCTGCAGACCTTCCCCCTCCGGTGACAGGCAGCCAGAGCCGGAAGGGGGCAATCACAGCCCCAGAGAGACATTATCTATAAAACTGTAAGCGGGCTTATTTGCTAACTAAAACTTCTTGGGGGTCTGGACGGTCAACATCTGCCTGAGAAGGTGCGCCGGTTTTACACCCAGATAACCGAGTGGCGGGGAGACGATAAGTCGCAGCATTGGCGCTCGCCAAACACCTCATCACCTGAGCTGCTCGGACCTGGGAAGAGCACAAAACGCAGGCCCAACTGAGTCTGCGCCTCTGAGGACTACCCGAGTGCCTGAACCTGAGTGGCTTGGACCTGGGAGGTGCATGCAACCCAGGGCCGGCCTCGGATTGTTCCCAGTGGAACAACCTAGAGCCCGAGCAGTGTGGGCAGGGTGGCCACACGCGCCTTGAGCGGGGGCAGACCCAGGGTGGCTGAGGCACTGCGAGCCCACGCCAGTGTTATTTGTTTGCAGCATCCCTCCCTCCCTCCCCACAGCGCAACTGAACAAGTAAGCCTGAAGAAAAAAAAAAAGTGTCCTCCACCATCCCCTTTGTGTCAGGGCGGAAACCAGATACTGAAGAGACTAGCAAACAGAAGATATAACAGAGGGAAACACCTTGGAAGCTACAGGCAATAGATCAAAACCCTGTGGTTACTACGGACTACATAGGAAGGGGCCTATAGATCTTGAGAAATATAAGTCTGACCAAGGAACTAGCCAAAAATGAACTGAACCCAGAACACCCACAACAAAACCAAGAAAGTCCTAGATATATTTTTATTATTTTTACGATCATTCTTTCTTTTTTTTTTAATTAAAAAAAACTTTTTAAGTCCTCTATTGTTCCTTTAATTTTCACTTTTATAACCTATTACTTTGCAAAAAAAAAAAAAAAGACCCTATTTTTTTCTTCTTCAGCAAACTTCATATATATATATTTTATAATTTTTTGACCTTGTTTTTTTTTTTTCTTCTTCTTTTCTTCAACATTATATTTTTGAAATTCCAAACTCTACTCTAGATTTTTAATTTTCGCTTTTTGGTATATGTTATCAATTTTGTACCTATAGTTTTTTTTATATAATTTCTGTGACTTTTTTTTTCTTCTTCTCTGTTTCTTTCTCTTCTTCTTTTACATAAATTGTATATCTGAAATTCCAAACTCTACTCTAGATTTTTAATTTATGCTTTTTGGTATTTGATATCAATTTTGTACCTGTATTTTCTTTATAATTTTTGTGACATTGTTTGTTTTTGTTTGTTTGTTTTCTCTCTTTATTTTTCTTCTTCTTCTTCTTTTTTTTTAACATTGTATTTTTGAAATTCCAAATTCTACTCTAGATTTTTAATTTATGCTTTTTGGTATTTGATATCAATTTTGTACCTGTATTTTCTTTATAATTTTTGTGACATTGTTTGCTTTTGTTTGTTTGTTTTCTCTCTTTATTTTTCTTCTTCTTTTTATTTTTTTAACATTGTATTTTTGAAATTCCAAACTCTACTCTAGATTTTTAATTTTTGCTTTTTGGTATTAGTTATCAATTTTGTACCTGTACTTTCTTTATAATTTTCGCGACCTTGTTTGTTTTTGTTTGTTCGTTTTTTCTCTCTTTCTTTTCCTTCTTCTTCTCTTTAACATCATATTTTTGAAATTCCAAACTCTACTCTAGATTTTTAATTTTTGCTTTTATGTATTTGTTACCAATTTTGTACCTTTAAGAACCCAATCTTCAGGACCCATTTTTCACTAGGGAGCGAGATTACTGGCTTGACTGCTCTCTCTCCCTTTGGACTCTCCTTTTTCTCCACCAGGTCGCCTGTGTCTCCTCCCTAACCCCTCTCTACTCTACCCAACTCTGTGAATTTCTGTGTGTTCCAGACGGTGGAGAACACTTAGGGGACTGATTACTGGCTGGATCTGTCTCCCTCCTTTTCATTCCCCCTTTTATCCTTCTGGCCACCTCTGTCAACTTCCTCCTTCTTCTCTTCTCTGTATAACTCCGTGAACATCTCTGAGTGGTCCAGTTGTGGAGTGCACATAAGGAAGTGACTACTGGCTAGCCCACTCTCTCCACTATTGATTCACCTCATCTCATTTGGGTCACCTCTAACTCCCTCCTCCCTCTTCTCTTCTCCATGTAACCCTGTGAACCTCTCTGAGTGACCCTCTCTGAGTGACCCTCAATGTAGAGAAAGTTTTCATCTTTAATGTAGATGTTTCATCAATGGTGCTGTATAGAAGGAGAAGTTTTGAAACTACTGTAAAAATAAGACCGATAACCGGAAGCAGGAGACTTAAGTCCAAACCCTGACTCCAGGGAACTCCTGACTCCAAGGAACATTAATTGACAGGAGCTCATCAAATGCCTCCATACCGACACTGAAACCAAGCACCACACAAGGGCCAATAAGTTCCAGGGCAAGACATACCAAGCAAATTCTCCAGCAACAAAGGAACACAGCCCTGAGCTTCAAGATACAGGCTGCCCAAAGTCACCCCAAAACTATAGACATCTCATAACTCATTACTGGACATTTCATTGCACTCCAGAGAGAAGAAATACAGCTCCACCCACCAGAACACCGACACAAGCTTCCCTAACCAGGAAACCTTGACAAGCCACCTGTACAAACCCACACACAGTGAGGAAACGCCATAATAAAGAGAACTCCACAAACTGCCAGAATACAGAAAGGACAACCAAAACTCAGCAATTTAAACAAGATGAAGAGACAGAGGAATACTCAGCAGATAAAGGAACAGGATAAATGCCCACCAAACCAAACAAAAGAGGAAGAGATAGGGAATCTACCTGATAAAGAATTCCGAATAATGATAGTGAAATTGATCCAAAATCTTGAAACTAAAATGGAATCACAGATAAATAGCCTGGAGACAAGGATTGAGAAGATGCAAGAAAGGTTTAACAAGGACCTAGAAGAAATAAAAAAGAGTCAATATATAATGAATAATGCAATAAATGAAATTAAAAACACTCTGGAGGCAACAAATAGTAGAATAACAGAGGCAGAAGATAGGATTAGTGAATTAGAAGATAGAATGGTAGAAATAAATGAATCAGAGAGGAAAAAAGAAAAACGAATTAAAAGAAATGAGGACAATCTCAGAGACCTCCAGGACAATATTAAATGCTACAACATTCGAATCATAGGGGTTCCAGAAGAAGAAGACAAAGAGAAAGACCTTGAGAAAATACTTGAGGAGATAATAGTGGAAAACTTCCCTAAAATGGGGAAGGAAATAATCACCCAAGTCCAAGAAACCCAGAGAGTCCCAAACAGGATAAACCCAAGGAGAAACACCCCAAGACACATATTAATCAAATTAACAAAGATCAAACACAAAGAACAAATATTAAAAGCAGCAAGGGAAAAACAACAAATAACACACAAGGGAATTCCCATAAGGATAACAGCTGATCTTTCAATAGAAACTCTTCAAGCCAGGAGGGAATGGCAAGACATACTTAAAATGATGAAAGAAAATAACCTACAGCCCAGATTATTGTACCCAGCAAGGATCTCATTCAAGTATGAAGGAGAAATCAAAAGCTTTTCAGACAAGCAAAAGCTGAGAGAAATCTGCACCACCAAACCAGCTCTCCAACAAATACTAAAGGATATTCTCTAGACAGGAAACACAAAAACAGTGTATAAACTCGAACCCAAAACAATAAAGTAAATGGCAACGGGATCATACTTATCAGTAATTACCTTAAACGTAAATGGGTTGAATGCCCCAACCAAAAGACAAAGCCTGGCTGAATGGATACAAAAACAAGACCCCTACATATGTTGTCTACAAGAGACCCACCTCAAAACAGGGGACACATACAGACTGAAAGTGAAGGGCTGGAAAAAGATTTTCCATGCAAATAGGGACCAAAAGAAAGCAGGAGTAGCAATACTCATATCAGATAAAATAGACTTTAAAACAAAGGCTGTAAAAAGAGACAAAGAAGGTCACTACATAATGATCAAAGGATCAATCCAAGAAGAAGATATAACAATTATAAATATATATGCACCCAACACGGGAGAACACAGTACATAAGACAAATGCTAACAAGTATGAAAGGAGAAATTAACAATAACACAATAATAGTGGGAGACTTTAATACCCCACTTACACCTATGGATAGATCAACTAAACAGAAAATTAACAAGGAAACACAAACTTTAAACGATACAATAGACCAGTTAGACCTAATTGATATCTATAGGACATTTCATCCCAAAACAATGAATTTCACCTTTTTCTCAAGCGCACATGGAACCTTCTCCAGGATAGATCACATCCTGGGCCATAAAGCTAGCCTTGGTAAATTCAAAAAAATAGAAATCATTCCAAGCATTTTTTCTGACCACAATGCAGTAAGATTAGATCTCAATTACAGGAGAAAAACTATTAAAAATTACAACATATGGAGGCTGAACAACACGCTGCTGAATAACCAACAAATCACAGAAGAAATCAAAAAAGAAATCAAAATTTGCATAGAAACGAATGAAAATGAAAACACAACAACCCAAAACCTGTGGGACACGGTAAAAGCAGTCCTAAGGGGAAAGTTCATAGCAATACAGGCACACCTCAAGAAACAAGAAAAAAGTCAAATAAATAACCTAACTCTACACCTAAAGCAACTAGAAAAGGAAGAAATGAAGAACCCCAGGGTTAGTAGAAGGAAAGAAATCTTAAAAATTAGAGCAGAAATACATGCAAAAGAAACAAAGAGACCATAGCAAAAATCAACAAAACCAAAAGCTGGTTCTTTGAAAGGATAAATAAAATTGACAAACCATTAGCCAGACTCATCAAGAAACAAGGGGAGAAAAATCAAAACAACAAAATTAGAAACGAAAATGGAGAGATCACAACAGACAACACAGAAATACAAAGGATCATAAGAGACTACTATCAACAATTATATGCCAATAAAATGGACAACGTGGAAGAAATGGACAAATTCTTAGAAAAGTACAACTTTTCAAAACTCGACCTGGAAGAAATAGAAAATCTTAACAGACACATCACAAGCACGGAAATCGAAACTGTAATCAAAAATCTTCCAGCAAACAAAAGCCCAGGTCCAGTCGGCTTCACAGCTGAATTCTACAAAAAATTTAGAGAAGAGCTAACACCTATCCTGCTCAAACTCTTCCAGAAAATTGCAGAGGAAGGTAAACTTCCAAACTCCTTCTATGAGGCCACCATCACCCTAATACCAAAACCTGACAAAGATCCCACAAAAAAAGAAAACTACAGATCAATATCACTGATGAACATAGATGCAAAAATCCTTAACAAAATTCTAGCAATCAGAATCCAACAACACATTAAAAAGATCATACACCATGATCAAGTGGGCTTTATCCCAGGGATGCAAGGATTCTTCAATATCCACAAATCAATCAATGTAATACACCACATTAACAAATTGAAAAATAAAAACCATATGATTATCTCAATAGATGCAGAGAAAGCCTTTGACAAAATTCAACATCCATTTATGATAAAAACTCTCCAGAAAGCAGAAATAGAAGGAACATACCTCAACATAATAAAAGCTATATATGACAAACCCACAGCAAACATTATCCTCAATGGTGAAAAACTGAAAGCATTTCCTCTAAAGTCAGGAACAAGACAAGGGTGCCCACTTTCACCATTACTATTCAACATAGTTTTGGAAGTTTTGGCCACAGCAATCAGAGCAGAAAAAGAAAGGGAATCCAAATTGGAAAAGAAGAAGTAAAACTCTCACTATTTGCAGATGACATGATCCTCAACATAGAAAACCCTAAAGATTCCACCAGAAAATTACTAGAAATAATCAATGACTATAGTAAAGTTGCAGGATATAAAATCAACACACAGAAATCCCTTGCATTCCTATACACTAATAATGAGAAAACAGACAGAGAAATTAAGGAAACAATTCCATTCACCATTGCAACGGAAAGAATAAAATACTTAGGAATATATCTACCTAGAGAAACTAAAGACCTATATATAGAAAACTATAAAACACTGGTGAAAGAAATCAAAGAGGACACTAATAGACGGAGAAATATACCATGTTCATGGATTGGAAGAATCAATATAGTGAAAATGAGTATACTACCCAAAGCAATTTATAGATTCAACGCAATCCCTATCAAGCTACCAACAGTATTCTTCACAGAGCTAGAACAAATAATTTCACAATTTGTATGGAAATACAAAAAACCTTAAATAGCCAAAGCAATCTTGAGAAAGAAGAATGGAACTGGAGGAATCAACCTACCTGACTTCAGGCTCTACTACAAAGCCACAGTCATCAAGACAGTATGGTACTGGCACAAAGACAGAAATATAGATCAATGGAACAAAATAGAAAGCCCAGAGATAAATCCACACACATATGGACACCTTATCTTTGACAAAGGAGGCAAGAATATACAATGGATTAAAGACAATCTCTTTAACAAGTGGTGCTGGGAAATCTGGTCAACCACTTGTAAAAGAATGAAACTAGACCACTTTCTAACACCATACACAAAAATAAACTCAAAATGGATTAAAGATCTAAACGTAAGACCAGAAACTATAAAACTCCTAGAGGAGAACATAGGCAAAACACTCTCTGACATACATCACAGCAGGATCCTCTATGACCCACCTCCCAGAATATTGGAAATAAAAGCAAAAATAAACAAATGGGACCTAATTAACCTTAAAAGCTTCTGCACATCAAAGGAAACTATCAGCAAGGTGAAAAGACAGCCTTCAGAATGGGAGAAAATAATAGCAAAGGAAGCAACTGACAAACAACTAATCTCAAAAATATACAAGCAACTCCTCCAGCTCAACTCCAGAAAAATAAACGACCCAATCAAAAAATGAGCCAAAGAACTAAATAGACATTTCTCCAAAGAAGACATACAGATGGCTAACAAACACATGAAAAGATGCTCAACATCACTCATTATCAGAGAAATGCAAATCAAGACCACTATGAGGTACCATTTCACACCAGTCAGAATGGCTGAGATCCAAAAGTCTACAAATAATAAATGCTGGAGAGGGTGTGGAGAAAAGGGAACCCTCTTACACTGTTGGTGGGAATGCAAACTAGTACAGCCACTATGGAGAACAGTGTGGAGATTCCTTAAAAAACTGGAAATAGAACTGCCTTATGATCCAGCAATCCCACTGCTGGGCATACACACTGAGGAAACCAGAAGGGAAAGAGACACGTGTACCCCAATGTTCATCGCAGCACTGTTTATAATAGCCAGGACATGGAAGCAACCTAGATGTCCATCAGCAGATGAATGGATAAGAAAGCTGTGGTACATATACACAATGGAGTATTACTCAACCATTAAAAAGAATACATTTGAATCAGTTCTAATGAGGTGGATGAAACTGGAGCCTATTATACAGAGTGAAGTAAGCCAGAAGGAAAAAGATAAATACAGTATACTAACGCATATATATGGAATTTAGAAAGATGGTGACAATAACCCGGTGTACGAGACAGCAAAAGAGACACTGATGTATAGAACAGTCTTATGGACTCTGTGGGAGAGGGAGAGGGTGGGAAGATTTGGGAGAATGACATTGAAACATGTAAAATATCATGTAAGAAACGAGTTGCCAGTCCAGGTTTGATGCACGATACTGGATGCTTGGGGCTAGTGCACTGGGACGACCCAGAGGGATGGTATGGGGAGGAAGGAGGGAGGAGGGTTCAGGATGGGGAACACATGTATACCTGTGGCGGATTCATTTCGATATTTGGCAAAACTAATACAATTATGTAAAGTTTAAAAATAAAATAAAATTTAAAAAAAAGAGAAAAGGCAGAGAAGCCAGAGATCAATTTGCCAATATCAACTGCATAATCAAAAAAGTGAGAGAGTTCCAGTAAAACATGTACTTCTGCTTTATTGATTATGCCAAGGCCTTTGACTGTGTGGATCACAAAAAACTGTGGAAATTTCTTAAAAATATGAAAATACTAGACGACCTGATCTGCCTTCTGAGAAATCTGTATGCAGGTCAAGAAACAACAGTGACAAATGGACATGGAACAACAGATTCGTTCCAGTTTAGGAAAGGACTACATTATGGCTGTATATTGTCACATTGCTTATTTAACCAATATGTGAAATGTTGGGCTGGATGAAGCACAATCTGGAATCAAGATTGCCAGGTGAAATATCAATAACGTCAGATATGCAGATGACACCACTCTTATGGAAGAAAGTGAAGAAGAACAAAAGAGCCTCTTGATGAAAGTGAAAGAGGAGACTGAAAAGATTGGCTTAAAACTCAACATTCAGAAAACTAAGATCACAGCATCTGGTCCCATCACTTCATGGCAAATAGGTGGGGAAACAATGGAAATAAGTGACAGAATTTTTGGGGGGAGAGGGCTCCAATATCACTGCAAATGGTGTCTGCAGCCATGAAATTAAAATCCGCTTGCTCCTTGGAGAAAAAATTATGACCAACCTAGACAGTATATTAAAAAAACAGAGATATTACTTTGCCGACAAAGATCCAACTTGTCAAAGTTATGGTTTTCCCAGTAGTCATGTATGTATGTGAGACTTGGACTATAAAGAAGGCTGAAAGCCAAAGAGTTGACGCTTTTGAACTGTGGTGTTGGAGAAGACCCTTGAGAGTCCCTTGGACTGCAAGGAGATCCAACCAGTCCATCCTAAAGGAAATCAGTCCTGAATATTCATTGGAAGGACTGATGCTAAAGATTATGGTAACAATAACCCTCTGTACGAGACAGCAAAAGAGACACTGATGTATAGATCAGTCTTATGGACTCTGTGGGAGAGGGAGAGGGTGGGGAGATTTGGGAGAATGGCATTGAAACATGTATAATATCATGTATGAAACGAGTCGCCAGTCCAGGTTCGATGCACGATACTGGATGCTTGGGGCTGGTGCACTGGGACGACCCAGAGGGATGGTATGGGGAGGGAGGAGGGTTCAGGATGGGGAACACAGGTATACCTGTGGCGGATTCATTTTGATATTTGGCAAAACTAATACAATATTGTAAAGTGTAAAAATAAAATAAAATTTAAAAATAAAAAAATTAAAAAAAAATTAAATATACCAAAATACAATTATAACCATGAACCTACACACATTTTAGATGTATTCAAATATTTTTCTATTTTCATTATTCACAATAAAATCTTTAAACAATTAAAAAAAAATAAAGATGAAACTCCAATACTTTGGCCACCTGATGCAAAGAACTGACTCATTGGAAAAGACCCTGATGCTGGGAAAGATTGAAGGCAGGAGAGGGGGACGACAGAGGATTAGAGGGTTGGATGTCATCACTGACTCCATGGCCATTAATTTGAGTAAGCTCCGGGAGTTAAATATGGACAGGGAATCCTCGCATGTTGCAGTCCATGTAGTCGCATAGAGTTGAACACGACTGAGTGACTGAACTGAACTGAGGTTTGTCATAGCTTTTCTTCCAAGGAGAAAGTGTCTTTTAATTTTGTAGCTACAGTGACCGTCTGTAGTGATTTTGGAGCCCAAGAAAATAAAGTCTGTCACTGTTTCCATTGTTTCCCCATCTACATGCCATGAAGTGATGGGACCTGATGCCACCATCTTAGTTTTATGAATGTTGAGTTTTAAGCCAGGTTTTTCACTCTCCTCTTCCCACTTCATCAAGAGGTTCTTTTTTTTAAAATTTATTTATTTTAATTGGAGGCTAATTACTTTACAATATTGTATTGGTTTTGCCATACATCAACATGAATCCGCCATGGGTGTCCATGTGTTCCCCATCCTGAACCCGTCTCCTACCTCCCTCCCCATACCATCCCTCTGGGTCATCCCAGTGCACCAGCACCGAGCATCCTGTATCATGCATCGAACCTGGACTGGCTATTCATTTCACATATGATAATATACATGTTTCAATGTCATTCTCCCAAATCATCCCACCCTTGCCCTCTCCCACAGAGTCCAAAAGACTGTTTTTACATCTGTGACTCTTTTGCTGTCTTGCATTTTGCTGTCTCGCATACAGGGTTATCATTACCATTTTTCTCAATTCCATATATATGCATTAGTATACTGTATTGGTGTTTTACTTTGTGGCATACTTCACTCTGTATAATAGGCTTCAGTTTGATCCACCTCATTACAACTGATTCAAATGTATTCTTTAATGACTGAGTAATACTACATTGTGTGTATGTACCACAGCTTTCTTATCCATTTGTCTGTCAATGGACGTCTAGGTTGCTTCCATGTCAGGCTATTATAAACAGTGTTGCAATGAACATTGGGGTACACTTGTCTCTATCGATTCTGGTTTCCTCGGTGTGTATGCCCAAAAGTAGGATTTCTGGGTCGTATGGCAGTTCTATTTCCAGTTTTTTAAGGAATATCCACACTGTTCTCCATAGTGGCTGTACTAGTTTGCATTCCCAACAACAGTGTAAGAGGGTTCCCTTTTCTCCATACCCTCTCCAGCACTTATTTTTTGTAGACTTTTGGATAGCAGCCATTCTGACTGGTGTGAAATGGTACCTCATTGTGGTTTTGATTTGCATTTCTCTGATAATGAGTGCTGTTGAGCATCTTTTCATGTGTTTGTTAGCCATCTGTATGTCTTCTTTGGAGAAATGTCTGTTTAGTTCTTTGGCCCACTTTTTGATTAGGTCGTTTATTTTTCTGGAATTGAGCTGCAGGAGTTGCTTGTATATTTTTGAGATTAATTCTTTGTCAGTTGCTTCCTTTGCTATTATTTTCTCCCATTCTGAAGGCTGTCTTTTCACCTTGCTTAGAGTTTCCTTTGTTGTGCAGAAGCTTTTAATTTTAATTAAGTCCCATTTGTTTATTTTTGCTTATATTTCCAATACTCTGGGAGGTGGGTCATAGAGGATCCTGCTATGATATATGTCGGAGACTGTTTTGCCTATGTTCTCCTCTAGGAGTTTTATAGTTTCTGGTCTTACGTTTAGATCTTTAATCCATTTTGAGTTTATTTTTGTATATGGTGTTAGAAAGTGTTCTAGTTTCAGTCTTTTACAGGTGGTTGACCAGTTTTCCCAATACCACTTGTTAAAGAGATTGTCTTCCTCCATTGTATATTCTTGCCTCCTTTGTCAAAGATAAGTTGCCCATAGGTGCATGGATTTATCTCTGGGCTTTCTATTTTGTTCCATTGATCTATATTTCTGTCTTTGTGCCAGTACCATACCATCTTGATGACTGTGGCTTTGTAGTAGAGCCTGAAGTCAGGCAAGTTGATTCCTCCAGTTTCATTCTTCTTTCTCAAGATTGCTTGGGCTATTAGAGGTTTTTTGTATTTCCATACAAATTTTGAGATTATTTGTTCTAGCTCTGTTAAAAATGCCGTTGGTAACTTGATAGGGTTTGCATTGAATCTATAGATTGCTTTGGGTAGTATACTCATTTTCACTGTACTGATTCTTTTGATCCATGAACATGGTATATTTCTCCATCTATTTGTGTCCTCTTTGATTTCTTTCACCAGTGTTTTATAGTTTTCTATATAAAGGTCTTTTGTTTCTTTAGATAGATATATTCCTAAGTATTTTATTATTTTCCTTGCAATGGTGAATGGAATTGTTTCCTAAATTTATCTCTATTTTCTCATTATTAGTGTATAGGAATGCAAGGGATTTCTGTGTGTTGGTTTTATATCCTGCCACTTTACTATATTCATTGATTAGCGCTAGCAATTCTCTGGTGAAGTTTTTATGGTTTTCTATGTAGAGGATCATGTCATTTGCAAACAGTGAGAATTTTACTTCTTCTTTTCCAATCTGGATTCCTTTTATTTCTTTTTCTGCTCTGATTGCTGTGGCCAAAACTTCCAAAACTATGTTGAATAGTAGTGGTGAGAGTGGACACCCTTATCCTGTTCCTGACTTTAGGGGAAATGCTTTCAAGTTTTCACCATTGAGGATAATGTTTGCTGTGGGTTTGTCATATATAGCTTTTATTATGTTGAGGTATGTTCCTTCTATGCCTGCTTTCTGGAGGGTTTTTTATCATAAACAGATGTTGAAATTTGTCAAAGGCTTTCTCTGCATCTATTGAGATAATCACATGGCTTTTATTTTTCAATTTGTTAATGTGGTATATTACATTGATTGATTTTTGGATATTGAAGAAACCTTGCATCCCTGGGATAAAGCCCACTTGGTCATGATGTATGATCTTTTTAATGTGTTGTTGGATTCTGATTGCTAGAATTTTTTAAGGAATTTTTGCATCTATGTTCATCAGTGATATTGATCTGTAGTTTTCTTTTTTTGTGGGATCTTTGTCAGGTTTTGGTATTAGGGTGATGGTGGCCTCATAGAGTGAGTTTGGAAGTTTACCTTTCTCTGCAATTTTCTGAAAAAGTTTGAGTAGGATAGGTGTTAGCTCTTCTTGAAGTTTTTGGTAGAATTCAGCTATGAAGCCGTCTGGACCTGGGCTTTTGTTTGCTGGAAGATTTCTGATTACAGTTTCAATTTCGGTGTTTCTGATGGGTCTGTTAAGCTTTTCTATTTCTTCCTGGTTCAGTTTTGGAAAATTGTACTTTTCTAAGAATTTGTCCATTTCTTCCAGGTTGTCCATTTTATTGGCATATAATTGCTGACAGTATTCTCTTATGATCCTTTGTATTTCTGTGTTGTCTGTTGTGATCTCTCCATTTTCATTTCTAATTTTATTGATTGGTTTTTTTCTCCCTTTGTTTCTTGATGAGTCTGGCTAATGGTTTGTTAATTTTATTTATCCTCTCAAAGAACCAGCTTTTGGCTTTGTTGATTTTTGCTATGGTTTATCTTGTTCCTTATGCATTTATTTCTGTCCTAATTTTTAAGATTTCTTTTCTTCCACTAACCCTAGGTTTCTTCATTTGTTCCTTTTCTAGTTGCTTTAGGTGTAGAGTGAGGTTATTTGACTTTTTTCTTGTTTCTTGAGGTATGCCTCTATTGCTATGAACCTTCACCTTAGCACTGCTTTTACAGTGTCCCACAGGTTTGGGGTTGTTGTGTTTTCATTTTCATTAGTTTCTATGCATATTTTGATTTCTTTTTTGATTTCTTCTGTAATTTACTGGTTATTCAGCAGCGTGTTGTTCAGCCTCCATATGTTGGAGTTTTTAATAGTTTTTCTCCTGTAATTATGTTCAAGCTGGTTTTAGAAAAGGCAGAGGAACCAGAGATCAAATTGCCAACATCTGCTGGATCATGGAAAAAGCAAGAGAGTTCCAGAAAAACATCTATTTCTGCTTTATCAACTATGCCAAAGCCTTTGACTGTGTGGATCACAATAAACTGTGGAAAATTCTTCAAGAGATGGGAATACCAGAACACCTGACCTGCCTCTTGAAAAACCTATATGCAGGTCAGGAAGCAACAGTTAGAACTGGACATGGAACAACAGACTGGTTCCAAATAGGAAAAGGAGTACGTCAAGGCTGTGTATTATCACCCTGCTTATTTAACTTATATGCAGAGTACATCATGAGAAATGCTGGGCTAGAAGAAACACAAGCTGGAATCAAGATTGCCGGTAGAAATATCAATAACCTCAGATATGCAGATGACACCACCCTTATGGCAGAAAGTGAAGAGGAACTCAAAAGCCTCTTGATGAAAGTGAAAGAGGAGAGTGAAAAAGTTGGCTTAAAGCTCAACATTCAGAAAATGAAGATCATGGCATCCGGTCCCATCACTTCATGGGAAATAGATGGGAAACAGTGGAAACAGTGTCAGACTTTATTTTTGGGCTCCAAAATCACTGCAGATGGTGACTGCAGCCTTGAAATTAAGAGACGCTTACTCCTTGGAAGGAAAGTTATGACCAACCTAGATAGCATATTCAAAATCAGAGACATTACTTTGCCAACAAAGGTCCATCTAGTCAAGGCTATGGTTTTTCCAGTGGCCATGTATGGATGTGAGAGTTGGACTGTAAAGAAAGCTGAGCACCTAAGAATTGATGCTTTTGAACTGTGGTGTTGGAGAAGACTCTTGAGAGTCCCTTGGACTGCGCAGAGATCCAACCTGTCCAGTCTGAAGGAGATCAGCCCTGGGATTTCCTTGGAGGGAATGATGCTGAAGCTGAAACTCCAATAGTTTGGCCACCTCATGCGAAGAGTTGACTCATTGGAAAAGACTCTAATGCTGGGAGGAATTGGAGGCAGGAGAAGGGGACAACAGAGGATGAGATGGCTGGATGGCATCACTGACTCGATGGATTTGAGTCTGAGTGAACTCCAGGAGTTGGTGATGGACAGGGAGGCCTGGCGTGCTGCAATTCATGGGGTCACAAAGAGTCAGACACGACTGAGCGACTAAACTGAACTGAACTTACTGCATTGTGGTCACAAAAGATGCTTGGAATGATTTCAATTTTTTTGAATTTACTAAGGCTAGATTTATGGCCCAGGGTGTGATCTATCTTGGAGAAGGTTCCGTGTATGCTTGAGAAAAAGGTGAAATTCATTGTTTTGGGGTGAAATGTCCTATATATATCAATTAGGTCTAACTGGTCTATTGTATCATTTAAAGTTTGTGTTCCCTTGTTAATTTTTTGTTTAGTTGATCTATCCATAGGTGTGAGTGGGGTATTAAAGTCTCCCACTATTATTGTGTTATTGTTAATTTCCCCTTTCAGGCATGTTAGCATTTGTCTTACATATTGTGGTGCTCCTATGTTGGGTACATATATATTTATAATTGTTATATCTTCCTCTTGGATTGAGCCTTTGATCATTGTGTACTGTCCTTCTTTGTCTGTTTTCACAGCCTTTGTTTTAAAGTCTATTTTATCTGATATGAGTATTGCTACTCATGCTTTCTTTTGGTCTCTATTTGCATGGAATATCTTTTTCAGGCCCTTCACTTTCAGTCTGTATGTGTCCCTTATTTTGAGGTGGGTCTCTTGTAGACAACATATATAGGGGTCTTGTTTTTGTATCCATTCAGCCAGTCTTTGTCTTTTGGTTGGAGCATTCAACCCATTTACATTTAAGGGAATTATTGAATATCTCATTTTAATTTTGATTTGCATTTCTCTAATAATTAGCAATGTTGAGCATCTTTTCATGTGTTTGTTAGCCATCTGCATGTCTTCTTTGGAGAAATTCTGTTTAAGTTTTTTCCCCTTTTGGATTGGGTTGTTTGTTTTTCTGGTATTGAGTTGTATGTGCTGCTTGTATATTTTGGAAATTAGGCAGACATATCTTTCCTTTTCTCCTTTGCCTTTCTCTTCTCTTCTTTTCTCAGCTATTTGTAACTGATAGGCATTTTGCCAATTTGCATTTCTTTTTCATGGGGATGGTTTTGATGACCACCTCCTGTACAATGTTTTGAGCCTAAGTCAATAGTTCTTCAGGCATTCTGTCTATCAAATCTAATCCCTTGAATCTATTTGTCACTTCTACTATATAATCATAAGGGATTTGATTTAGATCATATCTGGATGGCCTAATGGTTTCCTCTACTTTCTTCAATTTAACTTTGAATTTTTCAATAAGGAGTTCATGATCTGAGCCACAGTCAGCTCCTGGTCTTGTTTTTGCTGACTGGATAGAGGGTCTCCATCTTCGGCTGCAAAGAATATAATCAATCTGATTTTGGTATTGACCATCTGGTGATGTCCATGTGTAGAGTCATTTCATGTGTTGTTGGAAGTGCGTGTTTGCTATGACCAGTGTGTTACCTTAGAAAAACTCTGTTAGCGTTTGCCCTGCTTCATTTTGTACTCCAAGGCTAAATTTGCCTGTTCCTCCAGGTATCTCTTGACTTCCTACTTTTGCATTCCAGTCCCCTATGATGAAAAGGACATCTTTTTTTATGTTAGTTCTATAAGGTCTTGTAGGTCTTCATATAATCATTCAACTTCAGCTTCTTTGGGCTTAGTAGTTGGAGTATAGATTTAGATTAGATAGTGAATGGTTTGTCTTGGAAATGAACAGAGTTCATGTGTCATTTTTGAGATTACACCCAAGTACTGTATTTTGTACTCTTTTGTTGACTATGAGAGCTACTCCATTTCTTCTAAGGGATTCTTGCCCACAGTAGTAGATGTAATGGTCACCTTAATTAAATTTGCCCATTCCTGTCCATTTTAGTTCACTGATTCCTAACATGTCAATGTTCACTCTTGCCATGAAAGGCAAGCTACAGTTTCACTCACAGCTAATGTTGATGGCACAAGTTCTGGTTCCCTGTTGGATTCAATCCTATCTAACCTTTTGAAAAAAATGATCCAGTAATGTTTGAGCGGTAGGTCTTTTTTTTTTTTTTCTCATAGATAGCACTGTAGCACTGGATTCCATTCTAAATAGCTGCTGAAACCTTCATGTACCATTTTACATTTGAGTCCTGTTCCTCAAACACTTACAGTGCCTCCTTAAATAAAGAAAAATCTCCTTGCATTTCCTGTGCTGTGAATCTCTTTGGTTCTTCAGTACTTCTTTTTCTGTCTCTTTCCGTCTTTTCTCTACGTCTTCAATTCCATCAGGTCTTCATTAGTAAGCTCCTTGTGTTGCATAGCAACAGTATTGTATGTTAAAGTACACAAAAGTACAACCACTTGTAGATGCTCCCATGACAATGTTCACTAGACACGTGAACTAACTTACATGATTGGACATGTGCACACACATTTGCATCTCTGAAAGTTCACAAATTGAAGATTTGTATGTACAGAATTTACTGTATTTATGCTTTTATTTTACATAAAGAATGATGTGCTGAATGATCTCCAAATCTAACTATTCTGAACTAGAGCATGTCTAGCTGTTGGATCTATATGACAAATATATGAATTTCACCATTTCCACCAGCCAATATGAAATACAAGGAAAAACTAAACAGGGGCTAAGGTTGAAAACTTTAATCTATATAGCAATTGTTCTTAACTTTTGGAAGATTTTGGATCCTTAGAGAATTTGATCAAAGCTAAAGATTCTGAAAAATTTACATATGCATATACACATGGAGTTTTCACATGCAATTTCTAGAGATTCACAGATTTGAAAAATCCTCTTTCTTAGTTCATTTTGGCTTTCAGCATGGTGCTTCCTATCCTGGCTAAAGATATAACATTCTTACCTGAATGGCTAGTTGGGTTGCCTTCCAGAGACATGGTCCTTGCTTTCTCTGTTCCTCAGGTACTATGTGGATGAAGTGTGAATAGTGACACAGCTCAGGTTCACTTGGGGTCCTTGGGAAACTGACATATTGCCACAAGTAGTATCCCTGTCTTGGAGGCTAATGTGCCAGCTCATGTATAACAATAACATAGTAAAAATAACAGAACAAGAACTCCCCAAACTGTTTTTATCCAGCACATTGACAGACATGCAAAACCTGAGGGGAGGTGTAACTATTTTTTGCTTTTCTACATTAATTTTTCTTCCTGATTTCAATTAGCCAAACTTGAATGGAGACATTACAGACAGTTCAACCCCACCTCAGAGCTGTGCAGACAGCATTTGCTGCCAAACTGTCTATCACCAAGACAACTAGGCCAATGTGCTTTGCTCTGAGTAAATACCTTGTCTGAGCCAGTTGCAGAAGGAGCCTCTTTGCAGTGACTTCCCATCAGGTCAAAATTGTTACTCTTAGCAATCCAAAATATTTTTTAAAGTACCTGGGGTATATATAATCATTGTTATTTTAAAATAACCTTTCATGCTGATTAACAGGAAGTTTATTTTCAGAGATAGTCTCACATTACTGCTGATTGATGTAAGGGATCTCAAGGTCTGAAGTTCCTCTATTTGTGAGTCATTATTATTTTTTTCATTCGCGTTAATCATAACTTTCTTCCAACATCTTCTAAGCCACAAATTCCCCTGAAGTGGTCATCAGTAATATAGCAAACTTCTGTCTCTAGTCTCTTCTCTTAAAAACATTTTGAATAAGAGATGATAAAAAGTAAGATGGCTGACATTGTTACCTCAAAAGAAAAACTGAGGAGATGGGTTAACTTTCTGGACACAGTGGCATTACCAAATTTTTGATAGGTTCAGATATACATAAATGAATGAAAAGTAAAAAACTCAAAAAAAATTTCTTTAGTCTCAGCATTAAAGTGTTTTTGTTTTGGTCCTTGGGGACCCAACAGAGGTGCCAAATTATTCTACTCCTCTCACCCAAATTTCATTACTGCTTATCTACTCTCAGAAAACTTCTGAGCAGCCCTTCACAAACAGCCCCTGTTTGTTGGTCTCCTTGGTGGCAGGTGTCTGCTAATCAAAGACTTAAGAAAGTGTGGGGTTTAGGAGCCAGCCCTGACTGGAAGGAAAACTTTCCATTCAGCTTTGGGCAACAATATTGGAGTTTTTTTAATGTTGTAATCAACTCTGTGCCAAATGGGGCCCAACCTCTCCCTTCACAGCCCCAGGAATCCAAAAAAAAGAAGTGTTTTCAATTCTTTTCAGAATGTCTGCTCTCTCACACTGCAGACCAAATAAAAACAGTCTGGACCAATTGTGCCTCCCCTACCCCCATCTACTGTGCAATCTGCCTGGGAGAAACTCAGGAAAGTTGACCTCAGGCCAGTACTGGCCTTCTGTAGAGGCAGAAAAATTCCCTCACCTTCCTTCCATGGACTTTTCTGGACACCTCCCAGAGCCTCTATCCCAGATATCCCACAGAGAGAGGCAGCTGTGAGAGTCAAGGCAGGGCCCGAGATGATATAGCTGAGATAAGACCTAAAAGGTTCTAATATCTATGTTGTTATGGTCTGTATGCATACTACTTTGTTAGTTACATTTTTTATTATTAGGTAGACTATGAGGAAAAGTGGAAGGAGTTGCTTGGGAGTTGAAATGATTAGGAATTGAACCTCACTGCTTACTAAC
This sequence comes from Bos javanicus, assembly GCF_032452875.1. Classification (NCBI taxonomy): domain Eukaryota; kingdom Metazoa; phylum Chordata; class Mammalia; order Artiodactyla; family Bovidae; genus Bos; species Bos javanicus. The sequence goes on along the minus strand of NC_083897.1, from coordinate 77,089,807 downwards.
TATAACCTTAGGCAACTTATTTTACAGACTAAGGCTCTCATCCAGTGCTCCCACTGATCAGCCCTATGACCTTGGTCAGATCCCTACCCCCAACCTTGGTCTTCCCAGAACAAAAATGAAGTTGCACTAGAAAATCTCTAAGGACCTTTTCAAGTCTAGTAGTTTAAATCACACTTCTGGGATCTTGAATTAAGAAAATATCCAACTGAGATTAGACACTTGGAATTTACTGTCCACCGCATCTTCAGCCACCACCAACTTCAGTTGGCTTTGGCTATAGCTCCCCAAACCATTCTCCTGGGGGAGGGTCTTCTTGACCCAAGAACAAGAAGGAGGAGTAGGTAAGGACAGGTCCACAAAAATGTCTAGCTGGCCATGCTCAAAGTAAAAGCAGCTTGAAACTATGTTTACAGTTCAGAACTAGCTTATGGGCTAATAATAAGGTAATACCAACATTTCCCTAAAAATCTTACCAAGCAAAGCTTGTCAGATAGCTGAGGACATTGTTCAAAACCACCATAGTCAAGGCTCAGACCAGGGATACAGTTAATGCATCCTGAGCATATAAAGGGAAGAGTAAGTGGTCCAGTCCAGGGGAATCATGGAACATGAGGCTGGGAAAGTTTTTTGACACATAACTATAGAAGGAAACACCTCTAAGAACCCAGTAAAAGGACACAAGGACAGAAATCCCTTTCAAGCTGGGAGCATTATCAACTATGCACCAGAGGAGATGACATCAAAGGCCTGCATAAACCACCAACAAATAATGGAATGAGGATACTTAGAAACCAAAACTTACAGAACTAAATTAACAAAAGTTTAAAAAGCAATCATGAAATTTTAGATTCTGTCATAGCTTCTTTAGGAAAACAGTTGGGAGGGTGGAATGGGATAGTGATGTTGAAAAGAATTCCATGAAACTTATGTTGTTGTTGTTGTTCTTAAGATATAATCATTACCACTTAAAGCTGTTGGGGATAGGAATAGGAGGAACACTATAGTGGAATTCTAAGCAATATGATGCTTATAGTAGACATACAGACTATTTCCATACTGAAATATTTTAGTTTGAATTTATTAAAATAAAACTAAATAAATAAACCTCAAATAAAGCTAAAGTAAGGACAAGGCTAAACACAAACTTACATTTTTGTGTTCATGACGCTAAATAAACCCATTTTAGTGAATTCCCCCTTTTTAACTCATTGGTTGGTATTGCATGGATGCAGCCAGCATCTAATATGCTTTCAATTGTATCCTCCGCCCTCAAGACCCTGGGGGTCTGAAATCTCAGCCAACTTTGCAATTTAATCCAAAACCCAAAAGCAGTTCAGATTCCAAGTAACCTGTTACCCTCTGCTAGCAAAACATCACTCATGGTTTAAAAAATACCATTTTTAATAACCTCTTTTCAGTTTCCTGGCAGGCCCCCAGCTTCACTTCAAAGTTGATTTTCCCCAGTGAGAGTACAGCTGGAAGAATGCAAAAGTGCACTGCACCATGCCCCCACTATCCCAGGCTGTGAAGGTCCAGCTCTAAGGCAACAAAGAAGGCTGGAGTGAGAAGGTGGGTAGGGGGAGGGGATGGCTATGGATCAGAAGCAACTGGCCTAAATTCAGGCCTTCCCAGAGACAAAACAATCTATCACCATCAAGAGTGAACAACTGGAGAAACATAATCCAAATTAAATTTTGGATTATATCATTTCGGTTTATTTTTAAATAAATTTGATAAAAAGAAACCACTGTAATTTGTGTTGCCTCTTAAATGCCCTGTGTGTTTTATTTTAGTGACCCATTCTTCAGATGTCACTCAAACAGATGCCAAGAAAACAATCTATGAAGAGAGGAAGTAGAGGCAGGAGTAAGGGCAAGGAAACAGAACTTCATCTTTGGAGACCTAGGGTCCCTTAAGTACCCATCGAATTCCCCTTAAACTCCAAGACAGTAGCCTTGAAGCCCTAGATTTACTCTTGTTATTTCTTGCCCAGGACTAGTGAAGTTAGGGTTGCCAATAAAATGACCACTTTGCTCAAAATGTTGCATTTAAAATCCAAGTCTTCTTGAAACAGCACAGTAGGATTTTGGCCAGAAAGTGCTTTCTAGTACAAATACTAGTGCACTTTTACAAGGCAGGTAAAGCCCAAAATTATGTTGCTAATTAATTTTATATTTCCTTCAACTACCTAGAACCAACTGCAGCCCAACATTCCCCAACTGGGATTTTGCCAAGAATTCAGATAACGCCATTTATGGATCATGCCAACAGCTGAGGTCATATTTTCTGTCTAAAGGGGAAAAAAGAAAGAAAAATAAATAGGGAAGGATTCATGGAAAGTGCATATTAGAAGATAGGGTCAGAAGGGGGAGGAAAGAGACAAGAGGTAAAAATCTTTATATAGCAATCAACCCTAGACAGACACACACACTAAATGAGGGCCTGGAAGTTTTGAGTTTATATTATTTGCAAGTAAAAGTGAAAAAAATAGGAGAATGAAGTGATTGTAGGGAATTTTAGAGAACCAACAATTTGCTCTCAAAAAAATAACCTTCTTCCCTTCAAAATGTAAAGAACATAAAAAGGGAAAGCCCTGATGCCTTGTACCATGGCTGGCACAAATATTCTCTGTCATGTGCATGCCAGGAATGTGAATTGCTTGCTAATTTATTTGGGGTTCTGTAATTATCAGCCTTTTTTCCTCAGAATGAACTGTCATTACAAGGACTAGAAAAAACCTCTACAAGTACAGTATCCTAAACATTAGAGCTAGAAAGGAACTTGGATCTCATCTTATCTGATTTTTCCCATTCGAGGGATAAGAAAAATGAAGAAAAGGAAGAGGAAGCTTGGCCAAATGTTAGCCAGTAAATTATCAGCAGAGTCAAAAATAGAACCCAGATCTAATGGGGCAGTACCTAAATATCAGTTTATAATGAACATTTCACGTGTCCAAGGGAAAAATGAGAAAAACAAGGATTACATAATGATTGCTTTATAAAGTTGAAACAAATTGGTTTATGATCAATGCCTCATCCCGTCTTTTGTTGTGGTAACTTCAAGTTAGCATAAAGCCCTGATTTAACAGGCAATAGCTCTTCCACTATTTATTTATATTTTTCATTTGTGGCTTAATTCAAATTTTCATCATGAGAAAAAAAACACAGATACTCAAAATTTGTGAGGTAGGTACATTGTATAGAAGAAGCTAAAAGAAGTTAACTGACTTTCCCAAGATAACTTGGTTGATATGGGATTGTTCCAGGAATAAATCTTAGAACTTCATTCTAGATCTCATAATCCTTCTTTATCCCTTCACGAATCACATAAGACATGCCATGCAGGGCCACCCAAGATAGACAGGTCATAGTGAAGACTTCCAACAAAATGGCCCACTAGAGGAGGGAATGGCAAACCACTCAGTATTCTTGTCACAAAAACCCCACGAACATCATGAAAAGGCAAAAAGATATGACATGGGAAGATTAGACGAAACAACAAAAGACTCTGAAATGCAGTACTTGGGTGCAACCTCAAAAGTAACAGAATGATCTTGGTTCATTTCCGAGGAAAACCATTCAGCATCACAGTAACCCAAGTCTATGCCCCAACCAATACTGCCAAAGAAGCCAAAATTGATCAGTTCTATGAGGATCTATCTACAAGACCTTCTAGAATTAACATCAAAAAGATGTCCTTTTCATCATAGGAGATTGGAATGCAAAAGTAAGAAGTTAAGATATACCTGGAGTAACAGGCAAGTTTGGCCTTGGAGCACAAAATGAAGTAAGGCAAAGGCTAACAGATTTGTCAAGAGGAAACACTGGTCATAGCAAACAGCCTCTTCAACAACAGAAGAGATGATGTCTATGCATGGACATCACCAGGTGGTCAATACCAAAATCAGATTGACTATATTCTTTGCAGCCAAAGATGGAGAAGCTCTATAGAGTCAGCAAAAAACAAGACTGGGAGCTGTTTGTGGCTCAGACCATGAGCTCCTTATTGCAAAACTCAAGCTTAAATTGAAGAAATTAGGGAAAACCACTAGGCCATTCAGATATGACCTAAACCAAATCCCTTCTGCTTACACAGTGGAGGTGATAAATAGATTCAAGGAATTAGATCTGGAAGACAAAGTGCCTGAAAAACTATGGACGGTGGTTCATAACATTGTACAGGAGGCAATAACTAAAACCATCCCCAAGAAAAAGAATACGAGAATGCAAAGTGGTTGTCTAAGGAGGCTTTACAAAAAGCTGAGGAAAGAAGAGAAGTGAAAGGCAAGGGAGAAAGGGAAAGATGTATTCAACTGAGTTGGATAGAGTTACAGAGAATAGCAGGGAAAGAAAAGAAGGCTTTCTTAAATGGATGATGCAAAAAATAGAGGAAAACAATAGAATGGGAAAGATTAGAGATCTCTTCAAGAAAATTGAAGATACCAAGGGAACATTTCATGCAAGGATATACACAATAAAGGACAGAAATATAAGGACCTAACAGAAGCACAATAGTTTAAGAAGAGGTATACAAGAATACATAGAATTGTACAAAAAATATCTTAATGACCCAGATAATCATGATGATGTGGTCACTCACCTAGAACTGAACATCCTAGAAAGTTAAGTCAAGTGGACCTTAAGAAGCATTACTGTAAACAAAGCTAGTGTAGGTGATGGAATTCAGGCTGAGCTATTTCAAATCCAAATTTGAAAAATCCAAAAATGCTGCTGTTAAAGTGCTGCACTCAGTATGTCAGCAAATTTGGAAAACTCAGCAGTGGCCACAGGACTAGAAAAAGTCAGTTTTCATTCCAACCCCAAAGAAGGGAAATGCAAAAGAAAGTTCAAACTGCTGTACAATTGCGTTCATTTCACATGCTAGCAAGATTATGCTCAAAATCCTTCAAGCTAGGCTTCAACAGTACATGAACTTATAGATATACAAGTTGAATTTAGAAAGGGCAAAGGAACCAGAGCTCAAACTGCCAACATATGTTGGATCACAGAGAAAGCAAGGGAATTCCAGAAAAACATCTACTTCTGCTTCATCGACTATACTAAAGCATTTGACTGTGTGGATCACAACAAATTGGAAAATTCTTAAAGAGATGGGAATATCAGACCACTTTATCTGTTTCTTGAGAAACCTGTATGTGGGTCAAGAAGTAACAATTGAACTGGACATGGAACAATTGACTGGTTCAGAATTGGGAAAGGAGTACATCAAGGTTGTATATTGTCACCCTGCTTATTTAACTTATATGCAGAGTACATCATGTGAAATGCTAGACTGGATGAATCACAATCTGGAATCAAGTTTGCTAGGAGAAATATCAGCAACCTCATGTATGCAGATCATGCTACTCTAATGGCAGAAAGTGAAGAGAAACTAAAGAGTCTCTTGATGAGGTTGAAAGAGAAGAGGGTAAAAACTGGCTTGAAACTCAACATTAAAAAAACTAAGATCTTTCTTTATAGCTTAGTAACATTCCATTGTATATATGTACTGCAATTTCTGTATCTATTCATCTGTCGATGAACATCTAAGTTGCTTCCATGTCCTAGAAGTGCTCTGTGACCACCTAGAGGAGTGGGATGGGGAGGGAGATGGGAGGGGGTTCCAAAGGGAGGGGACATATGTATACCTGTGACTGATTCATGTTGATGTATGGCAGAAAGCAACACAACATTTCAAAGCAATTACCTTCCAATAAAAAAACTAAGATCATGGCATCTAGTCCTATCGCTTTCTGGCAAATAGGGAAAAAGTGGAATCAGTGACAGATTTTATTTTCTTGGGCTCGCAAATCACTGTGGATGGTGACTACAGCCACAAATTAAAAGCTGATTGCTCCTTGGAAGAATAGTTATGACAAACCTTATACATCATATTAAAGAGTAAAGACATCACTTTACAACAAAGGTCTGTATAGTCAAAGCTATGGTATTTTCAGTAGTCATGTAAGGATGTGAGAGTTGGACCATAAAGAAGGCTGAGTGCCAAAGAATTGATGCTTTCAAATTGTGGTGCTAGAGAAGACTCTTTAGAGTCCCTTGGACTGTAAGGAGATCAAACCAGTCCATCCTAAAGGAAATCAACCCTGATTATTCATTGGAAGGACTGATGCTGAAGCTGAAGCTCTAGTACTTTGGCTACTTGGTGTGAAGAGCTGACTCATTGGAAAAGACCCTGATGCTGGGAAAGATTGAAGGCAAAAGGAGAAGAGTTCAGCAGAGGATGAGATGGTTAGATAGCATCCTCAACTCAATGGACATGAATTTTAGAAAACTCTGTGAGACAGTGAAGGACAGGGTAGCTTGGCATGCTGGGGTCTATAGGGTCACAAAAAGCTGGACACAACTTAGTACTGAACAGCAACAAAAATCCTTCTTTGAGCCTACATTTCTATCCTGTATGCATCTTAACTGAAATTTTGGATATGACCTGTCAGCTTGTCAAAGATTTTACGGTATGCCTCACCTGTCCCCAAAGTGCCCAGCATCACCGTTGTAGGTGCCAGGTACAAGAAGCACCAGGCTCCAGGACCCAGAGGAATTAAAAGGTTACTGAGACTATAAAAGCCTCGGACTCCTGGATACTCATTGTAGGTGCCCCAACAGTCCCATCATTGTAGCCATCTCTTGCTACCACTTTTAGCCATATAAAGGCAAGAGAATTGAACTAGTGTATCAAAATGCACAGTTAAGCAGCATCATCATCTTTATCATTGCCAAATTTTCAGTGATCCTCCTTGAGATGACTTGACTTACAGATTATTTAGGTTAACTGTTTCATCCTAGACACCATAACTTTCCACCACTCAATCAAGACCTGCCCTGATAATACAAATAGATTTTAACATCAGCCTAAAGCCAAAGAATTTTAAATGTAGAGCAAAAATAATCCAAAATATACTCCAATGTCAAACACAAGTGCCTTTGAGACTCCTGCTATTTGGAATAGTAACTGCTTGGAATGATCTTTGGGATTCTGGATGTTTGGGGCAATCCCCATCTCTGCATCCCTTTATGTAAGTGGGCAAGAATCACATGGTTTTTTAAAGCAGATGGCAAAACCTGACTTCTGCCTGTTTGTTAGGTTAATGGCTAGCAACTTCCAGGGCTCTAACTCAGCACAGTGCTAGGAGGAACTACATAGTAGTCACTTAGCTGAGGTGCAGATAGAATCTGCCATCATTTATAATAAATAACCTTTGAAAAGAAAACCAGTATCTCTATCTGGATAGGCACACCCCAGTACAGATCTCAGACCAATGCTTCAATAAATGTTCATCTCTCAGACTTTGGTAGAACAAAACAGCGCTCAGAGATTTTGGATAAAAGCTAGCTTTCAAGATTCACATGGGAAAAGTTAATATTGTGGTGAAGAGCCACTTAAAGGCCTGTCTGCCTATATTACAATAACATGCCCTTTTCATTCCCTCAACAGCTCTCAAAGGGCACTGTGGACAGCCACATTTTGTGAGTATTTCTCCCAGTCCTCACACCTACCCACAAAAAGCAAATTCCTTTTTATGTCTCTCAAACTTTGTTATTTATAGTAATAGATATTAGAGTTTTCCCTTTCCTTTAAGCGTTTTTCTGCTTTTCTTTCTTTTGTGCTTTGTATCCTTTGAGATTTTTTTTCTTTTTATCCTTTCTAATGTTTGGGTATGGAGAAAACGATGGCACCCCACTCTAGTACTCTTGCCTGGAAAATCCCATGGACAGAGGAGCCTGGTAGGCTGCAGTCCATGGGGTCGCGAAGAGTCGGGCACGACTGAGCGACTTTACTTTCACTTTTACTTTCATGCATTGGAGAAAGAAATGGCAACCCACTCCAGTGTTCTTGCCTGGAGAATCCCAGGGATGGGGGAGCCTGGTGGACTGCCATCTATGGGGTCGCACACAGTTGGACACTACTGAAGCGACTTAGCAGCAGCAGCAGCAGCAGCAGCAGCAATGTTTGGCTATTTTTTTCTTTGCTGTTTTTGTTGCTGCTACTGATTCTATTATTCCCTTTCCTTCTTTCCATTGCTTTTCCTTTATGTTGTGCTTTGAGGAAATTTCCTTTTCTGTTTGGGGGGTTTTAATTTGTTTTGTTTTGTTTTGTTTTCAGATTTTCCTTGTGTCTTTTTTATTTTGTTGTTTTGTGTTTTATGGGGTTTTGGTGTGTTTGGTGTATTTCTTCCTTTTTTGTTTGGCTTTTTTTTTCCTTTTCCAGGTTTTCTCTTTTTACCTGCTTTCTCTGTTCTGTTAACATGTTTTTCTATTTTTTGTTTTTTTCTTTTCCATTTTTTTTTTCTTTCTTTAGGTTTTATTATGTTTTCATTTTTCTTTTGGGGATTTTTTGAGGTGCTTTTTAGATTTTTTTAGAATTTAGGTCTTTTTCTTTTAAAGCTTTCCTTTTTTTCTTTATTGTTTCTTTAAAAATTCTATGTTAATTTCTTCTGTACAGCAAAGTGACTCAGTTATACATATATATTATTTTTAGTATTCTTTTACTATATTTTTTCTTTTTAAAAATCTTATCTTCTCTTTATTTTTCACTTTTTGCCTCTTGTCTTTTTTTTAACATTTTAGTAATATTTTAACTGTCAAATCAGTTTAGATTTATAGAAAACTTACAAAGATAGTGCAAAGTGTTCCCATTTACTCAACCCCCAGTTTTCCCTATATTAACATCTTTCATTAGTATGGTACATTTGTTACAATGAATGAACTAATTCTAATATGTTATTATTAACTAAAGTCCACACTTTATTCACATTTCCTTAGTTTTTACCTAATGTCCTTTTTCTGTTCCAACATCCCATCTATTATATATCTATATTACATCCAACTGTTGTGTCTTCTTGGGTTCCTCTTGGCTCTGATAGTATTCCAGATTTGCTTTTTGATGATCTTAATGGTTTTGAGGTATTGGTAAGGTATTTTATAGAATGCTCCTCAGTTGAGATTTTTCCAATTGTTTTCTCATGACTAGTCTGGGGTAATGTGTTTCGGAGAGGAAGACCACAGAGGTGAAGTGCTTTTCTCATCACATCAAAAAAGCACCCAGTATCAACATGACTTATGGCTACTGAAGCTAACCTGATCACCCGGCTAAGGTATGTTTGCCAAATTTCAACACTATAAAGTTATTTTTCTCTCCTTTCCATGTTGTATTTTTTTATATCAGGTCATTAAGCCCTGTCTATATTTAACATGGGAGAGATTAAGTTCCATCTCCTGGACAAGGTGAAAGTGAAGTGAAGTCGCTCAGTCGTGTCTGACTCTTTGCGACTCATGGACTGTAGCCCACCAAACTCCTCCATCCATGGGATTCTCCAGGCAAGAATACTGGAGTGGGTTGCCATTTCCATCTCCAGGGGATCTTCCCGACCCAGGGATTGAACCCAGGTCTCCTGCATTGCAGGGAGACGCTTTAACCTCTGCGCCACCAGGGAAGCCCTTAAATATAAGAATACAGTCTCTCAGAAAACCTCCTATAGAGACACAGAACTTCAGATCCAAGTACTAACATCAAAGATTTCAAAGGGAGGAAAGGAAGCCAGGTTGAAAGAAGAAGGGGGAGGAGGCGGGAGAAGGGAGCAAAAGGGGTGACCTTACAGACGTCTCCTGCCACCTACAGATACCCAGGACAAGATACCCTGGACAAGGTACACATACCCAAATAAATTATTTGCAGCACAATATCACATTACTTATTGTGTTGCTCCAATTATTCTAGCTTTGGCCATTGAGAGTTCTTTCAGGTTTGTTCCTGCATTCCTTTGACATGCTCCCTTTATTTTTGTTTTACCACTTGTTTAATATTCTAATATTACCTCTTCCTCTTTTACATTTGCTTCAGTCTCCTTTTCTTTTTTTAAAAAACATGTTCATTGATTATTCTTTTTTTTTTTTTGGTTGCACTGGGTCTTCGTTGCTGTGCACAGGCTTTTCTCTAGTTGCAGCTAGCAGAGGCTACTCTTTATTCTGGTGCATGGGCTTCTCATTGCAGTGGTTTCTCTTGTCATGGAGCATAGGCTGTAGGCACACTGGTTCAGTAGCTGTAGCACACAGGCTCAGTAGTTGTGTGTCTCACAGGCTTAATTGCTCTGCAGCATGTGGAATCTTCCCAGACCAGGGGTCGAACCTGTGTCTCCTGTATTGGCAGATGAATTCTTATCCACTGAGCCACCAGGGAAATCCCTTCAGTTTCCTTTTTATTTCTATTTTCATTTTACCCCTATTTTCCCCTCCCCGTTTTTCTTTCCTGTTAGCTTTAAATATTTTCTCCTTCCCTCCTTATTCTTTTTTTCCTTTACATCTATGATTTTAAAGTAATTTTTTCCTTTTCGAATATTTCTTACATTTTTGCCTTTATTAAAATTTTTCTTTATTAAAATTTTTCAATATATTGATGAAGAGTTTACTGTAACTAGTAAAACAGTGTTCTTATTGTTCAATTGCTAAGTCACGTCTGACACTGCAGTTCCATGAACTGCAGCACGCCAGGCTTCCTTGTCCTTCACTATCTCCCCAAGTTTGCTCACATTCATGTCCGTTGAGTTCATGATGCCATCCAGCCATCTCATCCTCTGTTGCCCCCTTTTTCTCTTAATCTTTGCAAGCATCAGGGTCTTTTCCAGTTAGTCAGCTCTTCACATCAGGTGGCCAAAGTATTGGAGCTTCAGTTTCAGCAACAATCTTTCCAATGAATACTCAGGGTTGATTTCCTTTGGGATTGACTGGTTTGATCTCCTTGCAGTTCAAGGGACTCTCAAGAGTCTTCTCTAGGACCACAATTCAAAAGCATCAATTCTTCAGCACTCAGCCTTTATGATCCAACTCTCACATCCATATATGACTACTAGAAAAACCATAGCTTTGACTATATGAACCTTTGTTGGCAAAGTAATGTCTCTGTTTTGTAATATGCTGTATAGATTTATCATAGCTTCTCTTCCAAGGAGCAAGCGTCTTTTAATTTTGTGGCTGCAGTCACTGTCTGTGGTGATTTTGGAACCAAAGAAAATAAAGTCTGTCACTATTTCCATTTTGTCCCTATCTACTTGCCATGAAGTGACGGGACCAGTTGCCATGATCTTAGTTTTTTGAATGTTGAGTTTTAAGCCAGCTTTTTAAGATGCAAAAAGAATATACCCTCTTTCCTACCCTCTCAGCCTCATTGCCAATATCTTGGGTCAACTACTAGATTTCATACACCACTGTAAAACTCTGTGCTCCCTGACAGGAATGACCAGAGGACCTTGTGTGGTAACTCTTGAGGTTCTGACATGTGTGTGTGTGTGTGTGTGTGTGTGTGTGTGTGTGTGTTTTAGTTGCTCACCAACCCTATGGACTGTTGCCCTCCAGGCTCTTCTGTCCACGGAATTCTCCAGGCAAGAATACTGGAGTGGGTAGCCATTCCATTCTTCAGGGGAACTTCCTGACCAAGGGATCAAACCTGGGTCTCCTGCACTGCAGGCAGATTCTTTACCATCTGAGGATAGCTTCCTTTAAAATTCAATTCTCCCAAAAGTCATAGCCTTTAAACTGGAGATTCTCTGGAATACCAAAGCAGTAATCAGACATTTGATGCCTTTCTTAACTAGAAGCATCCACAGTAAAAATCATTTTGGCTGGCTATGTCTAGAGAGAGATTCCTTGGTGGGCTTAGATGGTAAAGAATCTTCCAGGATTGTGGGAGACCTGGGTTCGATCCCTGGGTTGGGAAGATCCCCTGAAGGAAGGCATAGCAACCCACTCCAGCATTCTTGTCTAGAGAATCCCCAAGGACAGAGGAGCCTGGCAGGCTACATACAGTCCACGGGATTCAAAGAGTCAGACACAGCTAAGTGACTAAGCATAGCACGTAGCACAGCATGACTACAAAGTCCTTCTCCAGGATCTTCTAGCTCCTAGTGTCAGAGCAATGTGTATATGTGTTTATACACAATCCTAAGGTCTCTGCCCTCAAACTCAGGGAGCTATTGGGAACCAGGAAGAAGAAATGTGCCAGAACCTAGGGAACTTGAGAAGAAAAGCCTTGTCAGAAATGAGATATTCATGTAAATAGAAGGCACCAGAAAGACATAAGAAGCTTTATAACTCAGTATTAAGAACAGGGTTAGCTTACTTGGAGATCTCATTCTGTCTTCACTTTCTTATCAAAACTGTTTTTTCTCTGTCTGGGTATGTTTTCTGGAAAGTTGACATTTCTAGCCTAAGCACATGTGCAGTCAAGCTGACAGGTAAAGCTGGGTTCCTAAATTCCTTTGCTTTTTTTGCATTCCAGTTTCCCTGGGTAGAAATGGCAATAATCCTAGAGCCTTTCCTAACAAGTCTTGACAAATTCAGCAGTTAAGAGCTTATTTCAAGTATAATGCTGAATGGGGGCTGGAGGTGAGTGAGAGAAGAATGGGGTGAATTAGATGACCTCAGAGCCTCCCTATGAAGACATGACTCAGTCAGCTGAGGGCTTTTGTAGTTGCTATCAGTTGAGGTTGACACCAGGGGCCAAGCAGACTCTGTGAGATAGATAAAACTGTATTTTTAGAGCTGGGGAGAGGAGAGATTATCACTCTAGATCCAACCAGAACCTTCTACTGCTCTCTTTCATTATCATGCATCTACTTATAAGAGGGGCTAAAGACCATTCCACTAAAAACATGTCTCATCTTTCCAGTAAGAGAGCCCTTTCAACCAAGCCTGATATGGAATGGTGTTCCAACTCTTAGGGCACTGGCCTGGAGCACAGTTTGCTGACTAGTAGAGATCCCACTATACAGTGTCAGAGAGTTATTTTTTCCATCTTTTGCTTTCCATTGTATATCAGCCAAGGTCTGATATTGGCACTGGGACTTGAGGCCATGTGACTTTATGTTCCTTAAATATGGTATTAATTTTTACCAGGAGAAAGGAAAGTGATTAATTGAAATCAGGGACTTAAAGTAACAAGAGGGATAGAGTTTTGCCTTAGAGCAAAGCATAAGGGCTTGATTTTCTCAGATTTCTCAATGTGACTCAGGTCAGCCATAATTAGTTTGGGGTGGGGGTGACACAAATGCATGAGGTGAAGCCTTCAACCCAAGACCTGGAACTGTAAGAATTCACTAGTTCACAAAAATAGTGGCTTTAAATGGTCCACATGTTGGAGGCATTTCCTATGTAGCTGTAATCTTCAAAGTGATCAGACTGAGCAAGCTAACTCTGAGAGGTAACCTCAAAGGGCAAAGGTAATATTGAGATGTGGACAGAGGGGTGGGGAGATATCAAGGGAAGCTCCATAAGAATGATGAACTTTCTGTGTTGTTGGTCCTTTCCTAGTCTAAGGCATGGGATAGTGTGGGGCTGGGGGGATCACAGTTTGCAAAGATAAATCTATGTGAGGGATACTAGGAAGGCCTTCACCCCAAAATCAGCCTCTACAGGACCAAATATCTCACTGTTAACATTAATAATCCATTTCTTTGGTTTAAACAATGCGAATTCCCTGAGCTTCCCTTGGAAAAAGACGTGCATTCAATCCCCGACACTGCAAATCCTAAAGAAGGTAGAGAAAAAGGGCCAAGAGGAATGGTTATTCTTTGGAATGTGAAATACTTACTTCAAGTGAACAAAAAACTTGTAAAGCTAGAAGTGATCTTAAGGAAATTTAATTCACCCTGAAACTTAACTATAAAAAGTAGTCCTTCAGATTACCAATTAGAAATGAGTGTGGGGGCTTGGACTGGAAAGAGAGAGGTTTTAGGTTATATAGAAGGGTTAAACCAGGAAAAGATTTCATTTTGGGGGTGGTTGGTATATGAACTTAAAGGGAAGAGACAAGATGGCACTCAGAAAGAAGACAGGCCAAAGTCAAAACTAGCCCAGGGTATGGGGCAAGAGTGTGTTGAGGTCTTATATTTTAAAAAGAAGTTTCAATGAATTCCAGGGGTGAAGAAAACTCTTTTGAATGGCAAGACATCTACATGATGGTTTTCTTTAGTTTAGGTCCCTCAGGCTAATTGAAATAGAGTGTTTCTGTTAAACCAAACACCTAGCAGACCTCAGACCAAGTTATAACCCCCATTCAAATAAAAGTATAGGCAGAAAGGGTGGCAAGTGTTAAACTTTATTCTCTTTATAATACAAAATATAAAATGTATACTTTTGAGGGTTGTTATGGACCTATTTAGAATGTTTATAACATACAGTAACTCATCTCACACTCTAGCAAAGTAATGCTCAAAATTCTCCAAGCTAAGCTTCAACAGTATGCGAACCAAGAACTTACAGATGCTCAAGCTGGATTTAGAAAAGGATCAAATTTTTAAAAGATCAAATTTCTGACATCCATTGGATCATAGAAAAAGCAAGAGCATTCCAGGAAAACATCTGCTTCTGTTTCACTGACAATGCTAAAGCCTTTGACTGTGTGGATCACAACAAACTGTGGGAAATTCTTCAAGAGATGGGAATACCAGACCACCTTAACTACCTCCTGAGAAATCTGTACGCAGGTCAAGAAGCAACAGTTATAACCAAACATAGAACAGACTGGTTCCAAATTGGGAAATGAGTACATCAGGTCCGCATGTTGTCACCCTGCTTATTTAATTTATGTGCAGAGCACATCATGGAAAATGCCAGGCTGGATGAAGCACAAGCTGGAATCAAGATTGTTAGGAGAAATATCAATAACCTGAGATATGCAGATGACACCACCCTTATTACAGAAAGTGAAGAGGAACTAAAGAGCCTCTTGATGAAAGTGAAAGAGGAGATTTAAAAAGTTGGCTTAAGTCCAGGTTCAATGCATGATACAGGATGCTCGGGGCTGGTGCACTGGGATGACCCAGAGGGATGGGATGGGGAGGGAGGTGGGAGGGGGATTCAGGACAGGGAACACGTGTACACCTGTGGTGGATTCATGTTGATGTATGGCAAAACCAATACAATATTGTAAAGTAAAAAAAAAATTTAAAAAGCACTAATAAGAAAATATAGATAAACAAAATGCCTATTAAGAGAAAAAAATAAATAAAATAAAGCAAAATTAATAAATTTAAAAAAAATAAAAAGCTGGCTTAAAACTCAGCATTCAGAAAACTAAGATCATGGCATCCACTCACATCACTTCATGGCAAATAGATGAGGAAATAATGGAAACTGAGAGACTTTATTTTCTTGGGCTCCAAAATCACTACAGATGACTGCAGCCATGAAATTAAAAGATGCTTGCTCCTTGGAAGAAAATCTATGACGAACCTAGACAGCATATTAAAAAGCAGAGACATTACTTTTGAGACAAAGGCCTGTATAGTCAAAGCTATGATTTTTCCAGTAGGCATGTATGGATATGAGAACTGGACCATAAAAAAAGCTGAGCACTGAAGAATTGATGCTTTTGAACTGTGGTGTTGGAGACGACTCTTGAGAATCCCTTGGAACAAGAAGATCAGACCAGTCAGTCCTAAGGAAAATCAATCCTGAATGTTCATTGGAAGGACTGATGCTGAAGCTGAAGCCCCAATACTTTGGCCACCTGATGCTAAGAGCTGACTTGTTGGAAAAGAGCCTGATGCTGGGAAACATTGAAGGCAGGAGGAGAAGGGGATAACAGGGGATGAGATGATTGGATGGCATCACCAATTCAATGGACATGAGTTTAAGCAAACTCCGGGAGTTGGTGATGAACAGAGAAGCCTGGCATGCTACAGTCCATGGGGTCACAAAGAGTTGGACATGACTGAGCAACTGAGCTGAACTGAAAATACAATAGGGCTTCCCAGATGGTGCTAGTGGTAAGGAACCCACTTGCTAATGCAGGAGACACAAGATATGTGGGTTCGATCCCCAGGCCAAGAAGATCCCCTGGAGAAGGGCATGGCAACCCACTTCAGTATTCTTGCCTGGAGACTCCCATGGACAGAGGAGCCTTGAGGGCTACAGTCCATGGGTTGCAAAGAGCTGGACATGACTGAAGCGACTTAGCAAACACATAGACAAGACACAATAAGCCCAGTCATGAAAAAAGAAAAAAAAAACAAAAAACGAAAAATTCAGTAGCAAGCTCCATTTTTATGTTTCCTTCCTCTGTACTAAACCCTATTATTTGTATAGGAGTGTTACAGTGTTATTTTGGGGAAAGCATAAAGATGGGGAAGTGGAAAAAAAAAGTTCCTGTGTTACCTTCCAGAGATAATCTATATATTTACACACATACATATACACATACATGTTATAAAAATCTCTGTGAAGGCAAGGTCCAAATCATGTTTTCAAAACAATCTCCAAAGATTCAGACAGGCAACTGTCTACCTCAATATATACCCAGGACCTAAGACATCAAGGGGTAGAATGGGGATAAAATCCCAGGAAAATGTGTTGTTCTTTTAGGAAAATAGTGCTATTAATACCTATGTTAGAGGATTGTTGTTAAATCCTGAAAGAAAAATAGTATGCATAAAAGGTTGAAAACACTGCCTGGCACAAGTAAGTACTATATAAGTGTTAGCTGCTATCACCATCATTTTTATTGTTGTGTTGCTGTTGTTACTGGGAGAGGACAGCTTAGGGATTTTTGAAGCTGCTCTCTATTTTATCTTGGTTTTCCTCAGAGGTACCTCCAAGTTGGGAGCCTCTATCTGTTACTATTCTTCCTTTGGGATACCTCCCCCACCAGGATCTAAAGTGTGGAGCCAATTGGTAACCAAAGTTGCACCTCAAAATGTCTTGTGGACACAAGGAAATCTTAGCCTCACTGCCTGACATTCCTCTCATGGCATCAATGAGATAAACTGTTTCATATGTTATTACTCATGACTGTTCTTGCAAAGACCATGGGAATGCATGGACAAGCAGCAGCTCACTACACTTTCTGGGAATTATTCAACCTGGAATGCATTGTTTCCCTCTCCTTTGCGTGATTCAGTTCTTCCTTACCCCTATGCCTCTCACTTCTTCTGGGGAGTTGCATGTTACTGGCTAGCCACAGACACTGCACTGCCTTAATCCACTAATTAGGCCTTTAGGAAGCTAGTGCTACTGGGAAAGGCCGGACTCCACAGTCACAGATCAAACACCCTCTACAGGCTGAGTGTGCCATCTCAATACCTTAGAAGCTCAATGCAATCCCTATCAAGCTACCAACAGTATTTTTCACAGAACTAGAACAAATAATTACACAATATGTATGGAAATACAAAAAAACCTTGAATAGCCAAAGCAATCTTGAGAAAGAAGAATGGAAATGGAGGAATCAACCTGCTTGACTTCAGGCTCTACTACAAAGCCACAGTCATCAAGACAGTATGGTACTGACACAAAGACAGAAATATAGATCAATGGAACAAAATAGGAAGCCCAGAGATAAATCCACTCACCTATGAACCCCTTACCTTTGATATAGGAGGCAAGAATATACAATGGAGAAAAGACAACCTCTTTAACAAGTGGTGCTGGGAAAACTGGTCAACCACTTGTAAAAGAATGAAAGTAGAGCACTTTATAACACCATACACAAAAATATACTCAAAATGGATTAAAGATCTAAATGTAAGACCAGAAACTATAAAACTCCTAGAGGAGAACATAGGCAAAACACTCTCTGACATAAATCACAGCAGGATCCTCTATGACCCACCTCCCAGGATATTGGAAATAAAAGCAAAAATAAACAAATGGGACTTAATTAAAATTAAAAGCTTCTGCACAACAAAGGAAGCTACAAGCCAAGTGAAAAGACAGCCTTCAGAATTGCAGAAAATAATAGCAAATGAAGCAACAGACAAAGAATTGATCTCAAAAATATACAAGCAACTCCAGCAGCTCAATTCCAGAAAAATAAAAGACCCAATCAAAAAGTGGGCCAAAGAACTAAACAGACATTTCTCCAAAGAAGACATACAGATGGCTAACAAACACATGAAAAGATGCTCAACAGCACTCATTATCAGAGAAATGCAAATCAAAACCACAATGAGGTACCATTTCACTCCAGTGAGAATGGCTGCTATTCAAAAGCCTACAAAAAATAAATGCTGGAGAGGGTATAGAGAAAAGGGAACCCTCTTACACTGTTGTTGGGAATGCAAGCTAGTACAGCCACTATGGAGAATGGTGTGGAGATTCCTTAAAAAACTGGAAATAGAACTGCCATGTGACCCAGCAATCCCCCTGCTGGGCATACACACCCAGGAAACCAGAATTGAAAGAGATACGTGTACCCCAATGTTCATCGCAGCACTGTTTATAATAGCCAGGACATGGGGGCAACCTAGGTTTCCATCAGCAGACAAATGGATAAGAAAGCTGTGGTACATATACACAATGGAATATTACTCAGCCATTAAAAAAGAATACATTTGAATCAGTTCTGATGAGGTGGATGAAACTGGAGCCTATTATACAGAGTGAAGTAAGCCAGAAAAAAAAACATCAATACAGTATATTAAAGCATATATATGGAATTTAGAAAGATAGCAACAATAACCCTATATGTGAGACAGCAAAAGAGACACAGATGTTTAGAACAGTCTATTGGACTCTGTGGAAGAGGGCAAGGGAGAGATGATTTGGGAGAATGGCATTGAAACATGTATATTAGCATATGTGAAATGGATCGCCAGTCCAGTTTCAATGCAAGGGACAGGGTGCTTGAGGCTGGTGCACTGGGATGACCCAGAGGGATGGGATGGGGAGGGAGGTGGGAGGGGGGTTCAGGATGGGGAACACATGTACACCCGTGGCTGATTCATGGTAATGTAAGGCAAAATCACTACAATATTGTAAAGTAATTAGCCTCCAATTAAAATGAATAAATTTATTTAAAAAATACTAGTACCAAAAAGTAAGTTTTCTATAAGTGATCCATTGATAAATAAATAAATTTTAGAAATTTTTCATTCTAAAAAAAAAGATTGGAAAAGCAATGTTAAAAAAAAAAGTTTTACCTTTCCCACTACACCCAAATGTGGGATATCAAGAACTGAGATGGGGCTAGTGATATCCTACTCCTATTTCATGGCTGCATTCTCCAATGAAGCAGGATCAAGCATGGGCTAGATGCCAAGTCACTACCAGGAAATAGAATGAATCAAATGTAGTTTTCTCCATGTCATAGGTCAGTATTTCTCAGAATATTTTAAAGGACAACCTGCATCAGAGTCACTTGAGATGCTTGTTAAAACAGCTGGGCCCCATTGCAGACATATTGAATGAGAACATGGTGACTGGGTACCTAGAATCTGCATTTTCAGCAACCTTCCCAAGTAAATCTTTACATGCTAAGGTTTGAGACTCACTGACACAGACAATCATGATATCATGATCAGAGGGTCAATAATATGGCTTGTCAGTAGTATCTGCTAAAAAATTTAGGAAGTTTAGTCAACAATATACATGATATGAGTCAGTGGTAAAGCATGGAGACAAAAAATGAGCTACTGTGACCTTAGGCCACACACATAAAAGTATAGTGTCTAGAATGAAAGAGGTGATGGTCTTGCTCTTACTCCAAACCATACCCGGAGTACTGAGTTTAGCATTAGAACACCTCAAGAATAATGAAACCAAAAGGTGATATGTCCCCAAAAGAACAATTTGGTTGATGAAGAGGCTGGAATTCAAGACAAGTGCAGAATTATCAAAGATAATTCAGACATCATCTAGGGTTGTCAAGCCTAGAGACTTGAATAATCTGGATAACATAACTGTCAACCTCAAATATCTGAAGAGCTGTCAGAGGGAAGTGATTCCTCTGCCTAGGCAATGCTATCTATGCTTATATTTTATATGCCTTCCTCTTGGCTGTTGACTCTCAAATCTGTACCTCAAGACTAGGTCATTCTCCTGAGATTCAGGCTTCCTAATGTCTCCACTTGGATTTTCCACAAGTACCTCAAAGTATACATGGCTAAAATCAAACTATTACTCCCATTTTCTCAGATAATAATTCTGAAGCTCAAATAAGTTAAACAATTTCCCACAGGTTCATGCAAATAAATCCAATCTGTCTGACTCTAAAGCTCATGCTTTTTTTTTCTTTTTCATTTTCAACATGCTGGCTTCTATAATATTGGGGGTGGGGGAAGCAAACCAGATTACATGCTTATCTTGTAGCTCTGAAACAGAGTAGCAAACTTCACAGGGGAGTTATTCCTTCCTGAAAAAAAAAATCTTTTCTAAGAAACTCTAATCCTAAATTCACTAGGTTACATTTAAAAAAATAAATCTTTGGCACTATCAGAGGCAAAATATGGAAGAAGTAGAAGTCCCTTTTGTTCTCTGAATCACAACTTCTTATTCTTAAAAATAGATAGAATTGTCTGGACTTTGAAGATCTTTGCATCCTTTTACAGCTGTATCATTTGAAGAGTCTATGGAAAACAACATTCCGTATAAGTACAGACATTATGAATAAACAGTCAAGCCATTTAGTCTGTGTAATAGCTCAGCTGCCTTCCAACACCATCCTCCAGGACCTGCTGGACTAGAGACTGATCATATATCTTCATGATATTCTCATCTACTCCAGGCACCCAGCCCAGCATGACGCATTTGTCCACACTCCTGACTTGCCTCTGGCAATACCAGCTCTTTACTCAACTGGAGAAGTGATCAGGTAAAAATTAGAAATTCTATCACATTTTTCCCTACATAGGGTTTCTGATGTGCTTCCTCAAAGTCACTTACTAGCTGTATGACCTTGAGTAAGTCACTGAACTTCTCTGAGCCTGTTTTCTCATCTGTAAGTGAAAGTCGCTCAGTTGTGTCTGACTCTTTGCGACTCCATGGACTATACAGTCCATGGAATTCTCCGGGCCAGAGTGGGTAGCCTTTCCCTTCTCCAGGGGATCTTCCCAACCCAGGGATCAAACCCAGGTCTCCCACATTGCAGGCAGATTCTTTACCAGCTGAGCCACCAGGGACTCCCATAAAGGCAATGTTAATAATACAAAATTCACCCAATCGTTGTGAAAATTTAAAAAATACTGTGTGTAAAAGCACCAAGCACACATTAGGTACTTAGTAAATGCTTCCTTCCTTCAGTGTAGTCCTTGGCTAGGCAACACCAGCTAACCCCAGGGTTTCCTTGGATTCACTACTTATTATCAGGGTTTGCCTTATTCGTCTCCTTTCTGGTCACCACCTCTCCATCAACTAAACAAAGAACATTCAGTAATGCCCATGGCAATTCTCTTAATCCACTGGATTATAGCAATTAAGGCTGCATTTAAGATTTTGTAGCAAAATTTCAATCCTTAGTAAACAGCCAGCTTCTGCTAAAATGTTTCCTATGATAGGGAATTCATTCCCTTCTAACACAGCCCATTTTATCTTCAGTCAGCTCTGCTTTAACTTCCACCTAGCAGTCCTAATTCTGTCCCTTGGGGTCGCATTTTACAGATAAAATTGTCTTTTTTATGACAGCCCTGCACGTACTGGAAGATAGCAATCATGCCCACTCCACTCTCCAGACATCTCTTCTTTTTTCCATTTTTTTAATTTTTACTTTTTATTTTTTTTAATTATGAAAGTATAGTAACACATTTACAAGAGACTTGGAAAAATACAGAACAAAGTTATATGCAGTTCTACTACATATTATTACTATTTAAGTAAATAAGTTAAGATTTTCAGTTGGAGTTTCAATATCAAACTCCCAAAAATTAATATAAAGATTAGACAGAAAAGTAGAAAGGTATAGTAGACCTGAAAAGCACTATGAACAAATTCAACATAATTAAGGTTTATATTAATACAATTTTCACATAACAGCAGGATACAAATTTGATTCAAGTTCCCATAGACTATAAACTAGGAGACACTGGAACATATCCAGGGACATAAAACAAGATGCAAAAATTTTATGGTCTAAAAGTACTGAAATTATACAGAGTCTGTTCTCTTTTCACTGTGGAATTATGTTAGAAATCAATATCAAAAGATATTTGAAAATAACCCACATATTTTCAAGTGCAATGTGACATCAACTTTGCAATGTGCCTGACTCGACTCCCATCCCCTTCATCTCTGAATGGCAGAATCAGGACATCCACCTTCATGAAAGTGAAAGTCGCTCAGTTGTGTCCGATTCTTTGTGACCCCATGGACTCTATGGAATTATCCAGGTCAGAATACTAGAGTGGGTAGCCGTTCCCTTCTCCAGGGGATCTTCCCAACCCAGCAATTGAACCCGGGCCTCCTGCATTACAGGTGGATTCTTTGCCAGCTGAGCTACCAGGGAAGCCCTTCATGAAGGTCTATATCATTGCCTTTCCTATTGCTCCTGTACCTGATCCTGCTATTTTCAGGGAGGGTGACAAATCCAGGTGAGGTAATTCAGGCTTGCTGCTGCTAAGTCACTTCAGTTGTGTCCGACTCTGTGCGACCCCATAGATGGCAGCCCACCAGGCTCCCCTGTCCCTGGGATTATCCAGGTAAGAACACTGGAGTGGGTTGCCATTTCCTTCTCCAGTGCATGAAAGTGAAAAGTGAAAGTGAAGTTGCTCAGTCATGTCTGACCCTCAGCGACCCCATGGACTGCAGCCTTCCAGGCTCCTCTGTCCATGGGATTTTCCAGGCAAGAGTACTGGAGTGGGGTGCCATTGCCTTCTCTGTAATTCAGGCTTGCCTTGCAATAAAGCAATTTCAAGATGTTTTCAACTGCAGGACAGATTGTGATACCCACAATGGGCCACACCCATCAATTATATTTTTCATAAAATCCCCTCATCTCCCATCACCCACCTTTATTCACCACCACTTATAATGCTGCATACCACATCTCAGGGCTTCTGGTGGCCACAGGTCCAGGATGAAGTAGGAAATTAAACTAGAACCAGAGATATCTGTGAATCTGAAATACTGGAAGCTATGGCTTTTGTGAATATGTTGTTGCTTTTGTGTCACTTTAATGATGATTAACATATTAGTATAAAAGTAACAATCGCTCACATCTACACTGTGTTTTGGGCTTTCCTGGCGGCTCATCTGGCAAAGAATCCACCTGCAATGCAGGAGACCCGGGTTTAATCCCTGAGTTGGGGAGATCACCTGGAGAGGGAAATGGCAACCCACTGCAGTATTCTTGCCTGGGAAATCCCATGGACAAAGAAGCCTGGCGGTCTACAGTTCATGGAGTCACAAGGGTCTGACATGACTGAGAGACTAAGCGACTAAGCACACACACACACATATTGTGATTTATAGTCTATAAAACCCTTCAATGAATAAATTCTCCTTTTTTCCTCAAGACAGTTCAATAGCTTCATTTGAGGACAACGTTGTTGAACATTTTAAGAGAAATTGTCTTTATTTCCTCGTATTATTTCCTCCATGCATCCACAAAATAATCCCTGCCACAAAATCTAGTTTAAACAAATAAAAATGTTCAATGGTAGCTACTTTGCTCAAAAAGGCATAAACTCTAAGGTTCTTATTTTTTAAGACATTTGATATTTATTTTATAAATGAGGAAAACAAGTCTTTGGGTTAGATAATTTGCTCAACATTCACATAGTAAATAGCAAAACCAGGATTCAAAGCCTAAGTTGCTGCTGCTGCTGCTGCTAAGTCACTTCAGTTGTGTCCGACTCTGTGCGACCCCATAGGCGGCAGCCCACCAGGCTACCCTGTCCCTGGGATTCTCCAGGCAAGAATACTGGAGTGGGTTGCCATTTCCTTCTCCAGTGCATGAAAGTGAAAAGTGAAAGTGAAGTCGCTCAGTCGTGTCTGACTCCCAGCGACCCCATGGACTGTAGCTTACCAGGCTCCTCCATCCATGGGAAGTTATATGACTCCAAGTTTTCTAATTTTTTCTACCTCAGCATTTGAAAGTGCCATTCAGCTGTTTTCACTAAAATGGCCACCATCCTCCCCTGTCATGAAACAGGCACTGGCTAACTGAATTAATCTTCCTGAAAGACATCTTTCAAATCACAGGATACTAAGCCAATTCTTTCACAAAAGGATCTGTTTTCTTCCCAGACAGCTAAGTTCCTTTGCCATTCTAGGAATCTTTTCTATTTTACCTTTCAGGTAAGCAACCAAAAAGCCTCATTCATCTGCAGAAAATATGTTGAGACATTTTGTGCCAAACCATAGCTCCAGCCCCACCCTCAATCTTGCAGCATTCTGTCACTTATCATCAAAGCATCCAGGCTGTCCATTGTCCCACTGCAGAGATTTTGCACAAATTGGAAATGTTATAGTCTACAAAAATTTATTTTCATCCTCCATTTTTAAAAATCCCTATCCTTCATAGTGCAGTTCCCACAAAGGACAGAAAGATAACCACCTGGAAGAAATACTAGACAACACAGGCCAATTTCTACTTCAGCCCACAGTAATGAGGAGATAGATAAACAGTTCCACAGCTGAGAAATTAGATACTGTTCTCAACCTTTTCTTATACATCTTTCTAAAAAATTGCAAGGTATAATCCTCAACTCAGTTTTTAATTAACCAGGTCACTCACTTCATGTCTTACCTATTGTAATTAACTCTTTTCTTCAGGGTTTACCAGTTCTTCCTTCTAACCTAAATAGCATCCCTAAACAGCTAAAAAGTACCATGACCATCCATAGTTAAAGCGGTGAAAAGGTTGTCATTCATGACTTGGGACTCTAAAAATTGCAGTCTGAAATTAAGCCAGATACAAAGAATGATCCCATGGGATGGCTTACAGGCAACACTGGACCCACATACAATCTAGTTGCAGCTCTAGCAGGATGGGGCTGCTAGAGGCTATCAGTTCCCACACTGCTTACCAGACATACCAACACACAGAGTCCCAAATCCTGAATTACCTCCTCAAAATGGCCTCCCATCTCTCAAAATAAATAGGTTTGGATGCAATTAGTCTCTTTTGGACCACCCTTTAACCAACTCTGGCAGCTATATTTTTCTGTCTCATTTAATCTGTTTTCTTTGCTAGTTCTCAGATCAATTTCAACATTTGTGTAAGTACCTGATTCCTTGCTGTGGCTCAAATCAGAATCATCCTCAGCCATCTTCCTGGGTTTATCGACCTCAGGCTCCAGTTCTGTAGAATTAGTTCAAATTGGTCAAAATAGATTTGAAGTGGTCAGAACTAATTTTCCCTTGTGAGAAAATATTTGAACTGGTCAAGAGCAACTATTGACCATTTTAACTGACGCTTTGGGCCAGTTTTACATTGCTAATGCAAGAATAAGCCACTGAAGGGATCAAGATGAATCAGGAATGAGATTAAGCAGCTTCAGTCTCCTTGGAAGACCAGTGGGAGTTACAAAAAAGGATCTGATACTAAGGACCATACCATTTGTGAAGCTGATGCTGGAGGGGGATCAGAAAGGACCTAATAGTCTATGAGGTAGGATCAAACCACTGTAGATCCGGGGGAGGAGCTAAAAGAAACTGATGCTCAGTGACAAAGGATTAAATCATAGGCATGAAAAAGGAGGGGAAAAGATGCTGATCCTCTCCAGACAGGATCAAACCACTGAGATGCATAGAGGGCTGAACAAGGATGCTTTTCTATCAGGTGTCTTCAAACCACTCTGGGGTAGGGATGGAAGAAGATAGAATAAGAACACAAAGGGCCTAGTAGTTTGTGAGATAAGATGAGACTACTGTTGAGGATTTGCAGAAAGGGAATGCTGTTCTAAGAAACAGGATCAAACCACTGTCAAACCACTGTGGGAGGGAGGAGAGCAAAAAGAAGCTGAACTTTCTTGAAGCAAATTTAAATTTCTTTTAGTAAAGTAATAGTGCATATGATATACTGCAAGACTGAATCAAACTTTGTTTTTATCAATAATAAAGGACATTTACATGATCTCATTTGCTCTTTACTCCTCCCTGACCAGTTGGGTCAGATCATGTTCCCACAAAGGCCTCTGTAGTAATTCCCAGCTGCCTCTGATGGTTGCTAGGCAACAGAGTAGCAGCTGCCTAATGAACCTTGCCCTTTTGACATTTATCCCTGGGTTTCTGGAAGGGAAATAATACGTGCACAGGTTTAAAAATTGGGGAGCAAATTGAGATAGTATCATCAAATACTAGGTGGGGAAATGTGGGGGAGACAAACACATAGACTTTAAAAATTAAAAGGAAGGCAACAAGTGATTTTAAAATAATGGCTATGTGGAGGAAGAAAACTCACACTAAAAACAATCCTATTTAGACTTAGAAAGCATCAAAACCAAGTTCCCACAAGATTCAAAGGTATTCCTCTATGATATCCCTCACCTGTGGTGCTTGAATACCTTTGATGAAAAATTAGCAGTTTTAACTTCCTGGGAAATCTGTTCTATTTCCCTATAATCTAATCATTTTCTTCAGCCAGACTATCTCCCCCATAATTTCCACACAGTAGTCCAGTCCTGTCTTCTAGAGCAAAGGTTGGCAAACTTGGGCTTGTGGGCCATATCCAAGTCACTGCTTATTTTTGTTCAGCATGTGAGCTGAGAATGTTTTTTACATTTTTAAATGGTTGAAAAAAAAGTATTTTATGACATGTGAAAAATTATATGAAATTCAAATTTTAGTCCATAAAATTTTGTTGGAACACAGCCATGCTTATTAATTTACAACTTATCTATGACTGGTTTCCTGTTACCACAGCAGAGTTGAATAGCTGCATAGAAGACCTTATGGCTCTCAAAGCCTAAAATATTTACTATCTGACCCTTTACAGAATAAGTTTCCTGACTCCCAGTCTATAGCAACAAAGAATCAGTTTTCAACAGAACTGTGCTCAAGTAGGAATGTAATGGGAATGTTAGATAGAGTCTCAAATTCTCAAAGACAGGGAGGGGACTGGTGCCAAAGTCCTCTGAGCCCACAAATAACTTAAGTCACTTCTTGTGGCTTCTAGGGATAAGAAGGAGGTTTAACTTGTATGGAATTACTGAGAGTCTTCAAAAAGAATGAGAGGACAGATGGAAAAAAGGTTGGGATAAGAGTGTGAAAGGCCTTGAATACCAAATACAGTTGCTTGGCCATCCTGAAAGCAGTGGAAGAGTTGGGCTTCAGATAGGGTTAAGTGACAGGGTAAAATAAATATTGAGGGAGATGATTCAGAAATCATCTAGAAATCACTCTAGTTCTATTCTACCTCTAGACAAGTAGCAGTGATCTGAGAAGTTCGAGTCATTCTGGTCAATCAGGTTCAGAAACATCTTAATACAAGTATCCCAGTCTGAACACATCTGGTTGAAGATCAGGATCCTACAGCAAATAAAAGATATATACTGAGTCAGTTTCAAAATATCTCTGCCTTGGGAGCATAAAAAAAACACTTATCACATGTTTATTCTTACCCACTTTTCAGAACTCAACCCAACCCATATCTCTCCCAGAGCTTTTGCCCTGCTCTGAATTCCTTCAGCACTTTGTGCCATTCATATGGTCCTCTCTCTACCCTGTGCAGTGTTGGAAATATCTCTTTGTGAAAATGGCCTATTTCCCCAGAAAGACCTTGAGATCCTAGGGGGGAAAGGGGGATTCTAAATGATACTTTTCTGTGTTCCCATGGTATCTGATTGATTGACTGATTGGTGTTATTGATCTGATGATCTAGAGGTACCTCAATGTGTGGGGAGGTCCCCACATAGAGGACTTCAGGCACTTTGGGAGCTATGTCAGCTCTAACCACACATATACCTTCCCAGATGGTATACCTTGGGAAAGGGTGAGGTGTTGTGATATATTCTAGCCAGTCCTGAGCTGCAATGACCAAGCAAAAAGCAGCTAGATTTCTGGCCCTGATAGGACAAGGACCCCAGCTCCCCATCTTTCCTGCTTTCATGAGTTCAAGGCTGAATGCCCTGTTCAGGAAGACAAAACCCACAGTTCTGGTTGCCAGACATCTAGTCCCATTTTCCATGGCCTCTGTTGATCCTGGACTTAGCCTTTGGGCTGGACTCAAACAATTCAGGACAAAAATAGGCCCTTGGCTGGGAAGGCTGGCTTTCCACAAAGTGCTCTTTCCCCCAACAGCCAAAGCAAACGCTGCCGGCCAGGGCAAAAAGCCAGCCAGCCGCTCCCGACCTCTGCCGGCTAGCACCATGGAGGCCCAGAGTCAACAGTGCATGGACAGGTCTGCTATTTCATTCCTTCTCATTCCTCAAATATCAGATTTATCTTCAGTGAGTCTTAATAACCAAATAGAACTAAAGTCAACTCTAGTCTCTAGGAAAATGTCAAAGATCCCCCATGGGCCTCAATTGCTGGTAGAGAATCAACACAGCCCCCACGTCCATCCTCTGCTTCTCAAGGGTACCCAAACCCACAGGCCACTTTCTTGAGTCTCTGTTTAAATTTATTTTCTCTCCTCCTTTAGGAAAGAGGAAGGAGATATGTAGGAATGAGCTTTCCGTACCCACTGTACTTGCTGGCTCACAGGCCAAGCTAAGACTCAAAAGAGAGTTCAATCATTTTTCTGAATTAAGTAGCCAGCCTCCCCTAATCATAATGGGGCAGGGCCCAGGTTTTAGACACAGGTCAAGAGGTACAAAGAGAGAGGAAGAAGAGGAAGGGGAAGGAAAAGGAGGGTGCAAGAAACCAGGCAGAAGGAAATATTTTGTTTACCATACAGAAGTCTCCTTTAAATGAGTGACTTTTGGCTGATGAGTGAAGATAGAGAAGTGGGAAAATCTTGGCAAAGGTAGAAAATGGCACTGCTTTGAAAATGAAGTTTTCTTGTTTGTTCACA
This sequence comes from Bos javanicus, assembly GCF_032452875.1. Lineage (NCBI taxonomy): Eukaryota > Metazoa > Chordata > Mammalia > Artiodactyla > Bovidae > Bos > Bos javanicus. The sequence continues at coordinate 77,061,130 of NC_083897.1, read as the reverse complement.
AAGAAATCACTCTCCCCGCAAGACTGGGGGAGGTTCATGCTGACTTGGAACAAACATAAGACTAGACAGGATTACTAACAAAAAGTTGGTATCCCTCCTCAGAGATATGAAACATGAGTTAAACTACTGGACGAGTCTCCTTTATGGTACCCAGGTCCCTTCTAATAATAATTACAGGCCTTTTACAATAATAATAATAAATACTATGTACTTGGCACCAAGTATGTGCTTGGCAATGTTTTGTTCCTAAACTGTGCACCAAAACACCCCAAAGTACCATAGTCAACACATAGGGGGGTAATTTAAGAGATTTTAGATTTGAGGGAAACACAGTGACATCTGTCGGACATGGCATGAATTACTACCATTAAGTTTTTATACCTAATTACTTAATAAACAGAAATGTTTATTTCTTTTGGCCTAGGGGTGCTGTGAAAACATTTTCAAAACAATTACACTAAAGGCACAGTGATCAAAGAAAATTTGGAAACTTTTTTCATATGTATTACATGGATTATCTTATGCAATCCTCAAATCTTACATGGTATGTCTTAATATTTTACCCGCATACAGATTTCTCGGAAGGCAGATCAGGTGGTCTGGTATTCTCATCTCTTTAAGAATTTTCCATAGTTTGTTGTGATCCACACAGTGAACAGGCTTTGGCATAGTCAATAAAGCAGAATACATGTTTTTCTGGAACTCTCTTGCTTTTTTGATGATCTAGCAGATGTTGGCAATTTGATCTCCGGTTCCTCTGCCTTTTCTAAAACCAGCTTGAACATCTGGAAGTTCACAGTTCACATACTGTTGAAGCCTGGCTTGAAGAATGTTGAGAATTAATTTGTTAGTATGTGAAATGAGTGCAATTGTGTGGTAGTTTGAACATTTCTTTGGCATTGCCTTTCTTGGGATTGGAATGAAAACTGACCTTTTCCAGTCCTGTGGCCACTGCTGAGTTTTCCAAATTTTCTGGCATATTGAGTGCAGCACTTTCACAGCATCATCTTTTAGGATTTGAAAGAGCTCAACTGGAATTCCGTCACCTCCACTAGCTTTGTTCATAGTGATGCTTCCTAAGGCCCACTTGACTTCACATTCCAGGATGTGAAGTCCAGCTCTAGATGAGTAATCACACCATTGTGATTATTTGGGTCATGAAGATCTTTTTCCTGTAGTTCTTCTGTGTATTCTTGCCACCTCTTCTTAATATCTTCAGCTTCTGTTAGATCCATACCATTTCTGTCCTTTATTGTGCCCATCTTTGCATGACATTTTTCGTTGGTATCTCTAATTTTCTTAAAGAGCTATCTAGTTTTTCCCATTCTATCGTTTTCCTCTGTTTCTTTGCACTGATCACTGAGGAAGGCTTTCTTATCTCTCCTTGCTATTCTTTGGAACTCTGCATTCAGATGCTTATATCTTTCCTTTTCTCCTTTGCCTTTAGCTTCTCTTCTTTTCTCAGCTATTTCTAAGGCCTCCTCACACAACCATTTTGCCTTTTTTCATTTCTTTTTCTTGGGGATGACCCAGACTTGCCTGTGAATGTCCAGGGGTCTCCGGTGGAGGCATGGGTCAGCAGTGGCCTGCTGCAGGGTTGTGGGCACTGAGTGGGGCAGTGCATGTGTGGGAACTTTTGAAGGAAGTCGCCATTATCTTCATTACCTGACCATAGTTTGGTCTCAGGTCAAACAACATGGAGGGAACACAGCCCTGCCCATCAACAGAAAATTGGATTGAGATTTACTGATCATGGCCCCACCCACCAGAACAATTCCAAGTTTCCCCCAAAGTCAGTCTCTCTCATCAGCAAGCTTCCATAGGTATCTTATTTATTCCTCAGAGGGCAGACATAATGCAAACCACAATTGCATAAAACTAATCAAACTGATCACATGGACCACAGCCTTGTTTAACTCAATGAAACTATGAGCCATGCCTTGTAGGGCCACCCAAGATCGATTGGTCATGGTGGAGACTTCTGACAAAACGTGGTCCACTGGATAAGGGAATGGCAAACCACTTCAGTATTCTTGCCTTGAGAATCCCACAAACAGTATGAAAAGGCAAAAATATATGACACCGAAAGATGAACTCCCCAGGTCAGTAGGTACCCAATATGCTACTGGAGAACGGTGGAGAAATAACTCCAGAAAGAATAAAGAGACAGAGCCAAAGCAAAAGTAATGCCCAGTTGTGAATGTGACTGGTGATGGAAGTAAAGTCCAATGCTGTAAAGAACAATATTGCATAGGAACCCGGAATGTTAGGTCCATGAATCAAAGTAAATTCCAAGTGGTCAAACAGGAGATGGCAAGAGTGAACATTAACATTTTAGGAAGCAGTGAACTACAATGGACTGGAATAGGAGAATTTAGCTCAGACGACCATTATATCTACAACTGTGGGCAAGAATCCCTTAGAAGAAATGAAGTAGTCATCAAAGGAGTCATCAAAAGACTTGGGTGCAATCTCAAAAATTTCAGAATGATCTCTGTTCATTTCCAAGGCAAACCATTCAATATCACAGTAATCCAAGTTTATGTCCCAACCAGTAAAACTGAAGAAGCTGAATTTGAATGGTTCTATGAAGACCTACAAGACCTTCTAGAACTAACATCCCCAAAAGATGTCTTTTTCATGATAGAGGACTGGAATGCAAAAGTAGGAAGTCAAGAAATACCTGGAGGAACAGGCAAGTTTGGTCTTGGAGTACAGAATGAAGCAGGGCAAAGGCTAACAGAGTTTTGCCGAGAGAATGCGCTTGCCATAGCAAATACCCTCTTCCAACAACACAAGAGGAGACACTACACATGGACATTATCAGATGGTCAATACCAAAATCAGATTGATTATATTTGCAGCCAAAGATGGAGAAGCTGTACAAAGTCAGCAAAAACAAGACCAGGAACTGACTGTGGCTCAGATCATGAACTCTTTCTCACAAAATTCAAACTTAAACTGAAGAAAGTAGGGAAAACCACTAGACCATTCAGGCATGACCTAAATTAAATTCCTTACGATTATACAGTGAAAGTGACAAATAGATTAGATCTGATAGATAGAGTGCCTGAAGAACTATGGACAGAGGTTCGTGACATTGTACAGGAGCAACTGAACTGAACTGAAAAAGCATAACACATAAGAGATGCTCCATAAGAATGCTTTCATCGGAACTTAATTGAAATTTTAAATACTCAGTCAATGTTAGCTCAGTTCTCCTTCCTCTGGATAGCAGAATGATGGCTGGCAGACCCTATTCTTACTGCAGACTCCAAAGGCTTGTGGACCTGATCCACTCTAATCCAAGCACATGGAAAACTACAAATGGTAATACTCTGTCTACTGATCCAGTATCCAACACCTTTTGCACCAGACCTGACATAAGTCAATCAAGAGTTGCTGGGATAAGCTGTGGGCCCCACTGAACCCAACCCAGACAGCAGCATCACAATAAAGGCCACGACAAATGCAGCCAACTCTCTAATCAGAGAAGTACAGAAGTATTTTTAGAAAGGCCCTTTGGGCAAAGGTTCTTTGCCCTCTTCACCATTTCCAAATCTGCAGTTCTTCCATAACAATTTAACTGTGTTAACTGAGGGCTTCAGCTTTTTCTAATAGCCAATTCTTCTCTGTACAGTACTTGTCCCTTCTGAATTTCCAGAGTGCTATACACATTCTTCCATTATCATTGCTCTTATTGGCTTGTGATTAACTGTATATGTGTCTGTCTTTCCCACTAAACTGTGAGCTCTTTGAGCATAATAAATGTGTTTCCTCAGTCTGCATCCCATGGACTTAATATAGTCCCTAAATTAGAATGGGTGCTCAGAAAGTGTTTATTGAAATTAATTATTGTCAAAGGAATGAATTAGAGGTATCGGTTAGATTCGATGCCATTTTAAACCCTTGATATACCTCCTTGTGCAGTGGAAATATTTAAGAATTGGAGATGGTGGTAGAAGACATGGATTTAAACCTTCTTCGGCCAATTACTACTGCTATATCCTTATACCCTATGTCCTTTTATCATGTACCCCTATATCCTTGTTGAACTCCTGTAACGACTCTGAACCTTAGTTTCTTTCAGTTCAGTTCAGCCGCTCAGTCGTGTCTGACTCTTTGTGACCCCATGGATTGCAGCACTGGTGCCAGGCCTCCCTGTCCATCACCAACACCCAGAGTTTACCCAAACTCATGTCCATTGAGTTGGTGATGCCATCCAACCATCTCATCCTCTGTCATCCCTTTCTCATCCCACCTTCAAAGTTTCCCAGCATCAGGGTCTTTTCACATATGTCAGTTCTTCACATCAGGTGGCCAAAGTATTGGAGTTTCAGCTTCAACATCAGTCCTTCCAATGAACACTCAGGACTGATCTCCTTCAGGTTGGATTTCCTTGGAGTCCAAGGGACTCTCAAGAGTCTTCCCCAACACCACAGTTCAAAAGCATCAATTCTTCGGCACTCAGCTGTCTTTACAGTCCAACTCTCACATCCATACATGACTACTGGAAAAACAACAGCCTTGACTAAACAAACTGTGTTGGCAAACTAACATCTCTGCTTTTTAATACGCTGTCTAGGTTGGACATAACTTTCCTTCCAAGGAGTAAGCGTCTTTTAGTTTCCTGGCTGCAGTCACAATCCACAGTGATTTTGGAGCCCCAAAAAATGAAGTTTGCCACTGTTTCCACTGTTTCTCCATCTATTTGCCATGAAATGATGGGACAGGATGCCATGATTTAGTTTTCTGAATGTTGAGCTCTAACCCAACATTTCACTGTCCTCTTTCACTTTCATCAAGGGGCTCTTTAGTTCTTCTTCACTTTCTGCCATATAAGTGGTGTCCCCTGCATATGTTATTGATATTTCTCCTGGAAATCTTGATTCCAGCTTGTGCATCATCCAGTCCAGCCGTTCTTATGATGTACTCTGCATACAGTCTTGACATACTCTTTTTCCTATTTGGAACCAGTCTATTGTTCCATGTCCAGCTCTAACTGATTCATTCTGAGTTGCATACAGATTTCTCAAGAGGCAGGTCAGGTGGTCTGGTATTCCCATCTCTTTCAGAATTTTCCACAGTTTATTGTGATCCACACAGTCAAAGGCTTTGGCACAGTCAATAAAGCAGAAATAGATGTTTATCTGGAACTCTCTTGCTTTTTTGATGATCCAATGGATGTTGGATCAAACCAGGATAAAATTGATCTCTGGTTCCTCTGCCTTTTCTAAATCCAGCTTCAGCATCTGGAAGTTCAGTTAACGTATCGCTGAAGCCTGGCTTACAGAATTTTGAGCATTACTTTACTAGCATGTGAGATGAGCGCAATTGTGCAGTCGTTTGAGCATTCTTTGGCATTACCTTTCTTAGGGACTGGAATGAAAACTGACCTTTTCCAGTCCTGTGGCTACTGCTGAGTCTTCCAAATTTGCCGGCATATTGAGTGCAGCACTTTCACAGCATCATCTTTTAAGATTTCAGATGGCTCAACTGGAATTCCATCACCTCCACTAGCTTTTTTCACAATGATGCTTCCTAAGGCCCAATTGACTTCACATTCCAGGATGTCTGGCTCTAGGTGAGTGATCACAGCACTGTGATTATCTGGGTGGTGAAGATCTTTTTTGTATAATTCTGTGTATTCTTGCCACCTCTTCTTAATATCTTCTGCTTCTGTTGGGTCCATACCATTTCTGTCCTTTATTGTGCCCATCTTTGCATGAAATGTTCCATTGGTATCTCTTATTTTCTTGAAGAGCTCTCTAGTCTTTGCCATTCTATTGTTTTCCTCTATTTCTTTGCACTGATCACTGAGGAAGGCTTTCTTATCTCTCCTTGGTATTCTTTGGAATTCTGCATTCAAATGGGTATATCTTTCCTTTTCTCCTTTGCTTTTCACAGCTATTTGTAAGGCCTCCTCGGAAAGCCATTTTGCTTTTTTGCATTTCTCTTTCTTGGGGATGGTTTTGATTCCTGTCTCCTATACAATGTCATGAACTTCCATCCATAGTTCTTCAGGCATTCTGTGTATCAGATCTAGACCCTTAAATCTATTTGTCACTTCCACTGTATAATCATAAGGAATTTCATTAAGGCCATACCTGAATGGTCTAGTGGTTTTCCCTACTTTCTTCAATTTAAGTCTGAATTTGGCAATAAGGACTTCATTATCTGAGCCAAGTCAGCTCCTGGTCTTGTTTTTGCTGAGTGTAGAACAACTGTAGAGCTTCTCTGTCTTTGACTGCAAAAAATGTAATCAATCTGATTTTGGTGTTGACTATCTGGTAATGTCTATGTGTAGAGTCTTCTCTTATGTTGTTGGAAAAGGGCGTTTGCTATGACCAGTGTGTTCTCTTGGCAAAACTCTGTTAGCCTTTGCTCTGCTTCATTCTGTACTCCAAAGCCAAATTTGCCTGTTACTCCAGGTGTTTCTTGACTTCCTACTTTTGCATTCCAGTCCCCTATCATGAAAAGGACATCTTTTTTGGTGTGTTAGTTCTAAAAGGTCTTGTAGGTCTTCATAGAACCATTCAACTTCAGCTTCTTCAGCATTATTGGTCAGGGCATAAACTTGGATTACCACGATATTGAATGGTTGGCCTTGAAAACGAACAGAGATCATTCTGTCATTTTTGAGATGCATCCAAGTACTGCATTTTGGACTCTTGTTGACTATGAGGGCTACTCCATTTCTTCTAAGATATTTTTTCCCACAGTAGTAGATATAATGGTCATCTGAGTTAAATTCACCCATTCCAGTCCATTTTAGTTAGATTATTCTTAAAATTTTGATGTTCACTCTTGCCATCACCTGTTTGAGCACTTCCAATTTGCCTTGATTCATGAACCTAACATTTCAGGTTCCTATGCAATATTGCTCTTTTTTTTTTTTTTAATTTTAAATGGAAGCTAATTACTTTACAATATTGTAGTGGTTTTTGCCATACATTGACATGAATCAGCCATGGGTGTACATGTGTTCCCCATCCTGAACCCCCTCCCACCTCCCTCCCCATCCCATCCCTCAGGGTCATCCCAGTGCACCAGACCTGAGCACTCTGTCTCATGCATTGAACCTGGACTGGAGATCCATTTCACATATGATAATATACATGTTTAATTGCTCTTTATAGCATCAGACCTTATTTGCATCACCAGTCACATCCACAACTGGGTGCTGTTTTTGCTTTGGCTCTGTCTCTTCATTCTTTCTGGAGTTATTTCTCCACCAATCTCCAGTAGCATATTGGGCACCTACAGACCTGGGGAGTTTATCTTTCAGTGTCTTATCTTTTTACCTTTTCATACTTTTCATGGGGTTCTCAAGGCAAGAATACTGAAGTGGTTTGCCATTCCCTTCTCCAGTGGACCACATTTTGTCGGAAGTCTCCACCATGACCCGTCCGTCTTGGGTGGCCCTACGTGTCATGGTTCATAGTTTAATTGAGTTAGACAAGGCTGTGGTCCATGTGATTAGATTGGTTAGTTTTCTGTGATTGTGGTTTTCATTCTGTCTTTGCTCTTGTGCTCCAGAGGTCTGATATGGCCTTCCTTCCATCTTCTTCTCAATATCATTTTTTTTTACTTTTACAATAAAAGCAATATAAATGTGCCTCTCAAGATTGTAGTAAGGATAAAATATACTGTCTGAGTACATTCACGTTGTGAATGCAATAACTTGTGAAAACATTGAATTATCATATATAACAAAATTTAATTGAAAGAATTTTTTCATAATTCTTTCTGCCAAGAGATATACAGGGGTTCCTTCAGAGAGCTGCAGGGATTGCCATTATATGTGCTGGATATGCCCTGAGGGACTTTTCGTGACTGTACACCCATTTTCTCTGCCCCTTCTATTAGACCATTAGACGAGAAACCGCTTTCACCCTTCCTTTCAGCAATCTTTCCTTAGTGGTGCTGAAGATTGGCAAATGGCAGTGGGAACATCCCAGAATTGGCACTTAGAATCAGTACTAGAATGACATTCATGCAGGTGAGAGGCCTTCCACATTCAGCCACACTTCACTTAATATTAACACACATTTTATGTTTCCTGAGCACCTGCAAGCTGGATGGTGCAAGAAGCCATCTAGGAACAGGAATGATGTTAGGGGAAAAGTGACCACTGAATGCCAGACTAAAGTCTGCCAAATTGAACTACTTATTGCTCCTCATACATGCCCTATGATTTTTCTACCTTTGCTCTTGTGCTTCAGAGGTCTGAAATGGCCTTCCTTCCACCTTCTTCTCAATGTCTAGTGCTAATTATCCTTCAAGGCTTGGCTCAAATTTTATCTTTATAAAAATTTCTCTACATATCAAACACCCTACTTTTTACCTGAAAGTTGTTTCTCCCTCTTTGATATCCCCCCAAATCACCTTCTAGCACTTAACTACTTTTATATTACTTACCTCTGTTAGTCTTTCCAATTTACTCTCTTCCTAGGCATTCATCATCTCTGCTTAAAATATTACAGTTAATACTAAACAATCTCCATGTCACCAACTTTTCCAGGCAACTTTCTGAAATGCAGACCACTCTTAAGATTTAAAATTTTTGGTAGCAAGAGAAAAATCTAAATTCAGTAACACGATATAGCCTGTGTATGCATGCTAAGTCACTTCAGTCACGTTTGACTCTTTGCGGCCCTATGGTCTATAGCCCCTCAGGCTCCTCTGTCCATGGGATTTTCCAGAAAATAACAACAAAGGTCCGTCTAGTCAAGGCTATGGTTATTCCAGTGGTCATGTATGGATGTGAGAGTTGGACTGTGAAGAAAGCTGAGCGCCAAAGAATTGATGCTTTTAAACTGTGGTGTTGGAGAAGACTGTTGAGAGTCCCTTGGACTGCAAGGAGATCCAACCAGTCCATTCTGAAGGAGATCAGCCCTGGGATTTCTTGGGAAGGAATGATGCTAAAGCTGAAACTCCAGTACTTTCGCCACCTCATTCGAAGAGCTGACTCATTGGAAAAGACTCAGATGCTGGGAGGGATTGATGGCAGGAGGAGAAGGGGGCAACAGAGGATGAGATGGCTGGATGGCATCACTGACTCGATGGACGTGAGTCTGAGTGAACTCCGGGAGTTGATGATGGACAGGGAGGCCTGGCATGCTGCGATTCATGAGGTTGCAGATTCGGACACGACTGAGCGACTGAACTGAACTGAATACTGGATTCAGTTGCCATGTCCCACTCCAAGGAAACTTCCTGACCCAGGGATTGAACTTTCATCTCCTGCGGCTACTGCATTTCAGGCGGATTCCCCCACTGAGCCACTGGGGAAGCTCGATGTAATATAGCGCAGTAGCTACCAAATACAGATCCATGAACTCACTACATCAGAATCATGAGGGCGAGGAGGAGGTAGAGGGAAGCTTGTTAAAAGCTTAGATTCCCAATAAGTTTCTGGTTCCTGAAAATATATAGTTTTAAAAAGCATTGCAGGTCAACCAAGGATGGCAAATATATTTCATCTCATGATTCAATTCAAATTGACTACAAGTAAATATTTGGAACACTGTCTTTAGGAGTATTCTTTCTAAGCCATATCTAGACTCACTTGGAAAAAAAATGATATGTCTGATTAAAATTTCTGCCATGGATATGGGAGGAGCCAATAGTGGTGATCATGCCAGGCATTTACCACATCTGCTTGAGACACAGAGAAACAAGCCATTTCCTAAACAAGCCAGACAACCCCTACTTTGTGTGATGTTCCATTTGTCTGGAATGACTCCCCCCACCCACACCCCCAATCCCCAATTCCCTAGAAAACTCCTAATCATCCTTTGAGTTAAATTAAAATATATAATCTGGGAGTCTTTGGCCAATTCACTCCATATCATTCCTTCTCTCATCTGGGCTCTCATTAAAATTTATTCATAAGCAAAACTTGCCATGTTCACCACCTCAAATCCATTTTATAAATGAAGAAGGATATAAATAAACTATTTTTGATACTGAATTATGTTGTAAAGTTCTGTACATATTTACCTACACTGTTAGACTTTGACCTACTCAAGGTATGCAAACATAGCATATTCATCTTTTTATTGCAAGCCACTGGTTCAATGCCTGGTACCCACAGGGTACTCAGTAAATATGTATTGAACTAGTAGCAGACTCCATCTGAGAGAGCAAGAAGAGAGGTAAGTAACTAAATCAAACACATCATCCTTCCCTGAAAAACCATGGAGATAGGGTCAGGTCCATGGGTGTAAAAGAACATTTCTGAAAGAAGGAAGACAAAAAACTGATAAGAATGCAGCCTGAAATAAGTGGAAAGATGTCTCCTTTCCTCCATAATGACTTCTTGAAATATTTCAGCCCTCAGTTGTTGTTGCTGTTCTTTAGTTGCAAAGTCATGTCCAACTCTTTATGACCCCATGGACTGTATCCTGCCAGGCTCTTTTGTCCATGGGATTTTCCAGGCAAGAATACTGGAGTAGGTTGCGATCTCCTTCTCCAGGGATCTTTGCCAAGGAATCTTTTCAACCCAGGGATTGAGCCTGCATCTCCTGCATTGGCAGGCTTTTTACCCTTGAGACTCTTTACCACTGAGCCACCAGGGAAGCCCTCGGCCCTCAGTGATCTCCTGTTATTCTTTATAGTGCTTATTGTCTATATCTCACAAATTGGTATCTGCTTGTCTCAGGCAGGTGAGTCTTGCCTTCACTGCTAGACTGGTCCTAGAAAGTAGAATTCAGAGCTGAACATCTTTATATTTCCTTAAGCATCTAGAACAGATCTAAGCACATGTGAGGCATTAAAAAAGGCTTGCTAATTGGTTAGTGAATGACTGTCATTTATGGTTTACTAGGTCAGGCATTTATGTAATACATGGTCTAGTTGTTATTGCCCTCCAAAACAAAAGAGAAAAATGTTCAAGGAAACTCTTGTTTATGGAAAAGCCAAATTCTTCCACCTCCACATTAATCTGCCTAAAGCTTCCTTCTCCAGATTGGTGGTGCCTTGCCTTTGCCCTGTATTTTAAAAATAAGATTAATTTTTGTGTCTAGAATGCTACAGTATAGAAAGTTGTGAATCTAGGCTTAGATGACTTGAACTCTTCTTATGACTGCCAACAAATTGATGAATGACCCTAGGCAAAATACTTCTCCTCAGTCTTCTGTTACATGAGGGAGGTAAACAAGGAGGTCTCTAAGGGCCGCTTCTGCTCTAACTTCCATTGTTCTATTAATACAAGTATGTTTATCATGAGGAACATGAATGGGGGAATTGAAAAGTGTTTTTCCTTAGGTTATGATGGTCTTGTTTATTTATTTACTCGACAGAATTTTTTTTAATGTCTACAATGTGCCAAGTACTGTTCTAAAAGCTAGAAATACAGCATTGAACAGAACAACGTCCTTGTTCTCAAGCAACTCATATTCTACTGAGGAGAGATAGACCATAATCAAATAAATAAGCAAAATCATAGTATGTCAGTGGGCACAATGAAAAATAATAAAGGAGAGCAAATACTAATTCACATAAAGAAAGGCCTCTTTTGTAAAGTAACATTTGATTAGGAAGGAAGTGAAGGACCCAACCACATATCTGAGGGGAAGATAATTCCAGGTATCAGAAACAGAAAGTACAGAATCCCTGAGAAGGGATGTACTGGAGGTATGCAAAGAAATGCAAGGAAGCTAATGTGGTTGAAGCAAAGCAAGCAAAGGGCGAGTATTAAGAGAGGAAATCAGAGAAGTTGCAGGTAGCATGATGAATATGGAAGGGCCTTGTAGGCCACTGTTAAGAATTTGAATACTACTCTGAGTGAAATTGGGAAACACTGCAACATTTTGATCATAGGAAGTGTTATGATCTGATTTATAACTTAAGAGGATAGCTTCTTTGTTGAGAGTAAACCAGTAGACCATACGGAGGGCAGTAAAAGCTGAAGCAGGGAAAAGTCAGAAGGTTTTCTTAGCAATGATGGTGACTTGTTGGGGGGAACATAAACATCTAACACAAACATGAAAACTCAAATAGGAATAATGAAATTACTACACATGGAATATACAGTTTAAGTACTATGGTTGAGGGGCAGTGGAGGGATGATAAAGCAATGGAACTACTGTAAAGGAGGTAAAGCTCAAGCTGGTCCTTAGAAGATAAAGAAGTGGGATCTATAAAATGAAAATAAGGATCCAACCCCTGTCAACCCCATAGGATTAATGTGAAACTCAACTGAGAGCCTTGATTGAAGAGAATTATGTAAAACACAATGTAGCATATGGAGATAGGAATTACTATCCCTGCTCTTTGATCTGACTACCCCCTACTCTTCACAAGCAGATACAAAAAAGGGACTAGTGACTGTGTACTTTTAGTCTGGGGTACTCAAATCCCACTATGGAACTGATCAACTCTAAAGACCTGTGTATATGGTAGTCCGTATGAGTTGCCCTATTCCCATGAATGGGGTAGCACTGGCTTGTTAACTAAAGCCTACCTGTTCTACAGCATTTCAGTCTGAGTGCCAAAGCTACACTAGTGGAAAATATTATCAACAGTCAAACTTCACTCAATTGAAAAGTCCCAGTGTTTGATAACCAGCATCACAGAAGCTGCTCTGACCCCTAAGCCTGAGGATTCTTCTTTCCTGATCTGTGTAATAACAGAGAAAACTGCCAGCGCCATATGGTACAGCCTTTTCCTTTTGTTCCTTCCTCAACTCTGTGATACCCATATTACTCAGGAAACCTCCTCAAATTCTTGAATAAGCTATAAGGAGAGGTGAGTAAAGGTTCCCAGTGCTGTTACCAGAAAATCAGAGTCAAAGTGTCTGAGCTAGCAGCCATTTCAGATACTATCTAGCCCAGTGAGTGACTCTGTTGAAGCAGAGGGATGACTAATAGCTCTCCCATCCACCTCCACTTCAGCAGGCCCTGATGGGCCTTTCCACATCTGTAATATACCACAGAGTAGTTTGAAAGCTGGTCACCTAACCAACAAGTATCCTCATTCATAGATGAGGGTTACTGGGGCTTAGAGAGGGTAAAATTTTCCAGTCATAAACTGAGTGCACAACAGAAGTAGCCTAAACCCAGGTTTCCTAATTCTCTGCCCCATGCCATTCCTGCTATAACCAAGCTGCCTCACTTCATCTAGGTTTGCACATTTACTTTTCTCAGATGATCATCATTTGTGTCTACAGGTCCTATATGTGTCCACAACTCAAAGGCATCATTTTGACTCTCCTAACATTTTTCAACCTTGGATACATTTTAAGGACTGTTTCCATATTGGGAGGCCTCATCTAAAACAGCCAAGTTATGTCTATATGAATCACAATTTTTCCAGGCTCAAAACTGTAGAGATTTTGTCTGTCTCTCCTTTATCCTTTATTCTCAATTATTGCTGCTCTAGCATGTCACTTTGATTCTCAAAACCCAAATAAAATTATTATCCTCACACATATAACCTATACCTTGCTATGTGTTACTTTTCTCCTTAACATATTTTTATAATTTATTTACTTTTAATTGGAGGATAATTGTTTCACAATACGTTGGTTTCTGCCATGCATCAGTATGAATCAGCCATAGGTATACACGTGTCCTCTACCTTTTGAACCTTCCTCCCACCCCATCCCACTCCTCGAGGTAGCCACAGAGCACCAGGTTTGAACTCCCTGCATCATACAGCAAATTATTACTGGCTATCTACATTACATATGGTAGTGTATGTTTCAGTGCTACTCTGTCAACTTGTCCCACACTCTCGTTCCCCTTCCTGTGTCCATAAATCTGTTCTCTATGTCTGAGTCTCTTTTTCTGCCCTTCAAATAAGTTCATCAGTACTATTTTTCTAGATTCCATATATATTCATTAATATATGATATTTGTTATTCTCTTTCTGACTTACTTCACTTTGTATAATAGGCTCTAGATTCCTCTACCTTACTATAACTGACTTAAATGTGTTCCTTTTTATGGCCCAGTAATATTCCATTATACACACACACACACACACACACACACACACCACTATATGCCACAACTTCTTTATCCATTCATCTGTCTATGGACATCTAGGTTGCTTCCATGTCCTGACTATTGTAAATAGTGCTTCAATTTACACTGTGTCTTTTTCTTTTTCTTTTTTTTGTTTCCTTTATTTCACTTTTTAATATAAATTTATTTATTTTAATTGGAGGCTAATTACTTTATAATATTTATTGGTTTTGCCATACATCGACATGAATCAGCCATGGGTGTACATGTGTTCCCCATCCTGATACCCCTCCCACTTCCCTCCCCATCCCATCCCTCAGGGTCATCCCAGTGCACCATCCCCAAGCACCTGTATTATGCATCGAACCTGGACTGGCGATTCATTTCATGTATGATAATATACATGTTTCAATGCCATTCTCCCAAATCATCCCACCCTTGCCCTCTCCCACAGAGTCCAAAAGACTGTTCTATACATCTGTGTTTCTTTTGCTGTCTCACATACAGGGTTATCATTACCATCTATCTAAATCCCATATATATGCATTAGTATACTGTATTGGTGTTTTTCTTTCTGGCTTACTTCACTCTGTATAATAGGCTCCAGGTCCATCCACCTCATTAAAACTGATTCAAATGTATTCTTTTTAATGGCTGAGTAATATTCCATTGGGTGTATGCACCACAGCTTTCTTATCCATTCGTCTGCTGATGGACATCTAGGTTGCTTCCATGCCCTGACTATTATAAACAGCATTGCAATGAACACTGGGGCACATGTATCTCTTTCAATTCAGGTTTCCTCGGTGTGTATGCCCAGCAGGGGGATTGCTGGGTCACATGGCAGTTCTATTTCCAGTTTTCTAAGGAATCTCCACACTGTTCTCCATAGTAGCTGTACTAGTTTGCATTCCCAACAACAGTGTAAGAGGGTTCCCTTTTCTCCACATCCTCTTCAGCATTTATTGCTTGTAGACTTTTGGAGAGCAGCCATTCTGATTGGCATGAAATCATTGTGGTTTTGATTTCTGTTCTCTGATAATGAGTGATGCTGAGCATCTTTTCATGTGTTTGTTAGCCATCTGTATGTCTTCTTTGGAGAAATGTCTGTTTAGTTCTTTGGCCCATTTTTTTATTGAGTCGTTTATTTTCCTGGAATTGAGCTGCAGGAGTTGCTTGTATATTTTTGAGATTAGTTCTTTGTCAGTTGATTCCTTTGCTATTATTTTCTCCCATTCTGAGGGCTGTCTTTTCACCTTGCTTAGAATTTCCTTTGTTGTGCAGAAGCTTTTAAGTTTAATTAGGTCCCATTTGTTTATTTTTCTTTTATATCCAATATTCTGGGAGGTTGCTCATAGAGGATCCTGCTGTGGTTTATGTCAGAGAGTGTTTTGTTAATGTTCTCTAGGAGTTTTATAGTTTCTGGTCTTACATTTAGATCTTTAATCCATTTTATTTTTGTGTATGGTGTTAGAAAGTGTTCTAATTTCATTCTTTTACAAGTGGTTGACCAGTTTTCCCAGCACCACTTGTTAAAGAGGTTGTCTTTTCTCCATTGTATATTCTTGCCTCCTTTGTCAAAGATAAGGTGTCCATAGATGCGTGGATTTATCTCTGGGCTTTCTATTTTGTTCTGTTGATCTATCTTTCTTTGTGCCAGTAGCATACTGTCTTGATAACTGTGGCTTTGTAATAGAGCCTGAAGTCAGGCAGGTTGATTCCTCCATTTCCATTCTTCTTTCTCAAGATTGCTTTGGCTATTTGAGGTTTTTTGTATTTACATGCAAATTGTGAAAAAATTTTTTCTAGCTCTGTGAAAAATGTTCTTGGTAGCTTGATAGGGATTGCATTTAATCTATAGATTGTTTTGGGTAGTATACTCATTTTCACTATATTGATTCTTCCAATCCATGAACATGGTATATTTCTCCATCTATTAGTGTCCTCTTTGATTTCTTTCACCAGTGTTTTACAGTTTTTTATATATAGGTCTTTTGTTTCTTTAGGTAGATATATTCCTAAGTATTTTATTCTTTTCCTTGCAATGGTGAATGGAATTGTTTCCTTAATTTCTCTATTTTCTCATTATTAGTGTATAGGAATGCAAGGGATTTCTGTGTGTTGATTTTATATCCTGCCATTTTACTATATTCATTGATTAGCTCTAGTAATTTTCTGCTGGAGTCTTTAGGGTTTTCTATGAAGAGGATCATGTCATCTGCAAACAGTGAGAGTTTTACTTCTTCTTTTCCAATTTGGATTCCTTTTATTTCTTTTTCTGCTCTGATTGCTGTGGCCAAAACTTCCAAGACTATGTTGAATAGTAGTGGTGAGAGTGGGCACCCTTGTCTTGTTCCTGACTTTAAGGGAAATGCTTTCAAGTTTTCACCATTGAGGATAATGTTTGCTGTGGGTTTGTCATATATAGCTTTTAATATGTTGAGGTATGTCCTTCTATGCCCGCTTTCTGGAGGGTTTTTATCACAAATGGATGCTGTATTTTGTCAAAGGCTTTCTCTGCATCTATTGAGATAATCACATGGCTTTTATTTTTCAATTTGTTAATGTGGTGTATTACATTGATTGGTTTGGGGATATTGAAGAATCCTTGCATCCCTGGGATAAAGCCCACTTGGTCATGATGTATGATCTTTTTAATGTGTTGTTGGATTCTGATTGCTAGAATTTTTTTTAAAGGATTTGTGCATCTATGTTCATCAGTGATATTGGCCTGTAGTTTTCTTTTTTTGTGGCATTTTTGTCAGGTTTTGGTATTAGGGTGATGGTGGCCTCATAGAATGAGTTTGGAAGTTTACCTTCCTCTGCAATTTTCTGGAAGAGTTTGAGTAGGATAGCTGTTAGCTCTTCTCGAAATTTTTGGTAGAATTCAGCTGTGAAGCCGTCTGGTCCGGGACTTTTGTTTGCTGGAAGATTTCTGATTACAGTTTCAATTTCGGTTCTTGTGATGGGTCTGTTAAGATTTTCTATTTCTTCCTGGTTCAGTTTTGGAAAGTTGTACTTTTCTAAGAATTTGTCCATTTCTTCCAAGTTGTCCATTTTATTGGCATATAATTGCTGATAGTAGTCTCTTACGATCCTTTGTATTTTTGTGTTGTCTGTGGTGATCTCTCCATTTTCATTTCTGATATTATTGATTTAAATTGTATTCCTTTGTTTCTTGATGAGTCTGGCTAACGGTTTGTCAATTTTATTTATCCTCTCAAACAACCAGCTTTTGGCTTTGTTGATTTTTGCTATGGTCTCTTGTTTCTTTTGCATTTCAGTTCAGTTCAGTTGAGTAGCTCAGTCGTGTCTGACACTTTGCGACCCCATGAATTGCAGCACGTCAAGCCTCCCTGTCCATCACCAACTCCCAGAGTTCACTCAAACTCACGTCCATCAAGTCAGTGATGCCATCCAGCCATCTCATCCTCTGTCGTCCCCTTCTTCTCCTGCCCCCAATCCCTCCTAGCATCAGAGTCTTTTCCAATGAGTCAAATCTTCACATGAGGTGGCCAAAGTATTGGAGTTTCCGCTTTAGAATCATTCCTTCCAAAGAAATCCCAGGGCTAATCTCCTTCAGAATGGACTGGTTGGATCTCCTTGCAGTCCAAGGGACTCGCAAGAGTCTTCTCCAACACCACAGTTCAAAAGCATCATTTCTTTGGCGCTCAGCTTTCTTCACAGTCCAACTCTCACATCCATACATGACCACTGGAAAAATTATAGCCTTGACTAGATGGATGTATGTTGGCAAAGTAATGTCTCTGCTTTTCAATATACTATCTAGGTTGGTCATAACTTTCCTTCCAAGGAGTAAGCGTCTTTTAATTTGATGGCTGCAATAAGATTTCTTTCCTTCTCCTAACCTTGGGGTTCTTCATTTCTTCCTTTTCTAGTTGCTTTATGTGTAGAGTTAGGTTATTTATTTGACTTTTTTCTTGTTTCTTGAGGTATTCCTGTATTGCTATGAACCTTCCCCTTAGGACTGCTTTTACAGTGTCCCACAGGTTTCGGTTGTTGTGTTTTCATTTTCATTTGTTTCTATGCATATTTTGATTTCTTTTTTTATTTCTTCTGCGATTTGTTGGTTATTCAGCAGTGTGTTTTTCAGCCTCCACATGTTGGCATTTTTAATAGTTTTTCTCCTATAATTGAGATCTAATCGTACTACATTGAGGTCAGAAAAGATGTGTGGAATGATTTCAAATTTTTTGAATTTACCAAGGCTAGCATTTATTGCCCAGGATGTGATGTATCCTGGAGAAGTTTTCATGTGCACTTGAGAAAAAGGTGAAATTCATTGTTTTGGCTTGAAATGTCCTATATATATATCAATTAGGTCTAACTGGTCTATTGTATTAGTTAAAGTTTGTGTTTCCTTCTTAACTTTCTGTTTAGTTGATCTATCCATAGGTGTGAGTGGGGTATTAAAGTCTCCCACTATTACTGTGTTATTGTTAATTTCCCCTTTCAGACATGTTAGCATTTATCTTACATATTGCGGTGCTCCTCTGTTGGGTGCATATATATTTATAATTGTTATTTCTTCTTCTTGGATTGATCCTTTGATCACTATGTAGTGTCCTTCTTTGTCTCTTTTCAGAGGCTTTGTTTTAAAGTCTATTTTATCTGATATGAGTATTGCTACTCCTACTTTCTTCTGGTCTCTATTTGCGTGGAATATCTTTTTCCAGCCCTTCACTTTCAGTCTGTATGTGTCCCTTGTTTTGAGGTGGGTCTCTTGTAGACAACATATATAGCAGTCTTGTTTTTGTATCCATTCAGCCAGTCTTTGTCTTTTGGTTGGGGAATTCAACCCATTTACGTTTAAGGTAATTATTGATCACTATGATCCCATTGCCATTTACTTTATTGTTTTGGGTTCCAGTTTATACACCCTTTTTGTGTTTCCTGTCTAGAGAATATCCTTTAGCATTTGTTGGAGAGCTGGTTTGGTGGTGCTGAATTCTCTCAGCTTTTGCTTGTCTGTAAAGTTTTTGATGTCTCCGTCATATTTGAATGAGATCCTTTCTGGGTACAGTAATCTGGGCTGTAGGTTATTTTCTTTCATCACTTTAAATATATCCTGCCATTCCCTTCTGGCCTGAAGAGTTTCTATTGAAAGATCAGCTGTTATCCTTATGGGAATCCCTTTGTGTGTTATTTGTTGTTTTTCCCTTCCTGCTTCTATATTTGTTCTTTGTGTTTGATCTTTGTTAATTTGATTAATATGTGTCTTGGGGTGTTTCGCCTTGGGTTTATCCTATTTGGGACTCCCTGGGTTTCTTGGACTTGGGTGATTATTTCCTTTCCCATTTTAGGGAAGGTTTCAACTATTATCTCCTCAAGTATTTTCTCAAGGTCTTTCTTTTTGTTTTCTTCTTCTGGGACTCCTATGATTCAAATGTTGGGGCGTTTAACATTGTCCCAGAGGTCTCTGAGATGGTCCTCATTTCTTTTAGTTCTTTTTTTTCTATTTTCCTCTCTGATTCATCTATTTCTACCATTCTATCTTCTACCTAACTAATCCTATCTTCTGCCTCCATTATTCTACTGTTGGTTCCCTCCAGAGTTTTTTTGATCTAATTTATTGCTTTATTCATTATATATCGACTCTTTTTTATTTCTTCTAGGTCCTTGTTAAACCTTTCTTGCATCTTCTCAATCCTTGTCTCCAGGCTATTTATCTATGATTCCATTTTGATTTCAAGATTTTGGATCATTTTCACCATCATTATTCAGAATTCTTTATCAGGTTGATTTCCTATTGCTTCCTCTTTTGTTTGGTTTGGTGAACATTTATCCTGTTCCTTTACCTGCTGGATATTCCTCTGTCTCTTCTTCTTGTTTATATTGCTGTGTTTGGGGTGGCCTTTCTGTATTCTGGCAGTTTGTGGAGTTCTCTTTATTGTGGCATTTCCTCGCTGTGTGTGGGTTTGTACAGGTGGCTTGTCAAGGTTTCCTGGTTAGGGAAGCTTGTGTCGGTGTTCTGGTGGGTGGAACTGGATTTCTTCTTTCTGGAGTGCAATGAAATGTCCAGTAATGAGTTATGAGATGTCAGTGGGTTTGGAGTGACTTTGGGCAGCCTGTATGTTGAAGCTCAGGGCTGTGTTCCTGTGTTGCTGGAGAATTTGCGTGGTATATCTTGCTCTGGGACTTGTTGGCCCTTGGGTGGTGCTTGGTTTCAGTGTAGGTATGGAGGCGTTTGATGAGCTCCTGTCAATTAATGTGCCCTGGAGTCAGGAGTTCTCTGGTGTTCTCAGGATTTGGAGTTAAGCCTCCTGCTTCTGGTTTTCAGTCTTATTTGTACAGTAGCCTCAAGACTTCTCCATCTAGGTTAAAGATGAAGTTTCTCCACAGTGAGGGACACCCAGAGAGTTTCACAGAGTTACATGGAGAAGAGAAGAGGGAGGAGGGAGATAGAGGTGACCCGGATGAGATGAGGTGGAATCAAAAGAGGAGAGAGCAAGTGGAATCAAAAGAGGAGACAGCAAGCTAGCCAGTAATCACTTCCTTATGTGCGCTTCACAGTCTGGACCACTCAGAGATGTTCATGGAGTTATACAGAGAAGAGAAGAGGGTGGAAGGAGACAGAGGAGGCCAGGAGGATAAAGGGGGGAATCAAAAGTAGAGAGACAGATCCAGCCAGTATTCAGTTCTCTAAGTGTTCTCCACCATCCGGAACACACAAAGAGATTCACAGAGTTGGGTAGAGAAGAGAAGGGAGAGGGAGGAGATAAAGGCGACCTGGTGGAGAAAAAGGAGAGTCCAAAGTGGGAGAGAGCAGTCAAGCCAGTAATCTCACTCCCAGGTAAAAATGAGTACTGAAGATTGGGTTCTTAAAGGTACAAAATTGATAACAAATACCAAAAAGCAAAGATTAAAAGTCTAGAGTAGAAGTTGGATTTTCAAAAATAAAATATTAACAACAACAAGAAAAACCAAAGTCACAAAAATTATAATATATATATATATATATATATATATATATGAAGTTTGCTTTAAAAAAATAGGGTCTCTCTTTTTTTTAAAGTAATATTGGGTTATAAAAATGACAATTAAAGGAGTAATAGAAGACTTTAAAATTAAAAAAAAATTAAATTAAAGAATGATAGTAAAAATATATCTAGGATTTTCTCTGGTGTTGTTGTGGGCAGTGTGGAGTCAGTTCATTTTCAGATAGTTCCTTGATCTGGCTCATATTTCTCAAGATCGATAGGCCCCTTCCTATGTAGTCAGTACTAACTACAGGGTTTTAATCTATTGCATCTGTCACTTCCAAGAGGGTTCCCTCTGTTTTAGCTTCTTCTGTTTGCTGGCCTCTTCAGTGTCTAATTTTTGCCTGACACAGGGGGCAGTGGTGGACACTTTTTTAGGCTCACTTGTTTAGTCGTGCTGTGCGAGGGCTGGACGCTGCAAACAAATAACACTGGCGTGTGTTTGCAGTGTCTCTGCCACACTGGGTTTGCTCCTGCTCACAGCGTGTGTGTTTTCCCTTTGTACACTGCTTAGGCTCTAGGTTGCTCCGTCAGGAACTGTCTGAGTCCAGCCCTGGGTTGTATGCACTTCCCAGGTCTAAGCCACTCAGGTTCAGGTACTTGGGTAGTCCTGAGAGATGCAGACTCGGTTGTGCCTGCGTTTTGTGCCCTTCCCATGTCTGAGCAGCTCGGGTGACCAGGTGTTTGGTGAGTGCAATCACTGCAACTTACCACCTCCCCCATCCCTGCCACTCGGTTTTCTGGGTGTACAACAGGCGCACCTTCTCAGGCAGATGTCAACCGTCCAGAATCCCAAGAAGTCTTGGTTAGCAACGAAGCCTGCTTGCAATTTGATAGATAATGCCTCTCTGGGGCCGCAATTGCCCTCTTCCGGCTCTGGCTGCCCTTGCCTGACTGTCACCGGAGGGGAATAGGCCAGTCTGCAGCTGGCTAGCTCTAGTCAGTCCTTTGTTCTGTGTGCGGGCCTGGAGGTGTCTTAGGTTAGGGCTTTTCCCGTGGTAGCTATCCCACAGTCTGGTTTGCTAGCCCAAGTTAGTTCCCTCAGATTGCCCTCGGGGCATTCAGGCCCAGTCTTTACTCTAAGCAATGCACCTGCGCCTCCCTGCCCAGCCCCTGCTTGCTAGTGGCAGATACAGGCATCTGCACTGCTTCTCTGCTGGGGGAGTTACCACTGGACACATAATCTGTGGGGTTTAATTATTTATTTATTTTTCCTCCTGATTATGTTGCCATCTGTGGTTCCAAGGCTCTCCACAGACTCGGCAGTGAGAGTGTTTCCTGGTGTTTGGAAACTTCTCTCTTTTTTAAGACTTCCTTTCGGGATGGAGTTCCATCCCTACCTCTTTTGTCTCTCTTTTTGTCTTTTATATTTTTTCCTACCTCCTTTAGAAGACAATAGGCTGCTTTTATGGGTGCCTGATGTCCTCTGCCTCATTCAGAAGTTGTTTTGTGGGATTTACTCAGCATTCACATGTTCTTTTGATGAATTTGTGGGGGAGAAAGTGGTCTCCCCATCCTATTCCTCTGCCATCTTAGGACCACCTCTACATTGTGTCTTTTTCAATTATGGTTTCCTCAAGGTATATGCCCAATAGTGGGGTTGCTGGGTTATATGGTAGTTTTATTCCTAGGTTTCTTAAAGGAATCTCCATACTTTTCTCTATAGTGGCTGTATCAGTTTACATTCCCACCAAAACTGCAAGAGGGCTCCCTTTTCTCCACATCATCTCCAACATTTATTATTTGTGGATTTTTTATTTTTAGCTTTTTTTGATGATGGCCATTCTTACCAGTGTTAATACCATCTAATACACTACATTTTCCTTATCTGTTTGTTTATCTCTTTTTTCCAATCACAATGTGAGCTTTATAATGGCAAAGATTACTGTTTTGTCGTCCTATCCTCAGCATCTAGAACAGTGCTTTGTATATATTAGCCACTCAATAAATATTAAATGAATCAATACTTCACTAGGCAGAAAGTAGTCAAATGGCCACACCTGGCTGCAAAGGAGGCTTAACAATATTAAAAATTAGCTGTGTAGCCTTGTATTCAGCAAAAATCTCTACTACTACTACTACTACTACTACTACTGAAGAAGTAGTAGTTGGGATCTTCACAACCCAGGGATCAAACCCAGGTCTCCCACATTACAGGTTAATTTTTTACCAGCTGAGCCACAAGGGAAGCCCACTACAGAAGAAGAAAAACTAATATTGAAAATGCTAGAGAGGGTGTGGAGAAAAGGGAACCCTCTTACACTATTGGTGGGAATACAAACTAGTACAGCCACTATGGAGAAGAGTGTGGAGATTCCTTAAAAAACTAGAAATAGAACTGCCATATGACCAAGCAATCCCACTGCTGGGGATACACACTGAGGAAACCAGAATTGAAAGAGACATGTATACCCCAGTGTTCATTGCAGTACTGTTTACAACAGCTAGAATATGGAAGCAACCTAGATGCCCAGTGCCAGAAGAATGGATAAGAAAGTTGTAGTACATAAACACAATGGAATATTACTCAGCTATTAAAATGAACACATACGAGTCAGTTCTAATGAGATGGATGAAACTGGAGCCTATTATACAGAGTGAAGTAAGTCAGAAAGAAAAACACCAATACAGTATATTAATGCATATAAATGGAATTTAGAAAGATGGTAACAATGACCCTATAGACAAGACAGCAAAAGAGACACAGATGTAAAGAACAGACTTTTGGACTCTGTGGGAGAAAGCAAGGGTGGGCTGATTTGAGAGAATAGCATTGAAACATGTATATTACCATATGTGAAATAGATGACCAGTCCAAGTTCAATGCATGAAACAGGGCACTCAAAGCCAGTGCACTGGGACAACCCAGAGGGATGGAATGGGATGGGGGGGACACATGTACACCTGTGGCTGATTCATGTCAATGTATGGCAAAAATCACCACAATACTGTAAAGTTATTAACCTCCAATTATAATAAATAAATTAACTTAAAAAATACTAACATTGAAAGCTAGCAGGCTCACAAAGCAAAGAAAGTTAAAAAAAAATTCATGCTTAATTTATAACCAGTCTATAGCTTGACTCTTCTATTAACTGTCTTTTAACATATTGATACATATATGTGTGAGAAATAGCCTCTCTCTCCAGAAAACTAGCATTAGCACAGTAAAATAAGTCATTTCATGTGTGTAATGTTTTTCAAATTTGAGAAATCTGTAAGTCCCAACCCAACACTCTGAGACCTTGACCAAGTGACATGATATCTTTAGACCTGCTTCCTTATGTACTGAATAGTAAAGTTCTGAGTTTCAGGTACAATAGAAGGTGCAAAAGTGATCTGTAAACTGCATTACCTTATACAACTGAGAAGCATTATCATAGCTGATATCACAACTATGCTATAAGGGAGGCAGCTCCAACCTATCCTCTGCAACTGCCCCAAAGATAGGGTTCAGGTTTGGTATTTCTATCGTACTCACTTTTTGCCATACTTGCCTCCATTAAAGATGGTATTTCAGCTACCTAGAGAAGAGGTAGGAATGTAGGGATCAGCAAACTAAAATGGACTGGAATGGGTGAATTTAACTTAGATGACCATTATATCTACTACTGTGGGCAAGAATCCCTTAGAAGAAATGGAGTAACCCTCATAGTCAACAAAAGAGTATAAACTGAAGTACATGGATGCAATTTCAAAAATGACAGAATGAGCTCTGTTGGTTTCCAAGGCAAACCATTCAATATCACAGCAATCCAAGTTTATGCCCCAACCAGTAATGCTGAAGAAGCTGAAGTTGAATGATTCTATGAAGACGTACAAGACCTTCTAGAACTAACACCCCAAAAGATGTCTTTTTCATAATAGGGGACTGGAATGCAAAAGTAGGAAGTCAAGAGATACCTGGAGTAACAGGCAAATTTGGCCTTGGAGTACAGAATGAAGCAGGGCAAAGGCTAATGGAATTTTGTCAAGAGAACGCACTGGTCATAGCAAACAGCGTCTTCCAAAAACACAAGAGAAGACTCTACATGTGGACATCACCAGACAGTCAATACCAAAATCAGATTGATTATATTCTTTGCAGCCAAAGATGGAGAAGCTTTATACAGTCAGCAAAGACAAGACTGGGAGATGACTGTGGCTCAAATCATGAACACTTTTTTGCCAAATTCAGACTTAATTTGAAGAAAGTAGGGAAACCACTAGACCATTCAGGTATGACCTAAATCAAATTCCTTATGATTATACAGTGGAAGTGACAAATAGATTCAAGGGATTAGATCTGAAACACAGAGTGCCTGAAGAACTATCGACGGAGGTTCATGACACTGTACAGGAGACAGGGATCAAGACCACCCCAAGAAAAATAAAAGCAAAATAGAAAAATGGCCGTCTGAGGAAGGCTTACAAATATCTTTGAAAAGAAGAGAAGCTAAAAGCAAGGGAGAAAAGGAAAGATATAAGCATCTGAATGCAGAGTTCCAAAGAATAGCAAGGAGAGATAAGAAAGCCTTCCTCAGTGATCAGTGCAAATAAATAGCGGAAAACAATAGAATGAGAAAGACTAGAGAGCTTTTCAAGAAAATCAGAGATACCAAGGGAGTATTTCATGCAAGGACGGGCTTAATAAAGGATATAAATGCTATGGACTTAACAGAAGCAGAAGATATTAAGAAGAGGTGGCAAGAATACACAGAAGAACTGTACAAGAAAGATCTTCATGACCCAGATAATCATGATGATGTGATCACTCACCTAGAGCCAGAAATTCTGAAATGTGAAGTCAAGTGGGCCTTATAAAGCATCATTATGAACAAAGCTAGTGGAGGTGATGGAATTCAAGTTGAGCTATTTCAAATCCTAAAAGATGATGCTGTGAAAGTGCTGCACTCAATATACCAGCAAATTAGGAAAACTCAGCAGTAGCCACAGGACCAGAAAAGGTCAGTTTTCATTCCAAACCTAAGAAAGGCAATGCGAAAGAATGCTCAAGCTACTGCACAATTGCACTCATCTCACACGCTAGTAAAGTAATGCTCAAACTTCTCTAAGTCAGGCTTCAGCAGTACGTGAACCATGAACTTCCAGATGTTCAAGCTGGATTTAGAAAAGGCAGAGGAACCAGAGACCAAATTGCCAACATCCATTGGATCATTGAAAAAACAAGAGAGATCCAGAAAAACATCTATTTCTGCTTTATTGACTATGTCAAAGCCTTTGACTGTGTGGATCACAATAAACTGTGGAAAATTCTGAAAGAGATGGGAATACCAGACCACCTGACTTGCCTCCTGAGAAACCTGTATGCAGGTCAGGAAGCAACAGTTAGAACTGGACATGGAACAATAGACCAGTTCCAAATGGGGAAACGAGTACATCAAGGCTGTATATTGTCATCCTGCTTACTTAACTTATATGCAGAGTACATCATGAGAAACACTGGGCTTAATGACACACAAGCTGGAATCAAGATTGCTTGGAGAAATATCAATAACCTCGGATATTCAAATGACACCACCTTTATGGCAGAAAGCGAGAAAGAACTAAAGAGCTTCTTGATGAAAGTGAAAGAGGAGAGTGAAAAAGTTGGCTTAAAACCCAGCATTCAGAATACTAAGATCATGGCATCCTGTCCTATCACTTCATGGTAAATAGATGGGGAAGCAATGGAAACAGTGAGAGACTTTATTTTCTTGGACTCCAAAATCGCTGCAGATGGTGACTGCAGCCAGGAAATTAAAAGATGCTTGCTCCCTGAAAGAAAAGTCATGACCAACCTAGACAGCATATTATCTTTTTTTTTTTTCCCTCCTGGGACACAGAAGCATGTGCAATCTTCCCAGACTGGGGATTGAACCTGTGCTCTCTGCCAGAGGAACCCAGAGTCTTAACCACTGGAGCACCAGGAAGTCCCTAGACAGCATATTAAAAAGCAGAGACATTACTTTGACAAAAAAAGTCTGTCTAGTCAAAGCTATGATTTTTTCAGTAGTCATGTATGAATGTAAAAGTTGGACTATAAAGAAAGCTGAGCACCGAAGAATTGATGCTTTTGAACTGTGGTGTTGGAGAAGACTCTTGAGAGTCCCTTGGATAGCAAGGAGATCCAACCAGTCCATCCTAAAGGGAATCAATCCTGAATATTCATTGGAAGGACTGATGTTGAAGCTGAAACTCCAATCCTTTGGCCACCTGATGTGAAGAACTGACTCATTTGAAAAGACCCCGATTCTGGGTAAGATTGAAGGTGTGAGGAGAAGGGGACAACAGAGGATGAAATGGTTGGATGGCATCACTGACTCAATGGACATGAGTTTGAGTAAACTCTGGGAGTTGGTGATGGATAGGGAGGCCTGGCGTGCTGCAGTCCATGGAGTCACAAAGAGTCGGACATGAATGAGAGACTAAACTGATCTGACCTGAGGGAAGATGACTGACCTAAATCAGTGCAGAGAAACTTATCTCATTCTAGAAATTTAATAGTCCTTGAGCTTCCAGTTCAAGATGGTAGAGTAGAAGGATATGCGCTCATCTTGTCCTGCAAGAGCACCAAAATCGAAACTAGCTGTTAAACAACCATCAATAGGAGGATGCTGGAACCTGCCATAAAAAAAAAAAATATGCCACCTCCAAAGACAAAGAAGAATCCAGAACAAATGGCAGCAGAGGGCAATCACGATAAAATCAAATCCCATACCCACCAGGTGTGTGATACACAATCTGGAGAACAATAATAGCAAAGTTCTCCAACTGTTGTGAAGGTTCTAAGCCCCAGGTCAGACTTCTTAGACTGGGGATTTGGCAAAAGTTACTGGGAATCCCCAGGCAATCTGTGAAGGCCAGCCGAATTTGATTACAGAATTTCCACAGGACTGGGGGAAACAGAGACTCCAGTCTTGGAGCACACAAACAAAATCTTGTATGCTCCAAGATCCAGGGGAAAGGATCAGTGACTCCACAGGAGACTGAACCAAAACTACCTGCTGTTGGAGGGTCTCCTGTGGAAGTATGGGTCAGCAGTGGCTGGCACAAGGATGGGGGTACTGGCAGCAGCAGTCCTGGAGGTGGTCTCATGTGTAAGTTCTCTTGGGGGTTGCCATTAAACTTACCATAGAGCCTGTAGACCTCAGGACTGGGTAGCCTCAGGCCAAACAATTAACAAGGAGAGAGTGAAACTCCACCCATCAGCAGATAGTTGGATTAAAACTTTACTGAGCAAGGCCTTGCCCATCAGAGCAAGACCCAGTTTTCCCCACTACTAGTCCCTCCCATCAGGAAGATGACACAAACCTCTCAGCCTCAACCACCAGAGGGCAGACATAAGAAGCAAGAACAACCACAATTTCACAGCAGCTAGAATGAAAACCTGGAGAAGGCAATGGCACCTCACTCCAGTACTCTTGCCTGGAAAATCCCATGGACGGAGGAGCCTGGTGGGCTGCAGTCCATGGGGTCACTAAGAGTCAGATACGACTGAGCAACTTCACTTTCACTTCTCACTTTCATGCATTGGAGAAGGAAATGGCAACCCACTCCAGTGTTCTTGCCTGGAGAATCCCAAGGACGGGGGAGCCTGGTGGGCTACCGTCTATGGGGTCGCACAGAGTCAGACACAACTGAAGCGACTTAGCAGCAGCAGTAGCAGCAGCAGAATGAAAACCACATTACAGAACGTTAATCGAGATGAAAAAGCAGAGAATTCCAACCCAGATGAAGGGACAAAATATAAAACCCCAGAAAAACAACTAAATGAAATGGAAATAGGCAATCTTCCAGAAAAAGAATTTAGAATAACAATAGGGAAGATGATCCAGGATCTCAGAAACAGAATGGAGAAGATGCAAGAAATGTTTACCAAAGATCTACAAGAACTAAAGAACAAACAGAGATGAATACACTAGAAAGAATCAACATCAGAATAATTGAGGCAAAAGAATGGATAAGTGACCTGGAGGACAAAATTGTGGAAAGCACTACTACAGAACAGAATATAGAAAAAAGAATGGGAAAAAATGAAGACAGTCTAAGAGATCTCTGGGACAACAACAAATGCACCAACATTTGCATTATAGGGGTCCCAAAAGGAGGAGAGAGAAAGGACCTGAGAAAATATTTAAAGAGATAAGAGCTGAAAACTTCCCTAACATGGAAAAAGAAATAGTAAACCAAGTCCAGGAAGCACAGAGAGTCCCAGGCAGGAGAAACACAAGGAGGAACACATCAAGACACATAGTAATCAAACTGACAAAAATTAAAGACAAAGATAAAATATTAAAAGCAACAAGGGAAAAATAATAAATAACATACAAGGGAACTTCCATAAGGCTATCAGCTGATTTCTCAACAGAAACTGTACAAGCCAGAGGGGAATGGCATGATATATTTAAAGTGATGAAAAGGAACAACCTATAATCAAGAATATTCTACCCAGCAAGACTCTTGTCCAAATTTGACAGAGAAATCAAAAGCTTTCCAGACAAGCAAAAGTTAAGAGAATTCAGCACCACCAAACCAGTCTTCCAACAAATACTAAAGGAGCTACTCTAGGCAGGAAACGCAAGAGAAGGAAAAAGCCTACACAAAACAAACCCAAAACATTTAAGAAAATGGTTTTAGGATCATACATACCAATAATTACCTTAAATGTAAATACATTAAATGCACCAACCAAAAGACATTGGCTGAGTGGAAGAAAATATGTGCATGTTTGTGTGTCCCCTTACCACATCACTCTATTTAACCTTCCAAATTACATTCAATAATTTTATATTGTTAGGTTAATCATGTTTCTCATTATGTTAATCATTATGGCTTGCAATTGTAATTATCATTTATTTTTTGTCTGGCTATGATTTTTGATAACTAACAAACATCTTTTACTGTTGTGATTATGTAACTATTATTCATTTAATACCATTATATCATGATTGGTTAACAGAAAATACTAGACTTGTATATCACTAAAACTCCTATTTAATAGAAAAACCTGTAATCACTTTTTAAAATTCAGATGCATATCAGAATTATCTTGGAATTTTTGAAAAATGCAAATGCCCAAGTGTTGCATTTTTTATCCAAAGCTCCAAATGTGTTTCTAATGAACAGCCATGTTTAAGAAAAACTGGACTATATAATGATCTTTTACTTTTATTTAGTTTGTTTCACTTTTTCTATTTCATATTTAAGGCTTCCATTTCATTTAGTTTATGTTTTCTAATTTCTCTCTTTTTTCAGATGTTCTGTCTCAAGCCTTTATAAAGCATAGTAGAAAAACATAGTACATATATATATATATATATAATGTACAATATAATACATATGTCCAAGTTTCAGGAAAGTTGGATTTTTGCCTAGAAAAATATTTGATATTTTGATTCCACTTGTTTGATATAGTATGAATAGAATGCTAGATTTCTTATTTATATTCACTCACAACTTTGATATGGTTCCATGTATTCTGGCATCTAGTATTACTCCTAAAAGTCTAGAAAGTTTGTTATCTTAGTGATTATTTTTTTAAAGAAATTTGAGTCAAGCTTGAAACTTCTAATCCAATTCTGAGACTATAAAGAAATACTATGCTGCAAAAACTAGGAAATTAACATGTAATATAGTATTATTAACTATAGAGTTTGTTTGAATTTCACAATATTTTGTGCTAGCATCCATTATTTGTTTTCATACCTTATTCAAGACTACACATAGTATTTAACTGCATTGAGCAGCTTCAGCATACAACAAATTCTGGTAAACTCTCCTTTTATTCTATTATAAATAGTTTCTAATTTTCTTTGTTATGGCTTTTTGGATACACACGTCATTTAAAAGTGAAAATTTACCTTCCAAATATATGGGATTTTTAAAGTATCTCTGATGCTAATTTCTCATTTTGATATTAGTTTCTCATTTAAATGTTTCTTCTCTGCAATCAACCTCTGTGGTTTTTCAGTCTCTTAACCTTATTGAGACTTTCAGTGGCTAAGTCAAAGATCTCTCTTGATAAATGTCACATTGCACTTGAAATCATATGGGTTACTTTCAAATATCTTTTTATATTGATCTCTAATATAATTCCAAAATGATAAGAGAACAGACTTTATATGATTTCAGTACCTTTAGATCATAAAATTTTTGCACCTGCTCTTATGTCCCTAAATATATTCCAGTGTCTCCTAGTTTCTAGTCTATGGGAACTTGAATTTGTATCCTACTCCTGTGTGAGAATTGTATAAATCTAAGTTATGCTGACTTGGTTCATAGTGCTTTTTGGGTCTACTATATCCTTGTACTTCTCTGTATAGTCATTCTGTTAATTTTTGAGAGCTTGATATTGAAACTCCAACTAAAAATCTTAATTTATCTACTTTAAAATATAATATATATTTTATATTATGTTGTATATAATATAATTTTATATTATATTCCATATATGTTCCCACATATATTATACATATATGTGGAACTCTATGTAGCTTTGTTCTTTACAAAGAACAAAGAACATCTTTACTATATGTTCTTTGTTCTTGTTTTCCAAGTTTCATGTAAATGTGTTATCATATTTTCATAATTTAAAACAGAAAAAAGAAATCTATCAGCCCTTGAAAAATTATTGCCTTAATAAGCCATTTATAACATCATTATTTAATAGGGTTAATCAGCTCTTGTGTACCCTATAATATGGAAGAAAGAGAGCAGGTCCTGTTCTCAAGAAACCATTATCTCAGTTCAGTTCAGTCACTCAGTTGTGTCTGACTCTCTGGGACCCCATGAACTGCACCACACCAGGCCTCCCTGTCCATCACCAGCTCCCGGAGTTCACTCAAACTCATGTCCATCAAATCGGTGATGCCATCCAGCCATCTCATCCTCTGTCATCCCCTTCTTTTCCTGCCCCCAATTCCTCCCAGCATCAGAGTCTTTTCCAATGAGTCAGCTCTTCGCATGAGGTGACAAAAGTATTGGAGTTTCAGCTTTAGCAACAGTCCTTCCAAAAACAAGAGCAGGAGCTGACTGTGGCTCAGACCATGAACTCCTTATTGCCAAATTCAGACTGAAATTGAAGAAAGTAGGGAAAACCACTAGACCATTCAGGTATGACCTGAATCAAATCCCTTATAATTATACAGTGGAAGTGAGAAATAGATTTAAGGGCTTAGATCTGCCTGATGAACTGATAGATAGAGTGCCTGATGAACTATGGAATGAGGTTCGTGACATTGTATAGGAGACAGGGATCAAGACCATCCCCATGGAAAAGAAATGCAAAAAAGCAAAATGGCTGTCTGGGGAGGCCCTACAAATAGCTGTGCAAAGAAGAGAAGTGAAAAGCAAAGGAGAAAATGAAAGATATAAATATCTGAATGCAGAGTTCCAAAGAATAGCAAGAAGAGATAAGAAAGCCTTCTTCAGCGATCAATGCAAAGAAATAGAGGAAAAGAATAGAATGGGAAAGACTAGGGATCTCTTCAAGAAAATCAGAGATACTAAAGCAACATTTCATGCAATGATGGGCTCGATAAAGGACAGAAATGGTATGGACCTAACAGAAGCAGAAGATATAAAGAAGAGATGGAAAGAATACACAGAAGAACTGTACAAAAAAGGTCTTCATGACCCAGATAATCACGATGGTGTGATCACTGACCTAGAGCCAGACATCCTGGAATGTGAAGTCAAGTGGGCCTTAGAAAGCATCACTATGAACAAAGCTAGTGCAGGTGATAGAATTCCAGTTGAGCTATTCCAAATCTTGAAAGATGATGCTGTGAAAGTGCTGCACTCAATATGCCAGCAAATTTGGAAGACTCAGCAGTGGCCACAAGGCTGGAAAAGATCAGTTTTCATTCCAATCCCAAAGAAAGGCAATGCCAAAGAATGTGCAAACTACTGCACAATTGCACTCATCTCACACGCTAGTAAAGTAATGCTCAAAATTCTCCAAGACAGGCTTCAGCAATATGTGAACCGTGAACATCCTGATGTTCAAGCTGGTTTTAGAAAAGGCAGAGGAACCAGAAATCAAATTGCCAACATCCGCTGATCATGGAAAAAGCAAGAGAGATCCAGAAAAGCATCTATTTCTGCTTTATTGACTATGCCAAAGCCTTTGACTGTGTGGATCACAATAAACTGTGGACAATTCTGAAAGAGATGGGAATACCATACCACCTGACCTGCCTCTTGAGAAGTTTGTATGCAGGTCAGGAAGCAACAGTTAGAACTGGACATGGAACAACAGACTGGTTCCAAGTAGGAAAAGGAGTACGTCAAGGCTGTATATTGTCAGAGTACATCATGAGAAATGCTGGGCTGGAAGAAGCACAAGGTGGAATCAAGATTGCCAGGAGAAATATAAATAACCTCAGATATGCAGATGACACCACCCTTATGACAGAAAGTGAAGAGGAACTAAAAAGCCTCTTGATGAAAGTGAAAGAGGAGAGTGAAAAAGTTGGCTTAAAGCTCAACATTCAGAAAATGAAGATCATGGCATCTGGTCCCACCACTTTATGGGATATAGATGGGGAAACAGTGTCAGACTTTATTTTTTGGGGCTCCAAAATCACTGCAGATGGTGACTGCCGCTATGAAATTAAAAGCCGTTTACTCCTTGGAAGGAAAGTTATGACCAACCTAGATAGCATATTCAAAAGCAGAGACATTACTTTGCCAACAAAGGTTCATCTAGTCAAGGCTATGGTTCTTCCTGTGGTCATGTATGGATGTGACAGTTGGACTGTGAAGAAGGCTGAGCACCAAAGAATTGATGCTTTTGAACTGTGGTGTTGGAGAAGACTCTTGCAAGTCCCTTGGACTGCAAGGAGATCCAACCAGTCCATTCTGAAGATCAGCCCTGGGATTTCTTTGGAAGGAATGATGCTAAAGCTGAAACTCCAGTACTCTGGGCACCTCATGTGAAGAGTTGACTCATTGGAAAAGACTCTGATGCTGGGAGGGATTGGGGGCAAGAGGAGAAGGGGACGACAGAGGATGAGGTGGCTGGATGGCATCACTGACTCGATGGACGTGAGTCTGAGTGAACTCCGGGAGCTGGTGATGGACAGGGAGGCCAGGCGTGCTGCAATTCATGGGGTCACAAAGAGTTGGACACGACTGAGCGACTGATCTGATCTGATCTGATCTTCCAATGAACACCCAGGACTGATCTTCAGGATGGACTGGTTGGATCTCCTTGCAGTCCAAGGGACTCTCAAGAGTCTTCTCCAACACCACAGTTCAAAAGCATCAATTCTTCGGCGCTCAGCTTTCTTCACAGTCCAACTCTCACATCCATACATGACCACTGGAAAAATCATAGCCTTGACTAGACGGACCTTTGTTGGCAAAGTAACGTCTCTTCTTTTCAATATGCTATCTACGTTGGTCATAACTTTCCTTGCAAGGAGTAAGTGTCTTTTAATTTCTTGGCTGAAATCACCATCTGCAGTGATTATGGAGCCCAGAAAAATAAAGTCCGACACTGTTTCCACTGTTTCCCCATTTTTTTTTGCCATGAAGTGATGGGACCAGATGCCATGATCTTCGTTTTCTGAATGTTGAGCTTTAAGCCAACTTTTTCACTCTCCTCTTTCACTTTCATCAAGAGGCTTTTTAGTTCCTCTTCACTTTCTGCCATAAGGGTGGTGTCATCTGCATATCTGAGGTTATTGATGTTTCTCCCGGCAATCTTGATTCCAGCTTGTGTTTCTTCCAGCCCAGCATTTCTCATGATGTACTCTGCATATAAGTTAAATAAGCAGGGTGACAATATACAGCCTTGACGTACTCCTTTTCCTATTTGGAACCAGTCTGTTGTTCCATGTCCAGTTCTAACTGTTGCTTCCTGACCTGCATATAGGTTTCTCAAGAGGCAGGTCAGATGTTCTGGTACTCCCATCTCTTTCAGAATTTTCCACAGTTTATTGTGATCCACACAGTCAAAGGCTTTGGCATAGTCAATAAAGCAGAACCTTTGTGTGGGTCAGTATAATATCGAAAATATCTTTTACAGTCATACAGGCTTCGTTTTAAATCTCATTTCACCACTTGGGGCTGTGTAGTCTTGAACAAATAAGCCTCTTCCATCTTTAGTTTCCTAAACAGTAAAATTAGGACAATAGTTTCTACTGTTATAAGGTATACTCAAGATATAACTGATGAAGTAATGAATGAATACATTGAATGTAAATCATTTAAAAATATGCCTGGAACACAGCAGGTGCTTGGCTTTTTGCTCCAAGCTTAAGGTCCTATGATTAGTAAACGTCCTAAATATTCACTGAAAATGGTAGTCTGAAGATTAAATGACTATCTTTGTATGCAAATAAGTTACTTCCAACTAGAAAGAACACTGGGTAGCAAGGTGAATTACCTGAGATTCATCATTCCTCCATTCATTAATTCATTCAATTAATCAGGAAATAACTGAAAGACCCATTCCATGCCAGGCCCTGTGCTACATTCTAGGGACATGGTAGAGAGTTAAAATTGACATGAACTTGATCTTATGGCACTCACAATCTACCAGAAGACACAGATAGCTAATATATTATTATAATATATAATTATAATTATTGTGAAAGTTAAAGTTAGTCATGTCCGACTCTTTGCTACCCCATGGACTATACAGTCCATGGAATTCTCCAGGCCAGAATACTGGAGTGGGTAGCCGGTCCCTTCTTCAGGTGATCTTTCCAACCCAGGGATCCAACCCAGGTCTCCTGCTTGGCAGGCAGATTCTTTACCACTGAGCCACCTGGGAAGCCCCTATAATTATTATAGTAAAGAATAATAACAGCATATTAATAAGCAAGTCTTGGGTGACACAGGAGTGCAAAGAGGCAACTAACCCATTCTGAGTAGGGAGGCAGGCAAGAGGAAGTTCCTAGAGGATACAAAGTTGAAGTTAGAGCTTGAATAACATGAGTTCTTGGAGCTTACCAAGTAAAAAGGATTGGGGGAACAGAGTGTAGAAAGCAGAGGGAATAGCATGTACACACACAAGAGGCAGAATTTTCAAAAACCTGAAAAATTTCAAACTTATTGCAGGAAAGAATGCAAAGGAGTGGGAAGAGCTAGAGATAGTGACTCTACCATTCACAGCTAAGTAGCCCAGATTCAAGATGTTGCTTTTTTTTAAATTGAAGGATAATTGCTTTGCAATGTTGTTTTGGTTTCTGCCATACAACAATGCAAATTAGCCATAACTATCGACATATCCAATGGGCTTCCCTGGTGGCTCAGTTGTCTGGTAAAGAATTTGCCTTCAAGGCAGGAGATCCAGGTTTGACCCC
This sequence comes from Bos javanicus, assembly GCF_032452875.1. NCBI lineage: Eukaryota > Metazoa > Chordata > Mammalia > Artiodactyla > Bovidae > Bos > Bos javanicus. The sequence goes on along the minus strand of NC_083897.1, from coordinate 77,024,860 downwards.
TGGATTGGGAAGATCCCCTGGAGAAGGGAAAGGCAACTCACTCCAGTATTCTTGCCTGGAGAATTCTGTGGACAGAGGAGCCTAGTGGGCTACAGTCCATGGGGTCACAAAGAGTCAGACACAACTGAGCCACTTACACTTTCACTTTCAGGGGCTTCCCTGGTGGCTCAGACAGTAATGAATGAATCTGCCTGCAACGCAGGAGATTCAGGTTCGATCCTTGAATTAAGAAGATCTCCTGGAGAAGGAAATGGCAACCCACTCCAGTATTCTTGCCTGGAGAATTCCATAGACAGAGGAGCCTGGTGGACTACAGTCCATGGGGTTACAAAGAGTTGGACACAACTGAGCGACTAACATCTTCACTTTCTTTTAACCCAGTGTCCATTCCAACACTATTTACAATAGCCAGGACTTAGAAGCAACCCAGATGTCCATCGGCAGATGAAGAGGTAAAAAAAATTGTGGTTCATATATACAAGTGTGCAGTGGAAGTGTTAGTCACTCAGTCGTGTCTGACTCTTTGTGACCCCATGAACTGTAGCCCACCAGGTTCCTCTGTCCACAGAACTCTCCAGGCAAGAATATTGTATTGGGTTGCCATTTTCTTCTCCAGGGGGGTCTTCCCAACCCAGGGATTGAATCCAGGTCTCCTGCACTGTGGGCAGATTTTTTACTGTCTGAACCAACAGGGAAGCCTTAAAAATTATGGAACAGTTCATGAATTTGTGTGTCATCCTTACACAGGGACCATGTTAATTTTCTCTGTATCATTCCAACTTTAGAATATGTGTTGCCGAATTATACAAGAGGTTTCTTTTTATCCTGAGTAATTGCAAAAAGTTTTAAACAAGAGAGTGCACAATCAGCTTAACATGTTAAAAAGACCACTCTGATTACTATGTGGAAGGTAGACTGAAGGGTTTGGGCCACAGTGGTGACAATCTTGATGGAGAAAAGTGGATTGATTGAGAATGAGGTATTGAAGAAAATCGCTCAGATTTGGCAGTTGACTAGAAATAGAAAGAAAGTACTCAAGGATGCTGCTGGAGTTTTTTCCATTCTCAGTCTGGCACTATCACTTAATAACTAGAGGCCCTTGGCCATCACTTCATTGCTAAGCCACAGTTTCTTAGTGGGTCAGATGGATATAACAACTGCTAGTGTACTTGCCTCTGTCATATTAGGGAGACTCAAATGAAACAATGGCTGTGAGTGCTTTTTTCTAAGGTACAAAGAGCTATGAAACAGGAGGACTGAGGATAACTCATGGGTTTAGACTCACTGCAAGCACAAATGAGTGATCAACAGGTGATAAGATGCCTAGTCCAATAATATTTTTTCAGGTTTCTTTCTTTCTTTCTTTCTTTTTTAAAATGCTCTATGTAAGGGCCCTTGTAAAGAAAAAAAAAATCTTACTTTACTCTCAGCAGTATATGAACCCTGAGGTCTCATAGCAGTACTGGGCTGCTTGCCCCTAAACCATCTGTACTGTTCTCCAAGCCTTCTCATAAGCAATTCAGGGCTGTTCATATGGCTAGTGGCTACCATACTGGCACTTATGTAGATCTCAGGAGGCCAGTAATTCAGAGATAAGAGCACCAGAGCACAGGTAGACCCAAAGCAAGCCCTGATGCTAGGGCGGGAGCTGTTTGTTCTCTACTCTTTGACACCCACTCTCAGGTATATGCAACCAAATACTACTCTGGTCCAAAGGAAATAATAGACTTGAAAGACATCAAAGCTAAGCCTAGGTTCTGACAATCCAGGCGGCTAATGAAGGCAATTTCTAGAGTAGCATTAGTGCAAGTCCATGGCATAATGGCAAGAGGCAATCAAGTTTGTCTTTGTTACACTTTACCTTTTGGGGAAACACTGAAGGCAAAGGAGGAGGGAGTGACAGAGGATGAGATAGTTAGATAGGGTCACTGACTTAATGGACATGAATTTGAGCAAACCCCAGGAGATAGTGAAGGACAGAGAAACCTGGTGCACTGCAGTCCATGGGGTCGCAAAGAGTCAGACATTATTTAGTTACTAAATAACAACAACTCTCTATCTTCCTGGCATCCTGTGTGTTACCCTGATCCCAACATTTTGTTTCCCATTATCATAGGACTTTGTTTCCAACTGACTGTCAACATCTCCTTGATAAGATTTTAGGGTATCCCCACTTTCATATTGGGTTATGCCACCGCTTATAACACCATTCTTCCCTTTGCCTTATGACTATATAAATCCTTGGAGATGTTCCCATAACCTGCCATTCTACCAACACCATGGGAGAGGGGGAAAGGAAAAAAGAGCAACTAGTTTAGTTCCATGGGTCTGGAGGAGGTATGAACAAATTCCTAGCATTTCTTCATCTCCCCTAGCACATTCATCTCTTGTTCTCTTTCCATATATTTAGAATTTGTATTGGTAGCTCCACTTTAAATGGAAGAAGCTAAAACACAGAGAGGTGATGACTGATTGCATAAAGTCACAATGCAAGTTGATGGCAGACCCAAGAACTAATCCCAGGTCTGTTGCCCCCAAGACAACTAGTTTCTATCCAAGGGAATCTGCCTCTCCATCAGAAAATGACTTCTTCCTTTTGGAAGCCAGTGAGTTAAAGAAATGCAGCAAGCTGCAAGTAGAGATCCACCCCATAGGAGGCAGTTCCATGAACCTCTCTACCTCACCCCCAACCCCAAGCACAACCACCAAATTTCAGGCCTGAAAAATGCATGCACTATCCAGGCTGGGGGCATAGGTATACAGAATCTGGCTCCCTCTTCTTCTTCCCCTCCAGATCCCTGGAGTTTGAGCCTTGGAAAAGCCACACTTTACAGGAAGGGTGCCGCCCCATGACAGCTGCAAGCAGGTTATTCCAGAGAATGTTGAGATGGCAGGAATATTTTCCAGTTGAAATCAACCATTTCTCTTTGCATCTGAGTCTTGGGAACATTCATGATGAAAATCTAGACAGCATGACATTGTATGAACTCTGAAAGCCAGGCTGATGCTACTCTGGTTGGTGTTGCCTTTGGCTCACACTGAGGGCCAAGTCAGACTCTCAGAAAGATCAGGCCAACGCAACTTCAGCCAAAGACCCTGTGCCATCCATATTTTAAAAGCTGTCTACATTTAGTGGTGACCAGGTCTCTTGGTCAGTGATTAGCTTTTTGTACTGTGCAAGGAAGATCTGGGGCTGTGAGCCTCACCACTTGCAGTAGGCCAGAGAAGAGGAGTCCCTTGGCCATACTTTTGTTGCAGTGACCCATGGTGAGGAGAGAAAACGGCAGGAAGGAAACATGGCAGGCTGAAGGCAAATGTAATACATTCTAACCCAGAGTACTATTACCCAGAGTACTATGTATTGTAATACATTCTAACCCAGAGAAACCGTAGTACAGGGCTATGAGCAGGTAGAGCCATGGATTTTCCCACAAGGTTTTTCAGTATACTCAAAGGAGAGATTATGGTATTGAGGGAAGTGCTCACAACTGGAAATGAGAAATTTGTTTTCCTGACTTTCTGTTTCCTTCTATACCGCAGCTTGGGCCCTGATTGATCTCTTTAGGGTTTTTTACTAAAAATGCTCATAAAAATGATCACCACAATTCCAACAGCACAAGTGGAAGCACAGAGTATTGCTTGGAAGGCAGAATAAGTGAGCTGTGCTACTTACTGGCTGCATGACAAGTTACTTCCCCTACTCGGGTCTTCAGTTTCATCCCATTAAATTATAAGTTGAATAAGCTCAGCCCACATCACAAGGCTTTATGAGAACCAAATGAGATAATGGGTATGAGTGAGCTTTGAAAGCTGTCAATTGTGAAACTTAGAGCTAGTATCTCTGAAGCTGACTGGGTGATGCAACTAGCACAGTAATATGTATAAGTAACTTCTCTGGGCTTACATAATTGTGAGAGGAATGAAAGAAAGCCTGAAGTATCCCCTAAACTCTGGAACCCTGGCTTATAATACATAGAAATCTGAGTGCAAAACGACACCAGAGTGCAGAGAAGAGCACTGAGCTTTAGTAAGGGTTGGTGTGAGTGCAATTTAGGGAGGAGGTATCCACAGCATTATGTTCCAGGACCAGGAAAGCTCCAGCTCCCAAATATTCCCATTATTAATGGCTGAAATACCAGAAGAAAATCCATGTTTTGCAGCACATTGTTTCTTCTGTTAAAAATAAAAATGTACTGATGGAATGGGAAGGACAGTGGGTCTGTGGCATTTCCAGCCTACTTTGGGGGCTACAAGTTGAATTGCTCCTTTCAAGTACACTCCCACTGCAATCCAGCAGGTACTGCTGTACTACATCATTTGAGTAACATCCCTAAATTGTAGGTTACGCCACGCCACAGATCCAGAACCTTTATAAATATCCCAATAGCTATGGGAGAAAATTTAAGAAGCCTCAGCCTGGCATTCCAGGTTCTCCCTAGCATTTCCCTAGCTCCCTCCAACTGTACCTCAGACATATGCCTTCTAAACTCTGGATTTTGGGCAAACTGCTCCATTCCAGAAATTTCAGACCAAATACAGATTACAAGGGCAACACACTGGACTAAAAATTAGGAGAAATTGCTTCCAGTCCCATTAACTTTCTGAGTGACATTGTGTGAGTCATTTATTCAACCAGAATGTCTGAAGTTTTGAATCACTTAGAAAGTGTGTTAAAATCAATTTGTTACTAAATTAACATATAAATGTTTGTGAATGACTTAATTTTTATATTCTAGAATAGAGTTTAGGTCCTCCATATAAGATTACCCATATTCACTGTTTTTTCAATATGTTTTCCAGAATGATAAGGAAATACCTGGTGTTACAACCAGCACCTAGGGAATCACCTTGAATCCTGAATAAATATAAGGATCCTTCTAGTTCTAATGCTATAAGAAGCTGAGGTCACATGCTTTTTTTTTTCCTTTGGTGTGCCTCACCTTCATGTTCATCCCTTATAAAGTCCTCCCACCTTTGTGGAAATTATTTAAATCTTCCCCATTCTTTAAGACCTCACTACTCGTTATACGAGTTCTCTCCAATGTTACAGCTCCCCAGATTGCAGTGAATTTCTCCCCCAACTACACATACACATGATCTCTAATAGTGGCTGTGCCTATTCTCTGGCTCTTCAAAATAGTTGTCTTGTGACTTCATCTCTGTCAACCATCTGAAACAGTTTGCCTTGTCTAATTTACCTACTCACACAGTGTATAAGCTCCTTAGGGCATCTCTGTCTTACAGGACTTGAGAGAAACTCCATAGGGGATGAGGTGTGGGGTAATAGGGTTTTGCCTTAGGGAATAAACTTGGCTGCTGAAGTATAAAGTCAACAGGAACATCATCCTTATCATCATCACTACCATCATCCCTGAAAGGTATGGGGCACAGTTTAAAATGTATTTTTACATCCATTGTCTTACACAATTAGATAATCTAAACTGGAATGTCCTTAGATGATTCCAGTCCAGTGGTTCTTGCCTGGAGAAATGGTGCTTGTTAAAACACTCATTTCCTGGCCCCACCCAGAGAGTGTCTGATTTTCTGGTCTGGGATGGAGCCTGAGAATTGGCATTTCTAACAAGTTCCCAGGTGATACAGCTGCTGCTCATCCAGGGATCACATTTCAAGAATCACTGACTTAGTCCAATCCCACCACTTCACAAATGAGGAAAATGAGGCCCAGGGAAAGAAAGAGACTTGTCCAAGATTACCTCACAGGTCAGTGACCAAGCTGTGGCTCCTGATTCTTAAGCCAGAATTCTTTCTTCATCACCACAGCTAAACCACCTTCCCTTTTTTCTCCTTCCCAAGAGTCCAGTGAAGATAAAATTAAATACTGTCTGGAAAACCCCTTTGGGTTCTGCAAAGCTAAGGTGCTCATAACCAGGTGGCAGTGTTATTGCTCTACAGAGACATCTGATCTCAATTAGGCCTCTCCTCCTCTCAGCCTGGACTTTGATATTTGGATGATCCCCTTTGCCCCACACCCTCCCAGCTGTGTCTGCAACAAATAGCCAAACTTCTTGGCCCAAAGCCAGCTTGGGCCACTATTACTAGCTCTGCCTTCCCCAAGGCTGTGTGCACATGGAAGGGCCCAGCTCAGGCAAAGGGATTGTAGGGGAGGGGAGCTGGTTTGCTTCAAGTAGGGCCCCAGATGGGCCTGAGGTTCAGGTTCCACCTGTGACCTACACCTTCCACCACCTTCCCCATGTCCAACCAAGAACAGTCTGAAAATTGCAAGATAGATAGATAGATAGATAGATATGTAGGTCCTATTGGGGATGGAGGATAGTTTACAGTCTCACCATTGTACATCTGGTCACTGGGGCTCAGTGCTGCAGTCACACCATAGATTATCCAGGGGTTGTCAACCTGTGGCCCACATGCTAGATTTTGTCCATGGCTTGTTTTTTTAGTGTCCGTGAGCTAAGAATGGCTTTTATATTTTAAATGGATTTGAAGAAGAAAGAAAAGGAGAAGAGGGAGGAGGAGGAGGAAGGGGAGGGGAAATAGGAGATGGAGGGAAGAGGGAGGAAAGGAAAGGAGAAGGTAGAAGAGGAGAAGACAGACTGTAGTGGTTCACAAAGCCTAAAATACTATCTGACCCTTTACAGAAAAAGTTCACTAACCTCTGAACTTTATACTAATGACAAGGGTACCCTCAAACTACAGAATGTCAGAATTTCCAATTCAACTAGGGCTTTGAGAACTCTGTCGAATATCAAACTACACTCCTTTGTGTTCTGGGGTTCTAGAAGTGGCTCAAGAGATTCCTCTGAGGTGAACCTGAACCTTGACCCCCACTCAACCTACTCTTCAATGAGAGAAGTTATGTCAACTTCATTTGAAAAATATATCTCTGTTTTTTGAAATATTAAAAATCACTGGCAGAAAACAAAACCTTCATTTTATAGATGTGAAAACTGAGGACCAGAGAAGGAAAGGATCATATTCAAGATCACATAATGACTTAGAGCCAGAGCTGGAAGACAAATTTCAGGTGTGCAGACACTCTAGGTCAGTGATCTTTACAGATTATGTGTGCTCCATCACTTCCATTGTGTCTGGCTTTTGGCCACCCCATGGTCGCCCTGAGGAGCCCTCCAGGCTATTGGAGTGGATTGCCATTCCCTCCTCCAGGGGATCTTCCTGAACCAGGGATCGAACCTGCATCTCTTGCATCTCTTGCATTGGCAAATGGGTTCTTTACCACTAACGCCACCTGGGAAGCCCCTTTACACATCAACATCTCGCAGATGAGAGAGAACATAACAGACTTCCCTGGTGGTCCAGTGGTTAAAGATCTGCCTGCCAATGCAAGGGTCATAGATTTGATTCCTGGTCTGGGAAGATTCCACATGCCGTGGGGCAACTAAGCCCATGCACCACAACACAGACCACACTCTAGAGCCCAGTAGCCACAACTACTAAGCCCATGTGTTGCAACTACTGAAGAGCATGCATTGCAACTACTGAGCCCAAGCAGCCTAGAGCCCTTGCTCTACTGCAAAAGAAGCCGTCACCACAAGAAACCCCTGGACTGCAACTAGAGAGTATCCCCTTCTCACCACAACTAGAGGAAGCCTGTGCACAGCAATGAAGACCTAGGGCAGCCAAAAATAAATAAATATGGAAGACATAATAATTACAATGGCAGTCATCATTTGCATAGAATTTGTCATTTTACACAGTTCCTTCACATGCTTGTCACCTCAACAGATAGCACATGTTGAGAGTCATTTGCCAATTCCATTACTAGAAATGATAAACCATTCTAGAACATCAAATCATCACATTTAACCCTCTCATACAGGTGAGAAAACTGAGATCCAGAACATGTGGGTTACTTACCCAAGGTATACATTAAACCAGTGGCCTCATTCTTTCTATGGCACCACACTTAGAAATCAAATATTACCAATCTGGGGAAAATAAAAACTACTTCCTCCGAGGGGATTAGCTTCCATTGCTTCCCAGTTCCTTGATAAATGATAGGCTGAGAACTTTCATGCAACTTTTTTTCTCTCTACATTTCTCTCCCTAGTTTATCTCATCAGTTCTAATGGCTTAAAATGTCACCTGTTTGCCAATGACTCCTAAATTATATCTCCAACCAAAAGTGTTTATCAAATTCCAGACTCATAAATCCATTTGCTTATTCAACATATCTACTCAGATGTCAAAATAGACCTCTCAAATTCAACATGTTCAGAACTAAACTCCTGATCTCCCCCATCTACCAAAAAAAAGCAAAAGCAGATGCACATGCTTCACCTACCAGGAAAAAGTACTAATGGCTTGGAGACCACTTGAAACAATCCAAAGAATAAAAGTGCTGGGAAGTATTGTGATGAATGAGACATTACCTATATAATATAAGCCAAGTTCTTTTCAAAAAAGGAAGAAGCCTCAGCTTGTCTCCTTTTTCTACCGAGCATTCTAGAACAGAAAATCAATTAATCTTAAGCAACATGAAATTAAAAACAAAGGCAAAAGTGGTTTGTGGGATATTCTGCTCCTTTGAGGGATAGTGGGAAAATAGAGGTAAACTAACCCAGTGATTGATAATTTCTGTTTATGACTAGAAGAGTGTAGTCATATGGAAACTAAAGGAGATGAGAGGAGAGACAGTGAACAGGAAGCAATTAGAAGAGAGGGGAAAAGGGATAAGCAAGCCCTGAGCCTTATACATCTTGGGGTTTAAGTCCAATGAAGTCTTCAAAACCCCCAAATGGGGTCTGAAGAGGTAAGTACACCATTCCCCACCCTCAAACTCTGAACTATCTCCCTTCACAATGGCCATCTGTGAACAGTCTGTACACATTGAAACTAAACCCTGTAACAGACGCTTGATTTCTTGTTAGTTGATCAGTCATGTCCGACTCTGCAACCCCATGAACTGTAGCCTGCCAGGCTCCTCTGTCCATGGAATTCTCCAGGGAAGAATACTGGAGTAGATTGTCATTCCTTTCTCCAGGGGATCTTCCTGACCCCGGGATTGAACCTGGGCCTCCCGTATTGCGGGCAGATTCTTTATTGTTTAGGCCACCAGGGAAACCCTTCACTGGACAGGACATAATCAGGTCAATGGGGCAGAATGGGCTGGTAGAAAGTATTGTATCTGGAGTCAGAAGACCTGGATTCCAGGCCCATATCCTCATTAATTCCTATGAGAACTTCCCCTACTCCAACTCGGGCCTCATGTTTACCACATTAAAAATAAGAGAACTAAACTTGGATTATGTATCTGTTTTTAAGCCAATGGGAAGCCTTCAATGTCTCAGTCCCCACTACATTTTTTCACTCCTTTCATTCAGCTCCATTCAGATCCCTATACTCCACTCCAGCAAATACACGAAAAAGGTCAGGCTCCTGTACAAACTACTGGCTCTGTGCTGCTCTAAATAAGACCTAGCTATAGAAATCTATTAGTTAACCATCATTCATGTTTAGATGTGGAAACTAAAGACTAAGGTCAAAAGAAGGAATGTAGTTTTTCTAAAGTTATATAGAGAGTTAGTGGCAACAAACATTTCTGTCTGGTCTTGAAAGGGAACCAGCCTTGAGTGAACTGAGGCTGATGGGAGCTCTCAGAAGGGGAGATCAAAGGGGCAACTGGGACATGCTAACACCACAAAGCAATCTAGTGGAAAGAGCCCTGTAGTGAGAGTCCAGGAGTCCTTCTACCTCTAGTTCTACCTCTGCCACTAACTAGCTGTGTGTTAAAAGGTAACTAACCTTTCCTTTTTTTTGTTTGTTTTTAGATTCCTCATCAGTAAAATAAATTGATTGAGCTAGACATTACCTAAGAACCTATACCCTACTGTTGATACTCTATAAGATATGATTCCTTGGCTCCAAGGAAGCTTAGAGCAGGGTGCAAGGATAAGGCCGTGAGAAAAACTCTAGCTATCTCTTCCAAGAAAAGGATCAGGGCCCCACAGACTCCTGGAAAACTGTTCTTTTACTTCTCACTGAAGTGTATTTTCTTGGTGGGCTCTTTCTGAATGTTAGAGATCCACCTTTAAGCATCATCTCATCTGTGAGACTTTCTTTCTGACTTCCTCGAACAGAACTGATCTCAGCTGTTTGGGGGCTATCCCTGTGCTTTGTTTTAATGTCTCCATTAGAGCATTAGTTTTTCTTAATTAGCTTTTCCTTTGTGAAAGGAATAAATGGCTACAAATATTGTAAAGAATGAGTGCTGGGGGACAGGAAATAAAAGTTGGAGTTAAATGTTAGAGGACCTTAAGAGCTAAGCAGAGGGGCCTGAACCAGATGAGACTACAAAAGTGAGCTAGGTATGAGTAGTTTTGTGCAAGGCATATAGTAAAACATATTTTAATTAAGGTAGGAACATAGGTAAGAAGATGGGAATGATCCTGAAGTTTAAATGTCTGCCTATGTGCTAAGGGGGTGATAGAAATAATAAGAACTGAGGTCTGACCTTGTGTGGCTCACAATAAACTTCTAACCAATTTTGTAATGCAAAAATCTTTCTTTGATGATAGATGGACCCAAACAAAGTCTTCTAGACCATGACAAGTAGTTTCTAAAGGGTCTCTGGGTAGCTTCATATCAGATGATGAAGATCAGGTTCAGCAAGGAAGGAAGGGGTAGTGTCTGTAAACCCATCTTGCTTTGAGACCATTTAGGAGATAAGAGGGAATGAAAACAGCTGGATTCAAGTCCCAAGCCAACACACCACCTGCGGCATTGTGATCTACCTCAGGAGTCAGCTCAGGGACGGCCCTTAAATACACACAACACCCCTGGCAGCCCTTAGTGCTTTCACACAGCAGGGGAAAATCAACCTTACCAGCAGCCTGAACAAAGGCCAAGCAGCTAAGAGGCCCCTAAAGAGAATAGTCAGAAGGTATAAGAAGGTTCAGGGAGTGGCTGGGCACAGTGACCAGCAAAGATTTTGGACTTTTGTTTCAAAGTGGGCCTGACCTGGTACTGCCAAACATGGCAGAAAAAGGCCTAACTTGGTTTTCGCCTGACTTCAGAGAGGGCAATAAGTGCCCACAAACAGCCTTCTATGAAAAGAATATCTGCTCCCTCTGGAAAATCATGGCCTTTAGCACATTCCTCAGAATGACATCAACCAAGGAACAGTGCCAAAAATGTGACTTTCACGTTTCTGCAGCAACAGACGATTTCCTCTCCCCACTTGGCTTTTTTTCTTATATGTATAAATAAAGGAGCCAGTCAATCGTTCAAAAAATATGAACATCTTAAGCACTTCCAGGCTTTGCAAGTAGTAATTATTAATAAAAGCAAGTGACCATGCCTCTTAGAAATGTTATTTCATATATCCCTTTTCTGGTTCCTTAAAGGAGATTTATATATGTGGTCATGCTGAACTGAAATACTAGGAGTTGACACGATGACCACACCAAAATGAATTTTTTTCCCCTACGTGATTTATATCAGCAACCTTGTACATGAATGTTCCATTTGGTCTGCCCAAAGACTCTCAAGCCTGGAGACAAGGGACTGGAGGTCACCCAGCTCACAGTGGCTGAGGATAGAATCAACCAGGGCAAAAGAAGAAACACAGATGTAAAGAACAGACTTTTGGGGGGAGTGCAGAAGATGGTGGAGGAATAGGATGGGGAGACCACTTTCTCCCCCACAAAATCATTGAAAGATCATTTCAGCACCGAGAAAATTCCACAAAACAAATTCTGAATGCTGGCAGAGGACACCAGGTACCCAGAAAGGCAGCCCAGTCTCTTCAAAAGGAAGTAGGACAAAATATAAAAGATATAAAGAGAGACAAAAGAGTTAGGGACAGAGACCCATCCTGGGGAGGGAGTCATGAAGAAGAAGTTTCCAAACACCAGGAAACCCTCTCACCCGCGGGTCTGTGGGAAGTTTTGGAATCTCGGAAAGCAACGTAACTGGGAGGGAAAAAAAAAGAACCCACAGATTATGCGCCTAGCCACGACTTCCAGTGGAGAGGTAGCCTGGACGCTTGAGTCCGCCAGCAGCAAGCAGGGCCTGAACAGGGAGGCATGGAATGCATGCTTAGTGTGGGGACTGGGCCTGCATGCCCTGAGGAATAATCTGAGGGAGCTAACCTGAGATAGAAACCCAAACTGTGAGATCAGTTCAGTTCAGTCACTCAGTCGTGTCCGACTCTGTGACCCCCTGAATCGCAGCACACCAGGCCTCCCTGTCCATCACCAACTCCTGGAGTTTACCCAAACTCATGTCCATCGAGTCAGTGATGCCATCCAGCCATTTCGTCCTCTGTCGTCCCCTTCTCCTCCTACCCCCAATCCTTCCCAGAATCAGGGTCTTTTCCAATCAGTCAGCTCTTCACATCAGGTGGCCAGAGTATTGGAGTTTCAGCTTCAGCAACAGTCCCTCCAATGAACACCCAGGACTGATCTCCTTCAGGATGGACTGGTTGAATCTCCTTGCAGTCCAAGGGACTCTCAAGAGTCTTCTCCAACACCACAGTTCAAAAGCATCAATTCTTCGGCACTCAGCTTTCTTCACAGTCCAACTCTGACATCCATACATGACCATAGGAAGAACCATATCCTTGACTAGACGAAACTTTGTTGGCAAAGTAATGTCTCTGCTTTTGAATACGTTATCTAGGTTGGTCATAACTTTCCTTCCAAGGAGTAAGCATCTTTTAATTTCATGGCTGCAATCACCATCTGCAGTGATTTTGGAGCCCAGAAAAATAAAGTCTGACACTGTTTCCACTGTTTCCCCATCTATTTGCCATGAAGTGATGGGACCGGATGCCATGATCTTCATTTTCTGAATGTTGAGCTTTAAGCCAACTTTTTCACTCTCCTCTTTCACTTTCATCAAGAAGCTTTTTAGTTCCTCTTCACTTTCTGCCATAAGGGTGGTGTCATCTGCGTATCTGAGGTTATTGATGTTTCTCCCAGCAATCTTGATTCCAGCTTGTGCTTCTTCCAGCCCAGCGTTTCTCATGATGTGCTCTGCATATAAGTTATATAAGCAGGGTGACAATATACAGACTTGACGTACTCCTTTCCCTATTTGGAACCAGTCTGTTGTTCCATATCCAAAAATGCAAATTAAGACCGTCATGAGATACCACTTTATATCTATCAGAATGGCTAAACTAAAAAATAGTGATGACACCAAATGCTGGCAAGGATATAGAGAAACTGGATCATGTATACCGTGCTGATGTGAATATAAAATAGTACAATATGTGAAAATTTGATAGTTTCTTTTAAAACTAAATGTGCAAGTACCATACAACCTAGCAATTGCATTCTTGCTGATTTATCCCAGAGAAATGAAAATTATATCCCCAGAAAAACCTGTAGCATTTTTATTCCTAATCATAGCATCTTTGCTTACAATAACTAGCTGGAAGCAACCATAATACCTTTTAATAAGTGACTGGTTAAATAAATTGTATTACACCCAAATATTGGAATACTGTTCACCAATAAGAAGGAATAAGCTATTTACACATGTAACAACTCAGATGTATTTCAAGAGTACAGTGCTAGGTGGAAAAACAATCTCAAAAGAGTACATATTATATGAATCCATTTATATAATATTCTTGAAATGGCAAACTTTTAGAGTGGGAGAACAGATTAGTGATTGTCAAGGTTTAGGGATAGCAGGGAAGGGGGAGTATATGACTAAAAGGGTAACACAAGGGAGATCTTTGTGGTGATGGAACAGTTCTCTGTGTTGACTGGAATGGTGGTCATAGGAATCTACTATGACAAAATGACACAGAATTGTATATACACATTGTACCATGTCAATTTCTTGGTTTTGATGTTGTACTGTAGTTATGAAAGAAGTAATCATTAGGGGAAAATGGATGAAGGGGTACACAGTGCCTCTCTGTACTATACCTCCAATTTCCTGTAAGTCTATAACTAGTTCAAAATGTACATTAGTGAAATGAAGTGAAAGTCGCTCAGTCGTGTCTGACTCTTTGTGACCCCCATGGACTATACAGTCCATGGAGTTCTCTAGGCCAGAATACTTGAGTGGGTAGCCTTTCCCTTCTCCAGGGGATCTTCCCAACTCACAGATTGAACCCAGGTCTCCCACATTGGTAAAGAAACCTAGGCAGATTCTTTACCAGCTAAGCCACAATATGTAAAATAGATGGCCAGTGTGAGTTCAATACATGAAGCAAGGCACCCAAAGCCAGTGCTCTGGGACAACCCAGAGGGATAGGTTGGGGAGGGAGGTGGGAGGGTGTTTGAGAATGAGGGTGGGGACACATGTATACCTGTGGCCGATTCATGTTGACATATGGCAAAAGTCATGACAATATTGTAAAGTAATTACCTTCCAATTAAAATAAATTAATTGGAATAAAAACAAACAAAAAGCCAGTATCAAGGTAACCAAGAAACTTGAGATTATTAAAGTTCCTGGCCACATCAGAAGATATTAGATATGTCACTATCTTAAAGTTAATGGAGGGCACTCATGTAAAAGGAGCATACTTATTCTTTGATGTCTAAAGGATAGAACCAGGACCAATAGCTAGAAGCTTAAATGATAGATTTCAGCACAGAAAAACAAAGAACTTTCTAACCTTCAGAACCATTTGGGCAGATGAAAGTTGAACAAAATTGCTTCTATCATGAAATACTTGCAAACTCTCCTTAGCTTTTCCATAGTGGCTCTCCATCCCAGTGTTACTGTTCCACTGGATTCCTTAACCCTCTCTCTTTCCTCTACTACAACCAGCCTTCAAAATAGTACATCTGCCTCCAGTTTTTCCCCTATAACATGTCATCTGTTTCCTACACTGCCACCAGAATGATCTTACTGAACACAAATCAGACCCATTTTCATCTTTTACTTATAGCATTTCGATAGTTTTCTATTGCTCTGGTGGCTCAGAGGGTAAAGAATCCTCCTGCTATGCTGGAGACCGGGGTTCGATCCCTAGGTTGGGAAGATCCCCTGGAGGAGGGCATGTCAACCCACTCTAGTATTCTTGCCTGGAGAATCCCCATGGACCGAGGAGCCTGGCAAGCTCCAGTCCATGCGGTTGCAAAGAGTCGAACATGATTGAGCAGCTAACCCGCCTAAAAACTGAGGTTTGAACACCTTAAACTCACATGATCCTCAATAACATGGCCCCTGCCAACTTTTCCAGAATTCATCTCCCACTTCATCCTCCACGTACATACCCTCCAGACTATTCTTCTGGCATTCCTTGTACTTGTCAGCAGTCATGCATATTTTTCTTCCTGTTCTCTCACCTGGAATACTTTCCCATCTCAATCCCTACCATCTCCTTTTCTCTTAAAATCCTATTCATAGTGATTCACACTGAATTACTGATTTCTAATACTGCCTAATTTTATCTTCCTTCATTCAGATTTAATTAGTCCTTCACTATTATGCTGGCTATTTATTTATTTCTCTCAGCTTCAACCCCACTCTTCTATAGACTGATCTGTAATAAATTCTACAAACCACACTTCCCAAACACCCTTGCCAAATGATCTCTAGTTAGGCTGTGCCGATAGAAGGCAACTAGAGTGATACCTGGAAATAGAAAAGAGGGAAAGGAACATCCTTCCCCTCTTTTCCATTTCCTATCAACACATCCAGCAGCTTCTCTCTGAACTGCCAGCACCCAGTCTCACTGCGTACCTTCAAAGCAGCAACTAAGTCATTTTCCCTTGACAATCAGAATCAATTTCTCATCAATTAGGCTGCAACCTTTGGACCAATACCCACTGAGCCACATCCCCACCAGGAGTCCTAGGACCCTTTAAATTGCACTTACTCTTCAGAGGTCCAGTGTGCCATGTCTCTTTCTCAAAGATTTAAAAAACAGTTGTTCATAACTTCCCTCCATAGATCTTTTATTTCCCCAGCCCTAGTGACTTCGTGGTTATCATTCTCTGGGTTCTCTGGTTTTCTCATTTTGTTCTTTCATATTTCCAACATCAGTGTAACTAAGCATCTTTATGAATTCCCTTTTTCTTAAAACGCATAATATCTTCTGTTTTCCTAACTGGATCATACAGTTACCATAGTGATTTGCCTGCCTTTCCATTATAACACTCCTAACATCCTTGTATTGTGTATTTGTATCTCTCTCTTCCATACACAACATGTCATTGGGACCTATGTGTTGAATTAGTGCATGAATAAATGAATGAACAAATGGTATTTTGCAACTGTCTTTTCTAGAGTAATCTATGTTAAGAAAAAATATATTTTGGTTATAGATATAAAGAGAGAAGACATACTAAAGACAGAATGAAAGGACGAGTACAAATTTTAATTCCCTAATATTGCTTTTTATGAAATGCAATATCACTTATCTTAACTTATTGGCTATAGTTTTAATTCATAAGGAAAAAACATTAGACAGAGAATGAAAGACATGACTAATTTCTTGAAGGGCAAAAAAATATTCACAATATGGCCCACTGCATACCATACGATAGCCAATAAATACTTAAGGATCTGTTGTTGTTGTTTAGTTGCTAAGTTGTTTCCAATTCTTTGTGATCTCATGGACTGTAGCCACCAGGCTTCTCTGTCCATGGGATTTCCCAGGCAAGAATACTGAAGTGGTTTGCCATTTCCTTCTCCAGGGGATACTCCTGGCCCAAGGATCGAACCCGAGTCTCCTGCATTGGCAGGGGATTCTTTTTCACAGAGTCACCAGGGAAGGCCACATAAAGGTCTACTGTGTACCTAACACTCTGCACTTGAGAAAATAAAATATAGAAATAGTAAATTTCCTTAAAGAGCTTATAATGTAGTTGGCTTGGTAGTCAACAGACATGGATTTGGTCAAATCACTTTTCTTCCTTGGATCTCAGTTTCTTCATCAATAACACAAAAGGGGGTGCACTGGGAACTCCATAAATAGCCCGACTAGCTGAAATACATTGTGGCTTTAACTTTCTATGCAGAGAAGAGGATGTGGGGTCATTATTTAGTTTTGAAATGGGTATTTCAAGCAGTTCTAAACACAACAATAATCATATTCATTTTCTACTTCCAAACCAGGCAGAATCAGATACAAGTTGGAAATACAAGACAAAAATGAGTGTGTCAACAATCAAGCAGAGAGAGAAAGTCTTTATTTCCCTAGATGGGCATGTAAGTGAGTGTCAAAACTTTCCATGGAGATGATACCCTGTTTGAGACCTGAAAATTTTTCATTATTCTCTCCTATCCTCAGCATAATTTCACAGAATAATCAGGCAAAACGTATGCCTTCTGTGAGCTACCTACTGAGCCATTTGATGATGTCCTAGTCATCCACTCCATCTGCAAGACAATTGGTTTCCCAGAAGCTGTCTCCTTCCTTCTTTACTATCTCACACATTGCCTGGGTCAATTTTTTACTGCTTGTATTCTAATGCAGGGAGTGAAGCTAAGACATGCAAATTAAAATAACTAGTAAACAAGCCTGATGTAATATGTTGTACTAATTCATTCATCAAATATTTATTGAGCACCTGCTTTAAGAACAGAGTGGACAAGAAAGTCACAGTCTCTGCTCTCATGAAGCTTACTTCAGGTGACTAAGGTGGAGGGGGGTTCAGCATGGGGAACACGTGTATACCCGTGGCAGATTCATGTTGATGTATGGCAAAACCAACACAATATTGTAAAGAAATTAACCTCCAATTAAAATAAATAAATTTATATTTTTAAAAAATAAAATTAAATTAAAAAGAGCAAAGCAACATATGAGGAACATATTTATAAATAAATTTATAAATAAAAGTAAATATTTGTAAATAATATTTATAAATAATAATAGTAAGTTCTACAAATTAAATATAGTACCAGGAGAATAATGTGGGAGTTACATTAAAGAGTGTGATCAGAGAGAGATTGAGGGAGGTGACCGTTGTACTGAGACTCAAAGTATAAGAGTCAAGAGTATAAGACTCAAAAGTATAAGAGTCAGGCATGGGTAAATGGAAGATTGACTATTCCAGGCAAAGAGATTATGTGCAGAGGCTCTTTAATAAGAAATATCTTGATGGTTTAAGAGAAGACTGCAGTAGCTAGAGCATAGTGGATCTCAAGGAGAGTGGTGGGACATGAAGCTAGTAAGATAGACAGAGACCAAATTATATATGGGTTATTTGGATTTTATTCCAAGCGACATAGAAAGCCATTGGAGCATTTTAAGAAGGAAATGACATGAACTGGCTTACATTTTTAAAAGATAATTGTGGATGCTGTGTGGTAGATGGACAGTTGATAATGTGCATGTGTATTTCTATATACATGTAAGTAGATAAGTCTGGAAGCAGGATACAGTTTAGGAAACTATTGAAATAGTGCAGGAGAGAAATGATGGTGTCTTGGACCAGAGTGCTGGTAGAGGAGGTAGGAAAAAAGTTAGTGGATTCAGGATGTTTTAGAGGTAAAATCCAGAAAACTTAATGAGAAATGAGATATAGGATTTAAGGGAAGGTGAAGAAGTCAAGGATCACTCTTAGGTTTTTGGTTTGAGAAATTTTAGCCCAGAATCCTCCCTGAGGCAGCCAATCTAACCAAGAGAAAAAGCAATAAGTTACTGTAGGCTTCAATAAGAGGCCACAATCTGTTGGTCTTTTTTTTTTTTTTTCACTCTCCCAGTTTCTTTTGAGCTGATTGGTAACTTCTTACTCCTAGGTCACTCCATTGGCACACATTTTTGATCTCTAACTTGAGTTTCTCTCAGTCTCACCTGATTACATGTACTAGTATGGGTCACCTGATATAATAAAAAGCCAAGTTTCTTTTTTTTTTATTTTATTTTTAAACTTTACAATATTGTATTAGTTTTGCCAAATATCGAAATTAATCTGCCACAGGTATACATGTGTTCCCCATCCTGAACCCTCCTCCCTCCTCCCTCCCCATACCATCCCTCTGGGTCGTCCCAGTGCACCAGCCCCAAGCATCCAGTATCATGCATCGAACCTGGACTGGCAACTCGTTTCATACATGATATTATACATGTTTCAATGTCATTCTCCCAAATCTTCCCACCCTCTCCCTCTCCCACAGAGTCCATAAGACTGTTCTATACATCAGTGTCTCTTTTGCTGTCTCGTACACCGGGTTATTGTTACCATCTTTCTAAATTCCATATATATGCGTTAGTATACTGTATTGGTGTTTTTCTTTCTGGCTTACTTCACTCTGTATAATAGGCTCCAGTTTCATCCACCTCATTAGAGCTGATTCAAATGTATTCGTTTTAATGGCTAATACTCCATTGTGTATATGTACCACAGCTTTCTTACCCATTCATCTGCTGATGGACATCTAGGTTGCTTCCATGTCCTGGCTATTATAAACAGTGCTGCGATGAACATTGGGGTACACTTGTCTCTTTCCCTTCTGGTTTCCTCAGTGTGTATGCCCAGTAGTGGGATTGCTGGATCATAAGGCAGTTCTATTTCCAGTTTTTTAAGGAATCTCCACACTGTTCTCCATAGTGGCTGTACTAGTTTGCATTCCCACCAACAGTGTAAGAGTGTTCCTTTTTCTCCACATCCTCTCCAGCATTTATTGCTTGTAGACTTTTGGATCGCAGCCATTCTGATTTTCATCAGCTCTTTCTACACCTGCATAATGCAAGACTGCAGGTCTTTGAAAATTTCTCCCAAGTACTTCTGGGAGTCCTTGGTAGTGTCTCACATGTGTTCACCACCAGTGCCCACACAGCTTAGGTATCTAGTTCCATAATAGGGTCATTTTATTCTTGCTGGCTCTGAAATATGAAAAAAACTACAATGTGGAAATAAACACTTAATATATGCAAACTTCAATCACTGTTACTTTTAATATTCATAAAAACTTGCATTACATTTGAAAATAATTTGTAGGTTATATTTTCTCACTTTATAAGAATTCCCAAGTATACATCATGTTTACTGAGAAATCTTGCTGTTTAGTTGCTAAGTCATGTCTGATTCTTTTGTGACCCCATGGGCTGTAGCCTGCCAGGCTCCTCTGTCTATGGGATTTTCCCAGGCAAGAATATTGGAGTGGGTTGCCACTTCTTTCTCCAGGGGAACTTCCTGACCCAGGAATTGAACCTAGGTCTCCTGCATCTCCTGCATTGGCAGGCAGATTCTTTACCATTGAGCCACAAGGGAAGCCCTCATGCATCATGTTTTCTTAGAAATCTTAGCCAATTGTAAATTAAAGGAGTTCATTGTAGCCAAATAACTTTAAAAGTAACATTTAAAATATCATTGATAATTTTTTGAAGCAATAAAATTATCTTTCATGTGTACTGTGGGTATATTTTATTATATTTGATGTAATGGTGGTTGGGAACTCCACAGCCTAGGGCCTATGATGATTTGTAAGTGCCCTTACCCACAAGTAAAGCCCACTACTCTTAAAGCTATTTGCAAGCAACACCTCCCCACTGCCACTACTGCCAGGACTCAGCATAAGTAAATGAGTTATTTTCAGGTACCACAAGACACTGGATTTCTGGATTCCTTAGCACTCTCAGAGCAGCAAAATTATACTTTGTTCTACAAAGGGAGAATATCTCCCTTCACTCTCATGCAGAATTCAGCTGTAAACAACTCTGCCTTGTGCCCCAGTGCCTCTCAGACTCTCATGATTAATCTGCTCTTTTGCCTGTAACTGCCTGTGGGGCTATACATGGTACATGGGGCTAACTGTTTTTTTCCCAAATGCTAGGTGCTGGCATAAAGCTGTTTCCTTATTCTTCTCTAAACAGCAAAAATAAAACAAATCTCCTGTAGGCCTGGCCCACCAGTGAAGACCAGCCCTGCGTGAATAAAGTTTATACTCCAGATGACTACCATCATGAATATTTCAAAGGAAAACACTTCAACTCACACCAGTCTTTTTATCCTACTCTCAGAGCCACTGGATTTCTGAAGAGATATTAGAAATTTTAAGATGTGGTGTAAGCCACTCTTACTCTACAAGGGTAAGGTCACTTTGCATTGAAATTAGTTTCATAGAGGTAGTGGGCCTAAAGCTGAGAACATTAATGTAAAATGTTTGTACAGTCTACTATGTGGTCTAAAATAACTTTCACATGCATTGTCTCATCTGATCATCACAATATATGAAGTAAGTAATAACTTTGGTCCTTTTTAACATATGAAGAAATAGAAACTCAAAGAGATGAATGATAATAGAAGGCTTCTCAGGTGAAATAAGTTTTTTCATTGATGAAGATTTTATTTTTAATCTTTGAAAAGTTTGAAAAACAAAGAAATGCTGCTCTCCCTGGCTCTCTACCTGTGTCCCCAAAAGTACTATCTCCTTGCATTTGCAAAGCATGTCTTCCTTTTTCCAGTGGGTAAATAAGTTGCAACTTTTGCTTATCCCACTTCTGGTGCTCAAATGAGTTGTGTATTCAACATTTGGAGCCATTCAGGAAAAAGGGAATTCTGACCTCATCAAGACATGAGATCAAATACCTACAAATACATCAATAAATCATTTAGAATAACCAAGGGTACAAAATGTCAATGATCAAGACCAAAACAAAGACCTTTTACCAAGTCCAAACAAGCTTTGGAAATCACACACAAAATAACCTAGCACAGCAATGCAGTTGACTTCTCTGTCCAGAACTTAATATTCTGAAAGATTTCTTCAGGAACTTAGGACTGCAAGCTTTTATATAAAGCTGTGACAGTCCATCCTGAAGGAGATCAGCCCTGGGATTTGTTTGGAAGGAATAATGCTAAAGCTGAAACTCCAGTATTTTGGCCACCACATGTGAAGAGTTGACTCATTGGAAAAGACTCTGATGCTGGGAGGGATTGGGGGCAAAGGAGAAGGGGATGACAGAGGATGAGATGGCTGGATGGCATCACTGACTCGATGGACGTGAGTCTGAGTGAACTCCGGGAATTGGTGATGGACAGGGAGGCCTGGCGTGCTGCGATTCATGGGGTCGCAAAGTGTCAGACATGACTGAGTGACTGAACTGAACTGAACTGATGACAAACCTAGACAGAGTATTAAAAAGCAGAGACATCACTTTTCCAACAAAGGTCCGTCTAGTCAAAGCTATGGTTTTCCCAGTAGTCATGTACAGATGTGAGAGATGGACCATAAAGAAGGCTGAGCACCAAAGAATTGATACTTTCAAACTGTGGTGTTGGAGAAGACTCTTGAGAGTCCCTTGGACTGCAAGGAGATCAAACCAGTCAATCCTAAAGGAAATCAGACCTGAATGTTCATTGGAAGGACTGATGCTGAAGCTGAAGCTCCAATACTTTGGCCACCTGATATGAAGAATTGACTCAACTGGAAAAAAAAAAAAAAAAAAAAAAAACCTGATCCTGGGAAAGATGTAAGGCAGGAGGAGACAGGGACGACAGAAGATGAGATGGTTGGATGGCATCACCGACTCTATGAACATGAGTTTGAGCAAACTCCAAGAGTTGGTGATGGACGGGGAAGTCTGGTGTGCTACAGTCCATGTAGTCACAAAGAGTTGGAACTGACTGACATCATTGAGCCACTGAATGAAGCATAGAACCACCTTTTCAAAACTTCTTGATAAGTAAACAAAAATATCCTATCATTTTTATAATTATTAAAGTTTGTGTTACTTGCAGATGAATGTATTGCTAATACCACATTTCATATTTATTGAGCATCTACTATCTGTCAGGAAAACATGGTGCTTAACATATTTTATCATATTTGATTTAATCCTCACAGCAATACCACAGCCTAGATATTATCATCACTACTTACCAATAAAGCTTAAGAGATGTTCAGGGTCTTGTTCAAGTCCACAAAATTATCAAGCTATATAACCAAGTCAAATGTATATATGTCCAACTCTAAAACTCTTTCCATTAAAAATATATTTGTAACTGTAATACATGATGGAAATTGAAAAGCACTTTTAAGAAGTTAAACATAAATTGAGTTTGATAATTAAAGCAAAGAAGAGATTATTTACATACAAAGGGGGAGGTCTTATGAAGAAGATAGAATTTAAACTGGGCAATAAAAATGAATAGGATTTGTTTATTTAAAGGGGGAGAGGAAAGCAGAGATACTTAGCAAGTAATTGCTACCTTTTGTTGTTTTTTTAGTCACAGGCTCTTTTGAGAACCTAAGGACCCTCTCCTCCGGAAAAAAAAAAAGAATGTCACATATTCCCAGATTCACAGAGTTTTGTGTATAATTTTTATATGTTCATAGTCCACTTGAAACTCTTCCATTAATGTATAGATTCTATTGATTGACAGATTCTAAACAAAAGAAGCAATATGAAGCAAATCACTAAGATGGGAAAGTATAGGGCATATAGATGAAACAGTAAATAGAGTTTGGCTGAAGCATAGATTGCTTAAATGAAAGCGGCTGCTTAAATAAAACTAGTAGAAATAGATCAAGACGGAAGAGGAGTAGGAAACAGAGTTCGCCTCCCTCCAAGAAACATTGAAAACATATCTACAAGTGGAAGGTTCACACAGAACTGCTACTGAGTACCAACAGAGGATCTCAGAGGTCAAAAAAGACAAGAAAACCTTCACATAACCAGATAGAATAAAGGGAAAAAGAAAAAGAAGGTATCAGGACAGGGCCTGAGCCCTGGAGAAGGAGCTGTGAAGAAGGAAAGGTTCCCACATCTTTGGGAAGGCTTGTCATCAGTGGAGAAATTAGACTGGATGGAAGGTGGAATTTTGGAGTGTCAGAGTAGAGAGCAGGACCCAGTTTTGTAAGGCAAATGCAGAGTAACCTGCACAGAAGATTGGCACCACCACATCTGTGCTGACCAACCTGAGACACTCCTCTGTTAGTGAGAGTGGGGATTGGGTGCTGAAGCTCAGGCTCTAAAGTTTAGTCCCAGGAAGAGGACAAGGATTAGGTGCAGAAACTGCATTGCGGAGGTTGGGTCGTGGCAACTGAGAGTGTACTAGTACGAAGCTTTGGCACACCAGAGAAGAAAGGCACCATTATTGGGAGGTGCACTAAAAGAGGGGTGGGACCAACATAATAACTACTTTCCCTATCTGTGCTCCCAAGCAACAGGACACTGCCCATGGGAACTCCAGGGGCAGAAACAAGTCACTGTCACCATCTTGGATTCCATAGGCAGGCACTGGGCACCTCTTTGAGACCTATGGGCAGAGGCCAGGCCCTGCCCCTGCTGACCTGGAAGGGCGCGGATAGTTCCCCACATGAAGAATCCCACCAGTCGCTCACAGGACCCACCCCTGCTGATGCGGAAGAGTACAGACAGATCCAGCCACTAGGAATTCCACCAGCAGCCCACAGGACCTGCCCACACTGTCCTGGGAGGGTGTGAATAGCTTCTGCATATAGGAACTCCACCTGTGGGTGCCAGGATGAGCCCTGCTGTCCTAAAAAGGGTGCGAATTGCTTCAGCAACTAGAAAATCCATCAGTGGGTTCCAAAACCCATCCTTCTGTCCCAGAATGATGCAGACTCCACTAGGAAATAACTCCACTAGGAAATTTCTCACTTGGCATGTGTCAGACTTATCCCCCTGTCCCAGGAAGGACTAGGAAATACACCCAGAGGAGGGGCTGAAACCATGGCTGAACCCCAGAGGCTGTGAGACTAAGAAAGCTGAGCTGAAATCACTCTTCACAGCTGCACAACTGCAGAATGACACCTCTGCTAGTGGCTTCCTGAATCCAGCACCTGTGAAACATCCAAAAGGACAAGCGCTCTTACAGCTAGGACAGGTCTGACTTCAGCAGTTGTGGGCTCTATGGGCACTTACATGCAGGAATTGGGCAAGATCAGAGTCCAAACTGCCTCCATAGATCCTGCCTTGGGTCCAGATGCATGACTACTGCAGTACTGGGACCTGTTTTCAGTGGATCTGCCCCAGTATCCAGATGAAATCTATGTATGACAGTCAACAGGGCCAATTTCCAGCATATCCACAGTTATGGCAAGACCAAGAGAAGTGCCAACAAGAGTATACTTTGTGAGTCCACACAAAGGGTGAAAGGGGACACAACAGAGCACATTCACAGGTGAACAGCTCCAAAGGAGGAGAGAGGTTTCTCTCCCAATGGGAGTGCTTCAATCCCTTCTACCTCACAATGAAAATAAGAATCACAGCTAAGAAACAAATCTGGGTAGAAAGCCCAGAAATAAGCTCAGGAACCTCTGGTCAATTAATCTGTTACAAAAGAGGTAAGACTATACAATGTTGGAAAGACAGTCTTGTCAACAAATGGTGCTGGGAAAACTGAACTGCTATGTGCAAAAAAATGAAATTAGATCATTCTTCAATATTATACACAAAAATGAACTCAAAATAGATTAAAAAACTAAATGTGACACTGAACAGTATAAAACTCCAGAGGAAAACATAGGCGGAACACACTCTGATACAAATGGCAGCAATATCTTTTTACACTCACCTGGAAAAAAAAATAAACAAATGGGACATACTTAAATTCAAAAGCTTTTGCACAGAAAAGAAAATAACAAATAAACAAAATGAAGAAACAATCCACAGATTGGGGGGAAATATTTGCAAATGAAGTGACCAACGAGAGATTAGTCTCCAAATTTTACAAGCAGCTCATGATGCTTAACAGCATCAAAACAACCCAAAACCAGGCAAAGACAACACACAAATAGAAAATGTCAGGCCAATATCATTGATGAACATAGATGCAAAAATCCTCAACAAAATTCTAGCAAATAGAATTCAATAACACATTAAAAAGCTCATACACCATGATCAAATTGGGTTTAACCCGAGGATGCAAGGATTCTTCAGTATAAGCAAATCAATCAATGTGATATACCATATTAACAAAGTGAAAACTAAAACCCATATGACAATCTCAATAGATGCAGAAAAAGCCTTTGACAAAATTCAACATCCATTTATGATAAAAGCTCTTTTAAAAATGGGCAAAGAAGGAACCTACCTCAACATAGTAAAGGTCACATATGGTAAACCCACAGCAATCATTATTTTCAATGGTGAAAAACTGCAAGCATTCCCTCTAAGATCAGGAATAAGACAAGGGTCCCCACTCTAATCCCTATTATTCGATATAGTTCTGGAAGTCTTAGCTATGGCAATCAGAGAAGAAAAAGAAATAAAATAAATCCAGATCAGAAAAGAAGTAAAATCATCACTGTTGGCAGATTACATGATACTATACATAGAAAACCCTAAATATACTATCAGAAATTTACTAGAGCTAATCAATGAATTTAGCAAAGTCATAGAATACAAAATCAATACATAGAAATCACTTGCATTCCTATATACTGGCAATGAAAAATCACAAAGAGAAATTAAGGAATCAATCCCATTCAACATTGCAACAAAAAGAATAAAATACCTGGGAATAAACCTATATAAGGAGACAAAAGAACTGTATTCAGAAAATTACAAGACACTAATGAAAGAAATCAAAGATGGCATAAACAGATGAAGAGATATTCCATGTTCCTGGGTTGGAAGAATCAATTTTGTGAAAATGACTATACTACTAAATGCAATCTACAGATTCAATGTGACCCCTATCAAATTACCAATGGCATTTGTCACAGAACTAGAACAAAAAATTTCACAACTTATATGGAAACAAAAAAGACCCTGAATAACCAAAGCAATCTTGAGGAAGAATAATGGATCTTGAGGAATCAAGCTTTCTGACTTCAGACTATATTACAAAGCTACAGTCATCAAGACAGTATGGTACAAGCACAAAAACAGAAATATAAAAAAATGGAACAAGATAGAAAGTCCAGACATAAACCCACACACCTAGGGCACCTTATTTTTGACAAAGGAGGCAATAATATACAATTGGGCAAAGATAGCCTCTTCAATAAGTGGTTCTGGGAAAACTGGACACCTATGTATGAAAGAGTGAAATTAGAACACTTCTTAACACCATTCACAAAGATAAAATGGATTAAAGACCTAAATGTAAGACCAGAATCTATAAAAACTCATAGAGGAAAACATAGGCAGAGCACTCAATGACATAAATCAAAGCAAGATCCTCTATAACTCACCTCCCAGAGTAATGGAAACAAAAGCAAAAATAAACAAGTGGGGTCTAATTAAATTTAAAAGTTTTTGCACAGCAAAGGAAACCATATTCAAGATGAAAAGACAACCCTTAGAATGGGAGAAAATAATAGCAAATGAAACATCTGACAAAGGGTTAATTTCCAAAATATACAAGCAGCTCATACAAGTCAATACCAGAAAAACAAACAACCCAATTAAAAAGTGGGAAAAGGACCTAAACAGACATTTCTCCAAAGAAGACATACAGATGGCTAAAAAACACATAAAAAATGATCAACATCACTCATTATTAGAGAAATGCAAATCAAAATTACAATGAGATATTACCTCACAGCAGTCAGAATGACCATCCTCAAAAAGTCTACAAATAATAAATGCTGGAGAGGGTGTGGAGAAAAGGAAATCCTCTTGCACTATTGGTGGGAATGTAAATTGATACAGCCACTATGGAAGACACTGTGGAGATTCCTTTAAAAACTAGGAATAAAACTACCATATGATCCAGCAATCCCACTACTAGGCATATACCCTGAGGAAACCAAAATTGAAAAAGACACATGTACCCCAATGTTCATTGCAGCACTATTTACAGTAGCTAGAACATGGAAGCAACCTAGATGTCCATTGACAGATGAATGGATAAAGAAGCTGTGGTACATATATACAATGGAATATTACTCAGCCTAAAAAGGAATGTATTTGAGTCATTTCCAATGATGTGGATGAACCTAGAGCCTATTATACAGAATGAAGCAAGTCAGAAAGAGAAAGATAAATAGGGTATATTAACGCATATGTATGGAATCTAGAAGGATGGTACTGGTGACCCCATGGACTATAGCCCACCAGGCTTCTCTGTCCATGGAATTCTCCAGGCAAGAATACTGGAGTGGGTTGCCATTCCCTTCTCCAGGGAATCTTCCTGACCCAAGAGTCAAACCTGGATCTCCTCGTCTGAGCCCCCAGACAAGCCCCCATATATGGGATCTAGAAAGATGGTACTGATGAAATTTTCTTCAGGATGGCAATAGAGACACAGACATAGAAAAAAAACTTATGGACACAGGGTGGAGGGAAAGGAGAGGGTGAGATATATGGAGAGAGTAACATGGAAACTTACATTACCATATATACAATAGAGAACCAATATTAATTTGCTCTATGACTCAGGGAACTCAAATAGGGGATTTGTAACAACATAGAGGGGCGAGATAAGGAGGGAGATGTAAGGGAAGTTCAAGAGGGAGGGGACATATGTATACCTATGGCTGGTTCATGTTGATGTTTGGCAGAAACCAGCAAAATTCTGTAAAGCAATTATCCTTTAACTAATAAGTAAATTAATTAAAAAAAACACACAAATATCCCAGTTGTCAAATGGTCAGAAGACCTAAATAGACATTTCTCCAAAGAAGACACATAGATGGCCAAGAAGCACATGAAAAGATGTTCAACATCACTAATTATTAGAGAAATGCATATCAAAACTACAATGAGATATCACCTCACACCTGCCAAAATGGCTATCATCAAAATATACACAAACAATAAATGCTGGAGAGGGGATGAAGAGAAGAGAACTCTCCTACACTATTGGAGGGAATGTAAATTGGTACAGTCTCTAAGGAGAACAGTATGGAGGTTCCTTTAAAAACTAAAAATAAACCTACCGTATGACCCTGTAATTCCACTCCTGGGCATATATCTGGAGAGAAACATGATCCAAAAGGATACATGCACCCCAATGTTCATTGCAGCACTGTTTGCAATAGCCAAGACATGGAAGCAACCTAAATGCCCATCAACAGAGGAATGGATAAAGAAGATGTCATACATGTACACAATAGAATATTACTCAGCCATTAACAAATGAAATAATGCCATTTATAGCAACATGGATGGAACTAGAGATTGTCATACTGACTGAAGTAAATCAGACTGAGAAGGAGAAATATCATATGCTATCCTTTATATTTGAAATCTAAAAAGTAATGATACAAATGAGCTTACTTTACAAAACAGAAAGAGACTCACAGACTTGAGATCAAACTTATGGTTACCAGGGCGAAGGATGGGGGTAAGGGATAGTTAGGGAGTTTGGGATGAACACAGTGCTATATTTAAAATAAATAGCCAACAAAGACCTACTGTATAGCAAATGGAACTCTGTTCAAGGTTATGTGGCAGCCTGGAAGAGAAGGGAGTTTGAGAAAGAATGGATACATGTATATATATAATGCTGAGTCCCTTCGCTGTTCACCTGAAACCATCACAAAATTGTTAATAGGCTATACTCCAATATAAAATAAAAAGATTTTTTTAAAAAAGAAACATATCTGGGGCCTCTACTCTAACAACTAGGGAGCAGGCCTGGCCCCCGATGAGGCAGTGACAACCATAGAGCAAAGAGGAGACCTTGCTGAATATCTAGGGCAGGAGTTTATCACCACAATGTTAATCAAATTTCCTCTCAAGGGGATAAAGATACAAGCCTCTGGACCAATCTCACCTACCATGGGGCAGACACCAGAAGCAGGGGGAGCTATGATCATGAGGCCGGTGGAAAGGAGACCACAAATACAGTAAGTTAGACAAAATGGGATGACAGAGAAATATGTAGCAGATGAAGGAGCAAGATGAAAAGTAATCTATCTGAAAAAGAGTTCAGAGTAATAATAGAAAAGATGATCTAAGATCTGAGAAAAAGAATGCAGGCACAGATCAAAAGATACAAAAAAATTTAGCAAAGATCTAGAAGAGCTAAAAAGCAAACAAAAAAAAGAGCTGAAAAAGATGGTAACTGAAATGAAAAATACATTAGAAGGAATCAATAGCACATTACCTGAGCCAAAGAATGAACAAGTGACCAGGAAGACAATGGCAGAAATCTCTGCGACAGAACAACAACAACAAAAAATGACAAGAAATGAAGACAGTTTCAGAGATCTCTGGGACAACATGCAAGTGACATGGGTCATAGAAGAAGAAAAATAAGAGAAAGGACTTGAAAAAATGTATTAAGAAATTATAGGCAAAAACATCCTTAACATGGGAAATAAAACACTCACCTAATTCCAGGAAGTGCAGAAAGAAATTACAGGATAAACCCAAGAGGAACACACTGAGACACATGTTAATCAAACAAACAAAAATTAAATAAGAAAAAACACTAAAATCATCAAAGAAAAAGCAACAAATAACATACAAGGTAACATCCATAAAGTTATCAGCTGATATTTCAGCAGAAGCTATGAAGGCCAGAAGGGACTGGCAGGATATATTAAAAGTGATAAAGGGGAAAAACCTACAATCAAGACTGCTCTACCCAGCAAGGCTCTCATTCAGATTCAATGGAGAAATCAAAACCTTTACAGACAAGGAAAAGCTAAAGGAATTCAGCACCACCAAACCAGCTTTACCATAAATAGTAAAGCAACAGCTCAAGGGAAGAAAATCTAAAAAAGAGAAGGAAAAAAAAAAGGAAAGGAAGAAATAAAAACTACAAAAACAAACCCAAAACAATGAGAAAATGGCAATAGGAATATACATACCAATAATTACCTAAAATGTAAATCAAAACACATAGGCTGGCTGAATGGATATAAAAATAAGACCTGTATATATGCTGTTTACAAGAGATCCATCTCAAACATAGGGATACATACAGACTGAAAGTAAGGCAATGGGGGAAGATATTCCATGCGAATGGAAATGAAAAGAAACCTGGAATCAGTTCAGTTCAGTTGCTCAGTCGTGTCTGACTCTTTGTGACCCCATGGACTGCAGCAGGCCAGGCCTCCCCATCCATCACCAACTCCTGGAGCTTGCTCAAATTCATGTCCATCGAGTCAATAATGCCATCCAACCATTTCATCCCCTTCTCCTCACACCTTCAATCTTTCCCAACATCAGGGTCTTTTCCAATGAGTCTTCACATCAGGTGGCCAAAATATTGGAGTTTCAGCTTCAGCATTAGTCCTTCCAATGAACATCCAGGATTAATTTCCTTTGGGATTCACTGGTTTGATCCCCTTGCAGTCCAAAGAAGACTTTCAAGAGTCTTCCCCAACACCACAGTTCACAAGCTTCAATTCTTTGGCACTCAGCTTTCCTCATAGTCCAACTCTCACATACATGCATGATACTGGAAAAACCATAGCTTTTACAAGACAGACCTTTGTTGGCAAAGTAATGTCTCTGCTTTTTAATATGTTGTCTAGGTTGGTCATAGCTTTCTTCCAAGGAGCAAGCGTCTTTTAATTTTATGGCTGCAGACACCATCTGCAGTGATTTTGGGGCCTCAAAAATAAAGTCTGTCACTGTTTCCATTGTTTCCCCATCTATTTCCCATGACATGATGGGACCAGATGCCATGATCTTAGTTTTTTGAATGTTGGATTTTAAGCCAGCTTTTTCACTCTCCTCTTTCACTTTATCTTTAGTCCTTCTTTGCTTTCTGCCATCAGGTGGTATCATCTGCATGTCTGAGGTTATTGATATTTCTCCCAGCAATCTTGATTCCAATTTGTGCTTCATCCAGCCCAGCATTTCACATGATGTACTCTGCATATAAGTTAAATAAGCAGGGTGACAATATACACTCATATCAGATAAGATAGATGTTAAAATAAAGACTATTGTAAACAGAGTTGTGATGAACATTGGGGTACACGTCTCTTTCAGCATATGAATGGATAAGAAAGCTGTGGTACATATACACAATGGAGTATTACTCAGCCATTAAAAAGAATACATTTGAATCAGTTCTAATGAGGTGGTTGAAACTGGAGACTATTATGCAGAGTGAAGTAAGCCAGAAAGAAAAACACCAGTACAGTATACTAACACATATATATGGAACTTAGAAAGAAGGTAATGATAACCCTGTATGCGAGACAGCAAAAGAGACACAGATGTATAGAACAGTCTTTTGGACTCTGTGGGAGAGGGCGAGGGTGGGATGATTTGGGAGAATAGCATTGAAACATGTATATTATTATATGTGAAATGAATCACCAGTCCAGATTTGATGCATGATACAGGATGCTCTGGGCTGGTGCACTGGGATGACCCTGAGGGATGGTATGGGGAGGGAGCAGGGAGGGGGGTCCAGGATGGGGAACATATGTACACCTGTGGTGGACTCATGTCATTTAATGGCAAAACCAATACAATATTTTAAAGTAATTAGCCTCCAATTAAATAAA
This sequence comes from Bos javanicus, assembly GCF_032452875.1. NCBI lineage: Eukaryota > Metazoa > Chordata > Mammalia > Artiodactyla > Bovidae > Bos > Bos javanicus. Next base: position 76,992,607 of record NC_083897.1, on the reverse strand, counting down.
TTTATATTTAAAAAAGATTATTATAAGAGATAGTGAAGGACACTTCATAATGATCAAGAGATCAATCCAAGAAGAAAATACAACAATTGTAAATATATATGCATCCAACATAGGAGAATCTCAATACATAAGGCAAATACTAATAGTCACAAAAGGGGAAATTGGCAGTAACACAATAATACTGGTGGACTTTAACACCCCATTTACACCACTGGGCAGATCATTCAGAGAGAAAATTAATAAGAAAACACAAGCCTTAAATGACACATTAGAACAAATATACTCAATTGATATTTTTAGGACATTCCATACAGAAGCAACAGAATACATTTTCTTCCCAAATGCACATGGAACATTCTCCAGGATAGAACACATCATGGTCACAAATCAAGTCTTAGCAAAGTTAAGAAAATTGAAATCATATCAAGCATCTTTTTTGACCAAAATACTATTGGATTAAACATCAATTACAGGAATTAAAAAAAAAAAAAAAACTCTGAAAATCACAAGCACATGTAAGCTAAAGAACATGTTGCTAATTAATGGATGGATCACTGAAGACACCAAAGAGGAAATTAAACAGTAGCTGCAGACAAGTGACAGTGAAAACATGATGATCCAAAACCTATGGGGTGCAGCAAGAGGGAAGTTTATAGCAATAAAATCTTACCTCACAAAACAAATTTATTTGGGAATGAACAACCTAAAACAACTAGAGAAAGAAGAACAAACAAATCTCAAATTTAACAGAAGGAAAGAAATCATAAAAATCTGGGCAGAAATAAATGAAATGGAGATGAAGAAAATAATAGCAAAGATATATGAAACTGAAAACTTGTTCTTTGAGAAGATAAACAAAACTGATAAACTTTTAGCCAGACCCAGCAAGTAAAAAACTGGAAAGAACTCAAATCAATAAAACTAGAAATAAAAAAGGAGAAGTTGCAACTGATAACACAGAAATACAAAAGATAATGCATGTGTGCTCAGTTGCTTCAGTCACGTCCAACTCTTTGCAACCCTATGGACTGTAGCCCACTAGGCTCCTCTGTCCATGGGATTCTCCAGACAAGAATTCTGGAGTGTATTGCCATTTCCTCCCCCAGAGGATCTTCCCGACCCAGGGATCAAACCAGTGTCTCCTGCATTGCAGACACATTCTTTACCACTGAGCCACCAGGGAAGCCCACAAAGGACCATAAGACACTACTATAAGCAACCATAGGCCAATAAAATGGACAACCCAGAAGAAATGGCCAAATTCTTAGAAAAGTGCAACCTTCCAACACTGAACCAGGAAGAAATAGAAAATATGAACAAACCAATCACAAATAATGAAAGTGTGGTTTAAAAGCTCCCAACAAAGAAAATTCTAGGACTAGCTAGTTTCACAGGTGAGTCCTATCAAACATTAGGAGGAAGAAACACAATCAAGTTTGTTCTACAAAGCCACCATCACCCTGATACCAAAACCAAACAAAGACATCACACACACACACACACACACACACACAAGAAAATTACAAGCCAATATTTCTGACAAACATAAATGCAAAATTTGTAAACAAAATACAGCAAACCAAATCCAACAATACATTAAAAGGATCTTTCCCTAGGAGTAAGTAAGATTTACCCCAAGGATGAAAAGTTTCTTTAATATATGCAATTCAATCAATATGATATACCACATTAACAGATTGAAGAATTAAAACCATATGATCATCTCAATAGATGCAGAAAAAGCTTTTGACAAGATTCAACACCCATTTATAATAAAACCTCTCCAGAAAATCAGCATAGAGGGAACTTACATCAATATAGTGGAGATCATATATGACAAACCCAGAAAAAAATATTATTCTTAGTGGTTAAAAGCTGAAAGCATTTCCTCTAAGATCAGGAGCAAGACAAGGATGTCCACTCTAGTCATTATTATTCAACATAATTTTGGAAGTGTTAGCCATGGCAATCAGAATAAAAGGAAATAAAAGGAAACTGAATTGGAAAAAAAGAAGTAAAACTGTCACTGTTTGCAGATGACATGTTACTATACATAGAAAATCCTAAAGATTCTATCAGAATTCTACAAGAGCTCATCAATTAATTTGATAAAGTTGCAGAATGCAAAATTAATGCACAGAAATCTCTTGCATTGCTATACACTAACAATGAAAGATCAGAAAGAAAGTGAGGAAACAATCCCATTTACCATTGCATCAAAAAGAATAAAATACTTAGGAATAAACCTACCTAAGGAGGCAAAAGACCTGTACTCAGAAAACCATAAGACACTGATTGAAGAAATCAAAGATGACACAAACTGTTGGAGAGATATGCCATGTTCGTAAATTGGAAGAATCAATATTATGAAACTGACTATACTATCCAAAACAATCTACAGATTCAATGCAATCCCTATCAAATTACCAATGACGTTTTTCACAGAATTAGAAGAAAGCATTTTACAATTCAAATAGAAACACTAAAGACTCCAAGTACTCAAAGCAATCTTGAGGAAGAAAAATAGAGCTGGAGCAATCAGGTTCCCTGACTTCAGACTGCACTACAAAGTGACTAAGTTAAAACATTATGGTACTGGCACAGAAACAGAAATATAAATCAATGAAATAAGATAGAGAGCCCAGAGATAAACTAACACATCTATGGTCATCTAATCTATCACGAAGGATGCAAGAATATGCAATGGAGGGAAAAACAGTTTCTTCAATAAGTGGTGCTGGGAAATCTGGTCAACCACTTGTAAAAGAATGAAACTGGACCACTTTCTAACACCATACACAAAAATAAACTCAAAATGGATTAAAGATCTAAACGTAAGACCAGAAACTATAAAACTCCTAGAGGAGAACATAGGCAAAACACTCTCCGACATACATCACAGCAGGATCCTCTATGACCCACCTCCCAGAATATTGGAAATAAAAGCAAAAATAAACAAATGGGACCTAATTAACCTTAAAAGCTTCTGCACATCAAAGGAAACTATTAGCAAGGTGAAAAGACAGCCTTCAGAATGGGAGAAAATAATAGCAAATGAAGCAACCGACAAACAACTAATCTCAAAAATATACAAGCAACTCCTACAGCTCAATTCCAGAAAAATAAACGACCCAATCAAAAAATGGGCCAAAGATCTAAATAGACATTTCTCCAAAGAAGACATACAGATGGCTAACAAACACATGAAAAGATGCTCAACATCACTCATTATCAGAGAAATGCAAATCAAAACCACTATGAGGTACCATTTCACACCAGTCAGAATGGCTGCGATCCAAAAGTCTACAAATAATAAATGCTGGAGAGGGTGTGGAGAAAAGGGAACCCTCTTACACTGTTGGTGGGAATGCAAACTAGTACAGCCACTATGGAGAACAGTGTGGAGATTCCTTAAAAAACTGGAAATAGAACTGCCTTATGATCCAGCAGCCCCACTGCTGGGCATACACACTGAGGAAACCAGAAGGGAAAGAGACACGTGTACCCCAATGTTCATCGCAGCACTGTTTATAATAGCCAAGACATGGAAGCAACCTAGATGTCCATCAGCAGATGAATGGATAAGAAAGCTGTGGTACATATACACAATGGAGTATTACTCAGCCATTAAAAAGAATACATTTGAATCAGTTCTAATGAGGTGGATGAAACTGGAGCCTATTATACAGAGTGAAGTAAGCCAGAAGGAAAAACATAAATACAGTATACTAACGCATATATATGGAATTTAGAAAGATGGTATTAATAACCCTGTGTACGAGACAGCAAAAGAGACACTGATGTATAGAACAGTCTTATGGACTCTGTGGGAGAGGGAGAGGGTGGGAAGATTTGGGAGAATGGCAATGAAACATGTAAAATATCATGTAGGAAACGAGTTGCCAGTCCAGGTTCGATGCATGATGCTGGATGCTTGGGGCTGGAGCACTGGGACGGCCCAGAGGGATGGTATGGGGAGGGAGGAGGGAGGAGGGTTCGGGATGGGGAACACATGTATACCTGTGGCGGATTCATTTTGATATTTGGCAAACCTAATACAATTATGTAAAGTTTAAAAATAAAATAAAATTGGAAGAATAAAAAATATATATATATAATATTCTTCAGAATAGAGCTCATTACAGATTTCAGGAAAAATAATTTTTAAAATATGATTAAAAATTGGTTTATTCCTCTATATACAAAGACATTCGATATTAATATTTGATGCAGATTTCTTATTTCTCTATCTGTGAGATCGTTTATACACATTATTTTATTTCTATTGTTTAGCATGTTAATGTTGAAGGTTTCAGTCATAATATTATTGAGGAGGTTATGTTTGTAAAAATAATCTGAAAGACTAAAGATTTTTACAGAAAAATAAACAAACTTTACTCAAAAAAAAAAAAAAAAAAAACATTATGGTACTGGCACAGAAACAGAAATATAAATCAATGAAATAAGATAGAGAGCCCAGAGATAAACTAACACATCTATGGTCATCTAATCTATCACGAAGGATGCAAGAATATGCAATGGAGGGAAAAACAGTTTCTTCAATAAGTGGTGCTGGGAAATCTGGACCTCTATATGTAAAAGATGAAATTAAAACACTTCATAACATGATCACAGAAATAAACTCATAATGGATTAAAGATTTAAAGGTAAAACTGGATGTTATTAAACACTTAGAGGAAAACATAGGCAGAACACACTTTGACATAAATTGCAGCAATATCTTTTTTGATCCACCATCTAGAGTAATGAAAATAAAGACAAAGCTAAACAAATGGGACCTAATTAATCTTAAAAGCTTTTGCACAGCAAAGAAAATCATTAACAAAATGAAAAGACAACCCTCAGAATGGGAGAAAATATTTGCAAATGAAGCAACAGGCAAGGTATTAATCTCCAAAATAAACAAACAGCTCATGCAGCTGAATATCAAAATAAAACAAATAGATCTAAATAAGCATTTCTCCAAAGAAGATTCAGGTGGCCAAAAAGCACCTGAAAAGATGCTCGACATCACTAATTATTAGAGAAATGCATATCAAAACTACAATGGGACCCGGAGCCTGCTGGTGAGCCCGAGAACTCCGCCTGCGCGGCGGCGCCAGCGGATAACCAGGCCCGGAGCGCCGGAGCTGGCCTTCTGGGAAGGGGCGGGAGGCGCGCGCGGTAGAGCCCGCCCGGCCAGGGCCCCGGACGCTCCCAGAGGCCGACCGCACTCCCAGCACGCCCGATTAAAAAAAAAAAAAAAAAACTACAATGAGCTACCATCTCACACCACTCAGAATGGCCATCATCAAAAAATCTACAAACAATAAATACTGAAGAGACTGTAGAGAAAAGAGAACCTTCTTGCACTGTAGGTGGGAATGTAAATTGGTACAGTCACTATGGAGAACAGTATGGAGATTCCTTTAAAAACTAGGAATAAAATTACCATTATTTCAGTTCAGTTCAGTCGCTCAGTCGTGTCCGACTCTTTGCGACCCCATGAATCGCAGCACACCAGGCCTCCCTGTCCATCACCATCTCCCGTAGTTCACGCAAAATCACGTCCATCAATCAGTGATGCCATCCAGCCATCTCATCCTCTGTCGTCCCCTTCTCCTCTTGCCCCCAATCCCTCCCAGCATCAGAGTCTTTTCCAATGAGTCAACTCTTCACATGAGGTGGCCAGAGTACTGGAGTTTCAGCTTTAGCATCATTCCTTCCAAAGAACACCCAGGGCTGATCTTTAGAATGGACTGGTTGGATCTCCTTGCAGTCCAAGGGACTCTCAAGAGTCTTCTCCAACACCACAGTTCAAAAGCATCAATTCTTTGGTGCTCAGCTTTCTTCCCAGTCCAAATCTCGCATCCATACATGACTACTGGAAAAATCATAGCCTTGACTATATGGACCTTTGTTGGCAAAGTAATGTCTCTGCTTTTCAATATGCTATCAGGTTGGTCATAACTTTCCTTCCAAGGAGTAAGCGTCTTTTATTTTCACGGCTGCAATCACCACTGCAGTGATTTTGGAGCCCCCAAAAATAAAGTCTGACACTGTTTCCACTGTTTTCCCATCTATTTCCCATGAAGTGATGAGACCAGATGCCATGATCTTCATTTTCTGAATGTTGAGCTTTAAGCCAACTTTTTCACTCTCCTCTTTCACTTTCATCAAGAGGCTTTTTAGTTCCTCTTCACTTTCTGCCACAAGGGTGGTGTCATCTGCATATCTGAGTTTATTGATATTTCTTCTGGCAATCTTGATTCCAGCTTGTGCTTCTTCCAGCCCAGTGCTTCTCATGATGTACTCTGCATATAAGTTAAATAAGCCAGGTGACAATATACAGCCTTGACGTACTCCTTTTCCTATTTGGAACCAGTCTGTTGTTCCATGTCCAGTTCTAACTGTTGCCTCCTGACCTGCATATCAGTTTCTCAAGAGGCAGGTCAGGTGGTCTGGTATTCCCATCTATTTCAGAATTTTCCACAGTTTATTGTGATCGACATAGTCAAAGGCTTTGGCATAGTCAGTACAGAAATAAATGTTTTTCTGGAACTCTCTTGCTTTTTCAATGATCCAGCACATGTTGGCAATATGACCAGCAATTCCACTACTGGGCATATAACCTGAGAAAACCACGATTCAAAAAGACACATGTACCCCAATGTTCATGCCAGCACTGTTTACAATATCCAGGACATGGAAGCAACCTAGATGTCTATCAACAGAAGAATGGATAAAGAAATTGTGGTACATATACACAATGGAATATTACTCAACTATAAAAAGAAACAAATGTAAATTAATTGAACTGATGTGCATGAACCTAGAGCCTGTTATACAGACTAAAGTAAGTCAGAAAGAGTAAAGCAAGTATCATATATTAATGCATATACATGCAATCTAGAAAAATGGTACTGTTGAACCTATTTGCAGAGAAGGAATAGAGATGCAGAGGTAGATAATGGACTTGTGGACACAGTGAGGGAAAGAGAGGGTGGGACAAATTGAGGGAGTGGCATTGATGTGTGTACACTACCATGTGTACAGTGGAAAGCTGGTGGGAAGTTGCTGTATGACACAGGGAACCCAACTTGGTGCTCTGTGATAACATAAAGGGGTGGGATGAGGGGGAAGTGGGAACGAGAATCAAGAGGAGGGGTGTATATATAGTTATGACTGACTCACCTTGTTGTATGGCAGAAACCAACACAATATTGTAAAGCAATTATCCTCCAATTTAAAAAAGATACATACACCCCAATGCTTATGGTAGCACTCTTTACAGCAGCCAGAACATGGAAGCAACCTTAATGTCCATCAACAGAGGAATGGATAAAGAAGATGTGGTGTGTGTATATATATGTGTGTGTGTGTGTGTGTGTGTGTGTGTGTGTGCAATGTAATATTACTTAGTCATAATAAAGAACAAAATAAAGCCATTTGCAGTAACTTGAATGGACCTAGAGATTGTCATAATAAGTGAAGTAAGTCAGACACAGAAAGATAAATATCATATGACATTGCTTATATGTGGAGTTTTTAAAAGATACAAATGAACTTATTTATCAAAACAGAAGTAGAGTCATGGATGTAGTAAACAAATATGTTTACCAGGGATACAGGAGGGAAGACTAAATTGGGAGATTAGAATTGACATATACACACTACTATGTATAAAATAGATAACTAATAAGAACCTGCCATATAGCACAGGGAACTCTACTCAATATTCTGAAATGGCCTATATGGGAAAAGACTCTTTAAAAAAAAAAAAAAGAGTGGATATATGTATATGAGTAACTGATCCACCTTGCTGTACACATGAAATTAACACAACATTGTAAATTTTACAAACCATTGTAAATTATCCAATAAAAAATTTAAGTTTTAGAAATAAGAAATTACAGTCAATGTTTGAGAGTCTTGAATGCTGTAAGTAAAACTGCATCAGAAGAGGTGACATTAGTGAAAATGTCATAGAAGGGAGTTCCAAGGTCCCAACACTTCAAAGAAACAAAAAATTACAAATTCTTAGTATCAACTTGGTCAGAACTCTGGAAAATATTTAGAGGCTTGAAGCAAATAAATGAATGCTGAATCAAGGGAAAGGTGACTGGAACAAGGTATGAAAGCTTTGAAGCAATTTAACTTAAATTTGCTTCACATTACTTTCCAGCACAGTGGCTATGTTGAAGACACCATCTGCATTCAGTTTTAGACACCTGGTTTCTGGCAGGACATAGTGGACTTTGTTCATAAAGAATTGTGTTTGTCAATTTTGACCTCTTTAGGAATAGCACTGTTGTATGTTGAAGGTCAGATAATAGTTTTATGCCTTGCCTATATTAAGTAGCTATATAATTTGTAAAAAATACAGAATCACTACACTGTATACCTGAAACTAACATAATATTATAAATCAACTATACTTCAATTGTTAAAAAGGATCAACAAAATGAAAAAACAACCTAAGGAATGGGAAGAAATATTTGTAAACCACATATATGACAGAGGTTAATGTTCAAAACTTATTTTAAAACCCATGCAAAATAGCAAAAAATATATATACACATATTCTAGGATTTGCCCACTGTGAAATCTGGCCAAAAGACCTGTATAGATATTTTTCCTAAGATACATAAATGTCTAAAAGTAGATGAAAAGATACTCAATGTCATTAATCATAAGAGAAATGCAAGTCAAAACCACAATCCAATATTATCTAACACCTGTAAGAATGATGATTTTCTTTTTACTTAAAATAATGAAAACAATTATTGATGAGAATGTGAAGAAAACACTTGTGCATTACTGGTAGAACTGTTACAGCCGATATGGAAAATAGTGTGGAGGTTCTTAAAAAAATTAAAAATGGAATTGCCATATGATCCAGAAACTCCACTTCTGATAATACAGTAAAAGGAAATGAAAACACTTTTTCTAAAAGATATCTGGGGAACCCCAAACTGCCAAGATAGCTCAACTCAAGAGAACCTACCAAAATGAAGCAAGAACAGCCTTGAATCAAATAATACCATACCAGGAATGACACTGAAAACTTGGAGAGGAAATTCAGAACCAGAATACTGAATGTCCTTGTGGTTTGGGCAATTACATTGAATGCCCTACCCCTGCCACTCCTATCAGTGCCTGGAAAGGTATTTGATGTTGGAAAGATTCATAGGACTGGAGAAAATGTGCTGGAGTGGCTATGAGGAGATACCCCACGTCCAAGGGCAGAGAAGCTCCAACAAGATGGTAGGTGCTGCAGCAGCGGCTGTGAGGTGCTGAAGAGACTTTGAGGAGATACCCAACGTTCAAGGGCAAAGGAGGAGCCCTAGCAAGATGGAGAAGGGGCAAAATCGCTTTTAGAATCAAACCCCATAACCACCAGAGATGCTCAGCGGACTCAAACAAACCTGTGTGCACCAGGACCCAGAGACCCCACAGAGAATGAGACAGAACTGTGTTTGGCTGTCTCCTACAGAGGTTTAGGTGAGCAGTGGACTGCTTTAGGGGCAGGGGCTCTGGCTGAAGCAGACCTGGATACAGTATAAGCCCTTTAGGAGGAGGTCTCCATTAACCCCACCATAAAACCACCAGACGGAGAAGGCAATGGCACCCCACTCCAGTACTCTTGCCTGGAGAATCCCATGGACAGAGGAGCCTGGTGGGCTACAGTCCATGGCGTCGCGAAGAGTCAGACACGACTGAGCGACTTCACTTTCACTTTTCACTTTTATGCTTTGGAGAAGGAAATGGCAATCCACTCCAGTGTTCTTGCCTGGAGAATCCCAGGGATGGGGGAGCCTGGTGGGTTGCCGTCTATGGGGTCGCACAGAGTCGGACATGACTGAAGCGACTTAGCAGCAGCAGCAGAGCCACCAGAACTTACACAGCACAGGGCACAGACCCTTGTGTGCACCAGGACCCAGGAGAAAGGACCAGTGACCCCACAAGAGAGTGACCCAGACTTGCTCGAGAATGTCCAGGAGTCTCCAGCAGAGGTGTGAGTCAGTGGTGGCATGCTGCAGGGCTGGGGGCACACAGCAGGGCATACATGGGACCTTTAGAAGGAGGTTGCAAATATCTTCATCACTTCCACCATAGTTTGAAGTGAAGTTGCTCAGTCGTGTCTGACTCTTTGCAACCCCATGGACTATAGTCTACCAGGCTCCTCAGTCCATGGAATTTTCCAAGCATGAGTACTGGAATGGGTTGCCATTTCCTTCTCCAGAGGATTGAACCCTGGTCTCCTGCATTGCAGGCAGAGGCTTTACTATCTGAGCCACCAGGGAAGGATCCACCAGTTTGGTCCCAGGTAAATAACAGGGAGGGAGCACAGCCCCACCCATCAAAAGAAAATTGGATTAAAGATTTACTGAGCACAGACCTGCCCATCAGAACAAGACCCAGTTTTCCCCTCAAGTCAGTCTCTCCCATCAGGAAACTTCCACAAGCCGCTTATCCTTCTCCATCAGAGGGCAGACAGACTGAAAACCACAGTCACAGAAAACTAGCCAATCTGATCACATAGACCACAGCCTTGTCCAAATCAACGAAATTATGAGCCATGCCATGTAGAGCAACCCAAGACGGATGGGTCATGGTAGAGAGTTCTGACAAAATGTGGTCCACTGGAGAAGAGAATGGCAAACCACTTCAGTATTCTTGCCTTGAGAAAACCATGAACAGTATGAAAAGGTAAAATGATAGGATACTGAAAGATGAACTCACCAGGTCGGTAGGGGCCCAATGTGTTACTGGAGATCAGTGGGGAAATAACTCCAGAAAGAATGAAGAGATGGAGCCAAACCAAAAACAACACCCAGTTGTGGATGTGACTGGTGATGGAAGCAAGGTCCAATGCTGTGAAGACCAATATTGCATAGGAACCTGGAATGTTAGGTCCATGAATCAAGGCAAATTGGAAGTGGTCAAACAGGAGATGGCAAGAATGAACGTCGACATTCTAGGAATCAGTGAACTAAAATGGACTGGAATGGGTGAATTTAATTCAGATGACCATTATACCTACTACTGTGGGCAAGAATCCATTAGAAGAAATGGAGTGGCCACCATAATCAACAAGAGTCCAAAATGCAGTACTTGGATGCAATCTCAAAAATGACAGAATGATCTCTGTTCATTTCCAAGGCAAACCATTCAATATCACAGTAATCCAAGTTTATGTCCTGACCAATAATGCTGAAGAAGCTGAAGACCTACAAGACCTTCTAGAACTAACACCCAAAAAAGATGTCCCTTTCATTATAGAGGACTGGAATGCAAATGTAGGAAGTAGAGATACCTGGAGTAACAGGCAAATTTGGCCTTGAAGTACATAATGAAGCAGGGCAAAGGCTAATAGAGTTTTGCCAAGAAAACACACTGGTCATATCAAACACCCTCTTCCAAAAACACAAGAGAAGGCTCTACATATGGACATTACCAGATGGTCAATACCAAAATCAGATTGATTATATTCTTTGCAGCCAAAGATGGAGAAGCTCAATACAGTCAGCAAAATAAGACCAGGAGCTGACTGTGGCTCAGATAATGAATTCTTATTGCCAAATTCAGACTTAAATTGAAGTAGGGAAAACCACTAGACCATTCAGGCATGACCTAAATCAAATACCTTATGATTATACAGTGGAAGTGACAGACTCCAGGGATTAGATCTGATACACAGAGTACCTGAAGAACTATGGGTGGAGGTCTGTGATATTGTACAGGAGGCAGGTATCAAGACTATTCCCAAGAAAAATAAAGGCAAAATGGTTTTCTGAGGAGCCCTAACAAATAGCTGTGAAAAGAAGAGAAGCAAAAGGCAAAGGAGAAAAGGAAAGATATACCCATTTGAATGCAGAATTTTAAAGAATAGCAAGGAGAGATAAGAGAGCCTTCCTTAGTGATCAATGCAAAGAAATAGAGAAAAACAATAGAATAGGAAAGACTAGAGATCTCTTGAAGAAAATTAGAGATACCAAGGGAACATTTCATGCAAAGACGGGCACAATAAAGGACAGAAATGGTATGGACCTAAAAAAAAAAAAAAAGCAGAAGATATTAGGAAGAGGTAGCAAGAATACACAGAAGAACTATGCAAAAAATATCTTCACGATCCAGATAATCACAATGGTATGATCACTCACCAAGAGCCAGACATCCTGAAATGCAAAGTCAAGTGGGCCTTAGGAAGCATCATTACAAACAAAGTCCAGCTACAATATATGCTTCAGGTCAGGGCCTCAGAGGGCCATAGCTGAGTCCAAGCATCCCCTAAAATTAAAAAATACCAAATGCATGACATCACAGTTATGTGTGAGCATGGGCTGATTAGCCATTAGTCCATAGAGATGTCTTATTTAAGGGGAAAGAACGGGCTATTCTAGGTGAGATGGCCCTGAAGAAAGAACCAGATGTCTGATAAAGTTCATTAAATAGCGACCCCCACAATTCATGGAACGGAGCAAGAAGAGGGATCCCTGCCAAGCAGGTTGCTGGTTTCACGCGGTGTGGTGACCAAGCTCGTGATCTAGGGGGCAGGATACGCATGCTGACAAGGACGGATTTGACTTAACGTTCTATGTATGATCAATGACTATATGTACCATGTACTATTAATAGTAGAGTGCACTTGCTTATACTAATGGGGCATATAATATAATGTACTATATGTATAGTTATTTGCTATTACATTAATATTATGTACCTGCTCATGTGCAAAGTGGCATTTCATGCACTAACATGCATGAAAATATGTACGTACTATTAATGGTAGCAGGACTATAACATGTGTGGCTGTGAAGTGCGAAATTTGTGTTGGGTTGTTGAAGGTTTTGGAAATTTTAATACTAATGTGATTCTTGGTATTTGTGGGGTTATACTAATAGTGTTTCAGGAAATAGTTTAAATAGAACTTCAGCTTTGGGTGTTGATAGTGGGGCTATAGCTTCTTCCTTGAGTCTTAGGGAGGTTAGTTGTTCTCCTTTTCTGGTTTACAAGACCAGTGTATTTAGTATACTACAAAGACTTGTCTTCATTTTAAGAGATTGTTTTCGATTATGTTAGCTACTGGTATTAGTACTAAGATAAGGAGGAAATATATAATAGATGCTAGTGGTCCAATGATGATGTATGGGTGTTCGACTGGCTGTCCTCCAATTCATGTGATTGTTAGTAAGTCTGCCACTAAAATTCAGAATAAACATTGACTAAATGGTCGGAATATCATACTTCATTGTTTAGATATGTGGAGTAGGGGTATAAGGATTAAAATTAGGATGGAGAGAACTAGGGCTAAGACCCCTCCTAGTTTGTTATGGATTGATCGTAGAATTGCATATGTGAATAGGAAGTATCATTCGGGTTTGATGTGTGGGGGTGTGTTAAGTGGATTTGCTGGGGTGCAGTTGTCTGGGTCTCCAAGTAGGTCTCCAAGTAGGTCAGGTGCAAATAATACTAATAGTATTAGGGCTAAGATTGTAGTAAGGTGCCTCAGTTCAGTAGTAAGGCACCTAGGATATCTTTAATGGTATAGTAGGGGTGGAATGGGATTTTGTCTGCATCTGATGAAATTCCCATTGGGTTGTTAGATCCTGTTTCGTGGAGAAAGAGTAGGTGGACTATGGTGAGTGCTGCAATGATGAATGGGAGGATGAAGTGGAAGGCAAAGAATCAGGTAAGGGTTGCTTTGTCTACTGAAAATCCCCCTCAGATCCATTCAACTAAGCTTGTACCAATATATGGAATTGCTGAGAGGAGGTTGTTGATGACTCTTGCTCCTCAAAATGATAATTGTCCTCACAATAGGATGTATCCTATAAATGCTGTGGCTATCACTGCTAATAGGATAATTATTCCGATGTTTCATGTTTCTAGGAAGGTATATGATCCGTAGTATAGGTCTTGTCCTACATGTATAAATAGGCAGATAAAAAACATTGATGCTCCATTTGCGTGTATATATCGGATAATTCAGCCATATTGACGTCTCGGCAAATGTGGGTGACAGAAGAGAATGCTGTTATTGTGTCAGATGTGTAGTGCATTGCTAAGAATAAGCCTGTTAGGATTTCTAGGACTAGGCAGATACCTAGCAGGGAGCCAAAATTTCATCATGATGAGATGTTTGATGGGGCTGGGAGATCAACAAATGCATTGTTTACAATTTTTATTAATGGGTGGGATTTTTGAATGTTGGTCATTAGTGTTCTTGTAGTTGAATGACAATAATGGTTTTTCATATCATTAGTCGTGGTCAGATTCCATGCAAGAATAATGATAACATACATTTTATTTATTTTGAGTATTATTTTTGTGATTGGTTTTGTAAGGTTTTCTTCAAAACCTTCACCTATTTATGGGGGGCTAAGGTTGATTGTGAGTGGTAAAGTTGGTTGTAGTATCATATTAAATTTTGGTGGGTCTTTCTTGGGTTTAATGGTTTTCTTAATTTATTTGGGGGGCATAATAGTGGTTTTTGGTTATACAATGGCTATGGTTACCGAACAGTATCCTGAGATTTGGGTCTCTAATAAGACTGTTTTAGGGGCATTTATTACTGGTTTGTTAATGGAATTTTTGATAGTTTATTATGTGTTGAAAGACGAAGAGGTGGAAATTGTATTCAAATTTAATGGTTTAGGAGATTGAGTAATTTATGATACATGGGATTCTGGGTTTTTTAGTGAGGAGGCCATGGTAATTGCAGCTTTATATAGTTATGGTACTTGGCTAGTTATTGTAACTGGTTGATCTTTGTTAATTGGTGTTGTGGTTATTATGGAAATTACTCATGGAAATTAAATAGGATTATGCTGGTGAAGATTGTAACTAGGAAGAAGAAGAAATATAGTTTGATTAGGCCCTTTTGGCTTGTAACCATGCCAATGTTACATGGTTGATGTTTTTATTTGAATTAGCGAGGTAGTTTTTGGTAAAATATTTTCTAATCAGATTAGGTCTAGAAGGGAGGATGCTGATTTTTGGCTTATTGTTAGGTTTATGTAAGGGGTCAGGTGGTGTATAATTGTGGGAAAATATCCCAATAGGTTGAAAAATTTGAAGGCACTTGATGGATAATTAAATTTTAGGTTTTGGGTTGTGTTGCTAATTTCTAGTGCTAGAATAAAGCCTAGGATTGTTACTGCTAGAGCTATTAATTTTAGATAGTAAGATATGGTTATTTGGGGGATTGTTGTTGGAGGAATATTGTTAGAGATAATAAATCCTGTGAAAAGGCTTCCAATTAGTAGGTGTTTGATGGAGTTAATTAGAAGGGGACTGTTTTCATTGATAATGACTAGGGTTGGGAATTGGAATTGTCCTAGAAGTGCAAAGAAGATAATACAAGTACTGTAGATGGCTGTGAAAGATGTGGTGATTAGTGTTACTATTAAAAGGGCTTAGGCATTGGTATGTGACATGTTGGCAGCTTTGATGATTAGACCTTTGGAGTAAAATCTAGTAAGGAAAGATATTCCTGTTAGTGCGAGACTGCCGATGATGAGGGCTGTTGTGGTGAATGGTATAGCTTTGAACAGGCCTCCTATTTTTCGGATATCTTGTTTGTCATTTAGACTGTGAATAATAGAACCAGAGCATATAAATAACATGGCTTTGAAGAAGGCATGGGTACAAATATGGAGAAATGCTAGGTAGGGCTGGTTAATGCCAATTGTTACTATTATAAGGCCTCGTTGGCTGGATGTAGAGAAAGCAACAATTTTCTTGTTGTCATTTTGGGTGAGGGCACATATTGCTGTGATTAGCGTGGTGATAGCCCCTAGGCATAGTATAATGGACTGGGCAAATTTGTTGTTCTCTGTTAGTGTGTAAAAGCGGATTAGTAAGAAAATGCCTGCTACTACTATCATGCTTGAGTGGAGTAGTGCTGAGATGGGGGGTGGGGCCTTCTATTGTGGAAGATAGTCATGGATGTAAGCCAAATTGGGCGGATTTTCTGGGTGCAGCCAGTACAAGGCCTGTTAGAGGCAGATTGGAGTTGTCTGGGTTTAATATGAAAATTTGTTGGAGGTCCCAAGGTGTTAAGTTTAGTTAGGAATCATGCTATTGCTAGAATAAATCCAATGTCACCAATGCAGTTATACAGGATTGCTTGTAGGGCTGCTGTGTTTGCATCTGCTTTTCCATATCATCCGATGAGTAAGAATGCTATAATTCCAATGCCTTCTCAGCCAATGAATAATTGAAATAGGTTGTTTGCGGTAACAAGTATGGTGATGAGGAATAAGAGTAGGTATTTAAAGAATTGGTTAATGTTGGGGTCTGAGTGTATATATCATATTGAGAACTCTATAATAGATCATGTAACGAATAATGCTACTGGGACAAATATTATTGAGCAATAATCTATTTTGAAGCTAAGTGATAGTTTAAGGGTTTGGATAGTTAGTCAGTGTCAGTTTGAAATAATTAGTTCTTGGCCTGAGTGGATGAATATTATTGTGGGAATTATACTAGTAATGAAGGTGCATGAGATGGTTGTTTTTACATAAAGTGGGTAATTGGAGGTTTTGTAGGTGTCAGAGCTTGTTATTATAATGGGTATGGTTAGTAAATATAGGGTGGTCAATGTAAAGGAAGAGAATAGGTCTATTACTTTTATCTGGAGTTGCACCAATTTTTTGGTTCCTAAGACCAATGGATAACCACCATCCTTTAAAAGTTTGAAAAAGCCATGTTGTTAGACATAGGGGCATAGAATTAGCAGTTCTTGCATACTTTTTTGGTAAATAAGAAGGTATTCTTATTTTACTTCTATTATTAGATTCACAATCTAATTTTTTTTTAAACTATATTTACAGTACAACGGTCCTAGAATAATTTTTGGATTTAGGGATAGTAGTTATAGGGGTAAAATGTGTAGTGACATGAGAGCATTTTCTCGCGTGAAGGAGGGTGTAATATTGTTGATATGGTGAGTGTATTTGTCTCGTCGTGTTGTGATTAGCATGTACAGGGAGTATAGGGCAATAATTACTGTATTTGCTCCTATTAGAATAAATGTGATGTTGGATCATGAAAAAGTTGATATCACTACAAATAGCTCCCGGTCAGGTTAATTGTTGGGTAAAGCCAGATTAGTTAAGCTTGCTAAGAGTCATCAGGTGGCCATTAGTGGGAGGAATGTCTGTAGGCCTCGGGCTAGGATTATTGTTCGGCTGTAAATTCGATCGTAGTTAGAGTTTGCTAGGCAGAAAAGTATGGAGGATGTAAGACTGTGGGCAATTATTAGGGCTGTAGCTCCTATATAGCTTCAAGGTGTTTGGATAAGAATGACTACAATAAAAAGTGCTATGTGGCTGACAGAGGAGTATGCAATGAGTGATTTTAGGTCCGTTTGACGGAGGCAGATTGAGCTGGTTATGATTATGCCTCATAGAGAGAGTATAATGAATGGGTATGCTATAAAGTCGGTTACTGGGTTTAGGAGTAATGTAATTCATAGTATGCCATATCCCCCTAGTTTTAGTAGGACTGCTGCAAGAACTATAGAGCCTGCAATGGGGGCTTCTACATGAGCTTTTGGGTAGTCAAAGGTGGAGGCCATATAGTGGTATTTTTACTATGAAAGCTATTATGCATGCTAATCACATAAAGACATTTGACCAGGAATTAGATATTGGTTGTACTCAGTATTGAAGTATTAAGAAGTTTAGGATGTAAACTACCATGTTTTGGATGTAGACTAATGTAACCAGCAGTGGGAGGGAACCTGCTAGTGTATAAAATAAGTAGAGGCCAGCGTTTAGGTGCTCTGTTTGGTTTCCTCATCAGGTGATAATAATAAGTGTTGGGACTAGCGTTGCTTCAAATAGAATATAAAAGAGGATCGGCTCTATGGTGGTGAGGGTTATGATTAGGAATAATTGTAGTAAGATTAGTATAGTGATAAATAGTTTTTTTCAGGCTAAATTTTCTTTTGATAGGTGATGTTGGCTAACTATTAATATTTGGGGAAGAAGTCACATGGTTAGGATTAATAGTGGTGTTGATAAAGAATCGGAGAAGAAAACTAGTGAAAAGTTGAAGCTGTTATCGCTAAATTGGTTTATGAGGAATAGGCTTGTGAAGCTGATTAGCAGGCTATGGGTTGTAGAATTAATGCAGATTATATTGCCTTTTGATAATCAGGTTAGGGGTATGAGTATTACTGTGGGAATAATATATTTTAACATTGGAGTAGATTAAGGTTTTGTACATAATCAGCACCATATGTGTATGATACTATAAGTAGTAGGGATAAGCCTAGTGATGCTTCACAGGCCACAAAGACTAGCAAGATAATAGGTATTATACTAGCTAGGGTAAAATGTGAGTTTAAGATTATTAGGGTGGCTATAACGAATAGGGATATTATTCCTTCTAGGCACAGATGATATTAGGTGGGATCGGTATATTAATAGTCCTTAAAGAGATACTGTGAATGCTATTATAATGTTTATGTATACTAAGGACATTTGGTAATTATGAGTTTAATCATAATCTAATGAGTCAAAATCATTTATTTTGTTTTAAACTAAATACCATACTCGGTTCAGTGTAGTCATTTTTGAGTTCATTCATAGGCTAGGCTTACAGCCAGTAGAAGGATCAGGAAGAGGGCTATGGTGAGTATTGTGTTTAGGTTGGTTGATTGTGAGGCTCAGGGTAGTGGTAGAAGGAGTACAATCTCTAGGTCAAAGAGTAGAAATGTGATGGCTACTAGGAAAAATTGTAGTGGAGGTGATGGAATTCCAGTTCAGCTATTCCAAATCCGAAAAGATGATGCTGTGAAAATGCTGCACTCAAATATGCCAGCAAATTTGGAAAACTCAGAAGTGGCCACAGGACTCGAAAATGTCAGTTTTCATTCCAATCCCAAAGAAAGGCAATGCCAAAAAATGCTCAAACTACCACACAATTGCACTCATCTCACATGCTAGTAAAGTAATGCTCAAAATTTTCCAAGCCAGACTTCAATAGTACATGAACCGTGAGCTTACAGATGTTCAAGGTGGCCTTAGAAAAGGCATAGAACCAGAGATCAAATTGCCAATATCCGCTGGATCATCAAAAAAGCAAGCGAGTTCCAGAAAAACATCTATTTCTGCTTTATTGACTATGCCAAAGCCTTTGACTGTGTGGATCACAATAAACTGTGGAAAATTCTGAAAGAGATGGGCATACCAGACCACCTGGCCTGCCTCTTGAGAATTCTGTATGCAGGTCAGGAAGCAACAGTTAGAACTGGACATGGAACAACAGACTGGTTCCAAATAGGAAAAGAAGTACGTCAAGGCTGTATATTGTCACTCTGCTTATTTAACTTATATGAAGATTACATCATGAGAAATGCTGGACTGGATGAAGCACAAGCTGAAATCAAGATTGCCAGGAGAAATATCAATAACCTCAGATATGCAGATGACACCACCCTTATGTCAGAAAGCAAGAACTAAGGAGTGTCTTGATGAAATTGAAAGAGGAGTGTGAAAAATTTGGCTTAAAGCTCAACATTCAGAAAACTAAGATCATGGCATCTAGTCCCATCACTTCATGACAAATAGATGGGAAACAATGGAAACAGTGTCAGACTTTATTTTCTTGGGCTCCAATATCACTGTAGATGGTGAGTGCAGCCAGGAAATTAAAAGATGGGTGTTCCTTGGAAGAAAAGTTATGACCAATGTAGACAACATATTAAAAAGCAGAGACACTACTTTGCCAATAAAGGCCCATCTAGTCAAAGCTATGGTTTTTCCAGTAGTCATGTACAGATATGAGAGTTGGACTATAAAGAAAGCTTAGAGCCTAAGAATTGATGCTTTTGATCTGTGCTGTTGGAGAAGACTCTTGAGAGTTCCTTGGACTGCAAGGAGATAAAACCAGTCTATCCTAAAGAAATCAGTCCTGAATATTCATTGGAAGGACTGATGCTGAAGCTGAAACTCCAATACTTTGACCACCTGATGTGAAGAAATGACTCATTTGAAAAGACCCTGATGCTGGGAAAGATTAAGGGCCAGAGGAGAAGGGGATGACAGAGGATGAGATGGTTGGATGGCATCACTGACTCAATGGGCATGAGTTAGATTAAACTCCAGGAGTTTGTATGGATAGGGTGGCCTGACCCTTTGTAGTCCATAAGGTCACAAAGAGTTGAACATGACTGAGCGACTGAACTGAACTGAACTAAAGATATCTAGACTCCCATAGTAGTAGCAGCATTGCTTATAATAACAAGGATATGAAAGCAACCTAAGTGTTCACTGATGAATGAAGATATAAAAAAGTTTTGGTGTATCTATATATAATGGAATAATATTTAGCCATCAAAAGGAAAGAAATCCTACTATTCATGGCAACGTGAATGGACGTTGAGGGGATTTTGCTAAGTAAAACAATTAGGAAAAGAGAAATACAAATACTTTATGATCTCTCTTATAAGTAGAATCTAAGAAAAACAACAACAACAACAACAACTCATAGAAAGAAGTTAGATTTGTGGTTACCAGAAATAGAAATTGGCAGAGTGGAAGAACTGGGCTAAGGAGGTCCCAAATTAACAAACTTCTAGTTAATAAATGAGTACTGGCATGCAATCTACAACATGATGACTAAAGGTAATAGTGATATATAGCATAATTTAAAACTGCTTGCAGAGTAGACACTAAGACTTTTCATCCCAAGGAAAAAATATTGTATTTTTCATAGTTTTGTTTCTACATGAAATGTTGGACATTAACTTAACCTATTGTGGTAATCATTTCACAATATATTAAAGTCAAGTCATTATGCTATAATACCTTAAAATTACACAATGTGATATATCTCTTATATCTCAATAAAATTGGAATAAATTTTTAAAAGAAATAAAACTCGAAAATTCAAAGTATGTGGAATTTAACCAACACAGTCTTGAACAAAAATTAAGTCAAAGAAAAAGTCAAAGAAGAAATTAAAACATAAGACAAAAGAAAATGAAACATACTGATACTTTTGAGGTGCAGTAAAGACAGCACCAGAAGTGAAATTCATAATGATAAGCACCTACATTAAAAAAAGAGACATCCTAAATACACAACCTAACTTTACATCTCAATGAGCTAGAAAAAGAACAAAGACCAAAATTAGCAGAAGGAAGGAAATAATAAATATTAGAGCAGAAATAAAATATAAAATAGAAAAACAGCAAGAAAAAAATCAATGAAATTGAGTTGGTTTTTAAAAATATTAACAAATTGATAAAACTTTGGTCAACTAAGAAAAAAAGAAGACTCAAATAAACAAGAAATAAAAGAAGAGACATTACAACTGGTACCACAAAAAAACACATAGTTTCAAAAAATTATGAAACTGCTATAAACAGTTATATACCAACAAACTGAATACTCTAGAAAAATGGGGAAATTCCTAAAAACAATCTTCCAAGACTGGATCTTTTTTTTTCCACATCAGTTTTTTATTTTTATTTTTTAATTAATTTAGTTTTTAATGGAAAGATAATTGCTTTACAGAATTTTGTTGTTTTCTGCCAAAATCAACATGAATCAAGTCTGAATAAAAGACTAAGAAATAGAAAGTCTGAACACACCTATAACTAGTACTGGAGTTGAATCAGTAATCAAAAGCTCCCCAACAAAGAAAGGGCCAGGACCACATGACTTCATTAGTTAATTTTAATGCACAATACAGAGAAATCATCACCTACCCTTCTCAAACTCTTTCTCAAAAAATTGAAGAAAAAACACTTTCAAACTCATTTTATGACAGCAGCATTATCCTGCTCCAAAGCACAGCAAAAAACATTACACGAAAAAAATACAGGCCAATATTCCTGATGATTAGAGATGCAAAATCCTCAACAAATGCAAATTAACTGATGCAATGCATCACATTTACAGAATAAAGGATAAATATCACATGATCATCTTGATGGATGCCAGTAAAACTTTTGATAAAATTTAACACCATTTTGTGAAAAAACTCTCAAAAAACTAGAACTGGAAAGCACCCCAACATCAAAAAGACGATATACAAAAAGCCCAGAACTAACATCATACACAATGGTGAAAAGATGAAAGGTTTGATTTTCTTCAAACATCAGGAGCAAGGAAAAGATAACCAAACAAATGGGAAGACATCATGTTCATGAATTGAAAGACTTAATATCGTTAAAATGTTCATACTGCCCTAAGCAATTTACAGATTATTGCAATTCTTAACAAAATCCCAATGGCATATTTTTACAGAAATTGAAAAAAAAATAATTCTACAATTAACATGAACCCACATAATACCACAAACAGAAAATCAATCTTGAAAAAGAATAAGGCTGGAGGCATCACACTTTCTGATTTCAAATTATATGACACTACAATAATTAGAACAGTATGCTACTGGCATAAAGACAGATTTATACACCAGTGGAACAGGAAAGAGAGAGCAGAAATAAACTCACACATATACATTCAATTTATCTTTGATGAGGGTTTTAAGAATACACAATGGGAAAAGAACAGTCACTTCCACAAATAGTATTAGAAAAATTGGATATCCACAGCCAAAAAAAAAAAAAAAATTGAAATTGGATGGTCTCATTGGCATCATATACAAAAGCCAACTCAAATGGATTAAAAACTTAACATAAGATCAGAAACCATAAAACTCCTTGAAAAAAGTAATAAAGAAAAACCTTCACAATGTTTTTAGCAATGAGTTCTTGCATATGAAATCAAAAGCACACAGAACAAAAACAAAAATAAATAAATGGGAGGGGGCGGTCCTAAGATGATGGAGGAATAGGATGGGGAGACCACTTTCTCCCCAACAAATTCATCGAAAGTACATTTGAACACCGAGCAAATTCCACAAAACATATTCTGAATGCTGATTGAGGACATCATGCACCCAGAAAGGCAGACTTCAAAAGGAGATAGGACAAAGTATAAAAGATAAAAAGAGACACAAAAGAGGTAGGGATGGAGATCCATCCAGGGAAGGGAGTCTTAAAAAACAGAGAAGTTTCCAAACAACAGGAAACACTCTTTCCAGCGGGTCTGTGGTGAGCCTTGGAATCTCAGAGGCCAAAATAACCTGGAGGGAAAATAAATAAATAATTAAACCCCACAGATTACATGCCTAACAGCAACTCCCAGCAGAGCAGCAGCCCAGACACTCGCATATCCCTCTAGCAAGCGGGGTCTGGACAGGGAGGTGCAGGCTGCATTGCTTAGGGTAAGGACCAGGCCTGAATGCTCTGAGGGCCATCTGAGGGAACTAGCTTGATATAGCAACCCAGACTGTGGGATAGCTATCCCACGAAAAGCCCTAACCTAAGACATCACCAGGCCCGCTCACAGAACAAAGGACTGAGCAGAGCTAGCCAGCTGTGGACTGGCCCATCCCCACTGGAGACAGGCAGGGGAGGACAGCCAGAGCCGGAAGGGGGCAATAGCGGCCCCAGAGAGACATCCTATACCAAACTGCAAGCAGACTTCATTGCTAACCAAGACTTCTGGGATTCTGGACAGTTGGCATCCACCAGGAGGGTCGCAGCCAGAGATCATCTCCCCAGAAGAGACACGTGGCACACCTGAGAAGGCGCGCCCATTGTATACCCAGAAAACCCAGCAGCTGGGACAGAGGAGGCGATAAGTTGCAGCCTTCAACTGGGGGCGACAGTGCTAGCCAAGAACCTGGTCACCTGAGCTGCTCAGACTGGGGACGGGCACAAATGCAGGCCCAACCAAGTCTGCGCCTTTGTGGAGTACCCGAGAACCTGAACCTGAATGGCTTATAGACCTAGGAAGTGCATGCAAACCAGGGACCACATCAGACAGTTCCCTGCAGAGCAACCTAGAGTCTGAGCAGTGTAGACTGGGAAAGCACACATGCCATGAGCGGGGGCAAACCCAGTGTGGCTGAATCACTGTAATCACATGCCAGTGATATTTGTCTGCTGTGTTCCTCCCTCCCCACAACACGACTGAACAAGTGAGCCTAAAAAAAGTGACCACCACAGCCCCCCTTGTGTCAGGGCAGAAATTAGACACTGAAGAGACCAGCAAACAGAAGAAGCTAAAATAAACAGAGGGAACCACTTTGGAAGTGACAGGTGCAATAGATTAAAACCCTGAAGTTAGCACCGACTACATAGGAAGGGGACTATAGAACTTGAGAAGTAAAAGCTGGACCAAGGAACTATCTGAAAATGAATTGATCCCACACTGTCTGCAACAGCTCCAGAGAAAATCCTAGATATATTTTTATTGTTATCATTTTTTAAATTTAATTTTTTTTACTTTTAAGTCCCCTATTACTCCTTTAATCTTTATTTTTATAACCTACTATTACCTTACAAAAAAGATGCCCTTTTTAAAGCAAACTTCATATATATATAAATATTTTATAATTTTTGACTTTGTTTTGTTTTTTTAATATTGTATTTTTGAAAATCTGACCTCTACTCTAGATTTTTAATCTTTGCTTTTTGGTATTTGTTATCAACTTTGTACCTTTAAGAACCCAATCTTCAATACCCATTTTTACTTGGGAGCGACATCACTGGCCTGATTGCTCTCTCCCCCTTTGGACTCTCCTTTTTCTCCACCAGGTCACCTCTATCTCCCCCCACCCCCTTTTCTTCTCTACCCAACTCTGTGAATCTCTTTGTGTGTTCCTGGCTGTGGAGAACACTTAGGGAACTGATCACTGGCTAGAACTGTCTCTCTCTTTTGATTTCCCTTCTTATCCTCCTGGCTTCCTCTGTCTCCTTTATACCTCTTCTCTTTTCTGTGTAACTCCTTGAACATCTCTGAGGGACTCAGAATGTGGAGAACACCTAGGGAAGTGATTACTGGCTAGCTTGCTCTCATCCCTTTTGATTCCCCCTCTTCTCCTCCTGGTCACCTCTATCTCCCTCTTCCCTCTTCTCTTCTCCATGTAACTCTGTGCACCTCTCCGGGTGTCCCTCACTGTGGAGAAACTTTTCGTCTTTAACCTAGATGTTTTATCATTGGTGCTGTATAGATGGAGAAGTCTTGAGGCTGCTGTAAGAATAAGACTGAAAACCAGAAGCAGGAGGCTTAGTCCAAATAATGAGACATCTGAGAATTCCTGAACCCAGGGAACATTAATTGATAGGACCTCATCAAACACCTCTATACCTACACTGAAACCAAGTACCACCCAAGGGCCAACAAGTTCCAGAGCAAGACATACCACACAAATTCTCCAGCAACACAGGAACATAGACCTGAGCTTCAATATACAGGCTGCCCAAAGTCACACCCAACCCATTGGCATCTCATAAGTCATTATTGGACACTCCATTGCACTCCAAAAAGAGGAAATCCAGCTCCACCCACCAGAACACTGACACAAGCTTCCCTAACCAGGAAACCTTGACAAGCCACCCGTCCAACCCCACCCACAGCGAGGAACCTCCACAATAAAGAGGAACCTCAAACTGCCAGAATACAGAAAGGCCACCCCAAACACAGCAATATAAACAAGATGAAAAGGGAGAGAAATACCCAGCAGGTAAAGGAACAGGATAAATGCCCACCAAACCAAACAAAAGAGGAAGAGATAGGGAATCTACCTGATAAAGAATTCCAAATAATGATAGTGAAAATGATCCAAAACCTTGAAAACAAATAGGAGTTACAGATAAATAGTCTGGAGACAAGAATTGAGAAGATGCAAGAAAGGTTTAACAAGGACCTAGAAGAAATAAAAAAGAATAAATGCATAATGAATAAAGCAATAAATGAGATAAAAAACACTCTGGAGGGAACCAACAGTAGAATAATGGAGGCAAAAGATAGGATAAGGGAGGTAGAAGATAGAATGGTAGAAATAAATGGAACAGAGAGGAAAAAAGAAAAAAGAATTAAAAGAAATGAGGACAAACTCAGAGATCTCTGGGACAATGTTAAATGCCCCAACATTTGAATCACAGGAGTCCCAGAAAAAGAAGACAAAAAGAAAGACTATGATAAAATACTTGAGGAGATAATAGTTGAAAACTTGCCTAAAATGGGGAAGGAAATAGCCACCCAAGTCCAAGAAACCCAGAGAGTCCCAAACAGGATAAACCCAAGGCAAAACACCCCAAGACACATATTAATCACATTAACAAAGATCAAACACAAAGAACAAATATTAAAAGCAGCAAGTGAAAAACAACAAATAACACACAAGGGGATTTCCATTAGGATAACAGCTGATCTTTCAATAGAAACTCTTCAGGCCAGAAGAGAATGGCAGGACATACTTAAAGTGATGAAACAGAAAAACCTATGGCCCAGATTACTGTACGCAGCAAGGATATCATTCAAATATGAAGGAGAAATCAAAACCTTTACAGACAAACAAAGGCTGAGAGAATTCAGCACCACCAAACCAGCTCTCCTACAAAAACTAAAGGATCTTCTCCAGACAGGAAACACGGAAAGGGTGTATAAACTCAAACCCAAAACAATAAAGTAAATGGCAATGGGATCATACTTATCAATAATTACCTTAAATGTAAATGGGTTGAATGCCCCAACCAAAAGACAAAGACTGGCCGAATGGATATAAAAACAAGACCACTATATACGTTGTCTACAAGAGACCCACCTCGAAACAAGGGACACATACAGACTGAAAGTGAAGCACTGGAAAAAGTTATTCCATGAAAATAGAGACCAAAAGAAAACAGGAGTAGCAATACTCATATCAGACAAAATAGACTTTAAAAAAAAGGCTGTGAAAAGAGACAAAGATGGACACTACATAATGATCAACACAACAATCCAAGAAAAAGATATAACAATTATAAATATATGTGCACCCAAAATAGGAGCACCACAATATGTATGACAAATACTAACAAGTATGAAAGGGGAAATTAACAATAACACAACAATAGTGGGAGACTTTAATACCGAACTCACACCTATGAATAGATCAACTAAACAGAAAATTAACAAGGAAACACAAATTTTAACTGATACAATAGACCAGTTAGACCTAAATGATATCTATAGGACAATTCACACCAAAACAATGAATTTCACCCTTTTCTCAAGTGCACACGGAACCTTCTCCAGAATAGATCACATTCTGGGCCAAAAATCTAGCCTTGGTAAAATTCAAAAAAAATTGAAATCATTACAAGCATCTTTTCTGACCACAATGCAGTATGATTAGATCTCAATTACAGGAGAAAAACTATTAAAAATTCCAACATATGGAGGCTGAACAACACGCTGCTGAATAACCAACAAATCACAGAAGAAATCAAAGAAGAAATCAAAATATGCATACAAATGAATGAAACTGAAAACACAACAATCCAAAACCTATGGGACACTGTAAAAGCAGTGCTAAGGGGAAGGTTCACAGCAATACAGGCTTACCTCAAGAAACAAGAAAAAGTCAAATAAATAACCTAACTCTACACCTAAAGCAACTAGAAAAGGAAGAAATGAAGAACCCCAGAGTTAGTAGAAAAAAAGAAATCTTAAAAATTAGAGCAGAAATAAATGCAAAAGAAACAAAAGAGACCATAGCAAAAATCAACAAAGCCAGAAGCTGGTTCTTTGAGAAGATAAATAAAATGATAAACCAAAACCCAGACTCATCAAGAAACAAAGGGAGAAAAATCAAATCAACAAAGTTAGAAATGAAAATGGAGAGATCACAACAGACAACACAGAAATACAAAGGATCATAAGAGACTATTATCAGTAACTATATGCAAATAAAATGGACAACTTGGAAGAAATAGAAAAAATTCTTTGAAAAGTACAACTTTCCAAAACTGAACAAGGAAGAAGTAGAAAATCTTAACAGACCCATCACAAGCATGGAAATTGAAACTGTAATCAGAAATCTTCCAACAAACAAAAGCCCAGGACCAGACAGTTTCACAGCTGAATTCTAACAAAATTTAGAGAAGAGCTAACACCTATCCTGCTCAAACTCTTCCAGAAAATTGCAGAGGAAGGTAAACTTCCAAACTCACTCTATGAGGCCACCATCAGCCCAATAACAAAACCTGACAAAGATGCCACAAAAAAAGAAAACTACAGGCCAATATCACTGATGAACATAGATGCAAAAATCTTCAATTAAATTCTAGCAAACAGAATTCAACAACATATTAAAAAGATCATACATCATGACCAAGTGGACTTCATCTCAGGGATGTAAGGATTCTTCAATACCTGCAAATCAATCAATGTAATACACCACATTAACAAATTGAAAAATAAAAGCCATATGCTTATCTCAATAGATGCAGAGAAAGCCTTTGACAAAATTCAACATCCATTTATGATAAAAACCCTCCAGAAAGCAGGAATATAAGGAATATACCTCAACATAATAAAACCTATGTATAACAAACCCACAGCAAACATTATGCTCAATGGTGAAAACTTGAAAGCATTTCCCCTAAAGTCAGGAACAAGGGTGCCCACTTTCACCACTACTATTCAACATAGTTTTGGAAGTTTTGGTCACAGCAATAAGAGCAGAAAAATAAATAAAAGAAATCCAGATTGGCAAAGAAGAAGTAAAACTCTCACTGTTTGCAGATGACATGATCCTCTTCATAGAAAACCCTAAAGACTCCACCAGAAAATTACTAGAGCTAATCAATGAATATAGTAAAGTGGCAGGATATAAAATCAACACACAGAAATCCCTTGCATTCCTATACACTAATAATGAGAAAATAGAAAGAGTAATTAAGGAAATAATTCCATTCACCATTGCAACAAAAAGAATAAAATACTTAGGAATATATCTACCTAACGAACTAAAGACCTATATATAGGGAACTATAAAACACTGGTGAAAGAAATCAAAGAGGACACTAACAGATAGATAAATATACCGTGTTCATGGATCAGAAGAGTCAATAGAGTGAAAATGAGTATACTACTCAAAGCAATCTATAGATTCAATGCAATCCCTATAAAGCTACCAGCGGTATTTTTCAGAGAACTAGAAGAAATAATTTCATTATTTGTATGGTAATACAAAAAAAAAAAAAAGAAGAAGAAAAAACTTGAATAGCCAAAGAAATCTTGAGAAAGAAGAATAGAACTGGAGGAATCAACCTGCTTGACTTCAGGCTCTACTACAAAGCCACAGTCATCAAGACAGTATGGTACTGGCACAAAGACAGAAATATAGATCAATGAAACAAAATAGAAAGCCCAGAGATAAATCCATGCACCTATGGGCACCTTATCTTTGACAAAGGAGGCAAGAATATACAATGGAGAAAAGAGAATCTCTTTAATAAGTGGTGCTGGGGAAACTGGTCAACCACTTGTAAAAGAATGAAACTAGAACACTTACTAACACCATACAGAAAAATAAACTCAAAATGGATTAAGGATCTAAACTTAAGACCAAAACTATAAAACTCCTAGAAGAGAACATAGGCAAAATATTCTCCGACATAAATCACAGCAGGATCCTCTACGACCTACCTCCCAGAATATTGGAAATAAAAGCAAAAATAAACAAATGGGACCTAATTAAAATTAAAAAGCTTCTGCACAACAAAGGAAACTCTAAGCAAGGTGAAAAGACAGCCTTCAGAATGGGAGAAAATAATAGCAAATGAAGCAACTGACAAAGAATTGATCTCAAAAGTATACAGGCAACTCCTGCAGCTCAATTCCAGAAAAATAAACGACCCAATCAAAAAAATGGGCCAAAGAACTAAACAGACATTTCTCCAAAGAAAACATTCAGATGGCTAACAAACATATGAAAAGATGCTCAACAGCACTCATTATCAGAGAAATGTAAAGATATACAGATGGCTAACAAACATATGAATAGATGCTCAACAGCACTCATTATCAAAGAAATGAAAATCAAAACCACAATGAAGTACCATTTCATGCCATTCAGAATGGCAGCTATCCAAAAGTATACAAGCAATAAATGCTGGAGAGGGTGTGGAGAAAAGGGAACCCTCTTACACTGTTGGTGGGAATGCAAACTAGTACAGCCACTATGGAGAACAGTGTGGAGAGTCCTTAAAAACCTGGAAATAGGACTGCCATAGGATTCAGCAATCCCACTGCTGGGCATACACACCGAGGAAACCAGAATTAAAAGAGACACGTGTGCCCCAATGTTCATTACATCACTGTTTGTAATAGGCAGGGTATGGAAGCAACCTAGATGTCCATCAGCAGACGAATGGATAAGAAAGCTGTGGTACACATACACAATGGAATATTACTCAGCCATTAAAAAGAATACATTTGAATCAGTTCTAATGAGGTGGATGAAACTGGAGCCTATTATACAGAGTGAAGTAAGCCAGAAAGAAAAACACCAACACAGTATACTAACGCATATATATGGAATTTAGAAAGATTGTAACGATAGCCCTGTATGTGAGACAGCAAAAGACACAGATGTATAGAACAGTCTTTTGAATTCTTTGAGAGAGAACAAGGGTGGGATGATTTGGGAGAATGGCATTGAAACATGTATATTATCACATGTGAAACGAATCGGCAGTCCAGGTTCAATGCAGGATACAGGATGCTCGGAGCTGGTGCACTGGGATAACGCAGAGGGATGGTATGGGGAGATCGGTGGGAGGGGGGTTCAGGATGGGGAACACATGTACACCTGTGGCAGATTCATGGTGATGTATGGCAAAACCAACACAATATTGTAAAGTAATTAGCCTCCAATTAAAATAAATAAATTTATATTTTAAAAATACAATATACTTAGTCCATTAAGTGTGCAATAGCATTATGTCTTAAAAAAGCAATGGACATACTTTAATTTAAAAAAAAAATTCTTTATTTCTAAAGTTTGCTAACTATCCTCTGAGGCTTCAGTGAGTTGTAATCTTTTGGCAATTCAGTTCAGTTCGGTCGTTCAGTCGTGTCCGACTCTTTGCAACCCCGTGAATCGCAGTATGCCAGGCCTTCTTGTCCATCACCAACTCCCAGAGTTCACTCAGACTCACATCCATTGAGTCAGTGATGTCATCCAGCCATCTCATCCTCTGTCGTCCCCTCCTCCTCCTGCCCCAATCCCTCCCAGCATCAGAGTCTTTTCCAATGAGTCAACTCTTCGCGTGAGGTGGCCAAAGTACTGGACTTTCAGCTTTAGCATCATTCCTTCCAAACAAAACCCAGAGCTTATCACCTTCAGAATGGACTGGTTGGATCTCCTTGCAGTCCAAGGGACTCTCAAGAGTCTTCTCCAACACCACAGTTCAAAAGCATCAATTCTTCAGCGCTCAGCCTTCTTCACAGTCCAAGTCTCACATCCATACATGACCACTGGAAAAACCATAGCCTTGACTAGATGGACCTCTGTTGGCAAAGTAATGACTAATGACTCTGCTTTTCAATATGCTATCTAGGTTGGTCATAACTTTTCTTCCAAGGAGTAAGCGTCTTTTAATTTCATGGCTGCAGTCACCATCTGCAGTGATTTTGGAGCCCCCAAAAATAAATTCTGACACTGTTTCCACTGTTTCCCCATCTATTTCCCATGAAGTGACGGGACCACACGCCATGATCTTCGTTTTCTGAATGTTGAGCTTTAAGTCAACTTTTTCACTCTCCTCTTTCACCTTCATCAAGAGGCTTTTTAGTTCCTCTTCACTTTCTGCCATAAGGATGGTGTCATCTGCATACCTGAGGTTATTGATATTTCTCCCAGCAATCTTGATTCCAGCTTGTTTCTTCCAGTCCAGCATTTCTCATGATGTACTCTGCCTATAAGTTAAATAAGCAGGGTGACAGTATACAGCCTTGACGTACTTCTTTTCCTATTTGGAACCAGTCTGTTGGTTCATGTCCAGTTCTAACTGTTGCTTCCTGACCTGCATACAAATTTCTCAAGATGCAGGTCAGGTGGTCTGGTATTCCCATCTCTTTCAGAATTTTCCACAGTTTATTGTGATCCACACAGTCAAAGCCTTTGGCATAGTCAACAAAGCAGAAAGAGATGTTTTCCTGGAATTTTCTTGCTTTTTCCGTGATCCAGCAGATGTTGGCAATTTGGTCTCTGGTTCCTCTGCCTTTTCTAAAACCAGCTTAAACAACTCCGAGTTCACGGTTCACGTATTGCTAAAGCCTGGCTTGGAGGATTTTGAGCATTACTTTACTAGCATGTGAGATGAGTGCAATTGTGTGGTAGTTTGAGCATTCTTTGGCATTGCCTTTCTTTGGAATTGGAATGAAAACTGACCTTTTCCAGTCCTGTGGCCACTGCTGAGTTTTCCAAATTTGCTGGCATATTGAGTGCAGCACTTTCACAGCATCATCTTTTGGGATTTGAAATAGCTCAGCTGGAATTCCATCACCTCCACTAGCTTTGCTCATAGTTATGCTTTCTAAGGCCCACTTGACTTCACATTCCAGGATGTCTGGATCTAGGTCAGTAATCACACCATCATGATTATCTTGGTCGTGAAAATCTTTTTTGTACAGTTCTGTGTATTCTTGCCACCTCTTCTTAATATCTTCTGCTTCTGTTAGGTCCATACCATTTCTGTCCTTTATCGAGCCCATCTTTGCATGAAATGTTCCCTTGGTATCTCTAATTTTCTTGAAGAGATCTGTAGTCTTTCCCATTCTGTTGTTTTCCTCTATGTCTTTGCATTGATCTCTGAGGAAGTCTTTTTTATCTCTTCTTGGTACTGTTTGGAACTCTGCATTCAGATGCTTATATCTTTCTTTTTCTCCTTTGCTTTTCACTTCTCTCCTTTTCACAGCTATTTGTAAGGCCTCCCCAGACAGCCATTTTGCTTTTTTGCATTTCTTTTCCATGGGGATGGTCTTGATCCCTGTCTCCTGTACAATGTCATGAACCTCAGTCCATAGTTCATCAGGCACTCTGTCTATCAGATCTAGGCCCTTATATCTATTTCTCACTTCCACTGTATAATCATAAGGGATTTGATTTAGGTCATACCTGAATGGTCCAGTGGTTTTCCCTACTTTTTTCAATATCAGTCTGAATTTGGCAATAAGGACTTCATGGTCTGAGCCACAGTCAGCTCCTGGTCTTGTTTTTGCTGACTGTATAGAGCTTCTCCATCTTTGGCTGCAAAGAATATAATCAATCTGATTTCGGTGTTGACCATCTGGTGATGTCCATGTGTAGAGTCTTCTCTTGTGTTGTTGAAAGAGGGTGTTTGCTCTGACCAGTGCATTTTCTTGGCAAAACTCTATTAGTCTTTGCCCATCAAAAATCATTGATGACAGATCACCATAATAAATATAAGAAAAATGAAAATTTTTTAAATATTGTGGGAATTACCAAAATGTGACACAGAGACATGAAGAAATACAAAAATGTTGCTGGAACCATGGTGCTGATAGACTTGGTCAAAGTAGGGTTGCCACAACCTTTCAGGTTGTAAAAAATGCAATAAAGCAAAGCACAAGAAAAAAAAATATTATATCTACCTAAAGAAAGAAAAGACCTATATATAGAAAGGTATAAAACACTGGTGAAAAAAATCAAAGAGGACACAAATAGATGGAGAAGTATACTGTGTTCATGGATCAGAAGAATCAATATAGTGAAAATGAGTATACTACCCAAAACAATCTATAGATTCAATGCAATCCCTATCAATATTAATATGTAAAGTAAAATAAATAAATAAATAAAACTGAACAAAGGGAAAAGCAATGGGAGTACATCAAACTAAAAAGCTTCTGCATAGCAAAAGAAACAATCAACATAATGAAAGACAACCTAGAGAATGGAAGAAAAATTTGCAAACTATATCTGATAAGTGGTTAATATGCAAACTATATATGGAATTCCTATACCTCAATAGTGAAAAATCTAATATGAATTTAAAATAGGGTTAGAATCTGAATAGACAGTTCTCCAAAGAAGACATGCAAAGAACCAACCAATAGATGAAAAATTGTTTGACATCACTAATCATGAGAGAAGCAAATCAAAACCACAATGAGCATTACCTCACCTCTTTTAAAGTAAAAGTGTTAGTCACTCAGTCATGTCTGACTCTTTGCGACCCCATGAACTGTAGCCTGCCAGGCTCCTCTATCCATGGGATTTTCCAGACAAGAATACTGGAGTGGCATGCCATTTCCTTCTCCAGGAGATCTTCCCAATCCAGATATGGAACCCAGGTGTCCCACTTTGCAGGCAGATTCTTGACCGTCTGAGCCACCAGGGAAGCCTAACATCTGTTAGGATGACTATTGAAGGAAATTCTGCAATATATGACATAAATGAATGTCAAGCACATTATGCTAAGTGAAATAAGCCCAAATACTGCACAATTACTTTTACATGAGGTATCTAAAATAGTCAAAATCATAGAATCAAAGAGTAGAATGATGGTTGCCAGGTGCTGAGGTGAGGAGGAAATGAGAAGTTACTAATTATTGTACATAAAGTTTCAGTTAAGCAAGATGAATAAACTCTAGAGATCTACTGCATTATATTGTGTATGTGTGTGTGTGCATGCACATGCTTGTGTGCTAAATCACTTCAATTGTGCCCAACTTTTTGCAACCCTATGGATTGTATCCCACCAGGCTCCTCTGTCCATGGGATTCTCCAGGCAAGAATACTGGAGTGGGTTGCCATGCTCTCCTCCAGGGTATCTTACCAAACCAGGGAGCAAACCAGCATCTCTTACATCTCCTGCATTGGCAGGCAAGTTTTTTTCCACTAGTGCCACCTGCGAAGCCCATATAACATTATACTTGTGGTCAACAATAACTTTAAAATGTATTAAGAGAGCAGATCCTTTGTTACATGTTGTTACCACTTGAAAATAGGGAATTCGCTGGTGGTCCAGTGGTTAATAATCCACCTTGAAATGCAGAAGACACAGGTTTGATACCTGGTCAAGCAACTAAGATCGCACATACCATTGGGCAACTAAGCCCATGCGCCACAGTTAAGATCAAACACAGCCAAATGAATAAATATTTTTAAAATAAAAATAAAAGATCCTTACAAAATCCTACATATATATGTAAAAAAAAATAAGGGAATCAAAACATGTGCAGTGAACTGGATATTTATGTTCTTCCCCAATTCATATCTTGAAATCCTAACCTTTAAGTTGAGATTAGGTGGTTGGGCCTTTGGGATGTGGTTTGTTCATGAGAGTGGAGATCTCATGATTAGCATTGATGCTCTTATTAAAAAAAGACCCCAGAGAGACACCCATTTCTCCATGTGAAGTTACAGTAAAAAAAAAAAAAAAAAAAAGGTTGTTAATGAGAAAGTAGGCCCTCATCAAACACTAAATCTAACAGCACTATGATCTTAGACTTCTCAGCTCATAGAACTGCAAGAAATAAATTTCTGTTGTTTATAGTTGCTCAGTTCAATTCAGTCATTCAGTCGTGTTTGATTCTTTGCAACCCTTTGGACTGCACCACAACAGGCTCCCCTGTCCATCACCAACTCCTGGAGCTTGCTCATATCATGTCCATTGAGTCAGGGGTGCCATCCAACCAGCTACTCAGTCTATGATACTTCTGTTATAGCAACCTGTAGGGACTAAGACAACACATGACAACAAAAATTAAAGAAAGCAAAAGGCAATAATGGAAGAATTGAGGAACCAGAAAGATATGACACATCAAAAACAAATAACAAAATGACATAAGGAAATCTTTCCTTTTGAGTAGTTACTCTAAATACAAATGGACTAAACTCTCCAATAAAGAACAGAGACTAGCAGAATAGGATTATTTAGAAATTATCAACTGTATGCTACCTACAAGAGACTCACTTTAGATCCAATGGCCTAAATGCATTGAAAGAATAGAAAAGGGTATTTCATCCAAATAATAACCAAAAAAGAACTGTGGTGGTTATACTAATATCAGACAAAATCAACTTTAATTCAAAAACTATAACAAGAGAAAAAGGAGGACATTATATATCAATAAAAAGGAAAGTCCAGCAAAAAGATATAAAAAGTATACACATACACGGACCTAATAACAGAGTCCCAATATATATGACACAAACATTGTAAGAAATAAAGAAATAGACAGTTCTGCAATAATAGTTAGAGTCTTCTATACTCCACTTTAAATAATAGACAAAACAATTAAACAGAATTAATGAGGGGATAAAGGACTTGAAAAACTTTATGAATCAATTAAATATAACAGACATATAAAGAACACCCATAAACAGCAGAATACACATTCTTGCCACATCAAACACTCTCCAGAATAAACCATATATTAGGTCACAAAAAAGTCATTAACGCGGGTATACCTGTGGCAGATTCATTTTGATATTTGGCAAAACTAATACAATATTGTAAAGTTTAAAAATAAAATAAAATTTTTTAAAAAATAATAAATTTTAAAAGATTTAAATAATCCAAACTATCTTCTCTCATCACAATGGAATGAAACTAGAAATTAATAACATGCAAAACTAGAAAATTAGCAAATATGTGGATGTTAGCATATTCTTGACTAGTGGGTCAAATAAGAAATTATAAACTAAATTAGAAAATAGTTGAGACTACTGAATCAAAAATACTAAGTATAAAATCTACGGAATGCAGCAGTATCAGTATTCAGAGGGAAATTTACAGCTATAAATGCATACCTTAAAAAGGAAGAAAGATCTCAAGTCAATAATCAGACTTTATACCTTAAAAGGAAGAAAGATCTCAAGTCAATAATCAGACTTTATACCTTGAGGAGCTTGAAAACAAAAATAGCACACTAAGCCCAAAACTGGCAGAAGCAAGGAAGTAATAAAAATTAGAGAGGTGTTTACAAAACAGAGAATGAAAAACAATAGAGAAATTTGATGAAAGCAAACCAAAGTTGGTTCTTAAGGTAGATCAACAAGATTGAGAAAACTTGAGCTAGGCTAAGAGACTGACTTATTTACTTATGAAAATCATAAATTTTGGTAACATGCTACTAACATTACAGAAACAAAAAGGTAATACTATGAGCAAATTTTTATTAATATTGAAGTATATTTATTTTGCAATGTTGTGTTAGTTTCTGCTGTGCAGCACAGTGATTCAGTTTTATATGTATATACATATGTCCACTCTTTTCTAGTTTCCTTTCCCATCTAGGTCACCACAGAACCCTGAGTAGATTTCTCTGTGCTATACATACAGTAGATTCTTGCCAGTTATCTATTTTGTGTATAGTATTGTATATATGTCAACCACAATCTTTCAATTCATCCCACCTTCCTCCCCCCTTGGTAACCAAAAGTATATTTTCTATATTTGTGACTCTATTTCTGCTTTGCAAATAAGTTATTCTGCAACACTTTTCTAGATCACATATATGTTATATGATATTTGTCTTTCTCTTTTTTACTTCACTCTGCATGACACTCTCTAGGTCCATCCATGTCTCTACAAATGGCATCATCTCATTCCTTTTATGGCTGAGTAATATTCCATCTTATGTGTGTACCACCACTTCCTTATCCATTCCTCTGTTGATGGGCATTTAGATTGCTCAAATGTACAGGCTATTGTAGATAGTGAGGCAGTAAATATTGGTGTGCATACATCCTTTCAAACTATGGTTTTCTCCAGATATATGCCCAAGAGTGGAATTTCTGGATCATATGGTAACTCTGTTTTTAGTTTTCAAGAAACTTCCATACTGTTCTCCATAGTGGCTGTACCAATTTGCATTCCCACCAACAGCAGTAGGAGGGTTCCCATTTCTCCACACCCTTTCCAACATTTATTGTTTGTAGATTTTTTTGATGATGGTCATTCTGACAGATGTGAGGTGATACTCTGTTATAGTTTTAACTTGCATTTCTCTAATAATTAGTGATGTTGAGCATCTTTTTCTGTGGTTTGTTTTTGTTTTTTTTTTTTGGCCATACATATGTCTCCTTTGGAGAAATGTCTATTTAGACCTTTCAATCATTTTTTGATTGGGGTATTTTTTTTTTATATTGAGCTGCCTGAGCTGTTTGTATATTTTGGATATTAATCCCTTGTGAGTTTCTTCATTTGAAAATATTTACTCCTATTCTGAAAGTTGTATTTTGTTCTGTTCATGGTTCCCTTTGCTGTGCAAAAAGCCTATAGGATTAATTAGATATCATTTATTTTTCATTTTAATTATGCTAGGCAGTGAATCAAAAAAAAGATCTTGCTGCCATTTATGTCAAAGATTGTTCTGCCTATGGTTTCTTCTAAGTGTTTTCTATATCCAGACTTACAGTCTTTAATCCCTTTTGAGTTTATTTTCGTGTATGGTGTTAGGGAGTGCTCAAATTTCATTCTTTCAAGTATAGCTGTCTCGTTTTCTCAGCTCCACTTATTGAAAAGACTGTATTTTCTCCATTGTATATTATTTCCTCCTTTGTTATAGTGGCCATAAGTGTGTGAGTTGATTTCTTGACCTTCTACTCTGTTCCATTAATCTATATTGTAGTATAGCCTGAAGTCAAAGAGCCTGATTCCTCCAGCTCTGTTCTCCTTTCTCAAGATTGCTTTGGCTATTCAGGATCTTTTGTGTGCTCATACAATTTTAATATTTTTTTGTTCTAATTCTGCAAAAAAATTGTCATTTTGATAGAGATTGCATTCAATCGGTAGATTGCTTTGGGTAGTATATTCATTTTCAAAACACTGATTCTTCCTATTTAAGAACATCTGTTTGTGTCATCTCTCTGTTTCTGTCATTCTTGATTTCTTTCATCAGTATCTTATAGTTTTCTGAGTACAGGTCTTTTGCCTCCTTAACTAGGTTAATTTCAAGGTATGTTATTCTGTTTGATGTAATGGTAAATGGAATTGTTTCTTGAATTTCTCTTTCTGATTTTTGTTGTTAGTGTATAGAAATGCAAGAGATTTCTGTATGTTAATTTTGTATTCTGCAACTTTACCGAGTTCATTGATGAGCTCTTCTAGTTTTCTGGTGGCATCTTTAAGATTTTCTATATATAATATAGTGTCGTCTGTAAACAG
Organism: Bos javanicus; assembly: GCF_032452875.1. Taxonomy (NCBI): domain Eukaryota; kingdom Metazoa; phylum Chordata; class Mammalia; order Artiodactyla; family Bovidae; genus Bos; species Bos javanicus. The sequence goes on along the minus strand of NC_083897.1, from coordinate 76,953,591 downwards.
TGACAGTTTTACTTTTTTATCCAATTTTTATTCTTTTTATTTCTTTGTATTCTCTGCTGTGGCTAGGACTTTTAAACTATGTTGAATAAAAGTGGAAAGAATGGACATCTTTGTCTTGTCTCTCATCTTAGAGGAAATGCTTTCATATTTTAACCATTGAGTATGATGTTAGCTGTGGGTTTGTCATATATGGCCTTTATTACATTGATGTAGGTTCCCCCTGTGCCATCTTTCTGGAGAGTTCTTATCGTGAATGGGTGCTGAATTTTGTCAAAAGGTTTTTCTCCATCTATTGAGATGATAGCATTGCTTTTATTCTTCAATTCAATTTGTTAATGTGGTATATCACGTTGATTGATTTGTATATATTAAAGAATACTTGCATCCTCCTGATAAATTCCACTTAATTTGTGATGTATGATCCTTTAAATGTGTTGCTGGACTCAGTTTGCTAGTGTTTTATTGAAGATTTTTGCATCTATGTTTATCAATGATATTGGCCTATAATTTTCATTTTTGCATAATATCTTTGTCTGGTTTTGGTATCAGGAGATGATGGCCTCATAGAATGTGCTTGGGAGGGTTCCTTCCTCTGCAATTTTTGGGAGAGTTTGAAAAGAATAAGTTGTTACCTCTTCTCTAAATGTTTGATAGAATTTGTCTGTAAAACCATCTGGTCTTGGGTTTTTGTTTGCTGGGAGTTTTTAAATCACACTTTCAGTTTCAGTACTTGTGTTTGCTCTGTTCATAGTTTCTATTTCTTCCTGGTTCTGTCTTGAAGGGTTGTACTTTCCTAGAATTTGTCCATTTCTTCTAGGTAGTCCATTTTATTGTCATATAGTTGCTTGTAGAATTCTCTTAATATTTGTATTTCAGTGGTGTCCATTGTAACGTCTCCTTTTTCATTTCTAATTTTATTGATTTGCATTTTCTCCCTTTTTTTCTTGATTAGTTCGGTTCAGTCTCTCAGTCGTGTCTGACTCTTTGCAACCCCATGGACTGCAACAAGGCAGGCATCCCTGTCCATCACTAACTTCTGGAGCTTCCACAAATTCATGTCCATCAAGTCGGTGATGCCATCCAACCATCTCATCCTCTGTTGTCCTCTTCTCTTCCTGCCTTCAACCTTTCCCAGCGTCAGGATCTTTTCCAATGAATCAGTTCTTTGCATTAGTTGCCCAAAGTATTGGAGCTTCAGCTTCAGCATCAGTCCTTCCAATGAATATTTAGGACTGATTTCCTTTAAGATGGACTGGCTTGATCTCCTTGCAGTCCAAGGGACTCTCAAGAGTTTTCTCCAACACCACAGTTCAAAAGTAACAATTCTTCAGTGCACAGCTTTCTTTATGGTCCAACTCTCACACCCATATATTACTAGTAGAAAAACCATAGCTTTGACTAAACGTACCTTTGTTGGCAAAGTAATGTCTCTGCTTTTTAATATGCTGTTTAGGTTTATCAGCTTTTCTTCCAAGGAGCAGGTGTCTTTTAATTTCCTGGCTGCAGTCACCATCTGCAGTGATTTTGGAGCCCAAGAAAGTCTGTCACTGTTTCCACTGCTTCCCCATCTATTTGCCATGAAGTGATGAGACTGGATGCCATGAACTTCGCTTTTTGAATGTTGAATTTTAAAAGCCAGGGTTTTCAATCTCCTCTCACTTTAATCAAGAAGCCCTTTAGTTCTTCTTCACTTTCTGTCATAAGGGTGGTGTCATCTGTATGTCTGAGGTTATTGATTTTTCCTCTGGTAATCTTGATTCCAGCCTGTGCTTCATACAGCCCAGCATTTCACATGATGTACTCTTAAATAAGCAGGGTAACAAAATATAGCCTTGATGTACTCCTTTCCCAATTTGGAACCAATCTATAGTTCCATGTCCAGTTCTAACCATTGTTTCTTGACCAGCATACAGGTTTCTAAGGAGACAGGTAAGGTGGTCTTGTATTCACAGTTTATTGTGATCCACACAGTCTGAAGCCTTTGGTGTAGTCAATAAAGCAGAAGTAGATGTTTTTCTGAAACTGTCTTGCTTTTTCTATGATCCAACAGATATTGGCAATTTGACCTCTGGTTCCTCTGCCTTTTTTAAATCCAGCTTGAACATCTGGAAGTTCTCAACTCACATACTATTGAAGTCTCACTTGGAGAATTTTGAGCATTACTTTGCTAGCATGTGAGATGAGCACAATTGTGTGGTAGTTTGAACATTCTTTGGCATTCTTTTTCTTGATGAGTCTGGCTAAAGATTTATCCATTTTGTTTATCTTCTCAAAGAACCAGATTTCAGTTCCATTTATGTTTGCTATTTTTTCATCTCTATTTCATTTTTTTCTGCTCTTATCTTTATGATTTCTTTCTTTCTACTAAGTTTGGGTTTGTTTGTTCTTCCTCCACTAGTTGCTTTGGGTGTAAGGTTAGGTTGTCTATTTGAGATTCCACTTATTTGTTGAGGTAAGATTGTATTGCTATAAATTTCCTTCTTAGAACTGCTTTTGCTGCATCTCATAGGTTTTGGATCACCATGTTTTTATTGTCATATTTTTCTAGTACTTGTTATTTCTTCTTTGATTTCTTTGGTGGTCCATTGGTTATTTAGTAACATATTGCTTAGCCTCCATATGTTTGTGATTTTTCCAGCTTTTTTCCCTGTAATTGATTTCTAATCTCATAGCAGTGTAGTCAGAAAAGATGGTTGATACAATTTTAATTTTCTTAAATTTACTGACCCTTGATTTGTGGCCCAAGATATGTTCTATCTTAGAGCATGTTCTGTGTTCACTTGAGAATAAAGTGTATTCTTCTGCTTTCAGATGGAATGCCTTGTAAATATTAAGTCTATTTGGCCTAATGTGTCATTTTAGGCCTGTGCTTCATCATTAATTTTCTGTCTGGATGGTCTGTCCATTGGCGAAAGTTAAATATTAACATCCCCCACTATATTGTGCTACTGTCAATTTCCCCTTTATGGCTGTTAGCATTTGCCTTATATATTAAAGTGCATATATATATATATATATATATATATATATATATATATATACACACACACACCCAAAAGTGCTCCTATTTTGGGTGTATATATATTGCAATTGGGATATCTTCTTTTTGTATTGATCCCTGGATCATAATGTTGTGACCTGCCTTGTCTCTCATAGCTGTCTTTATTTTAAAGTTTATTTTGTCTGATAGCATCACCAACTCAATGGACATGAACTTGGGCAAACTCTAGGAGATAGTGAGGGACAGGGAGGCTGGGGGTGCTGCAGTCCATGGGGTCACAAAGAGTCAGACATGGCTTTGTGATTGAACAACATTTTTGTCTGATATGAGTATTGCTACTCAAATTTTCTTTTGATTTTCATTTTCATGGAGCATCTTTTTCCATCCCCTCACTTTCAGTCTGTGTGTGTCCCTAGGCCTGAAGTGGGTCTCTTGTAAACAGCATATATAAGGGTCTTGATTTTGTATCCATTCAACCAGCCTATGTCTTTGGTTGGAGCATTTAGTCAATTAACATTTAAGGTAATTATCAATATGTATGTTCTCAATGTCATTTTCTTAATTGTTTAGTATTTGCTTTTGTAGGTAGGTCTTGTTTATCTCTTTCTGTTTTGTTCTCTTCTGTTTCCTGCCTAGAGAAGTTCCTTTACCATTTGTTGTAAAGCTAGTTTGGTGGTGCTGAATTCTGTTACCTTTTTGATTTCTCCATTTTATCTGAATCAAGGCCTTACTGGGTAGAGTATTCTTGGTTGTAGGTTTTCCTTTTCATCACTTTTAATATATCCTGCCACTATGTTCTGACCTCCATAGTTTCTGATGAAAAATCATTTGATAACCTTATAGGAAATCCCTTGTATGTTATTTGTTGCTTTTCCCTTGATGATTTTAATATTTTCATTTGTATTTAATTTTTGTTAGTTTTATTAATATATGCCTTGATATGTTCTTCCTTGGGTTTATCTTGTATGGTGCTTTCCACACTTCTTGGACTTGGGTGACTATTTCGTTTCCCATATTAGGCAAGTTTTCAACTATAATCTCTTCAAATATTTTCTCAGGCCCTTTCTTTTTCTCTTCTTCTGGGACCTCCATAGTTCAAATGTTGGTGTATTTAATGCTGTCCCAGAGATCTCTGAGACTGTCCTCATTTCTTTATATTCTTTTTTCTTTATTCTATTCCACAGTAGTGATTTCTATCACTCTGTCTTCCAGCTCACTCATCTGTTCTGCCTCAGTTATTCTGCTACTGATTTTTTCTAGAGTATTTGTCATTTTAGTTATTATATTGTTCATCTCTGTTTGTTTTTTAGTTCTTCTACTTCTTTGTTAAACATTTTTTGTATCTTCTTAATTTGTATCTCCATTCTTTTTCTGAGATCTTGGATCATCTTCACTATCATTATACTGAATTCTTTTTTAGGTAAATTGTGTATCTCCTTCCTTTTCATTTAGTTGTTCTTACAGGTTTTTATTTTGCCCCTTGTTCTGCAAAAAAATTCTCTGTCATCTTATTTTGTCTCACTTACTGTGTTTGTGATCTTCTTTTCTGCAGGCTGCAGGACCATAGCTCCTCTTGCTTCTGGTGCCTGCTCTCTGATAAGTGAGGTGAATATTGAGGGGAGCCTCACCTTTGTTCTGCAGTAGTCACTGCCCTGTCAGAGGCATGATGTATTACCTAGTTGTTGAAGTAGTCATTTCTTAGTTGGGTTTCTGGTCTTTGGTATCGGGTAATCAGGATTGGATCACTCCCACTAGCAGAAAAGCCACTGCATTTTCCTCTCCAGGAGATGTTCACCCTTGACTATGCTCTGTTGTGTCCCCTGTCATCTATTGTGTGGGCTCACAAAGTACACAATTGCTGCACTGCTCTTGGTACCACCTTAACCATGGATATGCCAGAAATTAACCCTGCTGACTCAGATATTGTTTGCACCAGGCCACTGGCACGGGTCTACTGAAGTTAAGTCCCAGGAATGCAGTTGTTGTGCACCTGGGCCTCTCTGGTAGTTGTGGTTACAGCACAAACTGTGGCTTGGCCCAATCCTTTCATGTACATGCCCACAAATCCTACAACTGCTAAAGCCAGTGCCATCTCAGCTGCAGGAGCATTTGTTGTCCACTGAGATATTCTGCAGGTGCTGGATTTAGCAAGCCATCAGTGGAAGTGTAACTCCACAGTTCCTATAGCCACAAGGAGAGATCAGCTCTTCCTCCTAGTTGTATAGCCCCTGGGGCTTAGGTGTGGTTTCAGCCCCACCTCTGCATATGTTTTTCCCACCAGCATCTGCTCCAGAGGCTTCCCTGGAGCACATGTGCCAGCATAGTCCAGCAGGGCTGAAGGCATTATGGGTGTGGCTGCCGGGACCAGTGTGACTGAAAGGGGTTTTGACATGGGCAGCACTTGGGCCTACCTGTACCAGCGTGGCCAGAGGAGTCTTTGGCTTTAGGGCCCGGCAAGCCTGCTTAGGCATTAACCCCTCCTAGTGCCTGCTGAGGTAGGGGCTATTGGTGGGGAACGAGGCTGCAATTGCAGCCCTGCTCCTTGTGTGCCACTTAACAATGGCACCCTGGCTCTATGGTAGCACGGGGTTCTTCCACTAACTCTCCCTGTTGTGGGGCTCTTTTTTTGCATCCTTTCAGGTTGTCTCTTCACAACCAACAACTATTCCTTCCATGAGTACACTCTGCAATGCCTACTTTCCAGCACTCAGCTCCCCTCTACACCAAGAGACACACGACTCAGGCTGGGGTGCACAGGGTTGCAACACAAACCATGTATGTAGATCTTACTCTGACCTGTCTTCCACCGACTAGTTGCTGCATTCCCTTCTAATCCCCCAAAGCTCCTCCCTACCCCAGATGGTTTTCCCACTGTGAGGGAGATTCACTGAGTGTGGAAAACACTCCTCTCCTTCAGCTCCCACTTTCAGGGGTCCTGGTCCTATCCTATTTCCTCTTCTCCTTTTTTTTTCTTCCTTTCTTTCATATTACCTGGTTGTATTAGGGATTTTTCTTGACCTTTTAGATGCCCAAGGTCCTCTGCTAGTGTTCAGCAGATGCTCTGTGAGAATTGTTCCATTTGTAGATGTATTCTTGATGTACTTGTGTGGGGAGGTGAACTCCATGTCCTCTTATTCCACCATCTTGACTCCTCTCCCATACACATGATTGGAACACCAGAAAGGGAAATGAGTTGGTAGAAATTTTAGCTCATTGGTTTATCTTAAAAAGATACAACTCAGGAATAGCCAAATGGAAGATACTATCAGCAATTTTACACCAATTGAAATAACTTAGATGAAACAAACAGATTCCTAGAAACACACTAATTACTTAAACTAAGCCCATATGAAATAGAAAATTACTTAGATTGAGTCAAAGTGAAATAGCAAAAAAAGACAAGAGATTTATTCTGTAATAATAATAAAAAAACTTTCAAGAAAATAAAGCCAATCACCAGATGATTTCATAGTGAATTCCACAAATCATTTAAGAATAACTAATACTAGTCTTTCTCAAACTCTTCCAAAAAATAGACAAAGAGGGAATACTTCCTAACTTATACTATGAGGTCATAGGTACTCTGATACTGAAGTCAAAGATATCACAAGAAAAGAAAACTACAAACTAATATCCTTTTAAGATAGATGCACAATGCTAAATAAAATACTAGCAAATCGAATCCAGTAGCATATTAAGAGAATTATACATTATGACCAACAGGAATTTATCACAGGAATGCAAGAGTGATTTGACATTTTAAAAAAGCAATCAATGTAATATAGCATATTAGTAGAATGAAGAAAAAACCTACATGATCATTTCTTTTTTTTTTTTTTGACTTTCAACGGATATTTTTATTTATTTAATAGATCACCAACTTCATCTCCCTCCTTACCAACAATTGGAATTTCATCTTGTTCCCATGCCAAGTGGTGAAACAATGACAAAGCTAGTCAGAATAAGCTACTTCAGAAAGAGAACTAAGCTGACACAGGCCACTTTATTTTAACAGGCATAATATAAATATATGTACTCTAGAATGCACAATGGTTTAGTTTCTAAGAAATTCAAATGGGACTTAAAGAATGTAGGCAAATCCAGGGTGCAGTAAAGATGAGCTGAGATGCTGTGCAACTGTTTGAGGGTTCCTGGCATTACATCTCTTGGTCACTAGCTGATTCTTGACAAAGGGGAAGACATTAGCTAATGCCAAGTGGAGATGCAGACAGTGCTATGTTGACTTAAGGGCTATGCACAGGAACTGGATGCATGTTGATGTATGGCAAAACCAATACAATATTGTAAAGTAAAAAAATAATAATAATAACAATAATAATTTTTTTTGAAAAAGAAACAGCCATCCAAAAAATTTTTTAAAAGTGGGGGGGGGGGGGGGGCGGGCTATGCACAGGAACCAAAAGGCAGGAAAGTACTAAACACTGCTGAGAGCATCCACTCCAGGAAAACTTTACTTTCCAGGAACTCTAAACTGGCATCACCCCCAGTGCTCACATGACTGACTTTATCCTCCGTGTCCCATTTGGCAGAGCATGTAGCAGTGTCTCCACCACCTATTACATGGTCATTTCATTTGATGCAGGAAAAGTCAGTTGACAAAATGCAACATGCTTTCCTGAAAAAAAAAAAAAAAACAACTCCAGAAACTAGGAATAGGAGACATCCTCAATATAATAAAGGTTATATGTGAAAAACTCACAGCTCACACTATACTCAGTGGTTCATCAAAGGCTGAAAGCTTTTCTTCTAAAATGAAAAGGAAGCATATCTGCTTTTCCCACTGCTATTCAGTATTGTACTGAAAGTTCTAGACAGATCAATTAAAACAAAAAATAAAAAAAATCCAAATTGGAAAGGAAGAAGTAAAACCATCTCTATTCACAGATAGTATCGTTTCATGTATAGAAAATTCTGCAGAATCCACAGAAAAAATTATTAGTGATAAGAAACAAATTGTGCAATATTGCAGGATATAAAACCAAGACTCAGAAAATCTGTTTAGAAAATCCAGAAATGAAGATAAGAAAACAGTTGTATTGACAACAAAATCAAGAATAATAAAATACTTAGGAAAAATTTAACCAAGACAATAAGAGGCTTGTACACTGTAAACTACAAAACACTGCTGAAAAAAAATGAAAGAAGACATAAATAAATGGAAATATATCACATGTTCATGGATTAGAAGAGCTAATATTGTTAAGATGTTAATAATCCCCAAAGTGATCTACAAACCCATACCTGTATGGTTAATTGATTTTAAGGTGTTTATATTGAGATATAATTGATATGTATACATAAAACACTATATTAGTTTTAGGTATACAACATAATAATTCAATATATGTATATGTTGTGAAGTGATCATCACAATAAGCCTGGTTAATTTCTGTCAACACTCAGTTTCTTTCTTTTTCTTGTGATGAGAACTTTTTAGATCTACTTTTTTTAACTTTCAAATATGTAATACGATTTTATTAACTATAATCATTATGCTGCTACTGCTGCTAAGTTGCTTTAGTCATGTCTGACTCTGTGAGACCCCATAGACAGCAGCCCACAAGGCTCCCCCATCCCCGGGATTCTCCAAGCAAGAACACTGGAGTGGGTTGCCATTTCCTTCTCCAATGCAAGAAAGGGAAAAGTGAAAGTGAAGTCTCTCAGTCATGTCCGACTCTTCGCGACCCCATGGACTGCAGCCTAACAGGCTCCTCCGTCCATGGGATTTTCCAGGCAAGATAACTGGAGTGGGGTGCCATATTATGCTGTATAGTAAATACTCAAGAATTATTTCTTTGGTAACAAGAAGTTTGTACCTTTTTGATCCCCTTAAGTTATTTTACACACCCTTCACCCTTTTCCTCTGGTAGCTGCCAATCTATTCTCTCTATCTATGAATTCTTTTTTTTTAAGATTCTACATGTAAGTGAGATCATAAGGGATTTGTCTTTATCTGACTTATTTCACTTAGCCTAATTCTCCAAGCCAGGCTTCAGCAATACGTGAACCGTGAACTTCTTAATATTCAAGCTAGTTTTAGAAAAGGCAGAGGAACCAGAGATCAAATTGCCAGCATCCACTGGATCTTTGAAAAAGCAAGAGAGTTCCAGAAAAACATCTATTTCTGCCTTATTGACTATGCCAAAGCCTTTGACTCTGTGGATCACTATAAACTGTGGAAAATTCGGAAAGAGATGGGAATATCAGACCACCTGACCTGCCTCTTGAGAAATCTGTATGCAGGTCAAGAAGCAACAGTTAGAACTGGACATGGAACAACAGACTGGTTCCAAATAGGAAAATGAGTATGTCAAGGCTGTATATTGTCACCCTGCTTATTTCACTTATATGCAGAGTACATCATGAGAAGCACTGGGCTGGTAGAAGCACAAGCTGGAATCAAGATTGCTGGGAGAAACATCAATAACCTCAGATATGCAGATGACACCACCCTTATGGCAGAAAGTGAAGAGGAACTAAAAAGCCTCTTGATGAAAGGGAAAGAGGAGAGTGAAAAAGTTGGCTTAAAGCTCAACATTCAGAAAACAAAGATCATGGCATCCGGTCCCACCACTTCATGGGAAATAGATGGGGAAACAGTGGAAACAGTGTCAGACTTTATTTTGGGGGGATCCAAAATCACTGCAGATGGTGAATGCAGCTATGAAATTAAAAGACGCTTACTCCTTGGAAGGAAAGTTATGACCAACCTAGATAGCATATTGAAAAGCAGAGACATTACTTTGCCAACAAAGGTCCATCTAGTCAAGGCTATGGTTTTTCCAGTGGTCATGTATGGATGTGAGAGTTGGACTGTGAAGAAGGCTGAGCATCGAAGAATTGATGCTTTTGATCTATGGTGTTGGAGAAGACTCTTGAGAGTCCCTTGGACTGCAAGGAGATCCAACCAGTCTATTCTGAAGGAGATCGGCCCTGGGATTTCTTTGGAAAGAATGATGCTAAAGCTGAAACTCCAGTACTTTGGCCACCTCATGCGAAGAGTTGACTCATTGGGAAAGACTCTGATGCTGGGAGGGATTGGGGGCAGGAATAGAAAGGGACAACAGAGGATGAGATGGCTGGATGGCATCACTGACTCGATGAAGGTGAGTCTGAGTGAACTCCGGGAGTTGGTGATGGACAGGGAGGCCTGGTGTGCTGCGATTCATGGGTTCGCAAAGAGTCCGACACAGCTGAGCGACTGAACTGAATTGAATGTCCTCAAGTTTCATCCATGTTGTTGCAAATTGTAGGATTTCCTACTTTTCTATGGCCGAATAAAGTTAGGTGATTTTTTTAAAAGGGTACCAAGACCATTCAATGGGGAAAGAATAGTCTCTTAAATAAGTGATACTAGGAAAACTGCATAGTCACATGCAAAAGAATAAAGCTGTACCCTTACCTCATACCATATGCATAAATTAACTCAAAATGGATCATAGAGCTAAATGTAAGTGCTAAACCCTTAAAACCATTTGAAGAAAACGTGGGGTAAATTTCCATGACCTTGGTTTTGACAATGGATTCTTAGATATACATGATAGCAAAAGTATAAGAAATATTAAAAAAAGAAAAAATAGATAAATTGGACTTCTTCAAAATTTAAAAAAAAAAAAAAAAAAAACTTTTTGCCCACTAAGAGACTACTGAAAAGTCAAAAGACAAACCACAGAATGGGAGAATATGTTTGCAAACCATCTAACTTATAAAGGTCTAGTATCCAGTATACTGTATAAAAAACACTTTTAGCTCAACAAAAAATATATAAACCATCTAATTAAATATGTACAAAGGACTTAAATAGACATATTTTCAGGGAAGATATACAGATGGAGTATATCAAGGCTATATATTGTCACCCTACTTATTTAACTTACATGCAGTGTACGTCATGCAAAATGCTGGGCTGGATGAACTACAAGCTGGAATCAACATTGCTGGGAGAAATATCAATAACCTCAGATATGCAGATGACACCACCCTTATGGTAGAAAGCAAAGAGGAACTAAAAACCTTCTTGATGAAAGTGAAAAAGAAGAGAGTGAAAAAGCTGGCTTAAAATTCAAAATTCAAAAAACTAAGATTGTGGCATCTTGTCTCATTACTTCATGGCAAATAGATGGGGAAACAATGGAAACAGTGACAGACTTTATTTTCTTGGGCTCCAAAATCACTGCAGATGGTGGCTGCAGCCATGAAATTAAAAGATGCTTGATCCTTGGAAGAAAATCTTTAACCAACATAGACAGCATATTAAAAAACAGAGACATTACTTTGCTGAAAAAGGTTCCTTTAGTCAAAGCTGTGGTTTTTCCAGTAGTCATGTATGGATGTGAGAGTTGGACCATAAAGAAGACTGAGCACCGAAGAACAGTTGCTTTTGAACTGTGGTGTTGGAGAAGGCAATGGCAGCCCACTCCAGTACACTTGCCTGGAAAATCCCATGACAGAGGAGCCTGGTAGGCTGCAGTCCATGGGGTCACTAAGAGTCGGGCACACGACTGAGCAACTTCACTTTCACTTTTCACTTGCGTTCATTGGAGAAGGAAATGGCAGCCCACTCCAGTATTCTTGCCTGGAGAATCCCAGGGACAGAGGAGCCTAGTGTACTGCCATCTATGGCATCGCACAGAGTCCGACATGACTGAAGCAACTTAGCAGCAGCAGCAGCAATTGGAGAAGACTCTTGAGAGTCCCTTGGACTGCAAGGAAATCCAACCAGTCCATCCTAAAGGAGATCTGTCCTGGGTGTTCATTGGAAGGACTGATGCTGAAGCTGAAACTCCAATACTTTGGCCACCTCATGCGAAGAGCTGACTCATTTGAAAAGACCCTGATGCTGGGGAAGATTGAAGGCAGGAGGAGAAGGGGATGACAGAGGATGAGATGGTTGGATGGCATAACTTACTTGATGGACATGAGTTGGAGCAAGCTCAGGGAGTTAGTATTGGGCAGGGAAGCCTGTTGTGCTGCAGTACATGGGGTCACAAAGAGTCAGACACAGCTGAGTGACTGAACTGAACTGACACTGATGGTCAATAAGCACATGAAGTGATGCTGAACATCACTAGCCATCAGGGAAGTGCAATACAAAACCAAAATGAGATGTGAAGTGTTGATGAGGATGTGAAAAATTTAAAACATTGCTACTTGCTAGTAGGAATCTGAAATGGTGCAGCCACTATGGAAAACCATTTGAAATTTCCTCAAAAAATAAACACAGAATTACCATATGAGCTAGCAAACCTATTTGTATGCACAGACAGAAAAGAATTGAAAACAGGTCTTCAAACAAATGTTTGTACATGAATGTTCTTAGTAACACTATTAATGATAATCCAAAGTGGAAAACAATTCATATGTGTCCATCAGTGTGTGCATAAACAAAATGTAGTATATACATACCACATTTATATTATTCAGATGTAGAAAGAATGAAGCATCTGTACATGTTACAACATGGATGAACCTCAAAACATTTTTCTAAATAAAATAAACCATATTCAAAAGGTCATATATTGTACAATTCTATTTATATTAGAAATTTAGAATAGATAAATCCACAGAAACAGAAAGCAAATTAGTTGTTGCCAGAGGCTGAGGGGAAGGGGGAATCGGAGTGACTGCTTAATGAGTATGGAGTTTCCTCATAGGATGAGAAAATATTTTGAAACCAGATAGAAGTAATGTTTGAACAATATTGCAAGTATACAAAATATCACTAAATTGTACACTTTAAAATGGTTAATTTTATGTCTCAAGAATTTTGCTTTAATTTTAAAAAGAAAATCAGCAGAAAAACAAAGTGCAAAATAAACTCAGTCATATTAATAACCTCTCTCTGATGTGTCCAAATGCTGAAAGATCATGATTTGAGAAGACTGGAAGAGGATGTGGTGGGTGAGATTACCAGGATGAGAGTCTAGAAATCAGGATTTTGGTTCCACTATTTATTAGCTGCATGATCTGAGGCAAGTTATATAGCATCTTTGTATCTCAATTTTTGTATTTGCAAAATAAGATGTCTCAAATTTGCTGCTCTTATCATTTAAAGTCTCAGAAGAGTCACACACACACAAAAAAAAAACAGTTCTATAAAACATGCATGCACACAAACGTACCCACCCATCCTCATGGACTTTGGGGGAGAAACAGAATGAATCAATGAGTGAGAAATCAGTTGAAGTTAAAAGGCTAGGCAAATTTAAAAATAACTAAATCTATATCTGCAATTTTCATTTGTTCAGAAAGCAATTATTAAATATCTATTTTATGTCAAACAGTGTGTTAGACACTGAGGATACACAGAAAAATAAGACATTATTTTCTCAAGAGCCATCTAATCTGGTGGGGAAGACAGGCAAACAGAGTGTGGTAAAGAGATATAGAATTTAATGGGATGCTGTGAGATCACACAGGAATACCGTCTCACTTAGTCTGGAAAATCTCCTGGATCTAAGTAATAAAAAGTTATCCAGTCAAAATAATGAGTTGAGAAGACCTGATTCAAGAAGATAAAAACAGTACAAATAAATTTATAGATGTTTTAAGTAAAATAGTACCTATAGGGGACTTCAGGAAGTTCAGTGTTGCTCAAGCTTACAGAGCAAGTCAGAAGATGGCAAAAAAAAAAAAAAAAAGCTTATGAAATAAGCACAAGCAAGATCATGAGGGCCTTGCAGGTTGTGAAAGAAGTTCAACTTTATCTTAATGGTGATGGGTAGCCTACAAAAGGATTTTAGGTACCCAGAAACCCATATCCGATTTAAAATTATTTTGGCAGTGTGAAGGATTAAGTGGAGCGAGACCAAGTTGGAGACAGGGACATTAGTTAGGAGACTGTCTGAGTAGTTCAGATATGAAGTGGTGAGTGTTTGAATTAAGACAGTGAAAATACAAAGTAGATGGGTTTGAAATATAATTGGGAGATAGAAACAGAATTTGCCAGTGTACTTGGATCTGATAGATAAGGGAAGGAGGCTGTTCAAGGACAACTCTGTAGTTTCCTAGGTTGAATGATTGGGTGGATAATGGTGCCATCAAATGAAACCAAAACCTCACCGGTACAATCATGTTTAAGAGGTAATATAATGCATTCCACCTTGGACATGTTGAGTTTATGGTACCTATAGTATACAGCCAAGTGGCAGACAGCTTGATATACTTATTTGTAGCTTGGAGATGAGAATAGGCATATAGAATTGGGGGTGACAAGAAAATAAATATTAGTTGAAACTTAAAAAGTAGGTGCTTCAAGAGAATATACTAGATGTTCTTTGTAAAATCCTCCAGCTCCAAGATCAAGAATCCATGATGGTTCCTCTTCTATTGCTCTTCCTTTGGAGGAAATTTTTGAGGTGGAAGCAGTAAGATTTGGGGGAAAAACTAAATGGAATGAAAATGACAATTTAATGGGTCACAGATGAAAGGCTATTCTAGACAGGAAGAGAATATAGGCAAGAAAAAATAGGTTTAAGCTTTTCTGATAAAGCTGGAATGTCAAATTGGTCAGCTATTGGTACAGATACACAAAGCTCCATCCAAGCAATCTAGATTTTGGTGTTGATCCAGAAAATACTGTTTCTACAATTGATCTGGTATGGCAAGTCAGCACCAGACACTGCTACCTTAGGGTTTTTGCCTGGGGCTGCCAGTGCAGTGGCTTAGGATCTATATATGAAAGGCCGTGTGTATGGCTTTTCTGCCTTGTCTCCACATGGAAGAAACTGACTTCATTGATTTTTTTGAAATACTCTCCAAGAGGAATGTGAAGTAGATTTCTAACCTTGTTCTGCTTAGACATAAATTAATATCTTGTTTGTTCAGAATGACTACTGCCCTATCCTGCCAGAAATTCTACTGTGCTCTCTGGGGTGTGCAACCTCTATTTATTAGGTTATTTTGTTGGCCAAGGGCTCACATTGTGCTTTGTTCTTATTGCTCTGTCACTCCCATAGATTAGCTGCAGAGGAAAACCAGACAGTGACCCCTGATTCACTCTTTTGCTAATTCTATTCATATCTCTTTGTTGTCTTTGGATGATGTGACCAAGCACCTTAAAGCAGTTGCCAAGAGTTTTGTGTACTACTCCAGGATAACAAGCTCCTCCCAGGTCCTGGAGACAGGAAATCCAGCTGCAAGACTTCTCCTGGTCCTACCCAGCAAAGGGAATGTGGAACTCTGAAATGTTGGCTCTTCTAGACTGCTTTGAGCATCAGCAAGCCTGATCCTGTTTGAAGGCAAAATAGGAAATAGCCTATGAGGGATCTGGGAGAGAACCAAAAGGACTCTCTATCCCAAAACATCTCCATTCACCTACTTACACTCCAATATGCTTATAATCACTTCTTTTGGTTAAGTAATTTTACCCCCAGAGGCAAATTCATATAGGAAAGGGGCCTACAGCTAAGTATCAAATTCCCTAGATTCTAGTCCCATTTCTGCCTTATGATCCTGGGCAAGTCTCATCCCTTTTCTGGGCCTCAGTTTCCTCAATATACTACATAAGGAGGGAATTAGATTATATAATTTCTAAGGCCCCTTCTGACCATAACATTCCATATTACTTTAACCCAAGTTCAAACTCAAATGTTACTTTACAGGGGCTATCATTTAATTTGCTAGTATTAATTGATCCATTTATTTGCATAAACTAGATAGTCACTGGAAAAAGGAAGAGCCAGGGACATGGATAGGTCACATAGATGTCCCAAAGACACAGAAACCCTTAATGGAAACAAATCCTTTCTTTCCTAATTGTCTCATCCCCACCTCACTCCCCTCTACTCCCCACCACTGACCATCTCAGCTGGGAGAAGGTAAAAGCCAGGTTGATGGTAGAGAAGTACACTTGGAAAAATGGGCAGGACCTTCCGGATTGAGGAAGCAGGACAAAATCCCAGAATAATTGTTTTCTAAAGAGGTTCAGATTGAGGCCCCTGTATGGCAACCACTATACATTGAGGGGCAGAAAGTGGTCTTCCCCAAAGAGAGATGAGGTATGTTTCCAGAGGCCTAAGGAAGCAATCACTGTGTGGTCTCTCTTCTCAGAGAGGATGAAAAGGTGAGAGCATGGAATCCCAGATACTCTACCCTTATTTCATATGATAGCCCAGGGAAGGATTCCTATAATAATAATGAAAGCTAACATTTTGTTTTAGCACTTACTGTGTGCCAGGTAATATTCTAAATGGTTCACATAAATTGAAACAATTAATCATTATAACAATCTTATACAAGTACTATTATTATCCCCATTTTATAAATGAAGATACTAAAGCACAAAGAGGTTAAATGATTTCCTTAAGTTCACATAACCAGGAAAGAGTGGGTCCAAGATATAAATGCAGGCAGTCTGGCTCCAAGTTTTACACTCTTAAACCAACTAAAGGAAGGTTTATTCTCTCCAAAGTCACAATATTTATTCTCTCCAATGTCACAGAATTGGGAAGATCCTTTGGGACCACAAAAGGCCATCCTTTTTTTTAATTTTATTTATTTTTAATTGAAGGGCAATTGCTTTACAATATTATGTTGGTTTCTGCCATATATCAACATGAATCAGCCATAGGTATACATAACTCTGAGAAAGAAGCTTGTCAAATGTCACACAGTGAGCAAGTGAGAGTATAGCAAAGCAGAACCAGAGCCCAGATCTACCGACTCCCAACTAAGGCTCTTTCCACTACTGCTCCTGATCTTTTATTGGGTCTCTTACTTGAATTTCCTACTTGCTGACATTGCCAAAGTGGTCATCCTCTAACCCTGTCCAACAGGAGTGAAGGGGCAGTCAGTCATTTCTATAGTACACATCATTGTCTTCCTTTTCCAAAATATAAATGAGACTAGAGCTGGCTTCAATCAAGCATTTTCCAAATGATTATATCCTTAAATCTTAATATCACCTCTGTGGGGGTTACTGATAGAATGCAAGCCAACATTTTCCATCCATAAAAACATCAACACCCAGCCATGCCAAGGTCCCGACCTTCTAAGTAGATGAGTGTTCAGTGATGTATGAGGCCCGCTTCATGCTCAGACAGATCCATGGATTCAAATATGAACTTTTTAAGGGTCATTCAGGGAAACTAATAATAAGCCCAGATGGAAAATTCTACATGATTCATTGAGAAGTGATGAGTAGAGCTTGTGAAAATGGAAAATAGGATTGGGCAGTGGGCTCTGGAGATACTGGGGTTAGCCTGGTTTATTATAATGCCACCAATGTGTTCTGGCTAGCAGCAAGCAGATGGACAGCCTAGATTCTCCAAAGTCCCAGGTCCCTCTTCTGTTGATACGGATTTCACAAAATTATTCTCCCTACCCCACTTCTTACTCCGCCCTTTCGATGGGTGTGGGAAACAAAAGGCTCCAGTATAGATGAAAGTTTAAAAAGGCTCTTGTGGTGCTGAGTTTTCAACCTACATAAGGCACTCTATTCATTACCCAATTCTTTATGGGCCTCTGAACTGGGCACACAACACTGAGCCTAATGAGGTAAGGTGGGCTTACCTTTCCCTGAGGGTGTGAGATAGGAGTTCAAGACTTTGGCACAGAAGACAAGGTGGGGAAATAGGGAAACTTTTTCCAGGCAGTGGGAAGAATGGTCCCAAGAGGCTGGTTGATGTCCCAGGGCAGTATTAGTGTCACCTTATATCACATTCATATTTTCCACTGCATAAGCTTGGTACAAAACCTTCCTACAATAAAATGGAGAAAATGGTTGCTTTCTGAAGCAGTTGTGAGGTTAAATACAAATAATGCTGACCTCATTCACTCACTCACGCATTCATTTGCTTAATTAAGACAACAGTTACTATGTATCAACTATGTATCATGAAATACACAAAGCAGAGGCTCATTCTCCAAAAGTTTACACTCACTAGGGGGACATGGCCTATATGCATTTCCAAACATCATTCAGTTGTACTTGGAAAGACTTTTAAATGGTATAAATGAGAAAAGTAGTCTCCCAATTTGAAGGATCTTTAGAAAGGACCATGTAGTTAAACCTCTTCACTGCACAAGTAAAGATATTCAGAGAGGACAAAAATTTTTTCAGGGTTACATCGCCAGCTAATAACAGAGTTGATTATTTACACTAGGAATTAAAAAACTCAAAAGTTGCCTTGGTTTAATCTGCAAAACAAAGTTTCACAGAAGTTCTGAGTTCAAATCTAAAGAACAAGTAGGGTTTTTTCCCCCTAATATTGCACTATGAGAAACTTTAAATAGATAGCCAGGGTCAGCTACATAATTTGTGGGGCTGAGTGCAAAGGCTCCCTCACTCAAAATACAAGGGGAAAATCCAGCTAGAGGCACTAAAATAAAAAGTATTTTTCATTTTTCTGGGCATGTGTGCACACTCTTTCACTCATTTGCTCTCTCTCAACTTGTCGTGTTTTCTATTTGTTATTTTATACTATTCTAAGTAAAGAATAACTTAAAATTTAAATTATTAGCATGAGTTTTACTGTTCCTCTTTATATTATGCAGTATGTTTTAAGTACAAATACAAGAACATTTATCTAATTCACATGCAGAATCACCAAAATTAAACATTCATATTTCAGAGCTCTCACATGCACATGTGTTTCACTCTTACCAGAACAGTGGAAATACAGCACAGATACTATTTTTTTATTTCACTTTTTTATATGCACACATTCTACCAACATTCTTTGATTTAGTGATTTGATAATAAAGAAGTAAAATGAAAAGGAACTATGGATTGCCTTGTCTTTCTCTTTATTTCTATATCATCATGTCCAGCAATAATGGTTAGGTAATACAGGGAAGTAACGTGAGTAAGAAAAAATGATAGGGTTCCTTGGCTGTTGATGTTTCTTAGAATTTCATTACCTTCTTTTTACATTTGAAGCAAGCTCTTAGCTTGCATGAAAAGCATAGCTTTTGGGGTTGTCAACATTCCCACTTGCTGAGTTATATACTTAAATTTTTTACCTTGTACTCATTTCGAGTCTTGCTGAACTCCCACACATTGTGGGTCCTCTAGAACTCTATGGTCATGCAGCATCACAAACACTATATACAGATGGGGTGGCAAGGAACAGTAGACACACTTAAGCTTATGTGCATGTTCCATTGTCCCATTGGACTTCACTTACAAAACAGAAGTTCAAAGATGAAATTATTAAGAATCTCAGAAGAGTGACAGTAAAACATTAAACCAAGCACAGAGCCCTTCTGAGCATAAGACCTTGTGTGACTGCACAGATCACACATCTATGGAATTGACCCTGCATAAAACAGAATTAAAAGAATTTTATAGTGAATACCCATATGCCCACCACCTAGATTCTACCACTTACATTTTACTTAAATTGCTTTATCATATATTCATCTACCTATCTATCCCTCTATCCATCCATTAAGCTATTTAAAGTATCAGACATTCATACTCTTTAGCACTATAAACACTTCACCATGCATGTTATTAAACTAAAGTTCACTATATGTTTACAGTTATTCTGAGGTAAGCTTATATACATTTAAAATCAAATAGTAAAAGGATATTTGCTGCTGAGCTCTGACAAATGCATACACATGTTTAATGCAAATAATTATTGAATATAGAACCTTACCAACATCCCAGAAATCTCCCATTTCCGGTAAATTGTGACTGCCATACCACCATCAGAGGTAACCACAAAAACAAGTAGAAATTTGATAGATAAGGACTAAAACAATCAAAGAAAATGAGAAAATAGGAATATGAAGCCAGCAGATGGAAATCTCATCTGAGGTAAACATTTTGTGTAATCATGGTAAGAACTACCATTTACTGAACACTATTTGCCTGGCATTGTGCTTAGATCAGATCAGATCAGATCAGTTGCTCAGTCATGTCCGACTCTTTGCGACCCCATGAATCGCAGCATGCCAGGCCTCCCTGTCTATCACCAGCTCCTGGAGTTCACTCAGACTCACGTCCATCGAGTCAGTGATGCCATCCAGCCATCTCATCCTCTGTCGTCCCCTTCTCCTCTTGCCCCCAATCCCTCCCAGCACCAGAGTCTTTTCCAATGAGTCAATTCTTCGCATGAGGTAGCCAAAGTACTGGAGTTTCAGCTTTAGCATCATTCCTTCCAAAGAAATCCCAGGGCTGATCTCCTTCAGAATGGACTAGTTGGATCTCCTTGCAGTCCAAGGGACTCTCAACAGTCTTTTCCAATACCACAGCTCAAAGGCATCAATTCTTCGGCACTCAGCCTTCTTCACAGTCCAACTCTCACATCCATACATGACCACAGGAAAAACCATAGCCTTGACTAGACGAACCTTTGTTGGCAAAGTAATGTCTCTGCTTTTGAATATGCTATCTAGGTTGGTCATAACTTTCCTTCCAAGGAGTAAGCGTCTTTTAATTTCATGGCTGCAGTCTTATATGAATTTAATCAATTTTTATCTTTATAAGAACCTTATAATGTAAGTACTATTAATATCCCATTTTACAAATGAGAGAACTGAGTCACAGAAAACAGTCAATAAATGGCAGCTCAGGATTTGAATGTAGATGGCGTGACTCTAGAGCCCATGATTATAGATGGCATATATGCAGATGACACCACCCTTATGTCAGAAAGTGAAGAAAAACTAAAGAGCTTCTTGATGAAAGTGAAAGAGGAGAGTGAAAAAGTTGGCTTAAAGCTCAACATTCAGAAAACTAAGATCATGGCATCTGGCCCCATCACTTCAGGGCAAATAGATGGGCAAACAGTGGAAACAGTGGCAGACTTTATTTTGGGGGGCTCTAAAATCACTGCAGATGGTGACTGAAGCCATGAAATTAAAAGACGCTTACTCCTTGGAAGGAAAATTATGACCAACCTAGACAGCATGTTAAAAAGCAGAGACATTACTTTGTCAACAAAGGTCCATCTAGTCAAGGCTATGGTTTTTCCGGTAGTCATGTATGGATGTGAGAGTTGGACTGTAAAGAAAGCTGAATGCAGAAGAATTGATGCTTTTGAACTGTGGTTGGAGAAGACTCTTGAGAGTCCCTTGGACTGCAAGGATATTCCACCAGTCCATCCTAAAGGAAATCAGTCCTGAGTGTTCATTGGAAGGACTGATGTTGAAGCTGAAACTCCAATACTTTGGTCACCTGATGTGAAGAGCTGACTCATGTGAAAAGACCCTAATGTTGGGAAAGATTGAAGGTGGGAGGAGAAGGGGACAACAGAGGATGAGATGGTTGGATGGCATCGCTGACTCAATGGACATGAGTTTGGGTAAACTCTGGGAGTTGGTGATGTACTGGGAGGCCTGGCATGCTGCAGTCCATGGGGTCACAAAGAGTCGGACATGACTGAGCAAGTGCACTAAACTGCACTGAACTGAACCATGCTGCTTGGGGTAGGAAATCAAAGGAGAAAAGATGGGATGGTGAGGAGGGCCCTGATTACAGAGGACCTTGAATGCCAGAATAAGGAACTCAGATTATCCTTTAAGTCATGGGAAAAAGAGGTTTTTGAGTATAGGATGAACCTTGACCTAAACTTCATACTTTATATGAAAATCAACTCAAAATGGATCACACATAATAAATGTAAACATGCATGTTATTAAAATAAAGTTTAATATAACTTTATAGTTATTCTAAGGTAAATTTATATGCATTTAAAGACAAATATTTAGGGAATATTTGCTGAGCTCTGACAAATGCATGCACTTGTTCAATTCAAATAATTATTGAAATATAATAATATAAAACAAAAAAATAATATAAAAATTTTAGAAAATAAAATATTCAGGATTTTGAGATTGGTGAAGGATTCCTAAATATGACACCAAAGTATAAGTCATAAAAACTTTTATAAATTCTACTTCATCAAAATAAAAACTTTCACTCTGTGACAGATCTTATTAAGAAAATGAGAAAGAAAAACACAGACTGGGGACATTTGCAAACCATATATCTGATAAAGGATTGTATTTAGAATATGTAAAAAAAAAAAAAAACTCACAAACTCAATGGTAAAACACTCAAATACACAAAAAATATTCACTTAGAAAATGGGTAAAGAATATGAAGAGATGCTTGGTCAACATCACTAGCCACTGGGAAAATGGAAACTAAAACCACAATGAGATACCACTTCATATATCAGAGTGACTAAGTGACAGCACCAAATGTTGGTGAAGATGTGGAGGGACTGGATCTTTCATACATCATTTTAGGCATGTAGCTACTTTGAAAAATAGTTTGGCAGCTTCTTAAAAAACTAAATATGCAATTATCATACAATATAGCAATTGCACTTCTGGGAAGCTATTCTACAGATAAGTAACACTACATTTACACAAAAATATGTACATGAATGCTCATATAAGCTTTATTTGTAATGGCCTCAAACCAGAAACAACCTGCCTGGAATGTGGGAGACCCGGGTTAGATCTCTGGTTTGAGAAAGTCCCCTGGAGAAGGGAATGGCTACCAACTCCAGTATTCTTGCCTGGAGAATTCCAAGGACAGGGGAGCCTGGCGAGCTACAGTCTATGGGGTTGCAAAGTGTTGGATATGACTGAGCAACTAACACTAACACACTGAAACTGGAAACAACCCGAATATCCTTCAATAGTTGAATGGATAAGCAAACCACGGTACACCCATACCATGTAATACCACTTAGCAGTAAAAAGGAGCAAACTATTAACACATACATAACTTGGGTGGATCTCAGGGTCACTATGCTGAGTGGGAAAGAAAAAACAAATCTCAATAGGTCACATACTGTATGATTGCATTTGATGGAGAAAAGATCAGTGGTACCAGTTATCAAGGACTGGGGAGGGTGTAATGATAAAAAGTAGCACTACAGAATTTCTTTGTGTTGGTGGAACAGTTCTTTCTCCTAACTATGGTGTTTGTTAATAAATTTATTGTTGTTGTTGTTCACTCGCTCAGTCATTTCTGACTCTTTGTGACCCCATGGACTGCAGCACACCAGGCTTCCCTGTCCTTCACCATCTCCTGGAGCTTGCTCAAACTCCTGTCCATTGAGTTTGTGATGCCATCCAACCATCTTGTCTTCTGTCTTCCCCTTCTCCTCCTGCCTTCAACCTTTCCCAGTATCAGGGTCTTTTCAAATGAGTCAGTCCTGTACATCAGGTAGCCAAAGTATTAGAGCTTCAGCCTCAGCATCAGTCCTTCCAATGAATATTCAGGATTGATTTCCTTTAGGATTCACTGGTTGGATCTCCTTGCAGTCCAAGGGACTCTCAAGAGTCTTCTCCAACATCACAGCTCAAAAGCATCAATTCTTTGACGTTCAGCCTTCTTTATGATCCAACTCTCACATCCATACATGACTACAGGAAAAACCATAGCTTTGACTAGATGGACCTTTGTCAGCAAAGTAATGTCTCTGCTTTTTAATATGCTGTCTAGGTTTGTCATAGCTTTCCTACCAAGGAGCAAGTGTCTTTTCATTTCATGGCTGCAGTCACCATCTGCAGTGGTTTTGGAGACCAAGAAAAGAAAATCTGTCACTGTTTCCACTGTTTGCCCATCTATTTGCCATGAAGTGATGGGACTGGATGCCATGATCTTCATTTTTTGAATGTTGAGCTTTAAGCCAGCTTTTCCACTCTCCTCTTTCACCTTCATCAAGAGGCTCTTTAGTTCCTCTTCACTTTCTGCCATAAGGGTGGTGTAATCTGCATATCTGAGGTTATTGATATTTCTCCCAGCAATCTTGCTTCCATCTTGTGCTTCATCCAGCCCAGCATTTCACATGGTGTACTCTGCATATAGGGCTTCCCTCATAGCTCAGTTGGTAAAGAATCAGCCTGTGATGCAGGAGACCCTGGTTTGATTCCTGGGTCGGGAAGATCCACTGGAGAAGGGATAGGCTACCCAGTCCAGTATTCTCGGGTTTCCCTTGTGGCTCAGCTGGTAAAAAAATCCGCCTGCAATGTGGGAGACCTGGGTTTGATCCTTGGGTTGGGAAGATCCATTTGAGGAGGGAAAGGCTACCCACTCTAGTATTCTAGCCTGGAGAATCCCATGGACTATGCAATCCATGGGGTTGCAAAGAGTCGGACACGACTGAGTGACTTTCACTTCACTTCACTTCACTTCACTCTGTATATAAGTTAAATAAACATGGTGATAATATACAGCCTTGATGTACTCCTTTCCCAATTTTGAACAAATCCATTGTTTCATTTCTGGTTCTAACTGTTGTTTCTTGACCTGCATACAGGCTTCTCAGGAGGCAGATAATGTCATAACACTTGTTATTAACTGAATTATGGCTCAAGTCTCATATGTTGAACCCTTAAACTCCAGTGCCTCAGAATGTGACTATTTGGAGATAGGGCCTTTAAAGAAGTCACTAAGTTAAAATGAAGCTACTAAGGTACACCAAAACCAATCTGACTGGTGTTTTTAAAAGAGGAGATTAAGACACACACAGGCACCAGGAGCACATGTGCATAAAGGGACAGCCATGTGAAAAGTCAACAAAAGGGCAGCTGTCTGCAAGCAAGGAGAGAGGCCTCAGAACAAAATCAACCCTACCAACACCTCGATTTTGGTACCTCTAGCCTCCAGAAAGTGAAGAAATTTATTTTCTCACATTTCTGGAGGCTAGAATTCTAAGATCAAGGTGCCAGGATTGGTTTCTTTTGAGACCTCTCTTCCTCACTTGTAGACAACCACCTTTTCTCTGTGTCCTCATATCACCTTTCCTCTGTGTACTCATGGAGAAAAGAGAGATCTCTGAAGTTTCTTCTTCTTATAAAGATGCCAGTTCTGTTGGATTAGGACCCCACCCTTATGACTTCATTTAACCTTAATTATCTCCCTAAAAGCCATACTTCCAAATCACATTGGGGGATTGAATTTCAACGTGTGAATTTAGGGGTGGGGAGGGGCACAGTTTACCCCACAACAAAGGTATGTGGTGTAGTTCATATTATTGAAAGAAAGTGAAAGTGAAGTCGCTCAGTCGTGTCCAACTCTTATGCGACCCCGTGGACTGTAGCCTACCAGGCTTCTCTGTCCATGGGATTCTCCAGGCAAGAATACTGGAGTGAGTTACCATTTCCTTCTCCAGGGGATCTTCCTGACCCAGGGATTGAACCTGGGTCTCCTGCATTGGAGGCAGACGCTTTAACCTCTGAGCCACCAGAGAAGCCCCATATTATTGAGCCAATGTCAATTTCTGGTTTTGAAAAAGTACCATGGACATATAAGATGATATTATCACTGGAGGAATCTGGGTGAAGCATACACAGGAATCTTTTGTACTTTTTTTGCAACTTCTAATGAGTCTAAAATTATTTCAAAAGAACAAGTTTCAAACAACAAACAAAATAAAAACTTGTAGTGTACAGGAGTTCTTGACTTTCCACACCATAAGGAACCAAGACTGGCTTCACAATGTGTGCTAACGCTGCAACCTTCACCAACTCACCTAAGCTTTCTGAGCCTCGATGTCTACATCCTTAAAAAAGCATGGCACACATCGAGGTCCCTGGATCTTTGCTCTATTAAATTCTAGGCAGTTTCTAAAACATTTCTTCCTCTCTTTTAGTAATATGGGAATGATCTCTAACCTCCTTCCCTCATAAAGCTGTAGTGGGGACCTAGGATAATACTAGGCTTATGGCTCTTTGATATCCTCATCTTGCTTTTAGAATATTCTTCCAGAAGTAGCAAAAATAGATGAGGGGAGGAGGGTAGAAATTAGGCAACACATAGAAAAAAAGAGGAAAAAAAGCTGCAAACCAGATGTTTTTTGAGAAATGAAAAAAGTGTGAGGTGAAGTAAGCGTTTGACAAGAATGTTCAGGAAGAAGATTAATCACCATTTCAGTGTTCCATGTCCAAAGAGATTGTGTCTTTGCTTGTTTGGCTGGGTCTGACTTCAGACTTAAAGAAACCAGCTTTTTCATTAAGTCAGGAAGAGGCAGAGGAGGGGGCAGGGACAGACCAGCCTTCTTTAAGTTTGGCCACTAATAGAGGACAGATGGAAATAACTGGAATGCCCTTAAGTAAAGCAGAAAGCAACTGAGAGAAAGCTGTTAAAAGAAAGTACATAAACAGTTTGACCACAAACTACCAGGCTCTGACTTGCTGATAGGAGTGTAAAACTAACTTGTCAGCTTGGTTTTAAGTGCCAAACAGTGAGTGCTAAAGTGGCAAGGAAGAACGATCAATAGGCACAGTCACTTCCACTGTTTAAAATCTTTCTATGGCTTCCCACCATCTACCAGGAATAGTCCAAACTCCAATGTGTTGAATGTGAGGCCCTCAGTAAGCATTTCCAAAACTGCCTTCCAAGTTCTAGCTGCGTCCCAGATTCATGAATTGAGATGAATCTATTGATGAACTCTTCAAAAACAGTAATGCACTGGCAGACAGAACTAGGTTCAAGTTCTCACATTCCTATTAACTGGCTATGTAACCTAGAAAAGAAAAGTATTTAACTTTGGTTTCTTCCTCTGTTCAAAAGAGAATAATAATCCCCACCTTGGTGATATCATGGACTTTTTATGAGGAAGGCAACACCACCTAGGAGATCTCAACAAGTCTCTGTCAACCAGGACTGCAGCATTTTCATCCTTGAAAGTCATCAGTCTCAGATTTATCCTACTTAGGAAAGAATTCAACTGGAACCAATAATTTCATGATTTTTTAAATTATTTTCAATTGGAGGATAATTGCTTTACAATATTGTATTGGTTTCTACCATATATCAACATGAATTAGCCATAGGTATATGTATGTCCCTCCCTCTTGCCCATACTTCCCACCCCATCCCACCCCTCTAGTTTATCACAGAACACCAGATTTGGGCTCCCTCCATTATACAATTAATTTTCACGGGCTGTATAATTTTACATATGATAAGTTATATGTTTCAATGCTATTCTCTCACTTCATTCCACCCTCTCCTTCCCCAACTCTGTCCACAAGTCTGTTCTCTACGTCTGTGTCTCCACTGTTGCCCTATAGATAGGTTCTTCAGTACCATCTTTCAAGATTACATATATATGTGTTAACATAAGATATTTGTCTTTCTCTTCCTGACTTGCTCTGTATAATAGACTCTAGGCTCATCCACCCTAATAGAACTGAGTCAAATGCATTCTGTTTTATGGCTGAGTAATATTCCATTGTATAAATATACCATATATTCTTTATCCATTCATCTGTCAATGGAAATCTAGGATGCTTTCATGTACTAGCTATTGTAAATAGTTCTGCAATGAACATTGGGGTACATGTGTCTTTTTCTTTTTCTTTTTTTTTTTAATTCACATTTTTTATTTCTTACTTAGGGAAGGGACAGCAAAAGAGACACTGATGTATAGAACAGTCTTATGGACTCTGTTGCAGAGGGAGAGGGTGGGAAGATTTGGGAGAATGGCATTGAAACATGTATAATATCATGTATGAAACGAGTTGCCAGTCCAGGTTCGATGCACAATACTGGATGCTTGGGGCTAGTGCACTGGGACGACCCAGAGGGGTGGTATGGGGAGGGAGGAGGGAGGAGGGAGGAGGGAGGAGGGTTCAGGATGGGGAACACACGTATACCTGTGGCGGATTCATTTTGATATTTGGCAAAACTAATACAATTTGTAAAGTTTAAAAATAAAATAAAATTAAAAAAAAAAAAGAAAAAAAGCAGGAATGTGTTTTTTTCAATTATGGTTTCCTCAGGGTATATCCCCAATAGTGGGATTTCTGGGTCATATGGTAGTTTTATTCCTAGCTTTTTCAGGAATCTCTATACCATCTTCCATAGTGGCTGTATCAATTTACATACCGACCAACAGTGCAAGACGATTCCCTTTTTTCCACACCCTCTCCAGCATTATTGTTTGTAGATGTTTTGATGATGGCCATTCTAACCAGTGTGAGGTGTTATTTCACTGCAGTTTTGCTTTGCATTGCTCTAATAATGAGCGATATTTAGCATCTTTCCATATGTTTATTAGTGATCTGTATGTCATCTTTGGAAAAAATGTCCATTTTGGTCTTCTATCCGCTTTTTGGTTGGGTTTTTTGTTTTTCTGGTATTGAGCTGAATGAGCTGCTTGTAGATTTTGGAGATTAATCTTTTGTCAATTGTCTTGTTTGCTATTATTTTGCTCATTCTGAGGTTTGTCTTTTCACCTTATTTACAGTTTCCTTCACTGTGCCAAAGCTTAGGTTTAACTAGGTCCCATTTGTTTATTGCTTTTTTCCCCATTATTCTCAAGGTGGGTCATAGAGGATCTTGCTCTGATTTATGTCAAAGAGTTTTATAGTTTTATAGTTTCTGGTCTTACATTTAGATCTATAATCCACTTTGAGTTTATCTTTGTGTATGATGTTAAGAAGTGTTCTAATTTTATTCTTTTACACATAGCTGTCCATTTTTCCCAGCACCACTTGTTGAAGAGCCTGTCTTTTTTTTTTTTCTATTGTATATTCTTTCCTCCTTTGTCAAAGATAAGGTGCCCATAGGTGCATGGGTTTATCTCTGGGCTTTCTATCTTGTTCCACTGGTTTATATACTATATTTCTCTTTTTGTGCCAGTATCATACTGTCTTGATGAATGTAGCTTTGTAGTATAGTCTGAAGTAAGGAAAGTTGATTCTCTCTCAAGATTGCTTTGGCTATTTAGGGTCTTTTATGTTTCCATACATACTGTGAAATTTTTGTTCTAGTTCTGTGAAAAATACCATTGGTAATTTGATAGAGATTGCATTGAATCTGTAGATGGCTTTTGGTGGTATAGTCATTTTCACAACATTGATCCTTCCAATCTAGGAACATGGTATATCTCTCTATCTGTTTATGTCATCTTTGATTTCTTTTATCAGTGTCTTATAGTTTTCTAATACAAGGTTTTTGTATCTTCAGTTAGATTTATTCCTAGGTATTTGATGCCTTTTGTTGCAATGGTTAAAGAGAGTGTAAACTTTGGTTGTCTATTCCATGTTTTTCTTGTTTCTTGAGGTAGGATTGTATTGCTATAAACTTCCCTCTTAGAACTGCTTTTGTTGCATCCCATAGGTTTTGAGTTGTCATGTTTTCATCGTATTATTTGCTTCAATAAATTTTTTGATTTTCTTTTTGATTTATTCAGTAGCCTGTTGATTATTTAGAAACGTATTAATTCCATGTGTTTGTGTTTCTTACAGTTTTTTTCTTGTAATTGATATCTAGTCTCATAGCATTGTGACCAGAGAAGATGCTTGATATGATTTCAATTTCCTTATATTTACTGAGGTTTGATTTGTGACCCAAGATGTGGTCTATCCTGGAGAATGATCCATGTGCACTTGAGAAAGTTTATTCTTCTGCATTTGGATGGAATATCCTAAAGATATCAGTGAGATTGATCTCATATAATGTATCATTTAAGACTTGTGTTTCCTTACTAATTTTCTGTTTTGATGATCTGTCCATTGGTGTGAGTGGGGTGTTAAAATCTTCTTTTATTTTGAGGGGCTCCAAAATTACTGCAGATGGTGATTGCAGCCATGAAATTAAAAGATGCTTACTCCTTGTAAGGAAAGTTATGACCACCCTAGACGGCATATTAAAAAGCAGAGATATTACTTTGTCAACAAAGGTCCATCTAGTCAAGACTATGGTTTTTCCAGTAGTCATGTATGGATGTAAGAGTTGGACTATAAAGAAAGCTGAGCGCAGAAGAATTGATGCTTTTGAACTGTGGTGTTGGAGAAGACTCTTGAGAGTCCCTTGCACTACAAGGAGATTCAACCAGTCCATCCTAAAGGAAATCAGTCCTGAGTGTTCATTGGAAGGACTGATGTTGAAGCTGAATTCCAATATTTTGGCCACATGATGCAAAGAGCTGACTGATTGGAAAAGACCTTGATGTTGGGAAAGATTGAAGGCGGGAGAAGGGGACGACAAAGGATGAGATGGTTAGATGGCATCACCAACTCGATGGACATGAGTTTGGGTAAACTCTGGGAGTTGGTGATGGACAGGGAGGCCTGGAGTGCTGTGGTTCATGGAGTCACAAAGAGTCAGACACAACTGAGCGACTGAACTGAATTGAACTGACTTTTATTGTGTTACTATCAATTTCTCCTTTTATGTCTGTTAGTGTTTGTCTTATGTATTGGGGTTCTCCTATGTTCGGTGCATATATATTTACGATTTTTATGTCTTCCTCTTGGATAGATCCCTTGATCATTATGTAATGTCCCTGCTTATCTCTTGTAATCTTTATTTTAAGGTCTATTTTGTCTGATATGAGAATTGCTACTCCAGCCTTCTTTGGCTTCCTGTTTGCTTTGGCATACTCAATAAAGCAGAAATAGATGTTTTTCTGGAACTCTCTTGCTTTTTCCATGATCCAACAGATCATGGCAATTTGATCTCTGGTTCCTCTGCCTTTTCTAAGACCAGCTTGAATATCTGGAAGTTCACGGTTCATGTATTGCTGAAGCCTGGCTTGGAGAATTTTGAGCATTACTTAACAAGAATGTGAGATGAGTGAAATTGTGCAGTAGTTCGAGCATTCTTTGGCATTGCCTTTCTTTGGGATTGGAATGAAAACTGACCTTTTCCAGTCCTGTGGCCACTGCTGAGTTTTCCAAATTTGCTGGCATATTGAGTGCAGCACTTTCAGAGCATCATCTTTCAGGATTTGAAATAGCTCAACTGGAATTCCATCACCTCCACTAGCTTTGTTCATAGTGATGTTTCTAAGGCCCATTTAACTTCACATTCCAGGATGTCTGCCTCTAGGTCAGTGATCACACCATTGTGATTATCTTGGTCGTGAAGATCTTTTTTGTACAGTTCTTCTGTGTATTCTTGCCACCTCTTCTTAATATCTTCTGCTTCTGTTAGGTCCATACCATTTCTGTCCTTTATCGAGCCCATCTTTGCATGAAATGTTCCCTTGGTTTCTCTAATTTTCTTGAAGAGATCTCTAGTCTTTCCCATTCTGTTGTTTTCCTCTATTTCTTTGCATTGATCGCTGAGGAAGTATTTCTTATCTCTTCTTGCTATTGTTTGGAACTCTGCATTCAGATGCTTATATCTTTCCGTTTTTTCTCCTTTACTTTTCACTTCTCTCCTTTTCACAGCTATTTGTAAGGCCTCCTCAGATGGCCATTTTGCTTTTTGCATTTCTTTTCCATGGGGATGGTCTTGATCCCTGTCTCCTGTACAAAGTCACGAACCTCAGTCCATAGTTCCTCAGGAACTCTATCAGATCTAGTCCCTTAAATCTATTTCTCACTTCCACTGTATAATCAGAAGGGTCATTTGATTTAGGTCATACCTGAATGGTCTAGTGGTTTTCCCTACTTTTTTCAATATCAGTTTGAATTTGGCAATAAGGAGTTCATGATCTGAGCCAGTCAGCTCCCGGTCTTGTTTTTGCTGACTGTATAGAGCTTCTCCATCTTTGGCTGCAAAGAATATAATCAATCTGATTTCGTTGTTGACCATCTGGTGATGTCCATGTGTAGAGTCTTCTCTTATGTTGTTTGAAGAGGGTGCTTGCTATGACCAGTGCGTTCTCTTGGCAAAACTCTGTTAGCCTTTGCCCTGCTTCATTCCCTATTCCAAGGCCAAATTTGCCTATTATTCCAGGTGTTTCTTGACTTCCTACTTTTGTATTCCAGTCCCCTATAATGACAAGGACATCTTTTGGGGGTGTTAGCTAAAATATCTTGTAGGTCTTCATAGAAGTGTTCAACTTCAGCTTCTTCAGCGTTACTGGTTAGGGCATAGACTTGGACTACTGTGATATTGAATGGTTTGCCTTGGAAACGAACAGAGATCATTCTTTCATTTTTGAGATTGCATCCAAGCACTGCATTTTGGACTCTTTTGTTGACCATGATGGCTACTCCATTTCTTCTAAGGGATTCCTGCCTGCAGTAGTAGATATAATGGTCATCTGAGTTAAATTCACCCATTCCAGTCCATTTTAGTTCGCTGATTCCTAGAATGTCAACATTCACTCTTGCCATCTCCTGTTTGACCACTTCCAGTTTGCCTTGATTCATGGACCTAACATTCCAGGTTCCTATGAAATATTGCTCTTTACAGCATTAGACCTTGATTCTATCACCAGTCACATCCACAGCTGGGTATTCTTTTTGCTTTGGCTCCATCCCTTCATTCTTTCTGGAGTTATTTCTCCACTGATCTCCAGTAGCATATTGGGCACCTACCGGCCTGGAGAGTTCCTCTTTCAGTATCCTATCATTTTCCCTTTTCATACTGTTCATGGGGTTCTCAAGGCAACAATACTGACATGGTTTGCCATTCCCTTCTCCAGTGGACCACATTCTGTCAGACTTCTCCACCATGACCCACCCATTTTGGGTGGCCCCACACAGCATGGCTTAGTTTCATTGAGTTAGACAAGACTTTGGTCCTAGTGTGATTAGATTGACTAGTTTTCTGTGATTATGGTTTCAGTGTGTCTGCCCTCTGATGCCCTCTTGCAACACCTACTCTCTTAGTTGAGTTTCTCTTACCTTGGACGTGAGGTATCTCTTCACGGCTGCTCCAGCAAAGTGCAGCCACTGCTCCTTACCTTGGATGAAGGATATTTCCTCACCGCCGCCCCTCCTAACCATGAACATGGAGTAGCTCCTCTTGGCCCTCCTGCTCCCGTTCAGCCACCACTCCTTGGGCATGAGGTAGCTCCTCCCAGCCGCCACCCCTGACCTCGGATGTGGGGTAGTTCCTCTCGATCGCTCCTGCACTGTCACAGCCTGGCACTCTCAGCTGCCACCCCACACAGTTGGATTCATCTCACACACTAGCAAAGTAATGCTCAAAATTCTCCAAGAGAGGCTTCAACGTGATCCTAGAACTTCCAGATGTTCTAGAACTTCCAGATGTACATGAACTAAGAAATTGCAGATGTTCCAGCTGGATTTAGAAAAGGCAGAGGAACCAGAGATCAAATTGCTACATACACTGGATCATCAAAAAAGCAAGAGAGTTCCAAAAAAAAAATCTACTTTTGCTTTATTGACAACTCCAAAGCCTTTGACTCTGTGCATCACAATAAATTGTGGAGACATCTTAAAGAGATGGGATTGCCAGATCACCTTACATGCCTCATAAGACATCTGTATGCAGGTCAAGAAGCAATGGTTAGAACTGGGCATGGAACAACGGACTGGTTCCTTATTGGGAAAAGATTACATCACGGCTGTATATTGTCACATTTCTTATTTAACTTATATGCAGAATACATCATGTGAAATGCCAAGCTGGATAAAGCACAAGCTGGAATCAAGACCACTGGGAGAAACATCAATAACCTCAAATACGCAAATGACACCACCCTTACACCAGAAAGCAAAGAGAAACTGAAGAGCTGCTTGATTAAAGTGAAAGAGGAGTGTGAAGTAGCTGTATATCACCATTGGTAAACTGAGTGAAGAGTACACGGGACCCTTCTGTACTATCATTTTAACTTCTGTGAATCTTTAAGTATTTCAAATGTATATGAATTCTCATGTTCATTGCAATATTATTCACAACAGCCAAGACATAGAAACCATGTAAGCATCCATTGCTAAATGAATGGATAAAGAATATGTAGGGGGGGGTGTATGGAAATTCTGTCATTTATAACAACATGGATGGACCTTGAGGGCATTATGCTAAGTGAAATAAATCAGACAGAAAAAGATAAATACTGTATAATCTTATTTATATGTGGACTCTAAAAACATCCTACTCATAGACAAGGAGATTACAATGGTGGTTGCCAGCTGCTGTCATCAGTATTGTTGTATACTTGAAAGTTGCTATGAGAGTAGAGTTTTAATATTATCATCATACCAACAATAAAAAATTATAAATATGTGAGGTAAAGATTATGTTAGCTAATCTTATTGGTGTAAATATTTTGAAATCTATGGGTGTATCAAATTATCACATTGTGCATCTTAAACTTACATAATGTTTTATGTCAAACTTACACAATGTTGTATCTCAACAAAGGGTGTAACAAATGGAATATTGTCTGACTTATCAGTAAACAAAGGATGTCACAGTCATCAATGTTGATGTTGAGCTGGTGAGCCCTGAGGAAACTCAAGAAGGAAACGAAGAATACTTGCCAATTAGCAACCATCAGACTACAGCCATTCCCCATGGTGACCCTGAGGAAACTCAGGATATAAAAATGCAGGATACTGACTTCAGATAAGCTGAGGTACATATCAATGGAATGATTTCAGTGAGCCCAGGCTCTTGCATCTTCCCATATATAGAAAAGTGTTAAATTCCTTAACTTGAGATATCTAGCTTTCTTTTATTAACAGAAACCTTTTGTTCTTGTTACCTGCCCTTTGTTGCAAAACTCATATATATCCTAACTCCCTCCTCACCTCTTCAGAGCAGTTTGCTCAGGCTTACTTGAGAAGCTGCCTCCTGGGCTTAAAGTCCTAAAACTTTCTCACTGAATAAAGCATAACTCTCCATGTTTTGGCTGTGAATATTTTTTAGTCATCAGAGGGAAGAAAAAAGTTAAATTGCAGCCCTAACCAACATTTTTTCAGCAACCTCACTAAAGACTCTAAGACAGAATCATTCAGCTAAGTCATTCTCAAATTCTTAACCCAGAGAAACTCTATGAGGTAATAAATGTTTAATGTTGTTTAAGCCAACAAGACTTGGGAATATATTGTTATGCATCCATAAGTAAATAATATTCATTAAATGTGCTAATATCTTTTCAAATTGTTACTGTTGTTGTTCATTGTTGTTCAGTCACTAAGTAGTGTCCAACTTTTTGTGACACATGAACCGCAGCACTCCAGGCTTCCCTGTCCTTCACTATCATCTGGAGTTTGTTCAAACTCATGTCCATTGGGTCAGTGATGCCATTCAACCATCTCATCCTCTGCCATCCATTTCTCCTCTTATCCTCAATCCTTCCCAGCATCAGGGTCTTTTCCAATGAGTCACTTCTTTGCATCAGGTAGCAAAAGTATTGGAACTTCAGCTTCAGCATTAGTCTTTACAATGAATATTCAGGGTTTATTTCCTTAGGATTGACTGGTTTGATCTCCCTGCTGTCCATGGGACTCTCAAGAGTCTTCTCCAGCCCCACAGTTTGAAAGCACCAATTCTTCAGTTCTCAGCCTTTTTTAAGGTCCAACTCTCACATTCATACATGACTACTAGAAAAACCATAGCTTTGATTAGATGGACCTTTGTCAGCAAAGTAATGTCTCTGCTTTTTAACCATCTGCAGTGATTTGGGGGCCCAAGAAAATAAAATCTGTCAATGTTTCCACTTTTTCCCCATGTATTTGCCATGAAGTGATGAGACCAGGTGCCATGATCTTAGTTTTTTTAATATTGGGTTTTAAGCCAGCTTTTTTCACTCTCCTCTTTCACCTTCATCAAGACACTCTTTAACTCCTCTTCTCTTTCTACCATTAGAGTGATATCATCTACAAATCTGAGGGTATTTTTCCCAGAAATCTTGATTCCAGCTTTTGATTTACCCAGCCTGGCATTTCACATGATGTACTCAGCATATATGTTAAATAAGCAGGGTGAGAGTATACAACCTAGACATAATCCTTTCCCAAATTTGAACCAGTCCACTGTTCCATGTCCAGTTATTAACTGTTGCTTCCTGACTTGTATATGGATTTCTCAGGAGGCAAGTAAGAGGATATGGTATTCCCATCTCTTTAAAAATTTTCCACAGTTTGTTATGATCCACACAAAGGCTTTAACATAGTCAATGAAGCAGAAGTAGATGTTTTTTTGGAATTACCTTGCTTTCTCTGACCCAACAAATGTTGGCAATTTCATCTCCGGCTCCTCTGCCTTTTTTAAGTCCATCTTGGACATCTAGAAGTGCTCAGTTCACATGTTGTGTTAAAGCCTTAGCTTGAAGGATTTTGTGCATTACCTTGCTAGCATGTGAAATGAGCACAATCGTACGGTAGTTGGAACATTCTTTGGCATTTCCTTTCTATGAGATTGGAATGAAAACTGACCTTCTCCAGTTCTGTGGCCATTGCTGAGTTTTCCTGGCGTATTGAGTGCATCATTTTAACAACATCATCATTTATGATTTGAAGTAGCTCCACTGGAATTCCATCACCTCCGCTATCTTCATTCACAGTAATGTTTCCTAAGACCCACTTGGCATCACACTCCAGGATGTTTGACTCTAGATGTGTGACCACATCATTTTGGTTTTATCCAGGTCATTAGGACCTTTTTTGCACAGTTGTTCTGTGTATTTTTGCCTCCTCTTCTTCTTTTAGATTCTTGCTGCTTCTGTGTTTTATTGTTCCCATCTTTGCATGAAATGTTCCCTTGATGTCTCTAACTTGATTAAGAAGATCTTTAGTCTTTCCCATTCTATTGTTTTCTATTTCTTTGCATTGTTCACTTAAGAAGGCTTTCTTATCTCTCCTTGTTATTCTTTGGAATTCTGCATTCAAATGGATATATCTTTCCCTTTCTCCTTTGCTTTTCATTTCTCTTCTATTCTCAGCTATTTGTAAGGCTTCCTCAGATTTTGCCTTTTTGTATTTCTTTTTCTTTGGGATTGTTTTGGTCACTCCCTCCTGTACAATGTTTTGAAGCTCTGTCCATAGTTCTTCAGGCACTCTGTCTACCAGATATAATCCCTTGAATCCATTTGTCATCTCCACTTTATAATCATAAAGGTTTTGATTTAGATCATACCTGAATGGTCTAGTGGTTTTCCCTATTTTCTTCAATTTATACCTGTATTTTGCAATAAGGAGCTGATACTCTGAGCCACAGTAAGCTCCATGTCTTGTTTTTGCTGACTGTATATCTATCTTCTGACTTCTTTATCTTTGGTTGCAAATAATATAATCAATCAGATTTCAAAATTGACCATCTGGTGATGTCCATGTGTAGAGTCATCTCTTGTGTTGTTGGAGCAGTGTGTTTGCTATGACCAGTGTATTCCCTTGGCAAAACTCTGTTAGTCTCTGCCATGTATCACGTTGTACTCCGATGCCAAGCTTGTCTGTTACTCCAGGTATCTCTTGACTTCCTATTTTTTTATATCTTCTAGGTCCTTTTTACATGTGTTAATTAATTCTTGCACTTTCTCCGTTCTGTTTTCGAGGTTTTGGATCAATTTTACTATCATTACTCTAAATACTTTTTCAGATAATTTGCCTATTTCCTCTTCTTTTCTTTGGTCTTGGGTGTTTTTACCTTTTTCCTTCATTTGTGCAATATTTCTTTGTCTTTTCATATTTTTCTAACTTACTGTATTTGAGATCTCCTTTTCCCAGGCTTTAGGGTTGTATTTCTTCTTCCTTTTGTTTTCTGCCCTCAGTGGGTGAGTTTGGTCGAGTGGTTTGTGTAGGTTTTTTGTTGGGAGGATCTTTTGCCTGTGTTCTGGTAGGAGAAGGCTTTTTCTCTCTGATGGGCAGGGCTGTATGAGGTAGTATATTTTGTGGTGACTGTGGGAAGATTATCTTACGATGATTGCATTTGTGTTTTTGTTTTGCTTGTTTGGATGAGGCATCCTGCACTGGGTGCTGTTGACAGTTGGGTGATACCAGGTCTTGGTACAGGTGGAGGCCTTCTTGGGAGTTCTCATTAGTTAATACTCCCTGGGCTCGGGAGTTCTCTGGAAGTCTGGTGTCCTGGACTCAGTGCTCCCACTCCAGAGGCTTAGGCCTGATCACTGGTCAGGGAGATTCCACAAGCCATTTGCTGTGGCATTAAAGGGATTAAAACAAAAACACAATGACAAAAAGCAAAACAAACAAACAAAAAAAAACCCAGAGAAATGGTAAATAAATAATTAGACTGTAACAAAAATAAAGGAACACACACACACACACACACAAAACCAAAACATTTCAAAGAATACAAAGTAAATGAGAGTGACCCAGTGATCAAAGAAACCAAAAATGATGTTGACCAATTAAAAACAAAACTAACTAAAACACAAACCAGAAGACAAGACCAGCTCAGAGTGCCAACTGGGAAATAAAGCAAAGAAAATTAAACAAACTAAATAACAGAGTGAAATAAAGAAAGAAAAGGAAGAAAAGAAAAAAATAGAAAAACAAGATTAAATAGAAGTTTATTAAAAAGATTTACATATATTAAAGAATAACTGCAGCAGGAAAGGAACAATAAGAAAAACAAACCAAAAACAAAACAAAACAAAAAAATTGAAAAAATAAAAAACTCACAGAACTGCAAAAAGTCAATGTGGAGGTAGAAGTATATAAAGGAAATAAAAAGTTTGCTTTAAAATAATTCTTTTTTTTTTTTTTTTTTTTTTGCTCATTAGTAGGAAATTAGTAGGAAAAGACTGTAATCTGTCTTTACTCCTGAATGTTCTTGCCTCCAATGTCCACAGCTGCCAGATCTAGGGCATTTTTCTGTGTGGGAATTCTCATTGTCCTTTTACATATTCCATAGACACAGAGTTTGCCTAGTTGATCATGTGGATTTAATCTGCAGGTTTTACAGTTGGTAGAAAGGTTTTCAATCCTCTTTCCATACTGCTCCTACAGTTAAGTTGTGGTTTTTTCCACGACCTCTGCATGTGGGCCATTCATAGGAGTTTGCTCCTGAGGCTGCTCTGGAGGACTTGGGTCTGCCCCAGTGAGAACCGGGTGTGGAGGTGGTGCAACTGCTTGGATCGTAAGGACCCTGGCAGCACCAGGTACATGGAGAGCCAGAAGCCATGGGCAGGGTAGATGTGGTGAACTTAGGGTTTTGTCTAGCCTCCGGCAGCTGTGCCCCAATGGGGATCGAGCATGGAGGTGGCACAGCTGCTTGGATCATGAGGACCCTGGCAGCATCAAGTGTGCAGGAATGCTGGTGGCCTCACGGCGGTATGGCAATATTAGAGTCTTGTTCTGGCCTGTGGCAGCTGGTGTTCAAAGGGCCACCCTGGCTGGTCCTTCTCTGTTGCTTGGTGCAACAGACACTCAAAAGGCCACCCTTTCTGGGACCTTTCTCTATTGATTAACTGCTGGCAGCAGCATGTGGGGAGAGAGGCTATAGTGATGGCTCCACCCCCTGTATGTGACTCAGCAGTATTGCCTAGCCTCCATGGCAGCCTGGCTTTCTTCCAAAGGCATTTCACACTGTGATCTCCTCCCTCACATCCCTTTGGACTGTCTCCCCACAGTCAACAGCAGACCTCTCCCTGGGATTGCTCTCTAATCCCTATACTCCAGCTCCCAGCTGCCACACGTTCCATGGGACTTTCATCTCTGTCCAGGGTAAGTAGGGCTGCAGCAAGGATTGTCTCTGTGATTCTCATTCCATTCAGATTGTCACAGATGAGTGCTTCACTCTTCAACAGCCTCAAAGTCTCCCCCTCTGTCCCAAAACATTGCCCCAATGTGAGGATCTGACCCTTGCTTCAGTTACACCACCCTCTCCAGCGCAGGTCCAGTCTTGCTCACTCCCCTCTTTTTCCCCTCCTTCCTTCATCCTACTGGGTTTTGCATGGATCTATATATATATATATATCTTTTGGAGAAGGTAATGGCAACCCACTCCAGTACTCTTGCCTGGAAAATCCCATGGACGGAGGAGCTTGGTAGGCTGCCGTCTATGGGGTCGCACAGAGTTGGACACGACTGAAGCAACTTAGCAGCAGCATATATACATTTATGGTGATCAGAGACTCCTGCCAGTTCTCAGTTGCTGTTCTGTGAGATCTTATACATCTGAAGATGTATTCTTGATGTTCTGTGGAGAGAGATGTACTCTATGTCTACCTACGCCTCCACCACCTTGCCTCCTTCCTTTGTAATAACATATTTTTAATATAAATTTATTTATTTTAATTGGAGGCTAATTACATTAAAATATTGTATTGATTTTGCCATATATCAACATGAATCTGCCACGGGTGTACACGTGTTCCGCATTCTGAACCCCCCTCCCACCTCCCTGCCCATACTATCCTTCTGGGTCATCCTAGTGCACCAGCCACAAGCATCCTGTATCCTGCATCGAACCTGGACTGGCGATTCATTTCATATATGATATTATACATGTTTCAATGCCATTCTCCCAAATCTTCCCACCCTCTCCCTCTCCCACAGAGTCCAAAAGGGTGTTTTATACATCTGCGTCTCTTTTGCTGTCTTGCATACAGGGTTATTGTTACCATCTTTCTAAATTCCATATATATGAGTTAGTATACTGTATTGGTGTTTTTCTTTCTGGCTTACTTCACTCTGGATAATAGGCTCCAGTTTCATCCACCTCATTAGAACTGACTCAAATGTATTCTTTTTAATGCCTGAGTAATACTCCACTGTGTATATGTACCACAGCTTTTTTATCCATTCATCTGCTGATGGACATCTAGGTTGCTTCCATGTCCTCGCTATAATAAACAGTGTTGCAATGAACATTGGGGTACACGTGTCTCTTTCAATTCTGGTTTCCTCAGTGTGTATGCCCAGCACTTGGATTGCTGGGTCATATGGCAGTTCTATTTCCAGTTTTGTTAAGGAATCTCCACACTGTTCTCCATAGTGACTGTGCTAGTTTGTATTCCCACCAACAGTGTAAGAGGGTTCCCTTTTCTCCACACCCTCTCCAGCATTTATTGCTTGTAGACTTTTGGATACCAGCCATTCTGACTGGCGTGAAATGGTACCTCATTGTGGTCTTGACTTGCATTTCTCTGACAATGAGTGATGTTGAGCATCTTTTCATGTGTTTGTTAGCCATCTGTACATCTCCTTTGGAGAAATGTCTGTTTACATCTTTGGCCCATTTTTTGATTGGGTTGTTTATTTTTCTGGAATTGAGCTGCAGGAGTTGCTTGTATATTTTTGAGATTAGTTCTTTGTCAGTTGCTTCCTTTGCTATTATCTTCTCCCATTCTGAAGGCTATCTTTTCACCTTGCTTATAGTTTCCTTTGTTGTGCAGAAGCTTTTAATTTTAATTAGGTCCCATTTGATTATTTTTGCTTTTATTTCCAATATTCTGGGAGGTGGGTCATAGAGGATCCTGCTGTGATTTATGTCAGAGAGTGTTTTGCCTATGTTCTCCTCTAGGACTTTTATAGTCTCTGGTCTTACGTTTAGATCTTTAATCCATTTTGAGTTTATTTTTGTGTATGGTTTTAGAAAGTGCTCTAGTTTCATTCTTTTACAAGTGGTTGACCAGTTTTCCCAGCACCAATTGTTAAAGAGATCCTCTTTTCTCCATTGTATATTCTTGCCTCCTTTGCCAAAGATAAGGTGTCCACAGGTGCGTGGATTTATCTCTGGGCTTTCTATTTTGTTCCATTGATCTATATCTCTGTCTTTGTGCCAGTAACATACTCTCTTGATGACTGTGGCTTTGTAGTAGAGCCTGAAGTCAGGCAGGTTAATTCCTCCAGTTCCATTCTTCTTTCTCAAGATTGCTTTGGCTATTCGAGGTTTTTTGTATTTCCATACATATTGTGAAATTATTTGTTCTAGCTCTGTGACAAATAACGTTGGTAGCTTGATAGGGATTGCATTGAATCTATAGATTGCTTTGGGTAGTATACTCATTTTCACTATATTGATTCTTCCGATCCATGAACATGGTATATTTCTCCATCTATTAGTGTCCTCTTTGATTTCTTTCACCAGTGTTTTATAGTTTTCTATATATAGGTCTTTAGTTTCTTTAGGTAGATATATTCCTAAGTATTTTATTCTTTTCATTGCAATGGTGAATGGAATTGTTTCCTTAATTACTCTTTCTATTTTCTCATTATTAGTGTATAGGAATGCAAGGGATTTCTGTGTGTTGATTTTATAT
The DNA here is from genome assembly GCF_032452875.1 of Bos javanicus. Taxonomy (NCBI): domain Eukaryota; kingdom Metazoa; phylum Chordata; class Mammalia; order Artiodactyla; family Bovidae; genus Bos; species Bos javanicus. The sequence goes on along the minus strand of NC_083897.1, from coordinate 76,911,774 downwards.
CCTGCCACTTTACTATATTCATTGATTAGCTCTAGTAATTTTCTGGTGGAGTCTTTACGGTTGTCTATGCAGAGGATCACGTCATCTGCAAACAGTGAGAGTTTTACTTCTTCTTTTCCAATCTGTATTCCTTTTATTTGTTTTTCTGCTCTGATTGCTGTGGCCAGAACTTCCAAAACTTATGTTGAATAGTAGTGGTGAAAGTGGGCACCTTTGTCTTGCTCCTGACTTTAAGGGAAATGCTTTCAATTTTTCACCATTGAGGATAATGTTTGCTGTGGGTTTGCCATATATAGCTTTTATTATCTTGAGTTATGTTCCTTCTATTCCTGCTTTCTGGAGAGTTTTTAACATAAATGGATGTTGGATTTTGTTGAAGGCTTTCTCTGCATCTATTGAGATGATCATATGGCTTTTATTTTTCAATTTGTTAATGTGGTATATTACATTGATTGATTTGTGCATACTGAAGAATCCTTGCATTCCTGGGATAAAGCCCACTTGGTCTTGGTGTATGATCTTTTTAATGTGTTGTTGGATTCTGATTGCTAGAATTTTGTTAAGGATTTTTGCATCTATGTTCATCAGTGATATTGGCCTATAGTTTTCTTTTTTTGTGGCATCTTTGTCAGGTTTTGGTATTAGGGTGATGGTGGCCTCATAGAATGAGTTTGGAAGTTTACTTTCCTCTGCAATTTTCTGGAAGCGTTTGGGTAGGATAGGTGTTAGTTCTTCTCAAAATTTTTGGTAGAATTCAGCTGTGAAGCCGTCTGGACCTGGACTTTTGTTTGCTGGAAGATTTCTGATTACAGTTTCAATTTCTGTGCTGTGATGTGTCTGTTAATATTTTCTATTTCTTCCTGGTTTATAATAACTTTTAATGTAGCATTGTCTGTAAAAATATTGAACAACACTGCTGTACACCTGAAACTATTCGAAGTATAAAAAAATTTATACTTCAAAATATTAAAATAAATAATAAAGTAATTGGCACAGTCCCTGACATGTAGAGGGTCCTGTATAAAAGTCAGAGTCTCTATTATTCTCCAAATAGTAGGATTTAATCATTTTGTCCAAGAATCCATAGCACTTTGCACAGATTTCTACAGTAATTCTGAATTATAATTATCTTGCCTTTTTTGTCTCTATGAACTTGACTCTGTAAAGAACAGACTGTCTTTTATTTTCACTTAATTTTTTATTAAATTTTTTATTTTGTATTGGAGTATAGTCAACTAACAATGTTATGATAGTTTCATGTGGACAGCAAAGGGACTCAGCGATATATATATTTATGTATCCATTCTCCTCCAAACTCCCCTCCCATCCAAGCTGTCACATAATATTGAGCAGCATTCCTTGTGCTATACTCAAGGAATGTGTATAGCATTTGTTCTTTGTCCATTTTAAATATAGCAGTGTGTATCTGTCCATCCTAAACTCTTTAACTCTCCTTTCCCCTCATCTCCCCTCTGAAACATTTATTTGTTCTCTAAGTCTGTGAGCCTGCTTCTCTTTCATAAATAAGTTCATGTGTATCATGTCTATTCCACATATAAGGAATGTAATACAATATTTCTCTTTCTGACTTATTTCACTCAGTATGACAATCTATAGCTCCATCCATGTTGTGGCAAAGTACATTATTTCATTCTTTTTAATAGCTGAGTAATATTCTATTGTGTATATAATGTACCACATCTTCTTTATCCATTGTTTTGTCGATGGGCATTTAAGTTGGTTCCATGTCTTGGATATTGTATAAGCAGTGCTGCAAAAACATTGGGGTGCATTGTATTCTTTTGGACCATGTTTTTCTCTGGATATATGAGCAGGAGTGGGGTTGCAGGGTCACATAGCAGCTCTAATTTTAGTTATTTTAGAAACTTCCATCATGGATGTATCAATTTACATTCCCACCAACAGTGTAGTGGTTTCCCTTCCCTCCACCCCCTCTCTGACATTTATTACTTGTGGATTTTTTGATGACAGCCATTCTGGCTGGTATAAGGTTATATATATATCATTGTAGTTTTTATTTGCATTTCTCTAATAATTAGTGATGCTGAACATCTTTTCATGTGCCTCTTTGTGAACCACGTGTCTTCTTTGGAGAAATGTCTATTTAGGTCTTCTGTCCATTTTTAAACTGAGTTGTTTGTTTTGATGATGTTGATTATCATGAGCTGTTTGTAGACTTCAGAGAATAATTGATTGTTCGTCACATCATTTGCACAATGTTAACACAATATTTATACAAATATTATCTCCCAACTTGTTGGTTGTCTTTCTGTTTTATTATTTCCTTTGCTGTGCAAAAGCTTTTGAATGTAAGTAGGTTTCATTTGCTTATTTTTGTTTTTACTTCCATTATTCTGGGAGACAGATCGAAAAAGACATTGTTGTAATTTATGTCAGAGACTATTCTGCCTATATCAGAGAGATTTCTGCCTGTTTTCCTCTAAGAGTTTTATAGTGTCCAGTCTCATGTTTATGTCTTTAAACTATACTGAGCTTATTTTTGTGTATGCTGTTAATGAATAATCTGATTTCATTTTTTTTTCTATGTGGCTGTCCAGTTTTCCAAGCACCATTTGTTGAAAAGATTGTTTTTCCAAACTTTTGTAATCTTACCACCTCTTTCAGTTCAGTTCAGTCACTCAGTCATGTCTGACTCTTTGCGACCCCATGCATTGCAGCACGCCAGGCCTCACTGTCCATCACCAACTCCTGGAGTCCACCAAAACCCATGTCCATTGAGTCGGTGATGCCATCTAACCATCTCATCCTCTGTCGTCCCCTTCCCCTCCTGCCCTCAATCTTTCCCAGCATCATGGTCTTTTCAAATGAGTCAGTTCTTAACATCAGGTGGCCAAAGTATTCGAGTTTCAGCTTCAACATCAGTCCTTCCAATGAACATTCAGGTCTGATCTCTTTTAGGATGAACTGGTTGGATCTCCTTGCAGTCCAACGGACTCTCAAGAGTCTTCTCCAACACCACAGTTCAAAAGCATCAATTCTTCAGCACTCAGCTTTTTTTATAGTCTAACTCACATCCATACATGACCACTGGAAAAACCAAAGCCTTGACTAGATGGACCTTTATTGACAAAGTAATATCTCTGCTTTTTAATATGCTGTCTAGGTTGGTGATAACTTTCCTTCCAAGGAGTAAGCGTCTTTTAATTTCCTGGCTGCAATCACCACTGCAGTGATTTTGGAGCCCATAAAAATAAAGTCTGTCACTGTTTCCACTGTTTCCCCATCTATTTGCCATGAAGTGATGGGACCCAATGCCATTATCTTAGTTTTCTGAATGTTGAGCTTGAAGCCAGCTTTTTCACTCTCCTCTTTCATTTTCATCAAGAGGCTCTTTAGTTCTTCTTCATCTTCTGCCATAAGGGTGGTGTCATCTGCATACCTGAGGTTATTGACATTTCTCCCAGCAATCTTGATTCCAGCTTGTGCTTCATCCAGCCCAGCATTTCTCATGATGCACTCTTCATATAAGTTAAGTAAGTAGGGTGACAATATACAGCCTTGACGTACTCCTTTCCCTATTTGGAACCAGTCTGTTCCATGTCCAGTTCTAACTGTTGCTTCCAGACCTGCATACAGATTTCTCAAGAGGCAGGTAAGATGGACTGGTATTCCCATCACTTTCAGAATTTTCCACAGTTTATTGTGATCCACACAGTCAAAGGCTTGCCACCTTTTTAGGCAAAATTAATTTTTAGGTCATATATTAATTGACCATAGGTTCAAGGGTTTGTTTCTGGGCTTTCTATCCAGTTCCTTTGATTTACATTTCTATTTTTTGTCAGCACCATACTGTTTTGATGACATAAACTGTATATAGTATAGCCTCAAGTCAGGGTGCCTATTCCTCCAGCTCCATTTTTTTTTTTTCAAGATTGCTTTGGCTATTCGCAGTCTTTTGTGCCTCCATGGTTCAGCTGGTAAAGAATCTGCTTGCAATGCAGGAGACCTTGGTTGGATCCCTGGGCTTTGAAGATCCCCTGGAGAAGGGAAAGGCTAGCCCCTCCAGTTTTCTGGCTTGGAGAATTCCATGGACTGTATAGTCCATGGGGTTGCAAAGAGTCGAACACAACTGAGCTACTTTCACTTTCACAAATTTTGAGATTTTTTTTTAATTCTAGTTCTGTGAATAATGCCATTTGTAATTTGATCAAGATTGCACTGAATCTGTAGATTGCCTTGGGCAGTATAAGCATTTTGACAACATTGATTCTTTCCATCCACCAACATGGTATGTCTTTCCATCTCTGTCTTCTTTGATTTTTTTCATCAACATCTTATAGCTTTAGGAGTACAGGTCTTTTGTCTCCTTAGATAGGTTATTTTCAGGTATTTTATTCTTTCTGATGTGACAGTAAATGGAACTGCTTCTTAAATTTATCTCTCTGATCTTTCATTGTTATTGTATAGACAAGCAACAGATTTCTACGTATTAATTTTGTAACCTGCAACTTTACCAAATTCATTAATGAGTACAAGTGGTTTTCTGGTAGCACATTTATGATCTTCTATGTATAATATCATGTCATCTTCAAACAGTGAAAATTTAATTTTTTCTTTTCCAATTTGGATTATCTTTATTCCTTTTTCTTCTCTGATTGCCATAGCTGAGACATCCAAAACTATACTGAATAAAAATCATGAGAATGGAAATCCTTGTCTTGTTCCTGATCTTAGAGGAAGCAGGGCAAAGGCTAATAGAGTTTTGCCAAGAGAACGCACTGGTCATAGCAAACAGTGTCTTCCAACAACACAAGAGAAGACTCTACACATGGACATCACCAGATGGTCAACACCAAAATCAGATTGATTATATTCTTTGCAGCCAAAATGGAGAAGCTCTATACATAGTCAGCAAAAACAACACTGGGAGTTGACTGTGGCTCAGATCAGGAATTCCTTATGGCCAAATTCAGATTTAAATTGAAGAAAGTAGGGAAAACCACTAGACCATTCAGGTATGACCTAAATCAAATACTTTATGATTATACAGTGGAAGTTAGAAATAGATTTAAGGGATTAGATCTGATAGACAGGGTGCCTGATGAACTACAGATGGAGGTTTGTGACATTGTACAAGGGAGAGGCATCAAGACCATCCCCCTGGAAAAGAAATGCAAAAAATCAAAATGGCTGTCTGAGGAGGCCTTACAAAGAGCTGTGAAAAGAAGAGAAGTGAAAAGCAAAGGAGAAAAGGAAAGATATAAGCATCTGAATGCAGAGATCCAAAGAAGAGCAAGGAGAGATAAGAAAGCCTTCCTCAGTGATCAATGCAAGGAAATAGAGGAAAACAACAGAATGGGAAAGACTAGAGATCTCTTCAAGAAAATTAGAGATACCAAGGGAATAATCCATACAAAGATGGGCTTGATAAAGGACAGAAATGGTATGGAGCTAACGGAAGCAGAAGATATTAAGAAGAGGTGGCAAGAATACACAGAAGAACTGTACAAAAAAGATCTTCACGACCCAGATAATCATGATGGTATGATCACTCACCTAGAGCCAGACATCCTGGAATGTGAAGTCAAGTGGGCCTTAGAAAGCATCACTATGAACAAAGCTAGTGGAGGTGATGGAATTCCAGTTGAGCTATTTCAAATCCTGAAAGATGATGCTCTGAAAGTGCTGCACTCAATATGCCAGCAAATTTGGAAAACTCAGCAGTGGCCACAGGACTGGAAAAGGTCAGTTTTCATTCCAATCCCAAAGAAAGGCAATGCCAAAGAATGCTCGAACTACTGCACAATTTCACTCATCTCACATTCTTGTTAAGTAATGCTCAAAATTCTCCAAGCCAAGCTTTAGCAATACATGAACCGTGAACTTGCAGATGTTCATGGTTTTAGAAAAGGCAGAGGAATCAGAGATCAAATTGCCAAGATCTGCTGGATCATGGAAAAAGCAAGAGAGTTCCAGAAAAACATCTATTTCTGCTTTATTGACTATGCCAAAGCCCTGTGGAAAATTCTGAAAGAGATGGGCATACCAGACCACCTGGCCTGCCTTTTGAGAAACTTATATGAACGTCAGGGAGCAACAGTTAGAACTGGACATGGAACAACAGACTGGTTCCAAATTGGGAAAGGAGTATGTCAAGGCTGTATATTCTCACCCTGCTTATTTAACTTATATGCAGAGTGCATCATGAGAAACGCTGGGCTGGAAGAAGCACAAGCTGGAATCAAGACTGCTGGGAGAAATATCAATAACCTCAGATATGCAGATGACACTACCCTTATGGCAGAAAGTGAAGAGGAACTAAAAAGCCTCTTGATGAAAGTGAAAGAGCAGAGTGAAAAAGCTGGCTTCAAGCTCAACATTCAGAAAACTAAGATAATGGCATCGGGTCCCATCACTTCATGGCAAATAGATGGGGAAACAGTGGAAACAGTGTCAGACTTTATTTTTATGGGCTCCAAAATCACTACAGATGGTGACTGCAGCCAGGAAATTGAAAGACGCTTACTCCTTGGAAAGAAAGTATGACCAACCTAGATAGCATATTCAAAAGCAGAGAGATTACTTTGCCAACAAAGGTCCGTCTAGTCAAGGCTATGGTTTTTCCAGTGGTCATGTATGGATGTGAGAGTTGGACTGTGAAGAAAGCTGAGTGCCGAAGAACTGATGCTTTTGAACTGTGGTGTTGGAGAAGACCCTTGAGAGTCCCTTGGACTGCAAGGAGATCCAACCAGTCCATCCTAAAGGAGATCAGTCCTGGGTGTTCTTTGGAAGGACTGATGTTGAAGCTGAAACTCCAATACTTTGGCCACCTCATGCAAAGTGTATGACTCATTGGAAAAGACTCTGATGCTGGGAGGGATTGGGGGCAGGAGGAAAAGGGGACGACAGAGGATGAGATGCCTGGATGGCATCACCAACTCAATGGACATGAGTTTGGGTAAACTCCAGGAGTTGGTGATGGACAATGAGTCCTGGCATGCTGCGATTCATGGGGTCTCCAAGGTTGGACACGACTAAGCTACTGAACTGAACTGAACTAACTGTAGGATCGTCATATATGTCCTTTATTATGTTGAGGTATATTCTCTCTATGCCCACTTTCAGTAGGATTTTAACATAAATTAGTGTTGAATTTTGTCAAAATTTTCTGTACATCTATTGAGATGATCATATGGTTTTTATCCTTCAATTTGTCTATGTGGTGTATCACATTGATTGATTTGTGGTTATTGAAAAAACCACAAATTGAAAAAATCTGGAATAAACCCCACTTGATCATGATGTGTGATCCTTTTAATGCATTCTTGGATTCAAATTGCTAGTATTTTATTGAGGAGTTTTGCGACTTTGTTCATCAGTGGTGTTGGCCTGTAATTTTCTTTTTTGGTGATATCTTTGTCTTGTATTGGCATAGGGTGATGGTGACATCATAGAGGAGTTTGGGAATATTCCTTCAAATTTTTAGGAGGAGTTTCAGAAGCATAAATGTTAACTCTTCTCTAAATGTTTGATAGAATTTGCCTGTGAAGCCATCCGGTCTTGGACTTTTGGGGGAGTTTTTTAATCACAGTTTCAATTTCAGTACTTGTGACTGGCCTGTTCACAAATTTTCTATATCTTCCTGATGTAGTCTTGGGAGATTGTACCTTTTTAAGAATTTGTCCATTTCTTCCAGATTGTCCATTTTATTGGCATACAGTTGCTCATAGTCTGGATAAGGAAATGGCAACCCACTCAAGTATTCATGCCTGATGAATCCCTTGGACATAGGAGCCTAGCAGGCTACACAGCCCACGGGGTAACAAAGAGTTGGATACAACTGAGCAACTAGCACTCTCACTTTCACACTTTGCTCATAGTAGTTTCTTATGATCCTGTATATTTCTGTGGTGTTATGTGTAACTTACCTTTTTATATCTAATTTTAATGATTTGAATTCTCTCCTTTTTTTCTTGATAAGTCTGGCTAAAAATTTATCAATTTTGCTTATATTTTCAAAGAACCAACTTTTAGTTTCATTGATCTTTGCTATGCTTTTCTTTGTTTCTATTTCATTTATTTCTCCTCTGTTCTTGATTATTTTTCTTCTGGTAACCCTAGTATTTGTTTGTTCTTCTTTCTCTATTTGTTTTAGGTATAAGGTTTGGTTGTTTACTTTGTATTTTTCTTGTCTCTTGAGATAAGATTTGTATGGCTATAACCTCTCCCCTTAGAACTGCTTTTGCTGTATCCCATAGGTTTTGGACCACTGTACTTTCATTTGTCTCTAGGTGGTTTTTTTTTTTTTTTTTTTTTTTTTTCCTCTTTGATTTCTTCAGTTAGCCATTGATTGTTTAGTAGCATATAGTTTAACCTCCATGTGTTTGTGCTTTTTTAGCTTTTGTCTAGTTGCTTATTTCTAAACTCATAGTCTTATGTTCAGAAAAGATGCTCAATATGATTTCAATTTTGTTAAATTTACCAAGGCTGTCCTTGTGGTCCAGCATATGATCAATCCTAAAGAATGTTCTGTGTGCACTTGAGAAGAATTTGGATGGAATGTTCTATAAATATCAGTTAAGTCCATCTGATCTAATTTGTCATTTAAGGTCTGTGTTTTCTTATTAATTTTCTGTCTGAATGATCCATCCGTTGATGATAGTGAGGTGTTAAAGTCCCCCACTATTATTGTGTTACTTCAATTTCTCACTTTATGGTTGTTATTATTTGCTTTACAGTTTGAGGTGCTCCTATAATTGGATGTATGGATGTATGTATATTTTCAATTCTAATATCTTTTTCTTGGATTGAGGGCTTTCCTGGTGACTCAGTGATAAAGAATCCACCTGTAATGCAGGAGACACAGCAGATATGGGTTTGATTTTTATCCCTGAGTCAGGAAGATCCCCTGGAGGAGTGCATGGCAACTCACTTCAGGCTCCTTGCCTGGAAATTCCATGGGCAGAGGAGCCTGGTGGGCTACAGTCCACAGGGTCACAAAGAGTCAGAATGACTGAAGCAACTGAGCCTGGACACACTTCTAAGATTGAACCCTTGATCATTTGCAGTGTCCTTCTTTCTCTCTTATAACATCTATTTTGTCTGATATGAGTATTGGTACTCCAGCTTTCTTTTGATTTACATTTGTGTGGAATACCTTCATCTCTGCCCCTCATTTTCAGTCTGTATGGGTCCCTAGGTCTGAGATGGGTCTCCAGTAGACAGCATATATGAGTCTTATTGTTGTATCCACTCAGTAGTCTGTCTTTTGGTTGGTGCACTTAATTTGTTCACATTTAAGGTAATTATCAGTACATATGTTCCTACTGGGCTTCCCAAGTTGTGCGAGTGATGAAGTACCCTCCTGCCAATGCAGGAGATGTAAGAGATGCAGGTTTGATCCCTGGGTTGGAATACCCCAAGTAAAAAGGCATGGCAACACAACCCACTCCAGTATTCTTGCCTGGAGAATCCCATGGACAGAGGAGGCTTTTGGACTACAGTCCATAGGGTTGCAAAGAGTCAGACACAACTGAAGTGACTAAGCACAGCACATGTTCCTATTGCCATTTTCTTAATAGTTTTGTGTTTGTTTATGTAGGTCTTTCCCTTCTCTTGTGTTTCCTGTCTAGAGAAGTTCCTTTAACATTTGTTGTACAGCTGGTTTGGTGGTGCTGAATTTTGTGCACTTTTGCTTGTCTGTAAAGCTTTTAATTTCTCCTCAAATCTGAATGAGATCCTTTTGGGTAGAGTATTCTTGATTGTCAGTTCTTCCCTTCCATCACTTTAAATATATCTTGCCATTCTCTTCTGGCTTTCAGAGTTTCTGCCAAGAAATCAGCTTATGGGAGTTCTTTAGTATGTTATTAGTTATTTTTCCTTTGTTGCTTTTAATATTTTATCTTTGTCTTTAATTTTTGTCAACTTGATTACTATGTGTCTCAGTATATTCCTCCTTGAGTTTATTCTGCCTGGTACTCTCTGCACTTTATGGACTTGGCTGACTGCTTTCTTTTCCATGTTAAGGAAGTTTTCAGCTATTATCTCTTCAAATATTTTCTTGGGTTCTTTCTTCTCCTTCTGGGACCCCTATACTGTGAATGTTGGTGCATTTAATGCCTTCTCAGAGGTTTCAGGATGTCTTCATTTCTTTTCATCCTTTTTCCCTATTCTGTTCCACAGCAGTGATTTCCACCATTCTGTCTTCCAGGTCACTTATCCTTTCTTCTGCCTCAGCTATTTTTCTATTGATTCCTTCTAGCCTATTTTTCATTTCATTCATTGTATTGTTAGACACTATTTTTTGTTCTTTAGTTCTTCTGGGCCTTTGTTAAATATTTCTTGCATTTTCTCAATCTTTGCCTCCATTGTTTCTAAGCTCTTGCATCATCTATCTAAAATGAATTCTGAATTCTTTTTCTCATAGGTTGTCTATCTCTACTTCATTTAATTGTTTTTTTTCCTGGAGTTTTATCTTGTTCCTTCATTTGGGACATAATCCTCTGCATTTTCATTTTGATTAACTTTCTGTGGTTATGGCTTTCATTCTAGAGGCTTCAGGAATATAGTTCTTCTTGCTTCTGCTGTCTGCCCTCTAATGAATGAGGCTATTTAACAGGCCTGTGTAGGCTTCCTAAAAGGAAGCTGAAGAAAGATGGAAAAAGTAAAATGAAGACTCATATATTTTAACATATCTCATGGAGTAGCCATATATAAGAAGACTAAAGTGTAATCAAAACAAAAATAAATTTCTGGAAGTGAAAAATTAATCTGTGCACTCCCAAGTATTATAGTAGAACTAAGAAATAGAAGTTACAGAGGCATGGGTTACTGTTCAGAATAAGATTGGCAGAGACAATCTCTGCCCAAAAATGGGCAGAGACAGGGGTTGCACTGAGTTTTCCATCATAGGAGGTCTTAAAGAACCTTCTGTTTATTTTATTTTTTAATATAAATTAATTTATTTTAATTGGAGGCTAATTAGTTTACAATATTGTATTGGTTTTGCCACACATCAACATGAATCCACCACGGCTGTACACGTGTTCCCCATCCTGAACCCCCTCCCACCTCTCTCCCCATACCACCCCTCTGGGTCATCCCAGTGCACCAGCCCCAAGCATCCCATATCATGCATCGAACCTGGACTGGTGATTCTTTTCACATATGATATTATACATGTCTCAATGCCATTCTCCCAAATCATCCCACCCTCGCCCTCTCCCACAGAGTCCAAAAGACTGTTTTATACATCTGCATCTCTTTTGCTGTCTCTCATACAGGGTTATCGTTACCATCTTTCTAAATTCCATATATATGCGTTAGTATACTGTATTGGTGTTTTTCTTTCTGGCTTACTTTGGATGACTCTTTACCAGGCATGGAGAGAGCAGATCTTGACATCAGATGTAAGAGTTAGGCCTGAATGCTTTATGATATTTTTGTGCTTAGATTACTTGGTTCTATGAAAAGGAAGGAATAGAGAAGACAATGGAAGAGGCTGCATTGCACTGACTGAAGTTCATAAAATGATAAGTGCTGAAGGAATGAGCAAAGAGATGGAAGGAGCAATGAGGGACAACAAGCTTGCTGGCTCTGACAGCCTCTGGGGGATGTAAATAGTTACAATTGATAGCATAGGAGCTGCAGAGTCTCACTTATATTCTCAGAGACCTTCCATTTAATTCTCTCCCTCTGCTGAACCCTCCAAATCCCTGTGTATAGATGGCCTTGCCTCCTTCCAGGTCTCTTGCCAAGGCTTCCAGATATCCAGCTTGAGAGTCCATAATTTGGATAGCCCAGAACATCAGCGGGTAGTGATTTCCAGCAGAAAAGACATTGCTGAGATAAGGAAAAAGACACTCAAGTGCTATTTCTCTCTCATCTCCGCCTTCATCTCTGGCAGGTTTTACCTCCATGGCTTGAGAAATAAGCAATGGAGGGGAATGTGGCTAGTTTTTGAAACCAGTGTTATTCATTCTAGGGACCAGGAAAGACTTTTCCTATTCTTATCAAGATAAGAGCAGAAACAAAGGAGTAGAACCTGTCCTTTTGACATTTTATACTGGGAGCAAGAAGGATATCTTAATTTAGATTCTTGGTTCTGTTTTGTGTGCTGGGCTACTGCAACCAGCCTTTCAAAACTGGACTTCTTAGTGCCTGCCACAGAGACAGTGATCTTACTAAAACATACTCTGATTACATAACTGCATGCTTGAAGATGCTTCAATGGCTCTCCATTATTCACAGAATCAAGTTCACACTCCCTAGAATGACCTATAAGGATTCATCTCCTGCTTCTTGCCCTTCACACTCAGTATTTGAATCACAATAAATCCATTTCAGTTCCTTGAAGATGCCATGGTCTTTCACACCATTGGGCACTCAAACATACAACTCCTTCTGCATAGAAAGCCGTCCTTTAAGGCATTTGTCCATGTTGCTCCATTATTGCTGCCACTATATCAGTCCTTGCAACCACCATCACTCATCAAGACTACCAAAATTGCCTCCTAAAGAGTGACCTTGTCTTCACTCAAGCCATTCAATCCAATCTTCACTAAATAGTCAGACTGATATTTCTAAAATGCAAATCTGATTATGTCACTCATCTATGTTAAACCTATCAATAGCTGCTCTTTACACATATGCCAAAGTCTCTGCTCCCACACAAGGTATATAAAGGCCCTTTGTAACCTGTCTCTTGCAGGTATCTCCAGTCTCATCTCTCACCATTCTGGACTCTTTTGTTCTTTATGATGGCTACTCCATTTCTTCTAAGGGATTCTTGCCCACAGTAGTAGATATAATGATCATCTGAGTTAAATTCCCCCATTCAAATCCATTTTATTTTGCTGATTCCTAAAATGTTGATGTTCACTCTTGCCATCTCCTGTTTGACCACTTCCAATTTGCCTTGATTCATGGACCTAACATTCCAGGTTCCTATGCAATATTGCTCTTTATAGCATAGTCACCAGGGAAGCTGTCCCCTCTGTATGCCCCTCATACTCTATTCTACATCACACTACTGTAGCTTCTGCTATCTGAATACATCACAAAGGGAAGCCAGCAAGATGGTGGAGTAGAAGGACATGAGTTCACCCCTTCTTACAAAAACACCAAAATCACAACTAACTGTGGAACAATCATCCAAAAAACTCTGGAACCTACCAAAAAATATATACCTTACATACAAAGACAAAGAAGAAATCACAGCAAGATGGTAAGAGTGCATGTGCAATAAAATAAAATCTCATACCTGCCATGTGAGTGACTCACAAACTGAAAAGTAATTATATCACAGAAGTTTTCCCACTGGAGTGGAAGTCTAGATCCCCATATCAGAATTCCCAACCTAGGGCTCCTGCAATGGGAGGAGGAGCATCTGGCATTGAAGGCCAGTGGGATTTGGCTACAGGCATTCCCCTGAACTGGGAGAAACAGAAACTCCACTCCTGGAGGGTACATATAAGGTCTCATGCTCACCAGAACCCACAGAAACAAGTATAAGTGATTGGGCCAGACCTACCTGCTAGTATTAGAGGGTCTCCTACAGAGGCAGGGAGGGTAGCTTTGGCTCACTATGGAGACAAAGACATTTCAAGTCAATAACATTAGAAAGGAGGCATTACAACAGATACCACAAAAATACAAAGGATCATCAAGGACTACTACAAGCAAATATATCCCAATAAAATGAACAACCTGGATGAAATGGACAAATTCTTAGAAAGGAACAATCTCCCAAAACTAAACAAGAAATAGAAAATATGAACAGATGAATCACAAGTACTGACATTGAAACTGTGATTAAAAATTTAAAGATTTAAAAAACAAAAGAAGTCCAGGACAAGACAGCTTCACAGGTGAATTCTATCAAACATTTAAAGAAGGGTTAACACTTATTCTTCTGAAACTACTCCAGAAAATTGCAGAGGAAGGAATACTCCCGAACTCATTCTATCACCCTGGGTTTCTATCACCCTGATAATAAAACCATCTAAATATACTGCAAAAAGAATTACAGGCCAATATTACTGATGAACATGGAAGCACAAATCCTCAACAATATATTAGCAAGCCAAAGCCAACAATACATTTAAAGGATCATACACCATGATCAAGTGAGATTTATCCAAGATATTCATTATCTGCAAGTGAATCACTGTGATACACCACATCAAAAAGTGGAAGAATAAAAACCATATGATCATCTCCCATAAATGAAAAAAAAAATCTTTTGACAAAATTCAACACCATTTTATGATTAAAAAGAAAACTCTCCAGTAAGTGGCCATTGAAGGAACATACCTCACATAATAAAAGCTATATACAAAAAGCCCACAGCTAACATTGTACTCAAAGGTGAAAAGTTGAAAGAATTCCATCTAAGATGAGGAACAAGTAAAGGATGTCCATTCTCACTACTTTTATTTTCCAGTTTTGTAAGTCATAGTCACAAAGCCTTCTAAATCCTTACATTTAGAGAAGATACCGTGTATAGAATATCCTAAAGATGCTGCCAAAAAAAATTACAGTCAATCAATGAATTCAGTAAAGTTTCAGGATACAAAGTTAATACACAGAAATCTGTTGCATTTCTATACACTAACAATGAAAGATCAGAAGGGGAAATTAAAGAAACATTCCCATTTACTATCACATCAAAAAGAATAAAACACCTGTGAATAACCTAATTAAGAAGACAAAAGACCTATATTCTTAAAACTAGAAAATGTTGATGAAAGAAACTGAAGATGACAAAAACAGGTGGAGAGATGTCCCATGTTCTAAGATTGGAATAATCAATGTTTTCAGAATGACTGTACTGCCCAAGGCAATTACAAATTCAGGGTAATCTCTATCAAATTGCCAATGGCATTTTTTCACAGAAGACAAAAAATTCTTTAAATTTGCGTAGAGACACAAAAGCAATCTTGGGAAAGTAAAATAGAGCTGAAGGAATCAGGCTCCTTGACTTCAGATTATACTGTTAATACAAAGCTACAGTAAACAAACTAAATAGACATTTCTCCAAAGAAGACATACAGATGTCTAACAAACACATGACAAGATGCTCAACATCATTCATTATCAGAGAAATGCAAATCAAGACCACTATGAGGTACCATTTCACACCAGTCAGAATGGCTGCAATCCAAAAGTCTACAAATAATAAATGCTGGAGAGGGTGTGGAGAAAAGGGAACCCTCTTACACTGTTGGTGGGAATGCAAACTAGTACAGCCACTATGGAGAACAGTGTGGAGATTCCTTAAAAAACTGGAAATAGAACTGCCTTATGATCCAGCAATCCCACTGCTGGGCATACACACTGAGGAAACCAGAAGGGAAAGAGACACGTGTACCCCAATGTTCATCGCAGCACTGTTTATAATAGCCAGGACATGGAAGCAACCTAGATGTCCATCAGCAGATGAATGCATAAGAAAGCTGTGGTACATATGCACAATGGAGTATTACTCAGCCATTAAAAAGAATACATTTGAATCAGTTCTAATGAGGTGGATGAAACTGGAGCCTATTATACAGAGTGAAGTAAGCCAGAAGGAAAAACACCAATACAGTATACTAACGCATATATATGGAATTTAGAAAGATGATAACAATAACCCTGTGTACGAGACAGCAGAAGAGACACTATTGTATGGAACAGTCTCATGGACTCTGGGAGAGGGAGAGGGTGGGAAGATTTGGGAGAATGGCATTGAAACATGTAAAATATCATGTATGAAATGAGATGCCAGTCCAGGTTCAATGCACAATACTGGATGCTTGGGGCTAGTGCACTGGGACGACCCAGAGGGGTGGTATGGGGAGGGAGGAGGGAGGAAGGTTCAGGATGGGGAGCACATGTATACCTGTGATGGATTCATTTTGATATTTGGCAAAACTAATACAATTATGTAAAGTTTAAAAATAAAATAAAATTTAAAAAATAAAATAAAATAAAAAAGAAAATTGAAAAAAAAAAAAAAAACTAGTGTATTACTGGCACAAAAACAGACATATAGATCAAAAGAACAGGATAGATATCCCAGAGATAAACCCCCACCGTAATGGTCAATTTATATATGAAAAAGGAAGCCAGACTAAAAATGCAGGAAAGACAGTCTCTTTAATAAGTGGTGCTGGGAAAACTGTACAGCTACATGTAAAACAATTGAATTAGAATATTATTTTTAATATAAATTTATTTATTTTAATTGGAGGCTAATTACTTTACAATATTGTATTGGTTTTGCCATACATCAACATGAATCCACCACGGGTGTACATGTGTTCCCCATCCTGAACCCACCTCCCACCTCCCTCCCCGTACCATCCCTCTGGGTCATCCCAGTGCACCAGCCCCAAGCATCCTGCATCCTGCATCCTGCATCAAACCTGGACTGGCGATTCGTTTCATATATGATATTGCACATGTTTCAATGCCATTCTCCCAAATCATCCCACCCTCGCTCTCTCCCACAGAGTCCAAAAGAGTGTTCTATACGTTTGTGTCTCTTTTGCTGTCTTGCATACAGAGTTATCATTACCATCTTTCTAAATTCCATATATATGTGTTAGTATACTGTATTGGTGTTTTACTTTCTGGCTTACTTCACTCTGTATAATAGGCTCCAGTTTCATCCACCTCATTAGAACTGACTCAAATGTATTCTTTTTAATGGCTGAGTAATGTTCTACTGTGTATATGTACCATAGCTTTCTTAACCATTCATCTGCTGATGGACATCTAGGTTGCTTCCATGTCCTGGCTATTATAAACAGTGCTGCGATGAACATTGGGGTACACGTGTCTCTTTCCCTTCTGGTTTCCTTGGTGTGTATGCCCAGCACTGGGATTGCTGGGTCATAAGGCAGTTCATAAGGCAATGGCACCCCACTCCAGTAATCTTGTCTGGAAAATCCCATGGACGAAGGAGCTTGATGGGCTGCAGTCCATGGGGTGGCGAAGAGTAGGACACGACTGAGCGACTTCGCTTTCACTTTTCACTTTCATGCATTGGAGAAGGAAATGGCAGCCCACTCCAGTGTTCTTGCCTGGAGAATCCCAGGGACGGGGGAGCCTGGTGGGCTGCCGTCTCTGGAGTCGCAGAGTTGGACACAACTGAAGAGACTTAGCAGCAAGGCAGTTCTATTTCCAGTTTTTTAAAGAATCTCCACACTGTTCTCCATAGTGGCTGAACTAGTTTGCATTCCCACCAGCAATGTAAGAGGGTTCCCTTTTTTCCACACCCTCTCCAGCATTTATTGCTTGTAGACTTTTGGATACCAGCCATTCTGACTGGCGTGAAATGGTACCTCATTGTGGTCTTGATTTGCATTTTTCTGATAATGAGTGATGTTGACCATCTTTTCATGTGTTTGTTAGCCATCTGTACGTCTCCTTTGGAGAAATGTCTGTTTACTTCTTTGGCCCATTTTTTGATTGGGTTGTTTATTTTTCTGGAATTGAGCTGCAGGAGTTGCTTGTATATTTTTGAGATTAGTTCTTTGTCAGTTGCTTCCTTTGCTATTATTTTCTCCAATTCTGAAGGCTGTCTTTTCACCTTGCTTAGAGTTTCCTTTGTTGTGCAGAAGCTTTTAAGTTTGTTTAGGTCCCATTTGTGTTGTTTTTGTTTGTTTGTTTTATTTCCAATATTCTGGGAGGTGGGTCATAGAGGATCAGCTGTAATTTATGTTGGAGAGTGTTTTGCCTATGTTCTCCTCTAGGAGTTTTATAGTTTCTGGTCTTACATTTAGATCTTTAACTCATTTTGAGTTTATTTTTGTGTATGGTGTTAGAAAGTGTTCTAGTTTCATTCTTTTACAAGTGGTTGACCAGATTTCCCAGCACCACTTGTTAAAGAGATTGTCTTTAATCCATTGTATATTCTTGCCTCCTTTGTCAAAGATAAGGTGTCCATAGGTGCGTGGATTTATCTCTGGGCTTTCTATTTTGTTCCATTGATCTATATTTCTGTCTTTGTGCCAGTACCATACTGTCTTGATGACTGTGGCTTTGTAGTAGAGCCTGAAGTCAGGCAGGTTGATACCTCCAGTTCCATTCTTCTTTCTCAAGATTGCTTTTGGCTTCCATACAAATTGTGAAATTATTTGTTCTAGCTCTGTGAAAAATACCGTTGGTAGCTTGATAGGGATTGCATTGAATCTACAGATTGCTTTGGGGAGTATACTCATTTTCACTATATTGATTCTTCCGATCCAAGAACACAGATTTAGAGAAGAGCTAACACCTATCCTACTCAAACTCTTCCAGAAAATTGCAGAGGAAGGTAAACTTCCAAACTCATTCTATGAGGCCACCATCACCCTAATACCAAAACCTGACAAAGATCCCACAAAAAAAGAAAGCTACAAGCCAATATCACTGACGAACATAGATGCAAAAATCCTTAACAAAATTCTAGCAATCAGAATCCAACAACACATTAAAAAGATCATACATCATGACTAAGTGGGCTTTATCCCAGGGATGCAAGGATTATTCAATATGTGCAAATCAATCAATGTAATACACCACATTAACAAATTGAAAAATAAAAGCCATATGTTCATCCCAATAGATGCAGAGAAAGCCTTTGACAAAATCCAACATCCATTTATGGTAAAAACTCTCCAGAAAGCAGGAATAGAAGGAACATACCTCAAGATAACAAAAGCTGTATATGACAAACCCACAGCAAACATTATCCTCAATGGTGAAAAATTGAAAGCATTTCCCTTAAAGTCAGGAACAAGACAAGGGTGCCCACTTTCACCACTACTATTCAACATAGTTTTGGAAGTTTTGGCCACAGCAATCAGAGCAGAAAAAGAAATAAAAGGAATCCAGATTGCAAAAGAAGTAAAACTCTCACTGTTTGCAGATGACGTGATCCTCTACATAGAAAATCCTAAAAACTCCACCAGAAAATTACTAGAGCTAATCAATGAATATAGTAAAGTGGCAGGATATTAAATCAACACACAGAAATCCCTTGCATTCTTATACACTAATAATGAGAAAATAGAAAGAGAAATTAAGGAAACAATTCCATTCACTATTGCAACGAAAAGAATAAAATACTTAGGTATATATGTACTTAAAGAAACTAAAGACCTATATATAGAAAACTATAAAACACTGGTGAAAGAAATCAAAGAGGACACTAATAGATGGAGAAATATATTAATTTCTAATTTTTCACTATCATAGATAAAGCCACAGTAAACATTCTTGCATCTACACCTCATTTCAAAGCATGTTTACTTTGTCATTTGAATGACAAAAGCATCATAGGTTAACTGAAACAATTCCATACAAAAGATCCAAAAGTTATAGAGCTTCCCTGGTGGCTCAATGGTAAAGAATCTGCCTGCCAATGCAGGAGACACAGGTTGAATCCCTGATCCAGGAAGATCCCACATGCCTCCAAGCAGCTAAGCCCTTGCCACAACTGCAGAGCCTGTGCTCTAGAGCCCATGAGCCACAACCACTGAATCCACACACCACAACTTCTGAAGCCCATGTGCCTAGAGACTGTGCTCCACAAGTGAAGCCACAGCAATGAGAAGCCAGAACACCACAACTAGAGAGTAGCCCCCGCTTGGCACAACTAGAGAAATCCTGAGTGTGCAGCAGCAAAGACCCAGCACAGTCAAAAATAAAATAAACACATGTCTTTTTTAAAAAAAGAAAATCTAGTGTGAATTCTTACACAATTTTTTCTTCACATATGGAAATATATACATGTGTGTTCAGTCGCTCACTCTTGTCTGACTCTTTGCGACCCCATGGACTGTAGCCTTCCAGGTTCCTCTGTCCATAGGATTCTCCAGGCAAGAATACTGGAGTGGGTTACTATTTCCTCCTCCAAGGGATCTTCCTAACCCAGGGTTCAAACTTGTGGCTCCTGTGGCTCTTGCACTGGCAGGTGGATTCTTTACCACTGAGCCCCTGGGAAGCCCACAACATATAAACATATAATATATTTTCTTTCACAAAAAACGTGGTAACAATAGCCTTCTCTTTTCAGTTTAGTTCAGTTCAGTCGCTCAGTCATGTCCGACTCTTTGCGACCCCATGAACCACATCACGACAGACCTCCCTGTCCATCAACAACTCGCGGAGTCCACCCAAACCCATATCCATTGAGTCGGTGATGCCATCCAGCCATCTTATCTTCTGTCGTCCCCTTCTCCTCCTGCCCTCAATCTTTCCCAGCATCAGGGTCTTTTCAAATGTGTCAGCTCTTCGTATCAGGTGGCCAAAGTATTGGAGTTTCAGCTTCAACATCAGTCCTTCCAATGAACACCCAGGACTGATCTCCTTTAGGATGGACTGGTTGGATCTCCTTGCAGTCCAAGGAACTCTCAAGAGTCTTCTCCAACACCACAGTTCAAAAGCATCAATTCTTCGGCACTCAGCTTTCTTTATAGTCATTTAGTTGAACATGGATATTTTATTAACTAGTTTCCTATTTATGGCATTTAAGTTTGTCTAGATTTTTGCTCTTAGAAACAATCTTGGATGCACAGTTTATTCTTTTTTTTCTTTTTATTATAAGCATATTGAGTACATGTGACTTTAAACATATTTCTAAATTCATTACAGAAGAGTTATCGCATCTATTTTCTGAAATAAAACTAGTGTCAAAGTAGCTGCATGCATAGTTTTACACCTACATCTTTGCACAGTTCTCTGCTTATCTTCTCCTTAGGTCACATTCTCCTAATGAGAATCACTATGTCAAAGGGTATGTGTATTTTTAATTTTAATACATTGTCACACTTCATTTTACAAATTGTGTGAAGATTTTTAATCAACAAAGTTTTATAATACACAACTAATTGTAAGGCCAGTATCAGAATTCTAGGGCTCATATATAAAAACATGCAAGAATCTATGTGAAAGGGGACAAAGTTAGGACACGAAAAAGAAAGTAGAAGGCTAGGAAGGAAGTCACATGGAATGGCTAAAATTATCAGATCACTAGAATTTAGCCCCATCTCTTATGATGCCTTTGAACTGTGGTGCTGGAGAAGACTCTTGAGAGTCCCTTGAACAGCAAAGAGATCAAACCAGTCAATCCTAAAGGTAATCAACCCTGAATATTCATTAGAAGGATTGATGCTGAAGCTGAAGTTCCAATACTTTGGCCACCTGATGTGAAGAGCTGACTCATTATAAAAGACTCTAGTGCTGGGAAAGATTGAAGGCAGGAGGAGAAGGAGATGACAGAGGATGAGATGGTTTGATAGCATCATCTACTCAATGGACATGAGTTTTAGCAAACTTTGGGAGATGGTGAAAGACAAGAAAGACTGGTTTGCTGCAGTCCATGGGGTGTCAAAGAGTTGGCCATGACTGAGTGACTGAACAACAACTTGCCATGCCAAAAATAATTATGAGGCAAGAGTGACCAGATGGCAGAGTAGGGAGATCCTGAACTCACTTCCTCCCATAGGCACACCAAAATTATAACTATTTACACAGCAACCATTGGAGAGAAAAATTGGAAGACTAGCAGAAAAGATCTACAAATAAAGATATAAAGATGGAGCCACAACAAGATGAGAAAGAAGGGCCGAGAAGGGATATAGTCAAGACCCACACCCCCTAGATGGGCAACCCACAAGTCATAGGGTAATTACAATTGTAAAGAGTCTTCTCAAGGAGTAAGGGGTCTACCCATGCATTGGGCTCCTCAGCCTGGGGGACCTATACTGGGAAGATGAGCCCCAGGACTTAGTTTTGAAGGCCAGGGGGCTTATTTTGGGAGACCCAGAGGGCTGTGGGAAATAGAGATTACACTCGTAAAGGACACACACAAAATCTCTCATGTTCTGGGACCCAGGGCTGAAGCAATAATTTGAAAGGAGCATGGGCTTCCCTGGTAGCTGGAGGTAAAGAATCTGCCTCCAATGCAGGAGACCTGAGCTCAATCCTTGGGTTGGGAAGATCCCCTGGAGGAGGGCATGGCAACCCACTCCAGTATTCTTGCCTGGAGAATCCCATGGACAGAGGAGCTTGGTGGGCTGCAGTCCATAGGGTTACAAACGACCTCAGTCAGACAACTGAAGTTACTTCATGCACATGCATGTATATATGTGTATATATGATTCCAACCAAAAGCAGCATAATACACAGTTTTTTTCAAGTGCACGTGGAACTTCTTTCAGGATCAGTTCAGTTCAGTTGCTCAGTCTTTGTGACCCCATGGACTGCAGCACACCAGGCTTCCCTGTCCATCACTAACTCCTGGAGCTTACTCAAACTCATGTCCATCGAGTCAGTAATGCCATCCAACCATCTCATCCTCTGTCGTCCCCTTCTCCTCCCACCTGCAATCTTTTCCAGCATCAGGTTCTTTTCCAGTTTTCCCCTCAGTCAGTCTCTCTCATCAGGAAGCTTCCATAAGCCTCTTATCCTTCTCCATCAGAGGGCAGACAGACTGAAAACCACAACCACAGAAAACTAACCAAACTGTTCACATGGACCACAGCCTTGTCTAACTCAATGAAACTATGAGCCATACTGTGTAGGGTCACCCAAGACAGACGGGTCATGGTGGAGAGCTCTGACAAAACGTGGTCCACTGGAGAAGGGAATGGCAAGCCACCTCAGTATTCTTGCCTTGAGAACCCCATGAACAGTATGAAAAGACAAAAAGATTATGACACTGAAAGATGAACTCCCCAGGTCGGTAGGTGCCCAATATGCTGCTGGAGAAGAATGGAGAACTAACTCCAGAAAGAATGATTCTCCAGGATAGGTCCATGCTAAGCCACAAAGCAAGTGTGAAGTAAATTTAAGAAAATTAAAATAATATCAAACATCGTTTCTGACCACAACATTTTAAGATTAAAAAAATCAACTATAAGGAAACTCAAAGATGTAGAAAACAAGCTTATGGTTACCAAAGGGGGAAGGAGGGGTAGAGGGGTGGGATGAAGAGATTGGGATTGACATATATATACATGATTGATACTATTCATAAAATAGATAAGTAATGAGAGCCTACTGTATAGCTCTGTTGTTTTTGTTCAGTTGCTAAGTTGTGTCTGACTGTTTGTGACCCCATGGACTGCAGCACTCAGTGCTCTGTGATGACCTAAATGGGAAGGAAATCCAAAAAAGAGGTGATCTGTGTATACATATAGCTAATTCACTTTTCTGTACAGCAGAAACTAATACAACATTGTAAAGCAACTATATTCCAATAAAAATTTTAAAAAAAGAAAACTGTAAAAAGAAACCCCACAAATGCATGGAGGCTAAACAAGATACTACTAAACAACCAATGAGTTACAAGGATAACATTTTAAAATACCTGGAGATGAATGAAGAGGAAAATACAACAATCCAAAACCTATGAGATGCAGCAAAAGCAGTTCCAGGAGGAAATTTTATAGTGATACAAGCCTATTTCAGGAAACAAGAAATACTTCAAATAAACAACCTAACCTTACCCTTGAAGGAACTAGAAAAAGAGAGAACAAACAACCCAAAGTTAGTAGAAGGAAAGAAATCATAAAGGTCAGAGCAGAAATAAATGAAATGGAGACTAAAAAAACCAGAAAAGATCAATGAAACTAAGGGCTGGTTCTTCAATTAAACAAAATTGATAAACCTTAGTCAGACTCATCAGGAAAAAAAAAAGAGAATGAGCCCAAATAAAGGAAATCAGAAATGAAAAAGGAAATGTTACAACTTACACTACAGAAAAAGATTAGTACAAGCAATTATACACCAATAAAATCAACAGTCTAGAAAAAAATGGAAAAATTGCTAGAAATGTAAATCTCGCAAGACTGAACCACAAAGAAACAGAGATTATAAATAGGCTTATTTACAAGTAGTGAAATTGAATCCATAATAATAATTAAATAAACTACCAACAACCAAAAGTCCAGAACTAGATGGCTTCAGAGAATTCTATCAAACATTTAAAGAAGAATTAACATCGATCCTCCTCAAACTGTCCTAAAAAATTGTAGAAGATGAACTGCTACTGAACTCATTCTAACAAGGCCAGCATCACTCTGATACCAAAATCAGGCAAAGATATCACAGAAAAGAAAGTTACAGGTCAACAGTATCACTGTTGATCCAGCATCACTCTGATACCAAAATCAGGCAAAGCTATCACAGAAAAGAAAGTTACAGGTCAACAGTATCACTGTTGATCATAGATTCAAAAGATTCTCAACAAAATGTTAGCAAACCAAATTCAACAACACATTAAAAGGATTACCATGATCAAGTGGAACCCCGTTTGCAACCTGGGGGATACAAATGCAGTTCAATATTCAGAAAACAATCAATATAATAAACCACATTAACTAATTGAAGAACAAAAATCATAAAATCATTTCAATAGATGCAGAAAAAACTTTTGACTAAATTTGACATCCATTTGTGATTTAAAAAAAAAAAAAAACTCTCAGCAAAGTGGCTTTAGGGGGAATATACCTCAACATAATACAGGATACATATGACAAGTCCTTAGCTAACATCATACTCAATGGTGAAAAGCTGCAAATATTCCCTCCAAGATCAGGACCAAGACAAGGATATCCATTCTTGCCACTTTTATTCAGCATAGTATTGGAAGTCTCCCATCCACCTCAATCAGACAAGAAAAATAAATAAAAGTAATTCTAACTGTATCAAAATAAGTAAAACAGTCACTGTTTGCAGATGACATTATGCTGTATAGAAAATCCTAAGATGGCACCAAAAACTAGTAGAACTCATCAATGAATCAGTAAATTTCCAGGATACAAAATTAATGTACAAAAATCTGTTACATTTCTATATGCTAACAACAAACTATCAGAAAGAGAAATTAAGAAATCAATCCCATTTACAAATGCATCATAAAGAAAAAGTACCTAGGAATAAATCTAAACAAAAAGGTAAATGATCTACACTTGAAAAACTATGACTCTGATGAAAGAAATTGAAAATCACATAAATAGATGTAAAGAAATATAATTTTCATGGATTGGAAGAATTAATTTTGTTCAAATGACCATACTATCTAAGGCAACCTACAGATTCAATGCAAGCCCTATAAAAATACCACTGGAATGTTTCACAGAACGAGAACAAAAAATTTTAAATTTGTATGGAAACATAAAGGACCCAAATAGTCAAAGCAACCTTGAGAAAGAAGGGAAAAGCTTGAGGTTATCACACTTCCTAATTTCAGGCAATACCACAAAGCTACAGTAATGAAAACGGTACGGTACTGGCAAAAACAAACAGACAGACACATAGATCAGCGGAACAGAATAGAGAGCCCAGAAAGGAACCCACAATGAAACTGTCAGTTAACTGACTAATTAACAACAAAAGAGGCAAGAATATACAATGCTGAAAGGAAAGCTTCTTCAATAATGGTTTTGGGAAAACTGAACTGCTACATTTAAAAGAATCAAACTGGACTTCTCTCTCACACCATGCACAAAAAATTCAAAGTGTATTAAAGACTTAAATATGAGACATGAAATCAAAAAAATCCTGGAAGAAAACATAGGCAGTAATCTCTTTTATATTGATCTAAGTAATATATATTTTTTGGAAATGTCTCCTCAGGCAAGGGAAACAAAAGCTAAAACAAATAAACAAATGGGACTACATCAAACTAAAATTCTTTAACACAGCAAAGAAAGGGAACTATCAATCCACCCCCAAACCTGTCTACTGAATGGGAAAAGATACTTGCAAACAATATATTCAATAAGGGGTTAACATCCAAAGTATACACAGAACTCCTACAACTCAACATAAAAAAAATAAATAATCCAATTTAAAAATGGGTGGAAGATCTGAATAAACATTTTAAAAATGAGGATATACAGATGGCCAAGAGGTGCATGAAAAGATGCTCAAAATCACTAATTCTCTGGTAAATGCAAATTAAAACCACAATGAGATATTGCCTCACACCTGTAAAAAGGCTATTATCAAAAAGACAACAAATAACGTTTTGGGCAAGGCTGTGAAGAAAAGGGAATTCTCTTGTATTGTTGGTGGGATTGCAAATTGGTGCATCTGCTATGGAAAATAGTATGGAGGTTCCTTAAAAAAATTAGAAATAGGACTACCATATGACCCAGCAATTTCACTCCTGTTTATTCACCCTAAGAAGACAAAAACACAAGTTAGAAAAGATGTACGGTGTTTTTCTTTCTGACTTACTTCACTCAGTATAATAGGCTCCAGTTTTATCCACTTCATTAGAAATGATTCCAATACAGTATATTAATGCATTTTTATGGAATTTAGAAAGATGGTAACGATGACCCTATATGCAAGATAGCAAAAGAGGCACAGATATAAAGAACAGACTTTTGGACTCTGTGGGAGAAGGTGAGTGTGGGATGATTTGAGAGAATAGCACTGAAACATGTATATTAGCATATGTGAAATAGATCACCAGTCCAAGTTCGATGAATGGAACAGGGCACTCAAAACCAGGGCACTGGGACAGCCTTGAGGGATGGGATGGGGAGGAAGGTGGGAGTGGGGTTCAGGATGCGGGACACATGTACACCCATGGCTGAATCATGTCAATGTATGGCAAAAACCACTACAATATTGTAAAGTAATTAGCCTCCAATTAAAATAAACAAATTAATTGAAAAAGAAAAAATATATGCACTCCAAATTTACTGAAGCAATATTTACAATAACTAAGATATGAAAGCAATGTAAATGCTCATATATAGTCTAATGGATAAGGAAGTTGTGGTTCATATGTATATATGAATTTTACACAGCCGTAATAAATGAATGAAATTGTGTCATTTGTGACAACATGGATGGACCTAGAGGGTATTACACCAAGTGAAATCAGTCAGACAGAGAAAGAAAAATATTGTATGATTCCAGTTATATGTGAAATGTAAAAAACAAAACAGATAAACATAGTAAAACAGCAACAGTTATAGATATAGAGAACAAATATGTGGTTGCCAGAGAGGAAGAGGGTGAGGAGAGGAAAGAAATGGGTGATGCAGATTAACAGGTACAAACTACCAGTTGCAAAATACATGAATCATGGGTATGAAATGTACAGTGTGCGGAATATAGTCAATAACTATGTAATACTTTGTATGGTGACATATTGTAACTAGACTTATCATAGTGTCACGTTTGCAACGTATAGAAATATCAAATCACTATGTTGTGTAACAGGGCTTCCCTCATGGCTCAGATGATAAACAACCTGCCTGAAATGCAGGAGACCCAGGTTCGATCCCTGGGTTGGGAAGATCCCCTGGAGAAGGGAATGGCTACCCATTCCAGTATTCTTCCCTGGAGAATTCCATGGGAAAAGGAGACTAGTGTGCTATAGTCCATGAGGTCAAAAAAACTAACACAATATTGTAAGTCAATTATACATGAAAAAGAAACAAGCAAACTCATAGAAAAAGAGATCAGATTTGTGATTACCAGAGGTTGGGGTAGGAGGAGGGGGATTGGATGAAGCCAGTCAAAAGGTACAAATCTCCAGTTATAAGATAAATGCACAGGAATATAATGTACAGCACAATAAATACAGTTAACACTGCTGAATGTTTTATGTGAATGTTAAGAGAGTAAATCCTAACAGTTCTCATAACAGGGAAATACATATTTTTTTTCTATTTTTAAATATTTTAAATATATGAGATGACTGATATTCACTAAACTTATTCTGATAATCATTTCATGATGTATGTAAATCAAATCATTATGTTTCACACCTTGCACTTATACAGTGACTTATATCACTTATATCTTAATGAAACTGAAAGAAAAAACAAAATAGAAGAAAAATATTAAATAAAAGAATACCATTGTTGGCTCATAAAGTTATTGAATATAAGAATATCAAATGTTGATATGGATGTCGGAAACACTCGTATACTGCTCAAGGAAAGAGAATTGGTACAATTTCCCTGGAGAAAAATTTAACAGTATATTTCAAAATTGTTCTTCCCCTTAAAGCCAATAGTTTTACTTATGTTTTTATCCTAAAGAAATAATGTGAACAAAGGTCTAGCTATAAGAATTATTTAATAAATGATATTGGGACAGCTATGAATTTTTAAAGAAATAGATTCAGATCCTCTCCTTGTACCATGCACAAAAAATTCATAGAATTTGAGACATGCATGTAAAAAGTAAGCTATAAAGGTATCATAAGAAAATTAGAATATTTGTATGACTTCTCTTTGGTTTTCTGTTTTTTTTTTCTTCAGTATCTTATTTTTATTTCATGGTTACAATATTTTATATCTGAGTATAATAAAAAATTTTTCTTTGATCTCTTCATTTTACTGCTTCATTTGATTTGTTCTTTATCTTTCATATAGAAGGTCTTTGTATAGAAATAGGACTTGTCAACTAGCGATCTTCACTCTAAGATTATTGAATGAGAATGGCTAGCTCACTCATGACCCCAAAATGACAATATTTATAGGTCTTTCCTCAGATAACAGATTTAATTTCTTCAGAGATGAAGTCTTCAATTTTCTGCCTGAAAAATATATACTTGACTGCTTTGGAACCAAGGTATTTGAGGGGAGGAGAGGGAAAATAATCTTATTGTAGCCTTTCATTTAGTACCTCTATTTTCAGTATGACACCGTTTCCTATCTTTCACTCTACCTGAGGTGTCTGGCTCGGGTCTTCTGTGGATTGAACAAACTTTCAGTCTTCTGCCAGAGTAGGTAAAAAGTATTTTCCTGGTTGAGCAGGGTGAGGGAAGGGATCTAAGAGTGGTCTAACCACATTTCTCACACACATGCAACTAAACCCTCTGTTTTCAGCCTCTTGACACACTTCTGCCTTTTTTGGTCATTGCTGTTTCCAGTTTCTGGGCTTTGCAGACATTCTGCTGCATGAATTGTCTTGCTTCTCATTTTGCATCTGCCACCTAGAGGCATCTGCTCTTCAGCTCCTTCAGTTGAGCTAACATGAATCTGCTTTGCATCTTTCAAAAATGTGTAGGCATATCTTGTCTGTTGCTGTCTTCATTCATGTCCTATTTGTCTTTGTGTGCTTATGCTCCTTAAAAAATCCATTCTCTTTCATTTTGTTGCGGTTTTAAAAGAGATGATAAACATAGATTTAGTCTGTCATATTTAATGGGAAGTCTTCTACATGTATTTATTAAAGCTGAAAAATTCACATACCCCTTGACCTGGAAATCTCACTTACAATAATTTAACTCTCAGAAATTAAAGTGCCAGTATGTATAGGTATGGAGAAGGAAATGGCAATCTACTCCAGTATTCTTGCCTGGGAAATCCCATGGAACAGAGGAGCCTGGCAGGCTACATTCCATGGGGTTGCAAAAGAGTCAGACATGATTTAGTGACTAAACTGCAACACTGAACTGTATAAAGGTGTTTGCTGCAATATTATATGTAATAGCAACAAGCTAAATGTCCACTGATAGGGAACTAGTTACATAAATTACAGTCTAACTATACTATAAACTGCTATGAAGTCATTGTAAAGAATAAGGAATATTGACTTGGAAGGTTGCCCATGATATATTGCTAAGTAAAAGAGAAGGCTTTGCTGGAGCAACCATGAAGAGATACCCCACATCCAAGGTAAGAGAAACCCAAATAAGATAGTAGGCACTGAGAGAGGGCATCAGAGGGCAGACAGACTGAAACCACAATCACAGACAACAGGCCAATCTGATCACACGGACACAGCCTTGTCTAACTCAATGAAACTAAGCCATGCCATGTGGAGCCACCCAAGACGGACGGGTCATGGTGGTGAGGTCTGACAGAATGTGGTTCACTGGAGAAGGGAATGGCAACCCACCTCAGGATTCTTGCCTTGAGAACCCCATGAACACTATGAAAAGGCAAAAGATAGGACACTGAAAGGTGAACTCCCCAGGTCAGTAGGTGCCCAATATGCTATTGGAGATCAGTGGAGAAACAACTCCAGAAAGAATGAAGGGATGGAACCAAAGGAAAAACAACACCCAGCTGTGGATGGGACAGGTGATAGAAGTAAGGTTCAATGCTGTAAAGAGCAATATTTCATAGGAACCTGGAATGTTAGGTCCATGAATCAAGGCAAATTGGAAATGGTCAAACAGGAGATGGCAAGAGTGAACGTCGACATTCTAGGAATCAGCGAACTAAGATGGACTGGAAAGGGTGAATTTAACTCAGCTGACCATTATATCTACTACTGTGGGCAGGAATCCCTTAGAAGAAATGGAGTAGCCATCACAGTCAACAAAAGAGTCCAAAATGCAGTACTTGTATGTAGTCTCAAAAACGACAGAATGATCTCTGTTCATTTCCAAGGCAAACCATTCAATATCACAGTAATCCAAGTCTATGCCCCGACCAGTAACGCTGAAGAAGCTGAAGTTGAACGGTTCTATGAAGACCTACAAGACCTTCTAGAACTAACACCCAAAAAAGATGTCCTTTTCATGATAGGTGACTGGAATGCAAAAGTAGGAAGTCAAGAAACACCTGGAGTGACAGGCAATTTTGGCCTTGGAATATGGAATGAAGCAAGGTAAAGGCCAATAGAGTTCTGCCAGGAGAACGCACTGGTCATAGCAAATATCCTCTTCGAACAACACAACAGAAGATGGTCAACACCAAAATCAGATTGATTATATTCTTTGCAGCCAAAGATGGAGAAGCTCTATACAGTTAGCAAAAACAAGAATAGGAGCTGACTGTGGCTCAGATCATGAACTCCTTATTGTCAAATTCAGACTGAAATTGAAGAAAGTGGAGATAATCACTAGACCATTCAGGTATGACACAAATAAAATTCCTTATTAATTATACAGTGGAAGTGAGAAATAGATTTAAGGGACTAGATCTGATTGACAGAGTGCCTGATGAACTATGGACAGAGGTTCATGACATTGTACAGGAGACAGGGAGCAAGACAATCCCACAAAAAAGAAATGCAAAAAAGCAAAATGGCTACCTGAGGAGGCCTTACAAATAGCTGTGAAAAGAAGGGAAGTGAAAAGCAAAGGAGAAAAGGAAAGATATACCCATTTGAATGCAGAGTTCCAAAGAATAGCAATAGCAAGGAAAGATAAGAAAGACTTCCTCAGTGATCAATGCAAAGAAATAGAGGAAAACAATAGAATGGGACAGACTAGAGATCTCTTCAAGAAAATTAGAAATACCAAGGGAACATTTCGTGCAAAGATGGGCACAATAAAGGACAGAAATTGTAGGGATCTAACAGAAGCAGAAGATATTAAGAAGAGGTGGCAAGAATACACAGAAGATCTATACAAAAAAGATGTTCACGACCCAGATAATCAGGATGGTGTGATCACTCACCTAGAGCCAGACATCCTGGGATGGGGAGTCAAGTGGGCCTTAGAAAGCATCACTATGAACAAAGCTAGTGGAGGTGATGGAATTCCAGTTGAGCTATTTCAAATCCTGAAAGATGATGCTGTGAAAGTGCTGCACTCAATATGCCAGCAAATTTGGAAAACTCAGCAGTGGCCACAGGACTGGAAAAGGTCAGTTTTCATTCCAATCCCAAAGAAAGACAATGCCAAAGAATGCTCAAACTACCGCACAATTGCACTCATCTCACACGCTAGCAAAATGATGCTTAAAAGTCTCCAAAGCAGGCTTCAACAGTACGTGAACCGTGAACTTCCAGATGTTCAAGCTGGTCTTGGAAAAGGCAGAGGAACCAGAGATCAAATTGCCATGATCCACTGGATCATTGAAAAAGGAGGGAGAGTTCCAGAAAAATATCTATTTCTGCTTTATTGACTATGCCAAAGCCTTTGACTGTGGATCACAGTAAACTGTGGAAAATTCTGAAAGACATGGGAATACCAGACCACCTGACCTGCCTCTTGAGAAATCTGTATACAGGTCAGGAAGCAACAGTTAGAACTGGACATGGAACAACAGACTGGTTCCAAATAGGAAAAGGAGTATGTCAAGGCTGTATATTGTCACCCTGCTTATTTAACTTATAT
Organism: Bos javanicus; assembly: GCF_032452875.1. Taxonomy (NCBI): domain Eukaryota; kingdom Metazoa; phylum Chordata; class Mammalia; order Artiodactyla; family Bovidae; genus Bos; species Bos javanicus. The sequence goes on along the minus strand of NC_083897.1, from coordinate 76,879,766 downwards.
GCAGAGTACATCATGAGAAACGCTGGGCTGGAGGAAGCACAAGCTGGAATCAAGATTGCTAGGAGAAATATAAATAACCTCAGATATGCAGATGGCACCACCTTTATGCCAGAAAGTGAAGAAGAACTAAAGAGCCTCTTGATGAAAGTGAAAGAAGAGAGTGAAAAAGTTGACTTAAAGCTCAACATTCAGAAAACTAAGATCATGGCATCTGGTCTCATCACTTCTTGGCAAATAGATGGGGAAACAGTAGAAACAGTGACATATTTTATCTTCATGGGCTCCAAAATCACTGCAGATGGTGATTGCAGCCATGAGATTAAAAGACGCTTACTCCTTGGAAGGAAAGTTATGACCAACCTAGACAGCATATTAAAAAACAGAGACATTACTTTGCCAACAAAGGTCCATCTAGTCAAGGCTTTGGTTTTTCCCGTGGTCATGTATGGATGTGAGAGTTGGACTATAAAAAAAGCTGAGTGCTGAAGAATTGATGCTTTTGAACTGTGGTGTTGGAGAAGACTCTTGCGAGTCCCTTGGACTGCAAGGAGATCCAACCAGTTCATCCTAAGGGAGATCAGCCCTAAGTGTTCATTGGAAGGACTGATGTTGAAGCTGAAACTCCAATACTTTGGCCACCTGATGTGAAGAACTGACTCATTTGAAAAGACCCTGAGGCTGGGAAAGGTTGAGGGAAGGAGGTTGAGGAGGTTGGATGGCATCACTGACTCAATGGACATGAGTTTGGGTAAACTCTGCGAGTTGGTGATGGACAGGGAGGCCTGACGTGCTGTAATCCATGGGTTCGCAAAGAGTCAGACACGACCGAATACTGAACTGAACTGATATTGACTTCAGTGCATTTTCTTTGTGACATCTTTGTGTACAGAATGCAGAAACGTGGCCTGAATGATGGAACAGAGCTAGGTTAATAATTTGAACCCTCAAATAATTGATTTATGTTTTATATCAGCCTAAAGGAGATTTCTAGTGCCACATTGGAGCTGGTTCTTTTCTAGTTATTTTAATCTAGTATATGGGTGAAGACCTAGACAGTGAGCTGATCAGATTGCAGATGACATAAAGCTTGGATAATAATATGCTGAATGTCAGACTCAAGAAATACAAAATTCTTGGACAAGCTGGAATAGCAAATGAAAACAAACACAATAACACTAACTAATAACATAATAGATCTTGTTTTTGCAACTCCAAATGTCTAGGACAACAAAATCTGACTGGATTTCAATTCTTGTAGCTACGACTTGGGAGTTGTAGTTGACAACAAACTCACTATGAGCCAAAATTATGATGTGGCAATCACAGACTGCTTTTTCAATATGCAGATCAAAGGAAGGCTAGCTCCAGGGTAATGTAGACCTTCAGAGAGTTTCTGCCCTTGGTTTTTAGAGCACTGTACTCTACTGGTTCTCCTATTGCTCCTCTGGTTATTCTTCAGTCTCGTTTGAGAACTCTTCCCTTGTCTCTCTCTCCCATCCCATGTTTTATTGAGGTATTATTTGGTAAATAAAAATTACATATATTTAAGGGGTAAAATGTGATATTTTGATGTATATATTCATTGTAAAGTGATTGCCATAATCAAGATAATTAGCATAGTCTTTCCCCAGAGTTTGATGTTTAAGTCTCTTCTCTTTCCCGTCTATACTTTTTCCGAGGGTAAGTTCATCTATTTCCATACCCTTGGATGTCTCCCATATACTGAGGATTCCCAAATCTGTATCCCCCTCATTCTCATCATCACTATCTTAGTCCATGTCCTTGTTGTCTTTTATTTAGACTACTGAAGTAGCCTCTTATTTGTCTTCCTTCTGTACCATTCCCATTGCTTTTATTCCACTGTTTATGTAAACACTGGAGTTGTCAGAGGCAGCCTGTCACTCCCCTCCTTTAATAATTCTTAAATAATTAACTCTAAAGGCCTGAATCTGGCATTCAAGGGCCCTCACAATCTGGCCACTGTTACTTTTTTCTGACATCATCTCTCATTACATTTCTCCAGGAATGCTACATGTAATTATTCAATGTCTAGTGAGCACTGTAGGCCAGGGCTACAGTGCCATCTCCTTTATTCACAGCTGATTAAAGTCACAGTCTTAGCTCAATAACTTCACATACTTCTCTGCCTTCATGTTCTTGCTTGTGATGTTCTCTCAGCCTGGATTGATCTCTGTCACTATTTTTATTTACTGAAATCAAACTCATCTTTCAATTCTTAGCTCCAATGCTATTTCTCTATAATGTTAGCCATGATCTCCCTCTCAGATTGAATGGTACATTCTTTTTAATCCCATAGCTCTTTGCTTATATGTTATCTTTGTTATATATTATATTATTTCATTTCTCCTGGTTGGTTTTAATGTTTATTATGTACGTATCTGTCAGTTCTCCTGGACTGTAAACTAAACCTTAAACACTCTGCTATACTTTTAAGTAAATATCTGTCTGTTTTTAAATTAAAGTCAGTAGTACTTGTGATAGATTTTGGTAAAGGAGATGAGAGTACAGCCTCAGTTATGGAGTACTCTACCTTGCCCTATTTCTGGGATCCAGTATGCTGGATAAAAAACATTAGAGCTTCCCAGATGCTCATTTTCAGTACATAACTTAGTTTCAAGAGCTGGGGAATGTTCTTGGAGAAAGTAATTTGATAAGTGCAATAAAAGAACTGCAATGATGGCATACTAATGAGAATTGTCAGTAGTGAGGGGCTGGCTCCAACTCTTTAGGGGATGCCAAAAGCCTAATGAGTCTATTTGCAGGGAGGAGAAAACAAGGAGGACAATTATTTACACAGATGAGAACTTTCTTTCTCTATGAACTTCCTGAATGCCAGAGGGCTCCTGGCAGTCTACTGACTATAGTACAGCTCTACTATAATGCTGTGAAGATGAGGTTTTGAGGCCAAGAAAGGTGTGGGAGTCAGAAGTATTTTTGGCATTAGGTGGATCTTTCTCTTCCTTCAGACTTAGATATAGTTGCCTTCCCCAACTTCTTGGAGAACTACAATAAACAGATTCATTTCAGTGGTCATCTCTGTACCTTCAAGCACCCTACTTTAACCCTTAGGAATATCTTCCCTTAGCCAACCAGCCCCCCAAAGAACAAAGAAAGAAGTTTATGAAGGGGTATTGATGATTGATGATAGCTTAGTTGTTCTTCCTGAGAGTCTTGAGATTTTTATTGGACAATAACTAGGGGTGAAGGATTGTGGTTGGGAATTTTCTCCACAACTGGATATAACTTTGTTGTTCCTTTTGATTATAAAAATATTGTATGCTTAATGTTAAAAGTTCCAACACTACAGAAAAGAAAAAAAAAGAGCAAAAAAGTAAAAGTTAACTAAAGCCTTAACACTCAGAAAAGAATGACCATTAGCTTTATAGTGAACTTCCTTTCAGACGTGTCTCTCTTTGCACAAATGTAAGCACGTATATTCAAAAGCAGAGACTCAGAAAAGAATGACCATTAGCTTTATAGTGAACTTCCTTTCAGACGTTTCTCTCTTTACACAAATGTAAGCACGTATATTCAAAAGCAGAGACATTACTTTGCCAACAAAGGTCCGTCTAATCAAGGCTATGATTTTTCCAGTGGTCATGTATGGATGTGAGAGTTGGACTGTGAGGAAAGCTGAGCGCCGAAGAATTGATGCTTTTGAACTGTGGTGTTGGAGAAGACTCTTGAGAGTCCCTTGGACTGCAAGAAGATCCAACAAGTCCATTCTATAAAGGAGATCAGTCCTGTGTGTTCTTTGGAAGGAATGATGCTAAAGCTGAAACTCCAGTACTTTGGCCACCTCATGAGAAGAGTTGACTCATTGGAAAAGACTCTGATGCTGGGAGGGATTGGGGGCAGGAGGAGAAGGGGACGACAGAGGATGAGATGGCTGGATGGCATCACCGACTCGATGGACGTGAGTTTGAGTGAACTCCGGGAGTTGGTGATGGACAGGGAGGCCTGGCGTACTGGGATTCATGGGGTCGCAGAGTCAGACACGACTGAGTGACTGAACTGAACTGAAGCACATATATATATAAATGAGAGTATAGTATATATCCTATTAGAATTAAATTCCATTCTCTTCCTAGTTTTTAGAACAATGCCTGGTATAAATTAGATACTAAATAAAAGTCTGCCTAATGGATAAATATTCCATTTTGAAATATTTTTTAAAAATCTAATAATGTATCTTTCCAAAGCAATATATATTAAATTCTTTAATTGAGTTAGACAAGGCTGTGGTCCATGTGATCAGATTGATTAGTTTTCTGTGATGGTGGTTTTTACAGCGGCGAGCGGTGGCTGCACAGCACTAGAACAGTGAGTCAATATATATTATTACTAAAGAGTTATTTGTCTAGAAGTCTAGTAATCACATCCAGAGAAGAAACTGACTTCCTTTGGTAGGCCGGCTCCTAGTGATCACTTACCTTTTCTGGATCCTCACAAGCCATCAGATTACTAATCAATTCTAAAATGCCACTGAGCATTGACATCTAGTTTTTCAATCTGTACTTTCTAGAAACTGACTTTAGTATTTTGTTAATTATCCCTCAAAGAGAATTTACATGAGTGATACAAATAGTATACACAAATTCTTTTTACCTCCATACTATGGAAAGCGGATGTTGTTATAAATATGAGGAGAAGCCATGGTGGTTTGGACTGGGGAAGGGGGTGACGTATCTGATTTGCATGCTGCCTAGGACTAGAATAGATTGTAAACCCCAAGGAATACTCCAGAACTGAATGAGGCTGCATAAGGTCCTTTTGAGGTTTTCTTAATGTCTCTAAATTCTGAAAGTATAAGCCCTGCTCATCATACAAGACCATACTTCCCACCTCTGTTTTTGTTCACTCTTTTCACCTCTTCCTGGAATATTCTTTTACCATTCCCACTATCTTTTACCCATGTACAAACACAGTCCATCTTTTAAGTTCTAATTCTAAAGTCACAATTTCTGAGAAGTCTTCTGGGTTTCCCCAGCATCTGAATTCCCAAACTCTTTCTCTGTGCCTTCCTTAGGCACTGAGCACTTTGTACCTTAAACTATATTCTTTGAAGAAGGACCAGGATAAAGGAGATACAAACCACAAAAGCTATCCTGAAAACAGATGTTTATACTGGCACCCCACAATCTGAGACACCAAAACACCTTGGAAAAGATTTGGGTCCCTAAGAGTGCTGGTCAGGGACAAAGACAGAGATTTCCAAGAGTGTTCCCTGTTGTTTCTATGTTCATTTCCATCATCAATATACTTTAAACAATGAACCTCTCTTTTCAATCTTTAGCACCATTATTACTGGACTATTCATTAGTTAGGCCATGGCCTCACCTTTTACCTCCCATAATAAATCTGTCAGTACACTTGGAACAAAGATGACACTACAGCAAAATTCCTATTGTCAGTGGATCCACTGATGATAGACACCCCAAACATGAGCTTCAGTGACCTTCTGAATCTCGTAGAGTCCAGCCACTTAAGCCCATGTGCCCTAGAGCCCATGCTCCATGACAAGAGAAACCACCACAATGAGAAGACCTGTGCATGACAACTAGAGAGTAGCCCACATGCAGCAACAAAGACTCAGTGCAGCCAAAAATAAAATAAATAAATAAAATTTTTAAATGCACAAACTTGTATTTTTTTAATTACCTATTAAGTAGGTAATTAGTAGTGTTTGCCCCTTGTAAGGGGCAGCTCGCCTGGTAGCTTGCCTGGTAAAGAATCTGCCTGCAATGCGGAAGACCCCAGTTGGATTCCTGGGTCGGGAAGACCCACTGGAGAAGGGATATGCTACCCACTCTGGTATTCTTGGGCTTCCCTGGTAGCTCAAATAGTAAAAACTCTGCCTGCAACGTGGGAGACCTGGGTTATATCCCTCTGTTGGGAATATCCCTTGGAGAAGGGAACAGCTACTCACTCCAGTATTCTGGCCTGGAGAATTCCATGGACACAGGAGCCTGGCAGTCCATGGGGTTTTGCCCCTTACAAGCAGGTCAAAGGGATCAAAACTATAAAAATGTGTAACAGTCATTTGAATACATGGCTTATTTCCTTTTCTAAGCTGTACTTTCCCTAAAGCCAGTGACTATATCTTCATCTATTCATTTCACACAGTAGGTAAAGAACCTTTATTCCGGGGTGGGGGGGATGGGGTGGCAGTCCTAAGATGGCAAAGGAATAAGATGGGAAAACCACTTCCCCCCCACCCCCACAAATTCATTGAAAGAACATCTGAACACTGAGTAAATTCCACAAAACACCTTCTGAACACTGGCAGAAGACATCAGGCACCCAGAAAGGCAGCCCATTGTCTTCAAAAGAAGGTAGGACAAAATATAGAAGATAAAAAGAGAGACAAGAGAGTTAGGGGCAGAGATCCAAGGGAGGGAGTCATAAAAGAGGAGAAGTATCCAAACACCAGGAAACCCTCTCACCGGCGGGTCTGTGGGGAGTTTTGGAATCTCAGAGGGCAACATAACCGGGAGGAAAAATAAATAAATAAATAAAACCCACAGATTATGTGCCTAACAGCAATTCCCAGCGGAGAAGTAGCCCAGACGCTCGCATCCACCACCAGCAAGCGGGGCTGAACAGGAAGGTGCGGGCCACATGGCTTAGGGTAAAGATTGTGACTGAATGCCCTGAGGGCAATCTGAGGGAGCTAATATGAGATAGCAGCCCAAACTGTGGGATAGCCAGAGAGAGAGAAAGAGAGAGAGAGAACTTTCCCGTGAAAAGCCCTAAACTATGGCACTGCCGGCTGGCTCACAGAACAAAGGACTGAGTGAATACCGGAAAAGAGCTAGCTGGCAGCGGACCGGCCCATCCCCTGCTGAAGGCAGGGAGGCAGGCAGGCAACAGCCAGAGCCGGAAAGGGGCAAACTCAGCCCCAGAGACGGCATCCTCCATCAAACTGCCAGCAGGCTCCCAGTTGCCAATCAAGCCTTCCTGGGATCTTGGATGGATGACGTCTGCTGGGAGAGTTGCAGCCAGAGATTATCTCCCCAGAAGAGACACATAGCACACCTCAGATGGCACACACGGGAAACCGAGCAGCTGGGACTGGGGAGGTGATAAGACGCACGGCACTTAAGGAGAGTGCACTCGCCAAGCACCTGGTCACCTGAGCTGCTCAGACCTGGGAAGGGCACAAAACGCAGGCCCAACCTAGTCTGCGCCTTTGCGGAGTACCCAAGAACTCAAACCTGAGCGGCTTAGACCTGGGAAGTGCACGCAGCCCAGGGCCCCCTTTAGACAGATGCCTTGCAGAGCAACCAGGAGCCTAAGCAGTGTAGACTGGGAAAGCACGCTGTGAGCGGGGGCAAACCCAGTGTGGCCGAAACACTGTGAGCACTCCCCATGCACACCAGTGATATTTGTTTGCAGTGTTCCTCCCTTCCCACAGCACGACTGAACAAGTGAGCCTAAATAAGTGACCACTTTTGCCCCCTTGCGTCAGGGTGGAAATTAAACACTGAAGAGATTGCAAACAGAAGAAGCCAAAATAAGCAGAGGGAACCGCTTTGGAAGTGACAGGTACAACAGATTAAAACCCTATAGTTAGCACCGACTACATTGGAAGGGGCCTATAGATCTTGAGAAGTATAAGCTGGAACAAGGAACTATCTGAAACTGAACTGACCCCATACAGCCTGCAACAGCTCCAGATAAATTCCTAGATATATTTTTAGTATTATCATTTTTTAATTTTTATTTTTTTTATTTTAAGTCCTCTATTACTCCTTTAGTTTTCATTTTTATAACCTACTATTACATTCCAAACAAAAACAAACTTCATATTTTTTTATAATCTTTGTGATTTTGTTTTGTTTTTTCAATATTGTATTTTTGAGAGTCTAATCTCTACTTTAGATTTTTAATCTTTGCTTTTTGGTATTTGTTATCAATTTTGTATCTTTAAGTATCCAATCTTCAGTACCCAGTTTTTACCTAGGAGTGTGATTACTGGCTTGATTGCCCTCTCCCCCTTTTACTCTCCTTTTTCTCCCCTAGGTCACATCTATCTCCTCCCTCCCACTTCTCTTCTCTACCCAAATCTGTGAATCTCTTTGGGTATTCCAGGCTGTGGAGAACACTTAGGGAACTGATTACTGGCTAGATCTGCCTCTTTCCTTTTGGTCCCCTACACCCACCCTCGTCTCCTCCTCATCAGATCTATCTCCTTGCTCCCTATTCTCTGTGTAACTCCATGAACCTCTCTGGGTGTTCCAGGCTGTGGAGAGCACATAGGGATTTGATTACTGGCTAGATTGCTCTCGCCCCTTTTGATTCCCCCTCTTCTCCTCCTGGTCACCTCTGTCTCCCTCCTCCCTCTTCTCTTCTCCATGTAACTCAGCGAACCTTTCTAGGTGTCCCTCATTGTGGAGAATCTTTTCTCCATTACCCTAGATGTTTTATCATCAGTGCTATATGGATGGAGAAGTCTTGAGGCCACTGTAAGAATAAGACTGAAAACCAGAGGCAGGAGGCTTAAGTCCAAAACCTGAGAACACCAGAGAACTCCTGACTCCAGGGAACATTAACTGATAAGAGCTCATCCAAAAATCTCCATACCTACACTGAAAACAAGTTCCACCCAAGAGCCAACAAGTTCCACAGCAAGATATACCATGTAAATTCTCCAGCAACACAGGAACATAGCCAAGAGCTTTAATATACAGGCTGCCCAAAGTCACACCAAACCCATAAACATCTCAAAACTCACGACTGGACACTTGATTGCACCCCAGAGAGAAGAAATCCAGCTCCACCCACCAGAAGACCAACTCAAGTTTCCCTAACCAGGAAACCTTGACAAGCCATTCATCCAACCCAACCCACAGTGAGGAACCTCCACAATAAAGAGGAACCACAAACTGCCAAATACAGAAAGGCCACCCCAAACACAGCAATCTAAACAAGATGAAATGGCAGAGAAATAATCAGCAGGTTAAGCAAAATGATAAATGCCCACCATACCAAACAAAAGAGGAGGAGATAGGGAGTCTACCTGAAAAATAATTCAGAATCATGATAGTAAAAATGATCCAAAATCTTGAAAACAAAATGGAGTTACAGATAAATAGTCTGGAGACAAGGACTGAGAAGATGCTAGAAATGTTTAACAAGGACCTAGAAGAAATAAAAAAGAGTCAATCAATAACGAATAATGCAATAAATGAGATCAAAAACACTCTGGAGGGAAGCAACAGTAGAATAACTGAGGCAGAAGATAGGATAAGTGAGGTAGAAGATAGAATGGTGAGAATAAAAGAAGCGGAGAGGAAAAAAGAATTAAAAGAAATGAGGACAACCTCAGGGACATCTGGGACAATGTCAAATGCCCCAACATTCGAATCATAGGAGTCCCAGAAGAAGACAAAAAGAAAGGCAATGAGAAAATACTCTAGGAGATAATAGTTGAAAACTTCCCTAAAATGGGAAAGGAAATAGTCACTTAAGTCCAAGAAACCCAGAGAGTCCCAAACATGATAAATCTAAGGCACAACACCCAAAGACACATATTAATCAAATTAACAAAGATCAAACACAAAGAACAAATATTAAAAGCAGCAAGGGAAACACAACAAATAACACACAAAGGGATTCTCATAAAGATAACAGCTGATCTTTCAATAGAAACTCTTCAGGCCAGAAGGGACTGGCAGGGCATACTTAAAATGATGAAAGAGAAAACCCTACAAACCAGATTACTCTACCCAGCAAGGATCCCATTCAAATATGAAGGAGAAATCAAAAGCTTTACAGACAAGCAAAAGTTAAGACAATTCAACACCACCAAACCAGCTCGCCAACAAATGCTAAAAGATCTTCTCTAGATAGGAAACACAGAAAAAGTTTATAAACCTGAACCCAAAACAACAAAGAAAATGGTAATGGGATCATACTTATCAATAATTACGTTAAATGTAAATGGGTTGAATGCCCCAACCAGAAGACAAAGACTGGATGAATGGATATAAAAACAAAGCCCTTATATTTGTTGCCTACAAGAAACCCACCTCAAAACAGGGGACACAGAGAAACTGAAAGTGAAGGGCTGGAAAAAGATATTTCACATAAATGGAGACCAAAAGTAAACATAAGTAGCAATACCCATATCAGATAAAATAGACTTTGAAATAAAGGCTGTGAAAACAGACAAAGAAGGACACTACATAATGGCCAAAGGATCACTCCAAGAAGAAGACATAACAATTCTAAATATATACGCACTCAACATAGGAGCACCACAATATGTAAGGCAAATGCTAACAAGTATTAAAGGGGAAATTAACAATAACACAATAATAGTTGGATCCTTTAATATCCCACTCACTCCTACGGATAGATCAACTAAACAGAAAATTAACAAGGAAACACAAATTTTAAATGATACAATGGACCAGTTAGACCTAATTGATATCTATAGGACATTTCACCCCAAAACAATGAATTTCACCTTTTTCTCAAGTGCACACAGAACCTTCTCCAGGATAGATCACATCCTGGGCCATAAATCTAGCCTTGGTAAATCCAAAAAAATTGAAATCATTCCAAGCATCTTTTCTGATCACAATGCAGTATAATTAAATCTCAATTACAGGGAAAAGCTATTAAAACTTCCAACATATGGAGGCTAAATAACACGATTCTGAATAACCAACAAATCACAGAAGAAATCAAAATATGCATAGAAACGAATGAAAATGAAAACACAACATCCCAAAACCTATGGGACACTGTAAAACAGTGCTAAGGGGAAGGTTCATAGCAATACAGGCTTACCTCAAGAAACAAGAAAAAGTCAAATAACCTAACTCTACACCTAAAGCAACTAGAAAGGAAGAAATGAAGAATCCCAGGGCTAGTAGAATGAAAGAAATCTTAAAAATTAGGACAGAAATAAATACAAAAGAAACAAAAGAGACCATAGCAGAAATCAACAAAGCTAAAAGCTGGTTTTTTGAGAAGAAAAATAAAATTAAAAAACCATTAGCCAGAATCATCAAGAAACAAAGGGAAAAGAATCAAATCAACAAAATTAGAAATGAAAATGAAGAAATCACAACAGATAACACAGAAATACAAAGGATCATAAGAGACTACTATCAGCAGCTATATACAAATAAAATGTACAACTTGGAAGAAATGGACAAATTCTTAGAAAAGTATAACTTTCCAAAACTGAACCAGGAAGAAATAGAAAATCTTAACAGACCAATCACAAGCATGGAAATCAAAACTGTAATCAGAAATCTTCCAGAAAACAAGCTCAGGACCAGACGGCTTCACAGCTGAATTCTACCAAAAATTTAGAGAAGAGCTAACACCTATCCTACTCAAACTCTTCCAGAAAATGGCAGAGGAAGGTAAATTTCCAAACTCATTCTATGAGGCCACCATCACCCTAACGCCAAAAGCAGACAAAGATGCCACAAAAAAAGAAAACTACAGGCCAATATCACTGATGAACATAGATGCAAAAATCCTTAACAAAATCCTAACAAACAAAATCCAACAACATATTTAAAAGATCATACATCATGACCAAGTGGGCTTTATTCCAGAGATACAAGGATTCTTTAATATTCTCAGATCAATCAATGTAATACACCACATTAACAAATTGAAAGATAAAAACCATATGATTATCTCAATAGATGCAGAGAAAGCCTTTAACAAAATTCAACATCCATTTATGATAAACAAAAAAACCCTCCAGAAAGCAGGCATAGAAGGAACATACCTCAACATAATAAAAGCTATATATGACAAACCCACAGCAAACATTATCCTCAATGATGAAAAATTGAAAGCATTTCCCCTAAAGTCAGGAACAAGACAAGGGTGCCCATTCTCACCACTACTATTCAACATAGTTTTGGAAGTTTTAGCCACAGCAATCAGAGAAGAAAAAGAAATAAGATCTAAACGTAAGACCAGAAACTATAAAACTCTTAGAGGAGAACATAGGCAAAACACTCTCTGACATACATCACAACAGGATCCTCTATGACCCACTTCCCAGAATATTGGAAATAAAAGCAAAAATAAACAAATGGGACCTAATTAAACTTAAAAGCTTCTGCACAACAAAGGAAACTATTAGCAAGGTGAAAAGGCAGCCTTCAGAATGGGAGAAAATAATAGCAAATGAAGCAACTGACAAACAACTAATCTCAAAAATGTACAAGCAACTCCTACAGCTCAACTCCAGAAAAAAAAAAATGACCCAATCAAACAATGGGCCAAAGAACTAAACAGACATTTCTCCAAAGAAGACATACAGATGGCTAACAAACACATGAAAAGATACTCAACATCACTCATTATCAGAGAAATGCAAATCAAAACCACTTTGAGGTACCATTTCACACCAGTCAGAATGGCTGCAATCCAAAAGTCTACAAGCAATAAATGCTGGAGAGGGTGTGGAGAAAAGGGAACCCTCTTACACTGTTGGTGGGAATACAAACTAGCACAGTCACTATGGAGAACAGTGTGGAGATTCCTTAAAAAACTGGAAATAGAACTGCCATACGACCCAGCAATCCCACTGCTTGGCATACACACCGAGGAAACCAGAATTGAAAGAGACACGTGTACCCCAATGTTCATCACAGCACTGTTTATAATAGCCAGGACATGGAAGCAACCTAGATGTCCATCAGCACATGAATGGATAAGAAAGCTATGGTACATATACACAATGGAGTATTACTCAGCCATTAAAAAGAATACATTTGAATCAGTTCTAATGAGGTGGGTGAAACTGGAGCCTACTATACAGAGTGAAGTAAGCCAGAAAGAAAAACACCAATAAAGTATACTAATGCGTATATATGGAATTTAGAAAGATGCTAACAATAACCCTGTGTACGAGACAGCAAAAGAGATACTGATGTATACAACAGTCTTATGGACTCTGTTGGAGAGGGAGAGGGTGAGAAGATTTGGGAGAATGGCATTGAAACATGTATAATATCATGTATGAAATGAGATGCCAGTCCAGGTTCAATGCACGATACTGGATGCTTGGGGCTGGTGCACTGGGACGAACCAGGGGGATGGTATGGGGAGGGAGGAGGGAGGAGGGTTCAGGATGGGGAACACGTGTATACCTGTGGTGGATTCATTTCGATATTTGGCAAAACTAATACAATATTGTAAAGTTTAAAAATAAAATAAAATTTAAAAAAAAAAAGAAAGAAGAGGAATCCAGATTGGAAAAGAAGAAGTAAAACTCTCACTGTTTGCAGATGATAGGATCCTCTACATAGAAAACCCTAAATACTCCACCAGAAAATTACTAGAGCTAATCAATGAATATAGTACAGTTGCAGGATATAAAATTAACACAGATAAATCCCTTGCTTTCCTATACACTAACAATGAGAAAACAGAAAGAAAAATTAAGGAAACAATCCCATTCACCATTACAACAAAAAGAATGAAATACTTAGGCGTAAATCTACCTAAAGAAACAAAATACCTATATATAGAAAACTAAAACACTGATGAAAGAAATCAAAAATGACACAAATAGATGGAGAAATATACCATGTTCATGGATTGGAAGAATCAATATAGTGAAAATGAGTATACTACCTAAAGCAATCTATAGATTCAATGCAATCCTTATCAAGATACCAACCGTATTTTTCACAGAGCTAGAACAAATAATTTCACAATTTGTATGGAAATACAAAAAACCTCGAATAACCAAAGCAATCTTGAGAAAGAAGAATGGACCTGGAGGAATAAACCTGCCTGACTTCAGGCTATACTACAAAGCTACTGTCATCAACACAGTATGGTACTGGCACAAAGACAGAAATATAGATCAATGGAATAAAATAGAAAGCCCAGAGATAAATCCACACACCTATGGACATCATATCTTTGACAGAGGAGGCAAGAATATACAATGGAAAAAAGACAATCTCTTTAACAAGTGGTGCTGGGAAAACTGGTCAACCACTTGTAAAAGAATGAAACTAGAACACTTTCTAACACCATCAGTTGAGTTCAGTTCAGTCGCTAAGTCGTGTCCGACTCTTTGCGACCCCATGAATCGCAGCACTCCAGGCCTCCCTGTCCATCACCAACTCCTGGAATTCACTCAGACTCATGTCTATAGAGTCAGTGATGCCATCCAGCCATCTTATCCTCTGTCATCCCCCTCTCCTCCTGCCCCCAATCCCTCCCAGCATCAGAGTCTTTTCCAATGAATCAACCCTTCACATGAGGTGGCCAAAGTATTGGAGTTTCAGCTTTAGCATCATTCTTCCAAAGAAATCTAACCCCATACACAAAAATAAACTCAAAATGCATTAGAGATCTAAATGTAAGGCTGGAAATTATAAAACTCCTAGAGGAAAACATAGGCAAAACACTCTCCGACATACATCACAGCAGGATATTCTATGACCCACCTCCCAGAATATTGGAAATAAAAGCAAAAATAAACAAATGGGACCTAATAAAATTAAAAGCTTCTGCACAACAAAGGAAACTATAAGCAAGGTGAAAAGACAGCCTTCAGAATGGGAGAAAATAATAGCAAAGGAAGCAACTGACAACGAATTAATCTCAAAAATATACAAGCAACTCCTGCAGCTCAATTCCAGGAAAATAAATGACTCAATCAAAAAATGGGCCAAAGAATTAAACAGACATTTCTCCAAGGAAGACATACAGATGGCTAACAAACACATGAAAAGATGCTCAACATCACTCATTATCAGATAAATGCAAATCAAAACCACAGTGAGGTACCATCTCACACCAGTCAGAACGGCTGCTATCCAAAAGTCTACAAACAATAAATTCTGGAGAGGGTGTGGAGAAAAGGGAACCCTCTTACACTGTTGGTGGGAATGCAAACTAGTACAGCCACTATGGAGAACAGTGTGGAGATTCCTTAAAAAACTGGAAATAGAACTGCCTTATGACCCACCAACCCCACTGCTAGGCATACACACCAAGGAAACCAGAATTAAGAGAGACAGATGTACCCCAATGTTCATCGCAGCAAAGTTTATAATAGCCAGGACATGGAAGCAATCTAGATGTCCATCGACAGACAAATGGGTAAGAAAACTGTGGTACATATACACAATGGAGTATTACTCAGCCATTAAAAAGAATACATTTGAATCAGTTCTAATGAGGTGGATGAAACTGGAGCCTATTATATAGAGTAAAGTAAGTCAGAACGAAACACATCAATACAGTGTTCAGCTCAGTTCAGTTCAGTCAATCAGTCATGTCTGACTTCTTACAACCCCGTGAACTGCAGCACACCAGGCCTCCTTGTCCATCACCAACTCCCAGAGTCCACCCAAACCCATGTTCATTGAGTCGGTGATGCCATCCAACCATCTCATCCTCTGTCGTCCCCTTCTCCTCCTGCCCTCAGTCTTTCCCAGCATCAGGATCTTTTCAAATGAGTCAGCTCTTCACATCAGGTCGCCAAAGTATTGGAGTTTCAGCTTCAACATCAGTCCTTCCAATGAACACCCAGGACTGATCTCCTTTAGGATGAACTGGTTGGATCTCCTTGCAGTCCAAGGGACTCTCAAGAGTCTTCTCTAACACCGCAGTTCAAAAGCATCAATTCTTCGGTAACGCATGTATATGGAATTTAGAAAGATGGTAATGATGACCCTATATGCGAGACAGTAAAGAGACACAGATGTGTAGAATAGTCTTTTGGACTCTGTGGCAGAGGGCAAGGGTGGGATGATTTGAGAGAATATCATTGAAACATATATATTACCATATGTGAAACAGATCACCAGTCCAGGTTCGATGCATGAGACAGGGTGCTCAGGGCTGGTGCACTCGAATGACTTTGAAGGATGGGATGGGGAGGGAGGTGGGAGGGGGGTTCAGGATGGGGAACACATGTACACCCATGGCTGATTCATGTCAGTATATGGCCAAACTCACTACAATATTGTAATTAGCCTCCAATTAAAAATAAATAAATTTTAAAACATAAAATAAAAGCTGTTGGTTCAACCCAGCATTCTGGCTCTAGGAACACTGGCAATACAGTAGAGAGAGCAGCTCTGCCTTGAACAGCTGCCATGGAAGCCACAGGGGCAAGGAGTACAATTGCCTACACCGTGTTTTGTGAGGCAGCCTTCCCTTTAAACACTGGTATTTTAGCTGGTGATTAGAAGAATTTGGCATTTGGGAGCAAGGTCCTGTGACCTTCTGTTTTGTATGAATACACACAGCATTGCGTTTTTATGTTACGCCCTTAATATACAGTCCAAACACAAAAGCTTCCTGAGGAGAGCCAATTTAAAGCTGAAGAGGAAAAAATTTTATGGTGCTATTTAAACTGAACAAGGCTCTCAAATGTAATGGATTAGAATGAAGTAGAAAACAAACAAGCCTGTGGTAAGACAGATCCAAAAAGTTGAACCTAGCCTCTGACCATCACCTCTTGCATTGATTAAGCCTGATTTATCAATAGACAATTTCTTTCAGTCAAGATAATTGAAGTGCTTTGATCTTTTAAAATCCTGCTGTTGGAGATGGAGAGAATATTTTATTCAGTTTTCATGAAACTATTAAAATTATCTGTTATCATGTTCAGCAAAAAAAAAAAAAAAAAAACCTTTATTCCACATTCACTATATACCAAAAACTGTATAGGTACTTAGCATATACTATTTTATCTCAAGTCCTCTCTCAACAACCTTAGAAAGTATATACTGTTACTATTCCTATTTAATAAATGATGAAACTAAGTCTCAGGGAGTTGGGATAACGTGACTGAGATGCCACTAGCAAGTGGTCCAAGTAGAATTTGAATTGTACATTCAGATTCTAAAGGCTGTGTTCTTCCACTATACCAAAGTACCTGATATAAAGTTGATACTTAATAGTTGTTGAATCAATCACAATGGTCACACCTAACTCCCTTTCTGCCACTGTCATATACTTCAAATGATTATATGCCTTCAAATTTGGGGCTACTCATCATAGAGTCTCTTGTGACTAAATGCACACTCCTCTCCTGATCACCTCTTTCTGCCTCATTAGGGATTTGTTTCCAGAGCAGTAGAGGTTTTTTCAACTTAATACAGGCCAGAATTCAGGCTTCAGACAATTCCTGTTGGTGTGAGACAGGGATTTCAAGACACTGTTTCCAGGACAACAGGCAAAAAGTCACTGTTTAAAGAAAACAAAGAGATAAATTTTGTAGAGAAATAACAAAAGTTGACTATGATGGCTCCTAGGAGGAGTGTCCCAATCATATCAGCACAGTGCTAAGTAAGAGGGGGAGAGGAAAGTATAGAACTGGCAGTCAGGAGACTTCTGTTCTAGTCCAGATTTTTGTCATTGATGCATTGCATGACATTGGACAAGTCACTATCCAGTTCTCATTCTCAGCGTTTATCATCTGTAGAACAATGGGCTTGGGATAATTAAGGCTGCTTTGAGAGATGACATTTATAATTCTATGACCTAGAATTAAGGGGATGCCAAGCAGTGACATGCATGGGTAGATATATGCAAGCATGCGCACACACACACACACACACACACATACACACACACACATACTGTATTGAACAACCCTGATCACTTGTGTAAGCACCAGTCATTTTCAGAACACATTTTCATAAGGGCCAAACTTAGTGCTTTCTTTTTGCTTGCCAAAGCTAAGCCATGTGATCATTTTCCTTGTAATCTACATTCACTCATAAGAAGAATGTTGTTTTTCATGATGTCACCCAAATTATGTTTGTTAAAGTGAGTGAAACTGGAAGCTCGGCATGAGGAGTCTGCTTAATTGCACTATTTCAGTATATTAAGTTTATTGCAGGTGCTCAAGTTTGACTGTGAGAAGAACATCTGCCAGTGTTTGGGTGTTATTCTACCAGCAATGAGGGTAGCTTTCAAGTTTGCTGAGCAATGCGGTACATTTTTTTCAATGCTTACATTCTTCCTATTAAATTTTTAAGCCTATTTTTTTCCTTTCGTCTTATTCTTAGCAAAGGCTCCAGCACTCACCTGAGCCTAGGTTTTCCTGGATTGATTTAATGAAACCAGATAGTGTTTTCCAGACCCTCTGGGCACACCAGTTCCTCTAGCAATCCCCTCATCTTGCTCTTTACTCTTCAAAAAATGAGCAAAGAATGCAAATGCTTCAGTTGCATTCATGGAACGTCTTTTCCCACAAGGGGGCTGGCCTCATGGTTCTTACATATGTAGAAAAGCAGAATGTACACTGGTTGCTGGTCCAAATTCTGTCACCATGTATGTGACCTTAAGAAATCCCTTTCTGGGACTTTCCTGGTGGTCCAGTGGCTAAGATTTCCTGCTCCCAATTCAGAGGACCTGGGTTCGACCCCTGGTCAGGGAACTAAATCCCACATGCTGCATATAAGACCTGGTGCAGCTGAATAAATAAATATTAAAAAGAAAAAAATCCCTTTCTATTATTTGGGCTTTTAAAGTTCATCTTAAAACCCATCCCTCTAAAATCCATCCATTTCAAAACCACAGGGTTGAACTAAGTAATCTAGTAATCCTAGGTAATCTGTAGGTAATCCTAGGTAATCTCTAAGGATCTTTTTGGTTTTAATACTCATGATTTGTTCACACAAACACATCCATGTTAGAAGGCACTCTCCCAGAAGTTGGGACTATGAAGTTTAATTAAGATCATCTTCAGTACCTTGGGGTTGCACAACTCCAAACAGTACTATTCACATTGTAGGAGATACCTGAGGCCTTAAAATCACCTGGCAGCATATTTGAGAACCTGATACAGGTTTTTAAAGTATAAATACCTGCCTTGGCATACATATGTCTTTAACCATGCATACTGGTTAAAGCCTGTTTCCCCCTTAGTGCTCAGTCACTTCAGTCGTGTACAACTCTTTGTAACCTCATGGACTGTAGCCTGCCAGTCTCCTCTATCCATGGGATTCTCCAGGCAAGAATACTGGAGTGGGTTGCCATACCCTCCCCCATGGAATCTTCCTGACTCGGGGATCAAACCTAGGTATCCTGTGTATCCTGCATTGCAGGCAGGTTCTTTACCCACTGAGCCACCTGGGAAGCCTGTTTCACCACTAACCTTTGGCAAAAGAGTTCCCCACTTCAAAACTTCAGGTTCCTTCTTCAGTGAGAAAGAACAACTCTCTAGATCTCTGTCTTGGTCTCCTTTCCTTATCCAAGATGTAGAGCCCATGAGGAGTGGCCTCTCTCTTCAAAGAATTGAGAGCTTGCATTACATAAAAGGAAAAAGAGGTTCAGTTTTGTTAAAGATAGAACACTGGAAGGGACCATCTTGGCCTGAATAAGATCAACAGACCTTTTTCTCCCTAGCATAAAATTCTTAAGTGCCTAGGGGAGACGGAGTCATGGAAAGGTAAGATTAGACTATGTTCAAGCTAAGTGGAAGATTTCACAAATTTCCTTGAGCCAAACCAAGAGTGCACCACATATACTCAGCTGTGGGATACATCAGAGGGTCATGAGGTATTTCCCCAAGGGTATCTTTGGCAGAAGTGGAGAGGTTACATTTCTCCCAGGGGAATGAACTGAATGAACTTCATTGGAATATCAAATATTGTTATAAGACCTGTGCACACATCTACACCAATCCACCAGAGGTTCCAGAGAACTAGAGCTCTACTACCTGAACATGAACTCTGCATGCACATGAACTCTGGCCCTGCTGACCAGACAAACTGGCCTTTCCAGCCATCTTTCATACCCTTGAGCATTTTCCCTCACTAGATTCAGTTTCCTGGTATGTAAATGAAGGGTTGGAATGCAATCATAGTTTTCAAACTATTCTGTGCAGCCCTAGGGTTCAGACTCAAGGGCATGGTTTGGGTTCATGGCTCAGGGGCAACTTCATGGATGAGAAGACAGAGAGAGGCCAAAAGGGCAGAGATCTAGATCTTTCTAACACACATTTTGACAGAGTAATTCAGCTTCTATCAGTTTTATATATCAGGCTTCCACAAAGGATTCCATTTGAAAAAGAAAAACTATTCTAATGCTAAAAATAGAAAGCTACTGATTTGCATACTTGATAAGTGTCCTACAAGCTCTGATGTTTTATATGTCAATGAAGAAAGAGTCATAAATTAAGAACTATTTTTTTTCTTTGGAGATTGGTTCTCTGCTGGGAAGAAAACCCAAGAAGTACTAAAAACCCCAAAAAGTAGCAAATAATCATCTGTCACTGAGCTACATAGTTAGATCTTTGGTTGCATTTTGCCTGCCAACTGGAGCAAGAGATTAAAATCTTCTGTAGTTTAGTTACATTCTTATGAATGAGATTCCAACTGGAAGAAAACTGATTTAGCTTGAAAGAAGTCTGGATGTATGGGTGGAAGATGCACCTAGGTTTCAAGTGAAGCTCTGCTCAAGGAAGTTAAATAATGACAAACACAACTAACTATCATCTGAACTTTTCAGAGCAATTAATATCCCTACATTTAACTGATATCTGATTTTAAGGAAAACTTGGATATTTATTTTAAGAGGGAGAAGCTACATTTTAGCACCATCTGCTGGTGTTAAATTAGCTTTGAAAACCAAATGCCAACTACCTACTTACTTGCAAGTTTGGCCATATTCTGGCACTAATTAGTCAAGGTGACTTGCCTGTTTCAATTATATGGTCACTTTGAATGATTCACTTGTAAAGAAGAGACTTGTCATCAAAGAAGGATTTCATAGGAGCCCAGAACTCCTGACTTCTCCCAAAAGATGGGCAGGAAAAATCACCACCTGCCTAATACAATTTGAAGAGAAATGGCGGAGTAGAAGGACATGTGCTCATCTTCTCCTGTGAGAACACCAAAATCACAACTATCTGCTGAAAGGAGGATGTTGGAACCCACCAAAAACAGATACCCCACATTCAAGGACTAAGGAGAAACCACAGCAAGATGGTAGAAGAAGTGCAGTCATGTTAAAATCAAACCTCATACTGCCCAGAGACTCTTAGAGGGCACAAACAAAACCTTGTGTGTGCCAGGACCAGGGGAAAGGAGCACTGATCCCACAAGAGATGGAGCCAGACTTGTCTGTGAATGTTTAGAAGTCTCTGATGGAGTCGTAACTTGACAGTGGCCTGCCGTGGGATCAGGGGCACTGACAGCAGCAGTCCTGGGAGGTGCACAGTGTTGACATAAATCCTCTTGGAGGAGGTCACCATTAGCCCTACCATAGAGCCTATAGCTCTATCATAGAGACTGCAGACTCCAGGACTCAGCTGCCTCAGGCCAAACTACAGGGAGGGAGCACAGTCCCACCTAGTAGGAGAAAATTAGATTAAAGATTTACTAAGCATGGCCCTGCCAGCCAGAGCAAGTCCCAGTTTTCCCAATAACCAGTCCCTTCCACAAGGAAGCTTACACAAGCCTCTTATTCTCATCCATCAGAGGGCAGGCAGAAGAAGCAAGAACTTCAACCCCGTGGCCTCCAGAATGAGAAACACAATTACAAAAAACTAACCACAATGATCACATGTATCAGAGCCTTGTGTAACTCAATGAAACCATGAGCCATGTCATATAGGGCCACCCAAGGATACGGGTCATGGTGGAGAGTTCAAATAAAACGTGGTCCACTAGAGAAGGGAATGGCAAACCACATCAGCATTCTTGCCTTGAGAACTCCATGAACATTATGAAAAAGCAAGAAGATATGACACCGAAAGATGAGCCTCCCAGGGCAATAGGTTTCTAATATACTACTGGGGAAGAGTGGAGAAATACCTCCAGAAAGAAAGAAGAGGCTGAGCCAAAGCAGAAACAACGTCTAGTTGTGGATGTGTCTGGTGGTGAAAGTAAAGTCCGATGCTGTAGAGAACAAAATTGCATAGGAACCTGAAATATAAAATCCATAACTCAAGGTACATTGGACGTGATCAAACATGAGATGGCAAAAATGAATATTGATATTTTAAGAATCAGTGAACTAAAATGGAAAGGGAATGGGCAAACTTAATTCAGATGACCATTAAATCTACTACTGTGGGAAAGAATCCCTTAGAAGAAATTGAGTAGCCTTCATATTCAGCAAGAGTCTGAAATACAGCACTTGCGTGCAATCTCAAAAATGACAGGATGATCTTGGGTTGTTTCCAAGGCAAACCATTCAATACCACAGTAATTCAAGTCTATGCCCCAACCATTAATACCAAAGAAGTTGAAATTGAATGATTCTATAAAACACCTACAAAACCTTCTAGAGCTAACACCAAAAGATGTCCTTTTCATCATAGGGGACTGGAACGCAAAAGCAGGAAGTCAAGAGATACCTGGAGTAACAGGCAAATTTGGCCTTGGAATACAAAATGAAGCAGGGAAAACACTAACAGAGTTTTGCCAAGAGTAAACACTGGTCCTAGCAAACATCCTCTTCCAACAGCACAAGAAACAACTCTACACATGGACATCACCAGATGGTCAATACCGAATCAGATTGATTATATTCTTTGAGCAAAAAAATGAAAAACTATATATAATCAGCAAAAACAAAACCAGGAGCTGACTGTGGCTCATATCAATTCAGTTCAGTTCAGTCATTCAGTTGTGTCTGACTCTTTGAGACTCCATGGTCTGCAGCATGATAGGCTTCCCTGTCCATCCCCAACTCCCAGAGCTTACATAAACTCAATCCATTGAGTCAGTGATGCCATCCAACCATCTCATCGTCTGTCGGCCCCTTTTCCTCCCGCTTTCAATCTTTCCCAGCTTCAGGGTCTTTTCCAGTGAGTCAGTTCTTCACATCAGGTGGCCAAAGGATTGGAGTTTCAGCTTCAGCATCAGTCCTTCAAGTTAATGTTCAGGACTGATCTTTAAGATGAACTGGTTGGATCTCCTTGCAGTCCACGGGACTTTCAAGAGTTTTCTCCAAAACCATAGTTCAAAACTACCAATTACTTGGCACTCAGCTTTCTTTGTAGTCCAGCTCTCACATCCATACATGACTACTGGAAAAACCATAGCCTTGACTAGATGGACCTTTGTTGGAAAAGTAATGTCTCTGCTTTTTAATATGCTATCTAGATTGCTCATAATTCTGCTGCCAAGGAGTAAGCGTCCTTAAATTTCATGGCCGCAGTAGCCATCTGCAGTGATTTTGGAGCCCCCAAAATAAAGTCTCTCACTGTTTCCATTGTTTCCACATCTATTTGCCATGAAGTCATGGGACCAGATGCCATGATCTTAGTTTTCTGAATGTTGAGTTTTAAACCAACTTTTTCACTCTCCTCTTTCACTTTCATCAAGAGGCTCTTTAGTTCTTCTTCACTTTCTGCTATAAGGGTGGTGTCATCAGCATACCTGAGGTTATTGATATTTCTTCCGGAAATCTTAATTCCAGCTTGTGCTACATCCAGTCGAACATTTTGCATGATGTACTCTGCATATAGTTTAAATAAGCAGGGTGAGAATATACAGCCTTGACATACTCCTTTCCCAATTTGGAACCAGTCTGTTGTTTCATGTTCAGTTCTAAATGTTGCTTCTTGACCTGCATACAAATTTCTCAGGAGGCAGGAAAGGTGATCTGATATTCCCATCTCTTTCAGAATTCTCCACAGTTTATTGTGATCCACACAAAGGCTTAGGCATAGTCAATGAAGCAGAAGTAGATGTATTTCTGGAACTCTCTTGCTTTTTTGATGATCCAACAGATGCTGGCAATTTGACCTCTTGTTCCTCTGCCTTTTCTAAAACCAGCTTGAACATCTGGAAGTTCATGGTTCATGTACTGTGGAAGCCTGGCTTGGAGAATTTTGAGCATTACTTTGCTAGTGTGTGAGATGCGTGCAATTGTGCAATAGTCTGAGAATTTTTTGGCATTGCCTTTCTTTGAGATTAGAATGAAAACTGACCTTTTCCAGTCCTGTGGCCACTGCTGAGTTTTCCAAATTTGCTGGCATATTGAGTGCAGCACTTTCACAGCATCATCTTTTGGGATTTGAAATAGCTCAGCTGGAATTCCATCACCTCCACTAGCTTTGTTCATAGTGATACTTCCTAATGCCCACTTGACTTCACATTGCAGGATGTCCGACTCTAGGTGAGTGATCACGCTATTGTGGTTATCTGGGTCATGAAGATATTTTTTGTATAGTTTTTCTGTGTAGTCTTGCCACATCTTCTTAATATCTTCTGCTTCTGTTAGGTCCATACCGCTTCTGTCCATTATTGTGACCATCTTTCCATGAAATGTTCCCTTGGTATCTCTAATTTTCTTGAAGAGATCTCTAGTTTTTCCCATTCTATCATTTTTCTCTATTTCTTTGCATTGATCACTGAGGAAGTCTTTCTTATCTCTCCTTGCTATTTGTTGGAACTCTGAATTCAAATGGGTATATCCTTCTTTTTCTCCTTTGCCTTTTGCTTCTCTTTTTGTCTCAAATATTTGTAAGGCCTCCTCAGACAACCATTTTGCCTTTTGGCATTTCTTTTTCTTGGGGATGGTCTTGATCCCTGCCTCCAGTACAGTGTCACAAACCTCCGTCCATAGTTCTTCAGGCACTCTGTCTATCAGATCTAATCCCTTGAATCTATTTCTCACTTCCACTGTATAATCGTAAGGGATGTGATTTAGGTCATACCTAAATAATCTAGTGATTATCCCTACTTTCTTCAACTTAAGTCTGAATTTGGCAATAAGAAGTTCATGATCTGAGCCACAGTCAGCTCCCAGTCTTGTTTTTGCTGACTGTATAGAGCTTCTTCATCTTTGGCTGCAAAGAATATAATGAGTCTGATTTCGGTATTGACCATCTGGTGATGTCCATATGTAGAGTTTACTCTTATGTTGTTGGAAGACTGTTTTGCTATGACCAGTGCATTCTCTTTGCAAAACTCTGTTAGCCTTTGCCCCACTTCGTTTTGTACTCCAAGGCCAAATTTGCCTGTTACTCCAGGTATCTCTTGACTTCCTACTTTTGCATTCCAGTTCCCTATAATGAAAAGGACATCTTTTTTGAGGTGTTAGTTCTAGAAGGTCTTGTAGGTCTTCATAGAACTATTCAACTTCAGCTTCTTCAGCATTGCTGGTCAGGGCATAGGCTTGGATTACTGTGGTATTGAATGGTTTGCCTTGGAAACGAACAGAGATCATTCTGTCATTTTTAAGATTGCATCCAAATACTGCATTTCAGACTCCTTTGTTGACTATTATAGCTACTCCATTTCTTCTAAGGGATTCTTGCCCACAGTAGTAGATATAATGGTCATCTGAGTTAAACTCACCCATTCCAGTCCATTTTTGTTCGCTGATTCCTAAAATGTCAATGTTCACTCTTGCCATCTCCCGTTTGACCACTTTCAATTTGCCTTGGTTCATGAACCTAACATTCCAGGTTCCTATGTAATATTGCTCTTTACAGCATCAGACTTTACTTCCATCACCCGGCACATCCACAACTGGGTGTTCTGTTTGCTTTGGCTCCATCTCTTCATTCTTTCTGGAGTTATTTCTCCACTGATCTCCAGTAGCATATGGGCATCTATCGACCTGGGGAGTTCATCTTTCAGTGTCATATCTTTTTGCCTTTTCATACTGTTCATGGAGTTCTCAATGCAAGAATACTGAAGTGGTTTGCCATTCCCTTCTCCAGTGGACCACATTTTGTCAGAACTCTCCACCATGACCTGTCCATCTTGGGTGGCCCTACAAGGCATGGCTCATAGTTTCATTGAGTTAGACAAGGCTGTGGTCCATATGATAAGATTGGCTAGTTTTCTGTGATCATGGTTTCAGTCTGTCTGCCCTCTGATGGAGAAAGATAAGAGGCTTATGGAAGCTTCCTGATGGGAGAGACAGACTGAGGGGAAAACCGGGTCTTGTTCTGATTGGTGGGACCATGCTCAGTAAATCTTTAATTCAATTTTCTTCTGATAGGCAGGGCTGTGTTCCCTCCCTGTTGTTTGACCTGAGGCCAAACTATGATGGAGGTAATGAAGATAATGGCGATGTCCTTGAAAAGGTCCCATGCATGCACTGCTGTGTGCCCCCAACCCTGCAGCAGGCCACTGCTGACCCACGTTTCTGCTGGAGACTCCTGGACACTCATGGACAAGTCTGGGTCAGTCTCTTGTGGGGTCACTGCTCTTTCTCCTGGGTCCTGGTGCTCACAAGGTTTTGTTTGTGCCCCCCAAGAGTCTGTTTTCCCAGTCCTGTGTAAGTTCTGGCAGCTCTATGATGGGGTTAATGGTATATGCCTCCTCCAATAGGAAGTCTACTGCTCCCAAAGCCTCTGTCCCTGCAGCAGTCCACTACTGACCCATACTTCCACAGAAGACACTCAAATACAGTTCTGGCTAAGTGTCTGTGGGGTCTCTGGGTCTTGGTGCACACAAGGTTTGTTTGAGCTCTCCAAGTGTCTCTGGTGGGTATGGGGTTTGATTTTAAACATGATTTCACCCCTCCTACCACCTTGCCGGAGCTTCTCCTTTGCCCTGGGACATGGGGTATCTTTTTTTGGTGGGATCAACTTTTTTTGGTGGCTCAGATCATCAGCTCCTTATTGCAAAATTCAGACTTAATTTGAAAAATGTATGGAAAAGCACTAGACCAGGTATACTCTAAATCAAATCCTTTATGATTATACAGTGGAAGTGACAAATAGATTCCAGGGGTTACATCTGATAAACAGAGTGTTTGAAGAACCATGGACAGAAATTCATAACATTGTACAGGAGGCAGTGACCAAAACCATCCCCAAGAAAAAGAAATGCAAAAAGGCAAAATAGTTGTCTGAGGAGACATTACAAATAGCTGAGGAAAGAAGAGAAGTGAAAGGCAAAGGAGAAAAGGAAAGATATAACCAACTGAATGCAGAGTTCCAATGAAAAGCAAGGTGAGATAAGAAAGCCTTCTTAAGTGAAAAATGCAAAGAAATAGAGGAAAACAACAGAATGGGAAAGATTAGAGATCTCTTCAGGAAAAACAGAACTATCAAGGGAACATTTCATGCAAAGATGGGCACAATAAAGGACAGAAACAGTAAGGACCTAACAGAAGCAGAAGAGATTAAAAAGAGGTGGCAAGAATAAACAGAACAACTGTATGAAAAATATAACCACAATGGTGTGTGGTCACGCACCTAGAGTCAGACATCCTCTAATGTGAAGTTAAGTGTGTGTCAGGAGGTATTACTACAAACAATGCTAGTGGAGGTGATGGAATTCCAGCTGAGCTATTTCAAATCCTAAAAAATGATGCTGTTAAAGTACTGTACCAAATATGCCAGCAAATTTGGCAAACTCAACAGTGGCCACAGGACTGGAAAAGGTCAGTTTTCATTCAAATACCAAATAGGGCAAAGCAAAGAATGTTCATACTACTGCACAATTGGGCTCATATCACATGCTAACAAGGTAATGCTCAAAATCTTTCAAGCCAGGCTTCAATAGTACATGAACCAAGAGCTTCCAAATGTACCTGCTGGATTTAGAAAAGGCAGAAGAATCAGAGATCAAATTGGCAACATCCATTGGATCATAGAACAGGAGAATTTCAGAAAAACATCTACTTTTCCTTCATTGACTATGCAAAGCCTTTGTGTGGATCACAAGAAATGGTGGAAAATTCTTAAAGAGATGGGAATACCAGATCACCTTACCTGTCTCCTGAGAAACCTGTATGCACGTCAAGAAGCAATGATTAGAACTGGACATGGAAAAATGGACTGGTTTAAAATTGGGAAAGGGTACATCAAGGCTGCATATTGTCACCCTGCTTATTTCACTTCGATGTAGAGTATATCATGTGAAATGCCAGGCTGGATGAATCAGAAGCTGGAATCAAGGTTGCCAGGAGAAACATCAATAACCTCAGATATGCCATTCTTTGGCAGAAAGTGAAGAGGAACCAAAGAGCCTCTTGATGAAAGTGAAAGAGGAGAGTGAAAAGGCTGGCTTAAAACCTGACATTCAGAAACCTAAGATCATGGCATCTGGTCTTATCACCTAACGGCAAATAGATGGGGAAAAATGGAAACAGTGACAGACTTTATTTTCTCAGGCTCAAAAATCACTGTGGACAGTGATTGAAGCCATGAAATTAAAAGATGCTTGCTTCTTGGAAGAAAAGCTATGACAAACCTAGACAGTGTATTAAAAAGCAGAGACATCACCTTGTCAACAAAGATCCATCTAGTCAAAGCTTTGGTTTTTCCAGTAGTCATGTGTGGATGTGAGAGTTGGACTATAAATAAGCCTGGGTACTGAAGATGCTTTCAAACTGTGATGCTAGAGAAGACTCCTGAGAGTTCCTTGAACAGCAAGGAGATCAAACCTGTCTATTCTAATAGAAATCAACCCTGAATTTCATTGAAAGGACTGATGCTGAAGCTGAAGCTCCAATACTCTGGCCACCTGATGCGAAGAGTCGACTCATTGGAAAAGACCCTGATGCTGGCAAAGATTGAGGGCATGAGGAGAAGGGGACGACAGAGGATGAGATGGTTGGATGGCATCATCGACTGAATGGACATGAATTTGAGCAAACTCTGGGAGATAGTGAAGGACAGGGAAGCCTGGCGTGCTGCAGTCCATGGAGTCACAAGAGCCAGACACTGAGTGACTGAACAACAAGAAGAAAGGTATTTCCTGTTCCCAATTTCCTCACGGCTAGTCAACCCTAGTATCATCACAACTGCATTATTTTAGATCTGAAATGCTCTTAAAGTATTTTAAAGCCGCATCTGAAAACCCAGCTGCCTCTAGAAGGAGACATTACTGTAAGCTGTTAGCAGCTAACACTTTATGAGGAATTAAATAGATACTTTTGGCAGTAACCTTAAGAAGGATATGACAAAGATTTGCTCCAGATGGTCTCAGTTTATACCTATTGTCCTAATATCATTATTTAATAACACCTTCATTTACTCTCAAATGTGTTACAATTTGAGAGATACATTACGTGGTCATCTTAGCCATAACATTTTTTCCTCATATTATACATTTGAATTTACCAAGTTCAACACTGTTAAGGTTGATTAGTTCTTTCTAGACTTTATGCTCACCATTTAGAAGGCTCCCAATAAGTGGACAGTGTTGCCAGCATGTGACTTCATGAGAAAACTTTCAGGCAGATGGGGATTGGTGGATATAATCTAGAACACAGGCAATACTTGTGATGTAATATTTGTTAAACTGAAAAGTTTAAATACTAACTAATCACTCAGAAAGGTTCATAAGTTTAAAGGCTATGGTGCAGAATGAGGTTTAAAAACACTGCTACTATAAACTTGCTTAGATCCCAACCGCTATATTATACTTCTGCATTTATTTGTTTAGCACAATGAGACTTTTGTCCCTCCTTAGAAAGTTAGACCTTTCACAGTAAAAGCAGCATGGAAACATCTTAAAATATCACTCAATAGGTTTTCGCTTCTTGGTCCTAGACCAGGGTTTCTCAACCTAAGCATTATTTTTTTTTCCCCCCACGCCGAAACTTTTTTATTATAATTTTGAAAGAAAACAATTAGAATACGTACTTCAAAATCTGCAAAATGAGCATTAGATTGATTGTAATCCTGGTTTAAAAATATAAGTATAAAAAGTGGAATACTAGATTATTGGAAATAATAGGAAGATACTTATGTAACCTTTGTGCTGAGGAAAATTTTTAAAGTTAGAAAAAAAAACTCAGAATTCAGAATTAAAAAGAAAATATATTTAGTTTTTAAGATAAAAGATTCTATTTTTAAAAGAAATAAAGAAAAAGTCTCAAAGCAATATTTGAAGCACAGTACAGCTCTGAAAACCTTAGGAAAAAATTAATTAAAAGAAAAGAACAACTACATATCAATAAACTAAGCATTCTTGACATTGTAGGGAGCCATCCTGCACATTGAAGGATGTTTAGCAGCATCTCTGGTGTCTACCCACTAGATGCCAGAAGTACTAATCTCTATTTGTGACCATCAAAAATGTCTCCAGATATTGTCAAATGTTTCCTAGAGGACACAATCAACCTTAACTGAGCACCACTAGCCTAGACCTTCTTATGGTTAAGCCTAGATCCCAATAACTATGATTTCTTCTTCTGAAGAAAGACAGGTGGTATGGAAAACGAAAGTCATTGCTCAACTATAAGTTTCCAACTAGGATTTTGAAAGTCCATATGGAGACAACAATCTTGCAATTCAGCCTTCTAAAGAGAAAAATGGTTATTCTCAGAACTGTAAAAAGCTGTTTTTATATTTCAATAACCAAACTTGGAGGACTCACCATAAAATAAATCATAGAACTGAGATTGCAAGTTATAACATAAGGAAACTTCCCACCCCATAGGAAAAAGATAAGCTTTCTAGAAGTGAGAAGGAAAGGAATGGGGACAGAGGGAAGGAAAGGAATCGAGAATCAATTCTCTTGTCTTGACCCACAGAATCGAAACCCTCACATGGCGCTGCAGTGGGGAAGACCCTAGGTCCGTTTAGGGAAATAAAAGAACATCTAAGGCTTCTGCCTTTGCTTCCCTAGCCATAGCCTAGGGAGACTACAAGCCTCAAGGAGTAGCCCTGAAGCCCCTGCTGCTTCTTATAATATGGTGTAAAAGCTATGGAGTAGCTAAGACTAAAATTGGAGGCAAGGCAGGTGGGCTTGAGGGCAGTCTTGCAGTAGCTTGTACACTCATACAGGATGTGGAGAAAGAATCGGAGGCTTCCTCAGTCCCCATTGGGAGAAGGGGACCATAGAAATACTAAAAGAATGATTAATGAGTCAAAAGTGCATGCGTACATGCTAAGTCACTAAGTTGTGTCCAACTCTTTATGACCCTATGGACTATAGCCTGCCAGGCTCCCCTGTTCATGGGATTCTCCATGCAAGAATACTGGAGTGTGTTGCCATTCCCTTCTCCAGGAGATATTCCCGACACAGGGATTGAACACACATCTCTTATGTCTCCTACCTTGCAGGCAGTTTCTTTACCACTAGCGCCACCTGGGAAGCCCAATGAGTCAGAAAAGGAGGAGCCAAAGCACTGGGACCTCCTGACTGAAAAGGGGCTGGCAACATCTAAGGTCCTCAGCAGCAAGTTGAATACAAAATGCCCAAAAGACAAGGTGGTCTGATATAATACTTTCTTTTTTTTTTTTTTTTTTTTTTGATATAATACTTTCTGGGGAAAAAAAAAAATCACTGTATGGATCTGAGCAAAGTTGAACTCTGCAATATAAAGGAAAGAAGAACCATTTGCTTTGTGACTGTTAAATTTCTGCTGCTTCATATTCTTGGATATTACAAGATAAAAAAATCATGAGTGGCCTTCTCAGTAGGCCCTCATTTAGATTTCAGAACCTCCCAAGTACTTGTCCTGCATCTTTTTTGTACAGAGAAAAAAACTGCTTTCAGTTCCATGTAAGTCTTTTCTGCTTTCACTGTTTCAGTTGCATAAAGAAAAATTTCCACATCACAATTCCACATGCTTACCTAGGCTGCTGCTGCTGCTGCTGCTGCTAAGTCACTTCAGTCGTGTCCGACTCTGTGCAACCCCATAGACGGCAGCCCACCAGGCTCCCTCATCCCTGGGATTCTCCAAGCAAGAACACTGGAGTGGGTTGCCATTTCCTTCTCCAATGCATGAAAGTGAAAAGTGAAAGTGAAGTTGTGCCTGACTCTTAGCAACCCCATGGACTGCAGCCCGTCAGGCTCCTCCGTCCATGGGATTTTCCAGGCAAGAGTACTGGAGTGGGGTGACATTACCTTCTCCACTACCTAGGCTGCTGCAGCTAAGTCACTTCAGTCGTGTCCGACTCTTTGCAACCCCACGGACCACAGCCCACTAGGCTCCTCTGTCCATGGGATTTTCCAGGCAAGAGTACTGGAGTGGGATGCCATTGCCCTCTCTGATTTACCTAGGCTGCTGCTGCTGCTGCTGCTGCTAAGTCACTTCAGTCGTGTCCGACTCTGTGCAACCCCATAGACGGCAGCCCACCAGGCTCCCTCATCCCTGGGATTCTCCAGGCAAGAACACTGGAGTGGGTTGCCATTTCCTTCTCCAATGCATGAAAGTGAAAAGTGAAAGTGAAGTCGCTCAGTCGTGTCTGACCCTCAGCAACCCCATGGACTGCAGCCTACCAGGCTCCTCCATCCATGGGATTTTCCAGGCAGGAGTACTGGAGTGGGGTGCCATTGCCCTCTCCTATTTACCTAGGCTAGATGCCCCCAAATGTCTACAAATGAAGCCCCATGATTGTGCTTTCTTGTCAAATCTCTCCACCTGTTTTCCCTCCTATCTAATTTCCCTGTTCTTTAGAACATACATCTGTATAAAAGCTTAATTTGCCATAGGCTGCTCAAAATCATCCTTGAAAGATCCCAGCATTTTTTATCAGCTTTAGAATTTGACTTCTGCCACCAACTTCTTACAGAAAGCCACACCTTTCTTCTTCCCTAGGACATTTCATTTTATACAATAAACAGTAAATACATGCTTGAATATGCACAGAACTTTCCTGGCCAGATAGAAACTTTTTAACAGCCCTTAGGGAACCTGAACTTGGGTTGAATAAACTTTCTACCTGCCAGGCTAAATAAATTCCCAATGTGTATCTTATTAGGCAGAGGTTTTGGAGGGAACCACTTGTGCTAGAAGTAGCAAGTAACAGAAGGAGAAGAGAAGAGCTAGAGGAGGATAAATATGGGGAAACCTCAAACCCTGCAAGTTGAGGGTACATCCCTTAGTGGTCTCTTCACAGTTAACTGAATTCACTTAGCCACATCAGCCTCCTGCTCTGCTTAGATCATACAGCCTGACTGGAATGGCTTCCTTTCTTCTTTCTATCTAATAAATCCTTCAAAGCCTGACTTAAGCATTAGTTCTTCTGGGAAGCCTGCCTTTCCTCCTTTATTCTCACAAATCTCTCCTTTCTCTGAAATTCTGCAACACTTACTGTCACTTGGCACTTAGCATAAATTGTCTTCTATCAGATCCTGTACTTTCATCTTTATCAGTTATTTAATTTATCCTGGAAACTCCTTAAGAGGAAAGCATAATGTGTACTGTTTATGCATATTGTCCACAGCAGACCCACAGCAAGCAATCTATAATGATGCATTCACCAACTAATTGAACAGGGGCCTTGGCACAGAAATAGAATGTCAGGTGGCCATGCTCCCTACAAAAGCTCTGTTTTTAAACCCTTAGCAAAGCTGTGGTACATATACACAATGGAGTATTACTCAGCCATTAAAACGAATACATTTGAATCAGTTCTAATGAGGTGGATGAAACTGGAGCCTATTATACAGAGTGAAGTAAGCCAGAAAGAAAAACACCAATACAGTATACTAACGCATATATATGAAATTTAGAAAGATGGTAACAATAACCCTGTATGCAAGACAGCAAAAGAGACACAGATGTATAGAACAGTCTTTTGGACTCTGTGGGAGAGGGAGAGGGTGGGATGATTTGGGAGAATGGCATTGAAACATGTATAATATCATATATGAAATGAATCACCAGTCCAGGTTCGATGCAGGATACAGGATGCTTGGGGCTGGTGCACTGGGATGACCCAAAGGGATGGTATGGGGAGGGAGGAGGGAGTGGGGTTCAAGATGGGGAACACATGTACACCCGTGGCAGATGCATGTTGATGTATGGCAAAACCAATACAATATTGTAAAGTAATTAGCCTCCAATTAAAATAGATAAATTTATATTAAAAAAATAAACCCTTAGCAGAGGATTTTGCCCATGGTAGAGTCTTAATAAACACTTACCCCATTTTTAAAAGTTCTCTCTAAGAGAGGCCTGGTCCAGCAAGAACCTGCCTTTAGGCTTTGAAACCCTGTCTATATTACATAATAAAAAAAAAGTCAATATTGATTGAGAATATGTGCTAGGCACTATTATAAGTGCTTTATATGAATCATATAATCTTATTCATCTCAGCCTTAAGAGATAGGTGATAAAGTTCATTTTACAGATGAGGAAATTGAAGCATAATGAAGTTAAATAACTTGTCCAAGGTCACACAGCTAGTAAGTATGTACAGGAGCTGCATGAAGTCTGACTCCAAAGTATGTTCTTTTAACCACTATGCTATGATATGGAAGCAGAAACACAATAGCTACAAATAAATTTTGGGTTCCTTCAGTGTTTAACTGTGATTCTCTGATTACTCAGACAGGTTCTGGCAGGACATTTACAGGCAAACCAGTTTTAGCCAATGACCCATAACAGATAACTCAAATTTAGATAGCTATTGTAGCAAATATTTATTGCTATGTAACAAGCCACCTCAAAATTTAGTAACAAAAAGCAACCATTTAATTGTGTCCACAAATACTGGAAATCCGAATTTGGGGCTGAACTTAACAGAGTGATGCTTCTGCTGGATTCTCTTGGGCCACTCATGTGGCTATAGCTATCGGATAGCTGGGTTGGATAGTCTAAGACACCCTTCTTCATATGTGTGGCAGTGGGTACTGCCTATGAGCTGAGCTTCTCAATGTGGTCACTTATCCTCAAAATCTCTCATCCTCAAAGTCTGGTCTTCTTCTTATAGTGGTAAAAGAGTTCCCTGAGCAAGAGAAACAACCACACATCACAAAGATTTTTCAAGCTTCTGTTTGTGTCACATTTGCTAATATTCTAGTGGCCAAAGCAAGTTACTTAGCCAAGTATCAATATGAGAAAGAACCATAAAAGTGCATAGATCCCAGGAGACATGACTCATTAGGGACAATTACTTTAACAATCTGCCGCAGCTGTTATTCAGAATTCAGGCAGGCACATCCAGTGGCTGGCACAATTGTTTGTTTATTTTCCCATCCTGTCTGGGTTCCTCATGAAAAGCTATTCAAATGTCTTTCAAAAACAATGCCTAGCAGAAAGTGGGAGAAGGCCCTGAGGCTATAGTCAGGTCTACCTCTGGCCTGCTTGTGACATCAAATGCCAACAAAAAGGAAAGGGAACTTAAGTACATCTTTCTAAGTGAAAGAAGCCCACCTGGAAAGGCTACTTACTGTATTATTTCAATATAACATACTGGAAAAAGCAAAACTATGGGGATGATAAAAAGATCAGTGGTTGCCAGGGATTGAAGGTGGAGGGAGGGATGAATAGGTGGAGCACAAGGGATTTTTAGGGCAATGAAATTATTTTGTATGATATTGTAATGTTGGATACACAGCATTGTGCATTTGTCAAAACCCATGGAACTCTATATAACACAAAGTGTGAACTTAATGTAAACTATGGATTTCAGTTGATAATAATGTATCAATATAGGTTCGTCTAGTCAAGGCTATGGTTTTTCCTGTGGTCATGTATGGATGTGAGAGTTGGACTGTGAAGAAGGCTGAGCACCGAAGAATTGATGCTTTTGAACTGTGGTGTTGGAGAAGACTCTTGAGAGTCTCTTGGACTGCAAGGAGATCCAACCAGTCCATTCTGAAGGAGATCAGCCCTGGGAGTTCTTTGGAAGGAATGATGCTAAAGCTGAAACTCCAGTACTTTGGCCACCTCATGCGAAGGGTTGACTCATTGGAAAAGACTCTGATGCTGGGAGGAATTGGGGGCAGGAAGAGAAGGGGACGACAGAGGATGAGATGGCTGGATGGCATCACTGACTCAATGGACGTGAGTCTGAGTGAACTCCAGGAGTTGGTGATGGACAGGGAGGCCTGGCATGCTGCGATTCATGGGGTTGCAGAGAGTCGGACATGGCTGAGCGACTGATCTGATCTGATCTGATTGGTTCATCAATTGTAACAAGTGACCACACTGATGCAATACTACTAAACCTTTAAAAAGATGTGACAACATAGATAAACCTAGGGGACATTATGCTAGGTGAAATATGCCAGACACAGGGAGACCAACACCACATGATTTCACTTACATGTAGAATCTTTTTTTAAAAAGTCATACTTACAGTGACATATAGTAGAAGGGTGATTACCAGAGTCTCAGGTGTGGGGAGGAAGAGGAGATAGTGATCAAAGGGCACAAACTTTCAATTATAAGATGAGTAAGTGCTGGAGACCTAATGTACAACATGGTAATTATAGCTAGTAATACAGTAATATACACTTAAAAATTGCTAAAAGAGTAGATCTCAAGTGTTCCCATGATAAACACACACAATTGTAACGATGGGAGGTGATGCATGTGCTAATTAATCTGATTGCCATAATCATCTTGCAATGTATACACATATTAAAACATCACATTGCATGCCTTAAACATATACAATTTTATTTGTCAAAAAAATAAGAAAAAGAGAAACTGTTGGGGAGATGTAAGCAGGAACTCTCCACACTATAGGCTCAACTTTTCTATAAACCTAAATCTGTTCTAAAAATAGTCTATTGGTTAAAAAGAAGAGAACAAATGTAGGGGAATTCCCTGACTGCTTTCACTCCCATGGCCTAGGTTCAATCCCTAGTCAGGGAATCAAGAGCCTGCAAGCCACAAGACTAAAAAAAAAAAAAAACACAGATGTAAAAAAAGAGAGAGAGGGAACTATCGTAGACTTGTATTGATAGCTAACTCCCAATAAACTACTCTTCCCAGTGTTTATGCCCATGGGTAGTTCTCAATATTAACTCTGGGCTTAACTACATGATTTGTTTTTGCCAATAGAATATCAGCAAGCATGATACAAATAAAGGCTTGTCTTCTTGGAATGTTCCTTTCTGGAGCCCAGCCTGTAACAAAGCCTAGGCTAATCCTACTGGAGAAAGAAAGAGGCTATTTAGAAAGGCCCTGAGGGACTTCCCTGGTGGTCCAGTGGTTAATACCCCGAGTTTCCACTGCAGGGGGCACAGGAGGGTCTTAAAAGATAAGACATCACACAAAGAGAGAAAAGACATGAAGGAGAATCTCCCAACTTGAACACCAGCTGAACTCAGACATAAGAATGATTCCAACAAATATCACGGGAAAAGAACCACCCAGACAACCCCCAATATCATAAGTAGAATAAATTGTTGTTTTTTAAAACCAAAAAGTTTTGGGGTACTGTGTAGTAATAGATAACTGAAACAGGAAGATTTAAAAAAAAAAAAAAAGCTTTTAAAAAACTGAGCTATTCAGAAGGAAAAACACCAATACAGTATACTAACGCATATATATGGAATTTAGAAAGATGGTAACAATAACCCTGTATACGAGACAGCAAAAGAGACACTGACGTATAGAACAGTCTTATGGACTCTGTGGGAGAGGGAGAGGGTGGGAAGATTTGGGAGAATGGCATTGAAACATGTAAAATATCATGTATGAAACGAGATGCCAGTCCAGGTTCAATGCACGATACTGGATGCTTGGGGCTGGTGCACTGGGACAACCCAGAGGGATGGTGTGGGGAGGGAGGAGGGAGGGGGGTTCAGGATGGGGAACACATGTATACCCGTGGTGGATTCATTTTGATGTTTGGCAGAACTAATACAATTATGTAAAGTTTGAGAATAGAATAAAATTAATTAAAAAAAAAACTGAGCTATTGATAACACTTACAAAACAATATTATGGTGGATATAAGCACAGAATTGTGTCTTAGATGTCTTCACTGTGTGAAACTAACTTCAGTGAACAAAGAAGAAAGCAAGATATTGGCCTCATTAGCAAGCAATATTTTTAACAGCAATCCCTTACATTGATATAAATGACTTACAGATAGCAAGGTGATTTCCTATAAATTCCATATTCTAACAGTGAAGTCTTGGAGACCAGAATAAGAATTTTGGAACTGAGGCAATATAAGGCCATAACTTATTCTTGAGTAAGAATGATATGATGAAAATCATATTTGACAATAATTCTTCTAGTATCAATATATAGGATCATTTGGAGCAAAGAATCTTGGAGTCCATGAAGAAAACCAAGTTGTATAGCAAGTGGAAAATATCAAGATAAGTTATGATAAGAATCTGAGAGATGTGGCCGAAAAGAGATTCATCAGATCAGATCAGATCAGTCGCTCAGTCGTGTCTGACTCTTTGCGACCCCATGAATCGCAGCACGCCAGGCCTCCCTGTCCATCACCAACTCCCAGAGTGCACTGAGAGTCAGATACGATGAAAGAAAAAAGTCAAAAGTGGCTTTGTGTTATTGCTGCTATAAGAAATGACCACAGACTTGGTGAATTAAAACAACATATATTTATTATCTTACAGTTGTGTAGGTAAAAATTCTGATGTGGGTCTCACTGGGTTAAAATAAAGATATAAACCAGCTGCATTTCTTTTTGGAGGTCTAGGTGAGAATTCTTTTCTTGCCCTTTTCACCTTTTAGAAGCCACCCACATTCCATGCCTTATGACCCTCTTCCTCCACCTTCAAAGCCAGCAGCATTGCTTCTCTGTGAACTTCTAGTCCCACTTGCCTGTAACTCTCCCCCTGCCTTCCTCTTCCACTTTTAAGGACCCTTGTGATTATATTGGGCCCACCAGATAATCCAGAAGACTCTCTCCATCTAAAGACCATTTGAATAGTAATCTTAATTTCTTAACTTCAGCAACCTTAATTCTTTTTCACGTATCTTAACATATTCAAAGCTTCTGAGATTAGGGAACAAACATCTACAGGGGTTTGGAGGAACTATTCTACTTAACACGAGCTTCAGGGGTTAGAACTTGGGAGGTCACAGGATGGTAAGTGCCATTGATGATGACAGAGATGATGGGAAGAATTCATTTTGATAGGAATACAACAAAGTTGTGCCAAATTAAGTGGAGTGTCCAAATAGTAATGGCACCCAGAGCTGTTGGTCTTGAGGATCTAGATCCCCAAAAAACAGCATGATCAGGGACATGAGCTTAGGGAGACTTACACCTGGAGGTAGTCTGAAAGCCCTTGAGCCACTGATCCTTTCGTCATTTTAGAAAGAGAATAAATAACACAAGGATGAGAAGCTTAAAAAGGAAGTGCCCTCGTCATCTCTTATCTATGGGTAAACACTCACCCTATGAAGACCTGAAAGGAAACAAGGGAAGTCCTAGAGAGGCCTGAAGATGGTTCCACAAAATTCCAGAGGAGACAATTTAGCTGGTCCCCTCAACCACATCTGTAGCCCAGATGTGCCATATAACCAGAGTACATGCCCACACCAAAAAGCCAACATTATGTACTCCACAAGGTCTGTGGCCAGTGTAAAAATATGGAGGAACCTGTCCACATGACTAACCAACTTTGTTATTTGTGTCACATCAAAGCCAGAGCCTCAACAAATTACTACTCTCTGAGGTCATTTAATTATGATTAAGTGAACTATGAACCAGTGTAAATGGCATTTTATACTCTAGTGAATTAAGATATGAGATGTAGCTGAAGTGAATAAGATTTATGGCCCAAATTCATGCAACCTTACAGTAATTTCATGACACTTTTACTATGAGGCAAGCAATGCCAGCTCTTGAAATAATTAAAAGTACATACCAATTCCAAGACTGGGCTTCAGTCATTTATGGGAAGCCAGGAGACAGAATGAGGAGCAGGTTTCTTTGTGACCAATTTACTCTGGATAGCAGGAGCTGTTTCTTTTACCTGCAGCAAAAGTCTTAATTAGGGTGAGAAGACTGCCCCTGAGCAGGCCATCCAGGCTCCAGGGGATCAAACCACACCACACATCTCCAGAAGCCAGATTCCTCCCCAAATGAATCAGTCCCTCTCCAAATGAGAAATGCTTCATAGACAAGTAGCTTTTCAATTCCCTAGGCTCATATACCACTGCCCTCTGCAGATCCCTTTGTGACCTTGAGATTACCTTAGTCTTGGTTACCATCCACAGAAGCAAGGAATCACTGTCCACAGATCCCAAGGGAACTGGCAGAGCTGGAGAGGGGTCAGCCAGAATATGTCTCATTTATCTTGGGTACTTTTTCCCCATTGCCAGCTATCTCTTACGCTCTGGCACTTCTGCTTTTTCCAGTTTATGCATCAATTGGCATTTTCCTGAATTCTGATTTTGTATTCTATCTCAGGGATTCTGATCATACCTCTCCCATTCAATGAAGGGGGTCCCATGGACAGAACCCAGAGCCAGTCATAAGGGAAGACCTCCATTACCTTCAGTTTCTCATATTTCTAATTTAAGAAACTTTAGGTGTGAGGATGAACATTTATTTGCCATCGTAATCAATTAAATTCAACTATGAAACAAAATCTTCTCCTTGCAGCTCCTGACATTCAGGACAGTGCCTCATTTTATCAGGCATAGAGAAAATAGAGGGATGAGGAAAGTGTTGCTAACCTCTAACTCTTGAATAAAACAATGTATTTTTATTTATCAAGCCAGATGAGTTGTAGAATTTACTATTGCAATATTCTCCTAACAAATTTCCACATTTTCAATCTTGCCCTTACTCTAATCCAGTCTCTTGTAAACTGAATAATTTTCCTAAACAATAAATCAGTTCAAGTCACTTTCTTCCTAAAACCTTTCAGTGGACCATTGCCTATTAGACAAAATCTGTACTCCTTTTCATAGTCAACAGCAGAGCTTCCCAATCAGTGTCCCCGAAATGGATTATAAGTGTACCCAGATATTGATCACCTCAGCCTAGCAGAGAGACCTAGGGTAACTGAGCCCTAGAGACTTTGGCCTTAGGAAGAGAAGTCTTTCAAATCATGAGAAAGATTGAAGAGTTAGCTCCTAAATGCACACACACATACACACACACACACACAAGTTCACATTCATATTATTTTTCATGATACATGAATGTATGGATGCTTACTGTATAGACTAATAGAACATTATAGTGCATCATAATCACCAAGAAAACAAACTGAAATCCAGATTTACAGATGCTACCACAGAGATACAGTAAATCTGGAACTCTTCATTTTTTATTAATTTTTATTGGAGTACAGTTGTTTTACAATGTTGTGTTAATTTCTGTTGTACAGCAAAGCAAATCATCTATATGTTTAAATATATTCCCTCTTTTTTGGATTTCCTTCCCATTTAGGGTCACCACAGAGCACTGAGCATAGTTCTTTGAACTATATAATACAGTAGGCTCTCAGTAGTTATCTATTTGATATATAGCATCAATACTGCATGTGTGTCACTCCCAAGCTCTCAATTCATTCAGCTCCCCACCCCCACAAGGACCCTTCAGTTTTTTAAGAAGCAGTCCATGTAACTGTGATGCAAATGGTTTGTGGATCACACTTCGAGAATTACAGCCTACTCTAGTTATACTGGACCATATCATAATTCTCCAAATGTATGTCTTCTCTTCCTTGTTTTTGCTCAAACTGTTCCCTGTGCCTGGGATGCCTGTCATGCTTCTGATCACCTAGCTAACCCTCATTTATTCTCCAGGCCTGTGCTTAAACCTCGTTTCCCGTGGAAAGCTTTCCCAGATTCACAAGGCATATTGGGTGTCTCTCATATATTCTCTCTGAGCCCCCATACTTCTCTTACAGAATTTAAATAA
Source organism: Bos javanicus (assembly GCF_032452875.1). Classification (NCBI taxonomy): domain Eukaryota; kingdom Metazoa; phylum Chordata; class Mammalia; order Artiodactyla; family Bovidae; genus Bos; species Bos javanicus. The sequence goes on along the minus strand of NC_083897.1, from coordinate 76,838,299 downwards.
TTACCTACCATAAAGGTAAGGGTCACGTCAATGTTGTTTATCATTTTATCCCTAACACACTCTAGCATATGGCCAAGTTTATTATAGGCATTCAGTAAACAATCGAATGAATGCCTTATCTTGAATACAGGTCACAAAGGAAATTTAACTACAATTGGTCATTTCAAATCTAGGTGTGATAACCTCTATCAGCTTCAAAATGGAGTAAGTCACCCATCTAGTTCTACACTAAGAGAGCCAGGAACCCAACCCTACCCCATTTCCTAGTTAATATGAGCATTCCTTATGCTCTGAAGCAAAACTGCCACTGCTTCCAAAAATTTCTTCTATGGCTTATCACTTATAAGGTCCATGTTTATACTAAAAGACATTCCTTGTCATCCCTGACAGTTTCTCATTCACCGGCATCTTGACAATGGCTTTAATTGTCCAATAAACCTCAGAATATTTTTTCTTCTGGCTTCCTTTCTGAATGGTTTTCTACTATCCCAATTAGGGATAATATATGACTTTCATCTAACCAAAGTGTTACAAAGCATTCCTCAGGCCCTGTCACCCTACCTGCTTAGAAGGATGCTAGTTTTAGGGCAACTTGGTTTAGGACAACTAGACCCAAGACATTCTTACTTTTAACATTGAAAGTCCCCCATCTGCCATTTCCCCTACTTTTAGCCCCTGGTAACCACCATTGTAGTCTTTGGTTCTGTGAGTTTGACTTTTTTAGATCCCACATATAAGTAATATAGTATTCACTTTTCCATGTCTGATTTACTTCACACATAATGTCTTCCAGGTCCATTTGTTTGTCACAAATAGAAGAATTTCTTTCTTTCTCATAGCTGAATAAAATTCGATTTATAGTTATACCACATTTTCTTTACTCATTCATGAATTCATGGACACTTGGACTGTGGGTCAAAGAGTGAAAATGTTCTGTTATAAAGTGAATAAGTTCTGAGGATCTAACGTAGAGCACGGTGATTTTACAGGCGTATCTTGTTTTATTGACCTTTGCTTTACTGTGCTTCACAGATACTGTATTTTTCACTCACTGTGAAAAATATGGCAACCCTGCATCCAAGCAAGTATATCGGCGCCATTTCTCCAAAAGCATTTGCTCATTTCATGTCTGTCATATTATCAAAATAATTCTCTCGATATTTCAAACTTTTTCATTATTATTATATTGATCATGGTTATCTGATCAGTGATCTTTGATGTTACTATTGTAATTGCTTTGGAGCACCACAGACCATGCCCATATAAGATGGTGAAGTTAATAATCAATAAATGTTGTGTGTGTTCTGACTGCTCAACCAACCAGCCATTCCTTCATCTCTCTCACTCTACTCAGGCCTCTCTATTCCCTGAGAGACAAAAATTTGCAATTAAGCTAATTAACAACATTACAATGGCTTCGAAGTGTTCAAGTAAAAGGAAGAGTCACACTTTTCTCTCCAGGGGATCTTCCCGATCCAGGAATCAAACCCAGGTCTCCTGCATTGCAGGCAGATTCTTTACAATCTGAGCCACCAGGAAAGCTCCCTAGTGGGGTAAAGCTCCACACTTTACTCATTTTAAATCAAAACCTAGAAATGATTAAGCACATTGACAGTAATTTCAAAATGTTACTATTCTTGGTCACCCAAGAGCTCGGGTGGAAATGTACAATGAGATTAATGTTGTTTTACTTTAATTTTTTTGCATTTTTAATTTATTTTTTAACTGAAGGATAATTGCTTTACAGAATTGTGTTGGTTTCTCAAAACACCAGCAACAATCAACCATAGGTATACACATGTCCCTTCCCTCTTAAACCTCCTTCACCATCCCACCCTTCTAGGTTGTTACAGAACCCATTTGAGTTCCCTGAGTCATACGGAAAATTCCCATCTGCTATTTTACATATGGTAATGTAATTTCCCACGTTACTCTCTATATACATCCCACCTTCTCCTTCTTCCCCACTCTCCCATGTCCATAAGTCTGTTCTCTATCTCTGTGTCTTCATTCCTGCCCTGCAAATAATTTTATCAGTACCACCTTTCTAGATTCCATATATATGTGCTAGTAAATGGTATTTGTTTTTCTCTTTCTGACTTACTTCACTCTGTATAATAGGCTCTAGATTCATCCACCTTATTAGAACCTCATTAGAACTCTTTATCCATTCATCTGTTGATGGACATCTAGGTTGCTTCCATGTTCTACCTATTGTAAATAGTACTGCAATGAGCATTGGGGTACATGTGTTTTTTTCAGTTTTGGTTTCCTCTGGGTATATGCCTAGTAGTGGAATTGCTGTGTCCATGGACAGAGGAGCCTGGTAGGCTGCAGTCCATGAGGTCACTAAGAGTCAGACACTATTGGGCGACTTCACTTGCACTTTTCATTTTCATTCATTGGAGAAGGAAATGGCAACCCACTCCAGTATTCTTGCCTGGAGAATCCCAGGGACAGGGGAGCCTGGTGGGCTGCTGTCTCTGGGGTCACACAGAGTCGGACACGACTGAAGTGACTTAGCAGCAGCAGCAGCATGGTGGTTTGGACTGTGGCTCAGATCATGAACTCCGTATTGACAAATTCAGACTTGAATTAAAGAAAGTAGGGAAAACCATTAGACCATTCACGTATGACCTAAATCATATCCCTTATGATATACAGTGGAAGTGAGACATAGATTTAAGGGACTAGATCTGATAGATAGAGTGCCTGATGAACAATGGATGGAGTTTCATGACATTGTACAGGAAACAGGAATAAAGACCATCCCCATGGAAAACAAATGCAAAAAAGCAAAATGGCTATCTGGGGAGGCCTTACAAGTAGCTGTGAAAAGAAGAGAAGTGAAAAGCAAAGGAGGAAAGGAAAGATATAAGCATCTGAATGCAGAGTTCCAAAGAATAGCAAGGAGAGATAAGAAAGCCTTCCTCAGCGATCAATGCAAAGAAATAGAGGGAAACAACAGAATGGGAAAGACTAGAGATCTCTTCAAGAAAATTAGAGATACCAAGGGAACATTTCATGCAAAGATGGACTCGATAAAGGACAGAAATGGTATGGACCTAACAGAAGCAGAAGATATTAAGAACAGGTGGCAAGAATACACAGAAGAACTGTACAAAAAAGATCTTCACCACCCAGATAATCACGATGGTGTGATCATTCACCTAGAGCCAGACACCCTGAAATGTGAAGTCAAGGGGGCATTAGGAAGTATCACTATGAACAAAGCTAGTGGAGGTGATGGAATTCCAGCTGAGCTATTTCAAATCCCAAAAGATGATGCTGTGAAAGTGCTGTACTCAATATGCCAGCAAATTTGGAAAACTCAGCAGTGGCCACAGGACTGGAAAAGGTCAGTTTTCATTCCAATCCCAAAGAAAGGCAATGCCAAAGAATGCTCAAACTACCACACAATTGCACTCATCTCACACGCTAGTAAAATAATGCTCAAAATTCTCCAAGTCAGGCTTCAGCAATACGTGAACCATGAACTTCCAAATGTTCAAGCTGGTTTTAGAAAAGGCAGAGGAACAAGAGACCAAATTGCCAACATCCACTGGATCATGGAAAAAGCAAAAGAGTCCCAGAAAAACATCTATTTCTGCTTTATTGACTATGCCAAAGCCTTTGACTGTGTGGATCACAATAAACTGTGGAAAATCCTGAAAGAGATGGGAATACCAGACCACCTGACCTGCCTCTTGAGAAACCTGCATGCAGGTCAGAAAGTAACAGTTAGAACTGGACATGGAACAACAGACTGGTTCCAAATAGGAAAAGGAGTACATCAAGTCTGTATATTGTCACCTTGCTTATTTAACTTATATGCAGAATACATCATGAGAAATGCTGGGCTGGAAGAAGCACAAGCTGGAATCAAGATTTCCGGGAGAATATCAATAACCTCAGATATGCAGATGACAGCACCCTTATGGCAGAAAGTGAAGAGGAACTAAAAAGCCTCTTGATGAAAGTGAAAGAGGAGAGTGAAAATGTTGGCTTAAAGCTCAACATTCAGAAAACTAAGATTGTGGCATCTGGCCCCATCACTTCATGGGAAATAGATGGGGAAACAGTGGAAACAGTGTCAGACTTTACTTTTTTGGGCTTCAAAATCACTGCAGAGTTGATTGTAGCCATGAAAATAAAAGACGCTTACTCCTTGGAAGAAAAGTTATGACCAACCTGATAGCATATTCAGAAGCAGAGACATTACTTTGCCAACAAAGGTCCGTCTAGCCAAGGCTATGATTTTTCCAGTAGTCATGTATGGATGCGAGATTTGGACTGTGAAGAAAGCTGAGCTCCAAAGAACTGATGCTTTTGAACTGTGGTGTTGGAGAAGACTCTTGAGTGTCCCTTGGACTGCAAGGAGATCCAACCAGTCCATTCTAAAGGAGATCAGTCCTGGGTTTTCATTGGAAGGACTGATGCTAAAGCTGAAACTCCAATACCTTGGCCACCTGATGCGAAGAGTTGACTCATTGGAAAAGACTCTGATGCTGGGAGGGATTGGGGGCAGGAGGAGAAGAGGATGGCAGAGGATGACATGGCTGGATGGAATCACCCACTCAATGCACATGAGTTTGGGTAAACTCCAAGAGTTGGTGATGGACAGGGAGGCCAGGCGTGCTGCGATTCATGGGGCCGCAAAGAGTCGGACACGACTGAGCGACTGAACTGACTGAACTGACTGAACTGATGGTGGTTTTACTCCTAGTTTTTTAAAGGAATCTCCATACTGTCTTCTATATTGGCTGTATCAATTCACATTCCTACCAACAATGCAAGAGGGTTCCCTTTTCTCCACATCCTCTCCAGTGTTTATGTTTGTAGACTTTTTGATGATGGCCATTCTGACCAGTGTGAGGTGATATCTTATTGTAGTTTTGATTTGCATTTCTCTAACAATGAGTGATGTTGAACATCTTTTCATGTATTTGTTAGGCATCTGTATGTCTTCTTTGGAGAAATGTGTTTTAAAAACAGAAATATAGACCAGTGGAACAAGATAGAAAGCCCAGAGACAAACCCACACACCTATTGCTACCTTATTTTTGACAAAGAAGGCAAGAATATACAATGGGGCAAAGACAGCTTCTTCAATAAGTGGTGCTGGGAAAACTGGGCAGGTACATGTAAAAGAATGAAATTAGAACACTTCCTATCACCATACACAAAGATAAACTCAAAATGGATTAAAGACCTAAATGTAAGACCAGAATCTATAAAACTCTTAGAGGAAAACACAGGCAGAATGCTCTGTAACATAAATCACAACAAGATCCTCTATGACCTACCTCCTAGAGTAATGGAAATAAAAACAAAAATAAACAAGTGGTATCTAATTAAACTTAAAATCTTTTGCACAGCAAAAGAAACTAGAAATAAGGTGAAAAGGCAGTCCTCAGAATGGGAAAAGGTAATAGCAAATGAAATAACAACTGACAAAGGATTAATTTCCAAAATATACAAGCAGCTCACACCAGTCAATATCAGAAAAACAAACAACCCAATCAAAAAGTGCAAAAAAGACCTAAACAGACATTTCTCCAAAAAAGACATACAGATGGCTAACAAACACATGAAAAGATGCTCAATGTTACTCATTAGAGAAATGCGAATCAAAACTACAGTGAGATATCACAGTCAGAATGTTCATCATCAAAAAGTCTACAAACAATAAATGTTGTTTTTAAATTGCTAACACATCATCCATTCTGCAACCCATGGATCAAGGAGTCATTTCAATTGTTAAGTCTTATTATTTGAGAAGTACATTTTGTAAGGCTACAGATGCCATAGATAGTGATTCCTCTGGTGGATCTGGGCAGTCAATTGAAAACTTCCTGGAAAGGATTTATTATTCTAGGTACCATTAAGAACATTCATGAGTCATGGGAAGGCATAAAAATATCAACATTAACAGGAGTTGGGAAGAAGTTGATTCCAACCTTCATGGACAACTTTGAGGGTTCAAGTCTTCAGTGGAGGAAGTCACATCAACTGCAGTGGAAATAGCAAAAGAACTAGAATTAGAAATGCAGCCTGACATAAGTATATTTCTTACTGATTTGCATTGTTGTATGGCAGAAACAAGTACAATATTGTAAAGCAATTTTCCCTCAATTAAAAAGAAGTGGAGTCTGAGGATGTGATTGAATTGCTGCAATCTCATGATTAAACTTTAATAGATGGGGAGTTGCTTCTCATGGATGACCAGAAAGTGGTTTCTTGAGATGAAATCTGTTCCTGGTGAAGACTGTGGAAATGACAACAGGTGGTTTAGAAAATTACATAAACTTAGTTGATAAATCCAAGGCAAGGTTTGAGAGAATTGACTCTAATTTTGAAAGAAGTTCTACCATGAGTAAAATGCTATCAAATAGCATTACATGACACACAGAAATCTTTCATGAAAGGAAGAGTCAGTTGATGCAGTGAAGTTTATTGTTGTCTTATTTTAAGAAATTGCCACAGGCACCCCAACCATCAGCCATCAGCCCCAACCACCACTCTGATCAATCATTAACCATCAACATGGAGGCAAGCTCCTCCACCAGCGAAAAGATTACAACACTTCAGCAAGATGATAGTTAGAATCCTGAGTGATATTTTTTTTTTGGCTGTACCACGTGGCTTACAGACTAAAAGGTTTCTGAATAGCAAGGGAGACCATCAACAAAATGAAAAGGCAACCTACTGAATGGTAGAAAATAATTGCAAATCATATATCTGACAAGGGGGCTAATATCCAAAACACATTTTAAAACTCATACAACTCAATATTTTTAAAAACTGATTAAGAAAAAGACAGAAGTTCTAAGTAGGCATTTTTCCAAAAAAGCAAACAGATGGCCAACAAGTTCATGAAAAGATGTTCTACATTATTAATGATCAAGGAAATGTTAATCAAAGTCACAATGAGATATCACTTCACACCTTTTGGAATGACTATTATCAAAAAGAAGAAATAGCACTGTTAGCAAGGATCTGGATAAAAGGAAACCCTTGTCCACTTGCTGGTGGGAATGTAAATTGGTGCAACCACTACAAAAAAAAAAAACAACAGTATGGAGTTTCTTCAAAATATTAAAAATAGAGCTACCATATGATCCAGCAATTTCAGTTTGGATATTTATTTGAAAACCGTAATTTAAAAGATATCTGCAAGGTCTTAAGATATAGAGTTGTCTGCTGCCTCCTGACCTAAGTGAGATTGATGTTGAGTTGAATTCTGATGATGAGATCGTATAAGACAGCTCTGAACTTAACTTAGGGTAAAGAAGATGAGATCTTTACAAAGACAGAGATCTCAGATATTCCTACAGATGGACCAAACACTGAAGCAAAGGCAAATGTAAATGCACATGAAAAGTGTCCCTCTGGAATTCCCTTAAATAGTGGAATAAATTTCAAGAATTGCATAAAATGCATTCTGAACAGAAAAACCTCAACTTAAAGATCAGGAAAGAAAAAAAGAAAACACTCCAGAAAAAGCAAATTAAAGAATGAAGAGTCTCGTAATGAATAGTCTTCAAGTGAAATCCAGTGGAAGGGACTTAGTCTTTTGGAGTCAATGAGAGGTTTGACCTCCACTGTTGAAATAAAGTTGAAAATTTGGGCCTTGAAAAGAGCATAGACCAGGTTGTGGAAGCGTGGAACATTGAGAAGGCCGAGAAACTCAACAACCAGCTAGCTACTCTAGAGCTTGGTGTAAAAATTGCCAAAGTAATTGCCTGCCACAACTTTGTAAAAGCCAAAAAGGATGCTGAAAATTCACAGCTTTTGTGAAAAAAAAACTTGCCTGGAGATTTGATGCAAAGAAGAGGTGGGAAACCAAAAGCAACATGGGATATACGTGACTTGCCAGAGTTCTTCAACAACTTTGAGACTTTACTTGAGTCTTCAATTGCTTGATTTACTGAGAAGATTTTCCTGCTTATGCCAACTATGTCAGGAAATTGATGGAAACATAAAAAAAAAGCATAAAACTTGGGAGCTGATTATCAAATCATTTTTCATTCTTTTTCTAAAGAGTTCATCCCATTGAAGTGAATGAAATGGAATATTCAGTTATTTGTACAAGTAATCTAAGCATACATACAGGGGAAAAAGGATTTTTTAATTTATTTATATAGACCTCCAGTATAAAATCAATTTTACTTTTCATCCATTTGGTGTAGCATAGCCAATGAGCTCCTTACTTTCTTATCTGCACTCAGTGTAACTGCACTTAATCTGGAGTTGTGTTTTTAAGATTGGCATTTGTTTAAAATGGATTAGTCATAAATGCAAGAAAGATATTGTGTTTACAAATGACTTTAGTGTTATAAAAGTAATTATTGGTTCTTCATTTGAGGCAGTAGAGTTGATATTTCACAGTCACATAATAACAGCAATTGATTTTTAAAAAATAATAATAAAAGATATTTGCACCCCCATGTTCATGGCAGCAGTATTTACAATAGCCAAGATACGGAAACAACCTAAGTGTCTATCAGTGGATGAATGGATAAAGAAAGTGTGTGTCTATATATAGAACAGAATATTATTCAACCATAAGAGAGAATGAAATCTTGCCATTTTCTACAATATGGATGGACTTTGAGGGCATTATGCTAACTGAGATAAGTCAAACAAAGACACATAACATATGATCTCTCTTACATGTGGAATCTTAAAAAAATCTCATAGATACAGAAAACAGATGGTGATTGCAAGAGGTGGGGTGAGGGTAGGAGAAATGGGTGAATTTTTTTAAATATAAGTAAATTGAATCTAAAATTTTTTATTGAAGGATAATTGCTTTACAGAATTTTGCTGTTTTCTGTCAAACCTCAACATGAATCAGCCATAGGTGGGTGAGATGCATGGAATTTAAAATTTTTTAAATATTCATGGCACTTTGGAAATCATTCATGAACAGGCACAGAGCAGTGAAAATTTTGAGTTGTCCAAGGTATGTATTCCCAGTTGAGGTTGAACAGAACAATACTCTGTCTTCTTGTTTCAGCTCTCATAATGTAAACAAGAGTCCATTTTGCAATCATCTTATGAAAAGACCCAAATGAACTTTTCAGCCAACCCAATATTTACTGCCATATTTTCTCCCCCTTACGTGCTTTTTTTTTTTTTTTTGGTGATTTTGCTATTTAAAATGGCCTTCATGCATAGTGCTGAAGTTCTGTCTACTGTTCCTAAGCACAAGACTGTGATATCTTACAGAAAAATTATGTGTGTTTGATAAGCTTTATTCAGGCTTGAGTTACAATGATGCTGGTCATGAGTTCAATATTAATGAACCAACAATTTATATTAAATAAATTATCTTTAAACAGAGGCATACATAAAACAAAGCTATATACTGATCAACTGATCACAGGAACTTAAGTCTGCATTTCGCTGGGAGCAGTGATTCAGGATTCACTAATTTCGTGTTAGCAGCAACAGTTCACAGAGTGTAACTACTGTGAATAATGAGAATCAACCGTACTTTGGTTGTTTCCTTACAGCACTGATCACACATTATAAGTATATGTTTATTTGTATAACTTTTAAATGTCTGTCTGCTCCAGCAGACTGCAAGCTTCAGGGGAACAGGGACTACGATTTTTTTTCATTTGATTAGACCCCCAGTACCTGTTACCCCAGTGCCTAGTACATAGCTGGTGATTGGTAAAAATTGTTGAATGGAAAATTAAATGAATGAATGAATGAGTAAAGTGCCTGTAGTTATGTGGCACAGAGGAATACCTGGGCAGGGAGCCAAGCAGATCATTACAGAGAGAGGTTGCAGACTGTGGTAGGAGGGACCACTGTTTTGTTCCCATTTTCTATTATAGTAACTTTTGTCCTATCATGTTGACTATGCTGCTAAGTCGCTTCAGTCATGTCCGACTCTGTGTGACCCCATAGACGGCAGCCCACCAGGCTCCCCTGTCCCTGGGATTCTCCAGGCAAGAACACTGGAGTGGGTTGCCATTTCCTTCTCCAATGCATCAAAGTGAAAAGTGAAAGTGAAGTCGCTCAGTCATGTCTGACTCTTAGCGACCCCGTGGACTGCAGCCCACCAGGCTCCTCCATCCATGGGATTTTCCAGGCAAGAGTACTAATGTTGACTATACTCAATGCATAATTGAAGAACTTTCCATTGAGACATTTCAGGTGTCAAAGCAAAACGCCACCTTCCTCTAAGTAGTTTAACATCCTTTCATTGTGCTGATAGTGAAAACAGTCAAAAGAAGTTCCTGTAATCTGGTGGCTACAAATAGTAGACAGATTTAGAAGGGACATGGGGTTTTCTTCCCCCTTTCCATCAGTTCATTTTAGTTCAGTCGTTCAGTCGTGTCCAACTCTGTGACTCCATGAATCGCAGCATGCCAGGCCTCCCTGTCCATCACCAACTCCCGGAGTTCACTCAGACTCACGTCCATCAAGCCAGTGATGCCATCCAGCCATCTCATCCTCTGTTGTCCCCTTCTCCTCTTGCCCCCAATCCTTCCCAGCATCAGAGTCTTTTCCAATGAGTCAATTCTTTGCATGAGGTGGCCAAAGTACTGGAGTTTCAGCTTTAGCATCATTCCTTCCAAAGAAATCCCAGGGCTGATCTCCTTCAGAATGGACTGGTTGGATCTCCTTGCAGTCCAAGGGACTCTCAAGAGTCTTCTCCAACACCACAGTTCAAAAGCATCAATTCTTCAGCGCTCAGCCTTCTTCACAGTTCAACTCTCATATCCATACATGACCACAGGAAAAACCATAGCCTTGACTAGATGGACCTTTGTTGGCAAAGTAATGTCTCTGCTTTCCACGGGAAGCCTTAAGATGGCTCTCAGATTCAGTCACAACTCTTTTGGGGGTTTAGGTCTGTTAACATTCCCCATGCAGAAGGCCGGAATGCATCTCCACATCATGTGTATTGAAATTGAATCACTCAGGCCTTTCTAGGTGTCCTGACATAACACAGCTAGACAGATATATATTCATTTAGTAACCCCAGACAATGGATGATAGAACATAATCCACCTATCAGAAAGCCATCTTGAGGAGGCAGCTAATTGGGCCATTGTGGAAAGGAAGTCAAAATAAGCACAAGGACAAGTTAAGGAAGGCTTTATCCAACTTAGTAAGGAGTGTTTGAAAGCTGACCTTATGTGTAGGCAGACCTTATGTACACCTATGGCTGATTCATGTTGAGATTTGACAGAAAACAAAATTCTATGAAGTAATTATCCTTCAAATAAAAAATAAGTTAATTAAGAAGAAATGGTAAGTAACCCATTCTATGGTCACCTCTGGAAAATGATTTGAGGGTCATCAGGAAAGGTACTCCCACCCTCATTCCTTAATGAGATCTTATTTTACACCCAAACTATGTCTCAGTTGTTTTGCTCCTCTGGACTAACCTTCTTTTTTTTCCTTCAGCCTCATTAAATCTCACCTATCTTTCAAGGCCTTGTTCCTCTAAGAAGTCTCACTTGACATTAGGTCTCAGTGCCCTCTCTGAATTCAACTGTCAGACTTTCCAGGCATCATAAGACTTCTATTCATGTACTGACTGCCTTTATCAGAGATAACAGTGATTCAACTAACATTGTATGGCTCTGTTGACATGTCTTCCTAAAGGATTTTATATGCTATTGGAAGACAGGGACAATGTCCAGCATTTCCTCTGTATTCTCAACATTTCCTGGCATAATCTTCTGTATGTTTTGACCTTTAGTAAAATCTGTTCAAAAATGAAGTCAAGATATTAGCTTTTGTGAAGCCTTCTCTGCTAACCTTACCTGGAAGGGACTTCTCTTTCCCTAGAGAACTATATTTCCCTGAGAGTTTGCTATATTCTAGAGATAACTCTGGGTAAAGAAAGTTTGGGTGGTAGGGGCTGATAGATATATGATCATGACCTGGGATTTACCTTCTCCACTGACCAAGCAAAAGTTGTTTTTGGCACCCGGATCAGCCCAAACACATTTGGAATGCAGGTAGAGATGGTCTTTAGTGTCCTGAAATTCCTTTTTGGCCCTTTCACCTCTGAGATTCAGTACCGTCTTTCTCATGATCCTCTTACCCCCCACTGCTGTCTGTTCCATTTAGTTGTGTTTGCTGCTGCTGCTGCTAAGTCACTTCAGTCATGTCTGACTCTGTGTGACCCCATAGACAGCCTCCTACCAGGCTCCTGTGTTTATACAGTCCAAATACATGCAGGTTGCTATCATTTCCAACCTCACAGTTGCCCCAGTCCAGATTTAGTTTCTTTCACCTATCTTCTCCAATCATCCTGGCTGGTTCTCCAGGATCATATTTCAAGATCTTCTCTAGGTCTCCCACTACCAGTCTGCCAAAAGTCAGGGTATTTTTCCTAGTGACTAGAACCCTGGATAAAGAGCTGGATTTCTGTGTGCCCCATTTGGACCTAGGAACAGTCCAGGCATCACCAGAATGACCTCTGCAACTCACCACAGGTTAAGGTCAACCCCTGGCTCATTGGTTAGCAAGCCCAGATAACTCTCAACCCTGGTGTTCTTCAGCTTCCTCCTATTTCAGAAACATTTGACTTTTTTAGATTAATTTTTCCCAGTTACATTACTATTTTCTGAGCATCCAAGTAGAATCCCTTTTGGCTATTTCCTGTGCATATTCTGAGGCTTGTTCTCTCTGCGTGCTACCCATGTCTCTGTTTTTGTTTCTCTACTTTATTTCTCCATGTCCCTTTCTGCTGAATCTTCTCTGCTTTGTTAGGGTAAGGTTACTCTCACTCATAACTCATAAGTCAGTCTCACTCATAAGTTACTCACACTCAACATCAGGACGCTTCCACAAGCCTCTTATCTTTATCCATTAAAGGGCAGACAGAATGGTAACCACAATTACAGAAAACTAACCAAGCTGATCACTTGGATCAGAGCCTTGTCTAACTCAATGAAACTATGAGCCATGCTGTGTAGGGCCACCCAAGACAGATGGGTCATGGTGGAGAGTTCTGAAAAAACACGGTCCACCAGAGAAGGGAACAGTAAACCACTTCAGTATTCTTGCCTTGAGAACCCCATAAACAGTATGAAAAGGCAAAAAGATATGACACTGAAAGATGAAGTCCCCAGGTCAGTAGGTGCCCAATATGCTACTAGAGAAGAGTGGAGAAATAGCTCCAGAAAGAATTAAGAGGTTGAGCCAAAGTGAGAATAATGCTCAGTTGTGGTTGTTACTGGTGATGGAAGTAAAGTCTGATTATGTAAACAACAATATTGCATAGGAACCTGGAATGTTAGGTCCATGAATCAAGGTAAATTGGAAGTGGTCAAACAGGAGACGGCAACAGTAAACATCGACATTTTAGGAATCAGTGAACTGAAATGAACCAGAATGGCAAATTTAATTCAGATGACCATTATATCTACTACTGTGGGCAAGAATCCCTTAGAAGAAATGTAGTAGCCATCATAGTCAACAAAAGAGTCTGAAATGCAGTACTTGGGTACAATCTCAAAAACAACAATGATCTCTGTTTGTTTCCAAGGTAAATCATTCAATATTACAATAATTCAGGTCTATGCTCCAATCACTAATGCCAAAGAAGCTGAAGCTGAATGGTTCTATGAAGACCTACAAGACCTTATAAAACTAACACCAAAGAAAATATCCTTTTCATCATAGGGGACTGAAATGCAAAAGTAGAAAGTCAAGCGATACCTGGAGTAACAGGCAAGTTTGGCCATGGAGTATAAAATGAAGCATGGGAAGGCTAACAGAACTTTGCCAAGAGAACACACAGCTCATAGCAAATACCCTCTTCAAACAACACAAGGGGTGACTCTACACATGGACATCACCAGATGGTCAATACAGAAATCAGATAGATTATATTCTTTGCAGCCAAAGATGGAGAAGCTCTATACAGTCCACAAAAATAAGACCAGGAGCTTACTGTTGCTCAGATCGTGAACTCCATATTGCAAAATTCAGACTTAAAGAAAATAGGGAAAACCACTAGACCATTCAGGCATGACCTAAATCAAATCTCTTATTATTATACAGGGGAAGTGACAAATAGCAATTGGGGATTAAATCTGATAGATAGAGTGCCTGAAGAACTATGGACAGAGGTTCTTAACATTGTACAGGAGGTGGTGATCAAAACCATCCCTAAGAAGTAGAAATGCAAAAAGGCAAAATGATTGTCTAAGGAGGCCTCACTAATAGCTGAGAAAAAAGAGAAGCAAAAGGCAAAGGAGAAAAGGAAAGATATATCCATCTGAACACAGAATTCCAAAGAATATCAAGGAGAGATAAGAAAGCCTTCCTAAGTGATCAACGCAAAGAAATAGAGAAAAACAATTTAATGGGAAAGACTAGAGATCTCTTCAAGAAACTTCGAGATACCAAGGGAATATTTCAAGCAAATATGAGCTATATAAAGGACAGAAACAGTAAGGACTTAACAGAAGCAGAAGATATTAAGAGGTGGCAAGAATACACAGAAGAACTGCACACACACACACAAAAATCTTAATGACCCAGATGACCAAGATGGTGTGGTCACTCACTTAGAACCAGAAATCCTGGAGTGCAAAGTCAAGTGGGCCTTAGGAAGCATCACTATGAACAAAGCTAGTGGAGGTGATGGAATTCCAGCTGAGCTATTTCAAATCTTAAAGGATGGTGTTGTGAAAGTGCTGCAGTCAATATGCCAGCAAACTCAGAAAACTCAGCAGTGGCCACAGGACTGGGAAAGATCAGTTTTCATTCCAATCTCAAAGAAAGGCGGTACCAAAGAATGCTCAAACTACTGTACAATTGCACTCATCTCACACGCTAGCAAAGTAATGTTCAAAATTCTCCAAGCTAGGCTTCAATGGTACGTGAACTGAGAACGTCCAGATGTTCAAGCTGGTTTTAGAAAAGACAGAGGAACCAGGGATCAAATTGCGAACACCCACTGGATCATCAAAAAAGCAAGAGAGTTCCAGAAAAACATCTACTTCATTGACTACACCTAAGCCTTTGACTGTGTGCATCACAACAAACTGTGGAAAATTCTTAAAGACGTGGGAATACAAGACCACCTTAACTGCCTCCTGAGAAATCTGTAAACAGGTCAAAAAGCAACAATTAGGACTGGACATGAACAACAGACTGGTTCCAAATTGGGAAAGGAGTCCGTCAAGGCTGTATATTGTCACCTTGCTTATTTAACTTCTATGCAGAGTACATCATGTGATATGCCAAACTGGATGAAGGACTAGCTGGAATCAAGATTTCCAGGAGAAATATCAATAACCTCAGATATGCAGATGACACTACCCTTATGGCAGAAAGAGAAGAACTAAAGAACCTCTTGATGAAAGTGAAAGAGGAGAGTGGATAACTTGGCTTAAAACTCAACATTCAAAAAACTAAGATCATGGCATCTGATCCCATGACTTCATGGCAAATAGATGGAGAAAAAATGGAAACAGTGAAAGACTATATTTACTTGGGCTCCAAAATCACTGCAGATGGTGACTGCAGCCATGAAATTAAATACACTTGCTGCTTGGAAGAAAAGGTATGACAAACCTAGACTGCATATTAAAAAGCAGAGACATTACTTGCCAACATAGGTCCATCTAGTCAAGGCTATGGTTTTTCCAGTAGTCATGTATGGATGTGAGAGTTGGACCATAAAGAAAGCTGAGTGCCAACGAATTGATGGTTTTGAACTGTGTTGTTGGAGAAGACTATTGAGAGTCCCTTGGACTGCAAAGAGATCCAACCAGTCAATCCCAAAGGAAATCAGTCCT
Source organism: Bos javanicus (assembly GCF_032452875.1). Classification (NCBI taxonomy): domain Eukaryota; kingdom Metazoa; phylum Chordata; class Mammalia; order Artiodactyla; family Bovidae; genus Bos; species Bos javanicus. The sequence goes on along the minus strand of NC_083897.1, from coordinate 76,822,508 downwards.
GAATATTCATTGGAAGGACCGATGCTGAAGCTGAATCCTTTGGCCACCTGATGTGAAGAACTGACTCATTTGAAAAGACCTTGATGCTCCAAAAGTGAAGGTAGGAGGAGAAGGGGATGACAGAGGATGAGATGGTTGAATGGCATCACTGACTCAATGCACATGAGTTTGATCAAGCTCTGTGAGTTGGTGATGAACAGGGAAGCCTGGGGTGCTGCACTCCATGGGGTTGCAAAGAGTTGGACACGACTGAGTGACTGAACTGAACTGAATTCTCACTCACAGTAGTGTGAACAGTTCTAAAAGTTGATGGGAACTGTGGTTATAAAGAGTTTTTTCAAAACTCCAGACAAAGGAAGAATTGGTATATCACTTTGGGCTCTTGAGCAAAAGGCCTCCACAACTTTGTGAGATTCCTTTGGGCAGGGGCTGGACATTGTGGTGTCTGGGCCCTGACCTTATTTTCTACCTCATTCCTATAATATCCCCTATTTTTTTAGCTTAAATAAGCATAATCTCCCATCTTCAACCATTTTCTCACACTCTAGGTCAAGGTTTTATAACCTTAGCATTTGATGTTTTGGGCCACATAATTCTTTGGTGTGTGTATGTTGGCAGGGGAGGATTTCCTGTCCTGTGATTATAGGATGCCTAGGAGCATCCCTGGCCTCTACTCATTAAATGCCAATAGCACTCCCGACCCAGTTGCAGACTCTGCCCCCGTTGTGACAATTTAAAATGTTTCCAGACATTGTGCAATGTCCCCTGGGGGACAAAAAATGCCCCACATTGAGGATCACTTCTGTAGGTTCTCTTGCCTTGGTCCCTAGTCCCTGCCTGATATTCCCTTCTACTCCAGCCCTTCCCCAGACTCACTGGGAAGTCACCATCACTTGGCTAATAAAGTCATCAAGGAAGTAGCATGGGGAAGTCTAGACTTAGGACGCTTGCTTTCCATTGCTGGGTCCATAAGTTAGTAGCTATGTGACCCTGAACAAGTTACCAAATCCTCAGTTTTCTCATCCATAAAGTGGAGACAATAATACTCCCACACCACAGAAGATTTGTGAGGATTAAATATCTTTCTTCTTCCTAAAATCATTATTGCTGACCATTGCTTTTACCATTCATGGCTTGAAAAAGTAAGATGACAGTGAATGGAGCCAAGGGTAGAGCTGGCAGCCCTCAACAGCGCTATAATTCACAGTGGTATAGGAGAAGAAAGCCACATACCTGGAAGGAATAAAATAGGATTGATTTCCAAAGCTAGTTGAGTATCAGAATCATATGGAGACATTTTTTGAAAGTACAGAGTCTTGAACTGTACCCTAGGTGTTCTGAATGCTGATATCTAGGTGTGGGACACAGGATCTGTACCAAACAAACTTTCTAGTGCATTCTCTTAATAAGACATGTTTGGATACCACAAAACAATATGATCTCTAAGGTCCCTTCTGTCTCTAATAGTTGGTGATTGTACATTGCTATTTATCCTGGAAAGCATTATACAAACTGGAATTGTATCTCTGTGCATGATATAGGGAATTTTCATGGAATTTTTTTCATAGACTGGAGTTTAAAAATGTCACCTTATTCCAAGAGAATAAAGCAGCTTCTGGAGGCACATTTGATCTGATAATCAAGGAAGGAGGCAGCTTCAAAGCTTCAACTGGCAGTTGTTTTCACTTCACTAAAGAGCATAAATCTACAAACTGGCTGGTGAATAAACTTCCGTCAATTGTCCACAGACCAGAGAGAAGACCAGATCAAGATAGAAGGTAAGGTTTCCAGTGGCCAGAATCCTGAAAATCTCTCTGACTGTCTGGAGAAGTGACTGCAAGTTTGGTGCAGAAGGGTATATAACCCCAAAGACTAATCTTCAGGACAGAAACAGAAAAGGCCTTTCTGTCCAAGAAGGCTAGGGAGACTTTGGAAGTAAAAAATATGGCCCATAACCTTAGGTTCTACGTCTCAGTGACTTGTTTTTGCACTGACTCCTTCACTCCCGGAAGCAGCACTGAGGTATAAGAAGAAGAGACTGGGATGTTATGTCCCATTTGCTTTGTCAGACAGGCCAACCCGTCTGAGTTATTTTGGGATCAGAGTTCAATGTTACATAGAATCAGCTGGGCCTGTATTGGTGTTTGTTTTGTTTGCACTTGGTTTCCTGGTAAAAACTCTTCCTGACAAATTCCAAACTTGTCTTCACTGAACTAAGGGAAAAGAAGAATTTTCCACACTGTATTAGTTTCCTATTGCCTTGTAAAAAATTACCACAAATTCAGTGACTTAAAACAACACAAACTTATTATCCCACAGCTTCCATGGTTAGGATCCAAGTACAGATTGGCTGGGTCCTCTGTTAAGGGTCTCACCAGGCTGACATCAAGGTGTCCACAAGGCTGCAATTTTATTTGAGGCCTGGGGTGCACTTCTAAGCTCACTAATTTGGAGCAGAAGTTTTTTCCTTGTGGTTGTAGGATTGAGGTCTCTGTTTTCCTTCTGGCTATCAGTTGGAAATGACTCTCAGTTCCTATAAGTTGCCCTCCATGTCTTTGCCATGTGGCCTCCTCCACAGGCACTTCACCACATAGCTGCTTGCCTCTCCCAGACAAATAGGAGAATCTACACTGATTTGAATGCCTCTGACATAGTCTAAGTGCTCACTTGATTAGGTCAGGCCCACTCAGGATAATCTCCCTAAAATAAAATCAACTGATAAGGGACCTTCATAGCATCTGCAAAATCTCTTCACAGAAACACCTAAATTAGTGTTTGATTGAATGAGTGGGAGAAGATGTGTACACCAGGAGCCAGGAATCTTGGGGGACCATCATAGAATTCTGTTTGCCACATACAACTTGGTCAAGAAGTGTGGCAATGGGGCCCAGAGAGAAAATTATTCAGGGAAGTGGGTGAATTGTGTTCCTTTGGGCTAAGACTAATCTCACTCAGTTATATATAATAACAAGGAGTGAGATTGGATTGTTAGGCAAGTATCTTCAGCAACATGGCTCATCTTGGAGAGGAGGAATGCCTTTGGTCATTATCTGTGCCACCCCCTCCTTGCTACCCTAAGTCGTTTATTTGGCTTACAGGGCAAATATTCCAGCCGGTTTTCCCCCTACCTGTGATTTTCAAGTTAGATTGGACTGTGATTTGAAACAGAATCAAGGGCAGTATGGTGTAAAAGAAAGATACTTTCTTTGACAAAGACTCCTCTAGTCCTTAGTGTTCTGTCCAAGTGACCCTAACTAGGATGCAGCAAAACAGATAACAAAGGAGTCACACAGGCGAGAAGGAAGCTCTAGGGCTTCAGGTCATTGCAACTGAGTGCCTAAGGGTGTGAAGGTTGAAGAAAGCTGTCTCTTTGGGCAAAAAGGATAAACTCCTATTGGTGTCTTCAGAAGACCTAGAAGACAATTGATGAATTTGTTCATATGTGGCAGTAAGAGAGAAAGGAGGAGATACCATACTGGCACACTGGCCTGCTCCTCTTAGAAGCAATTGAATAGGTGGGATTTGCTTAAGTAAAACAGTAATAACTTTTTTGACTACTTTTTATATGCAGGCACAACTCTAAATGTTTACATGTATTAACCCTCCCCCAAAGTTTTTGAGGTAGCTACTATTATTATCCCTGTTTTTTATAGATGATGAAAGTGTTACAGAGAAGTTAAATGCAAATTATTCTAAACAGTTAATAACATGCATACTAAAGTGTTTAGGAGTAAATGTGCTATTGCCTGTATCTCATACTATGAGATACAAGAACAAAAGGATGATCTGATGGATAGAGGGATAGATAATAAGTGTGTGAGAGAGAGATTAAACAAGTACAGCAAATGTTAATGATAGAATCTAGAGTTATATATATGGGTATTCACTATAAAATTCTTTCAACTTTTGTGTACGTTTGGAAATTCAAAAAAAAAAAAGTGAATTGTCCAAGATCACACAGTTAGTAATGATACAGCAAAGATTCTAATTCAAATAATCTGGCTCCAAAGTATATGCTCTTAACAACTATGTTAAACTGCTACTCAGAAGCTGGTTTTCCAAGGACTTATTAATATATCAAATACTTGAAATCAGGTTTCTATCTCAAATCATTTGCTCTTTATAAGCTTTGCTGCAGAAACTATTGTACAATGTAGCACAGTTTCTGCCACAAGGAGCTCAGGGTCTTGTTGAGGAGATAAGATGCACACATCTAAATCAGTCTGAGAAGGGATAAAATGAGAGAGCAGAACTCTGGAGGGAAACTAAGAGGAGCTGAATCGAAGGCATGGACTGGGACATGTTCTCAAAGACAGGAGGAAAGAGGAGAGTGAGAAGGGTTTGAGATATCTGACATAGAGTGGTAAGAATTTGGGCCTGATAAGACCACCTTGTAGGTATAGCAGGTGAAATTATCTGCCAAGAAAAAAATAGGTGAAAGCCAGTGAGTTAAGAAAAGTGGACAAGAATTGAAACCATTGCTTTGGGGAGTAAACATGAAATAGCTGGAAAATGTAGGCAGATCCCAGGTGGTATCAAAAGGCAAGTGTTTGCTGTGGTCTTATATTTCTTCAGTCAAGTTCATTGTAGCTTATTGGAAATGGGATAAAACAGGGCAGGAAGTGGGATAAGCTCAGAAGAAGACAGGAAGGATACCAAGGAGTCTAAAGCACAAAAAGTTAAGCTCTCTCACCCCTTGAAAGTCCTCTGCTTGTTGTTGTTATTCATGTAAGAATCTGGCTGTTCGCACCATCCTATCATTGGTCCACAAATCTTTCAGACCTGGATACCAGCTCTGGTAACCCTACCTCTCAGATATTAGTTCTCTGCTGTCTAGATTTTTCCCTCAAGGCTTAATTCTTTCAAAGCTTACCAAATCAAATAACTTGTATTCTGCATTCATTTCCTTGACCACTTTTCTCTGGGCTTCCCTTCTTTCTAAGAACTTCCCTTGATTTTCATGATGACATTCTTTTAGTTTCCCTTCTACTTTCTAACTGCTCTTTCTCAGTCTCCTTGGTTGAACTATTTTACTTCTTCCTCCCATTTCTCAAAATAACTGGGCTCAATGGTCCATCCTTGATCCTCTTCCATTCTTGCTCTAGAAGGTATCCCTTAGATATCTGACAGATCCTATATACTCCCTTGGCTTTGGCAATCATCTCTTTAAAGATGAGTCTCAAATCTCTAGTTCCAGACTTTACCTTTTCTTGGAGCTTCAGATGTTCAATTGGCTGGTGAACCCTCCATCTAGATGTCCCTTAGATATCTCAAATCAAACATGTCTTAAACAGTGAGACATGTCTTCAAGTCTATGAGTGTCTCTTTCCCTCATTACAGGTATGAGCTCCTCGAGGGCATAACCTGGGCTCCTTGGCTGTCTTCATAGACTGGAGCCAAGCCAGCATCACAATGAAGAGGGATCTGTTCCCTGCATAAGCCTCAGCAAAGGGTGTCTTGTTGGAGGAGTTAGTTAATAACAGGCATAAAAGAGGGCTGGGTGAGAATGGGTACTTCTGTGCTTTGTACATGGATGTGACTCATATGCTTTAGGCACATTAGTCATTATAGTTCTTGGCATCCCAATTCCCCTATTCCAATGCTTGCTCATACACAAATGGACTCATGCCCAGACCTTTCTCGTGTCGACTTGGGAAGCACTCTACACACACATTGTCTTCACATGCCACCTGCAACAGCCTCAATTTAAAAAACCTTCAGACTCAGGGGACAGAGTGGAGGGTTCTGGAAAGGCACAGGATGTTTTAACTGTTCCATTGTCCTTGGAGCACTCTTGTTCCCTAATCAAGGACTGAGTGTGCCTTGGGACTGAGGCTAACGGATTGTGGGCTTAACAAATTTATTCCATACCTTCTTTAATTTTTAACAGGATTTTTCATTTCCTGTGTAAACCCTGTAGAGGCAGGCTGTGAAGCCACTATTACCTTTGATTTCTAGATGAGAAAACTCATACCCCACAAGGAGTGATCTGAGATAGAGGTGAACCTAGGAGTGCTAATCCCCAGCCCAAGGCACTTATAACTGCACCCACACACTAAGTTCAATCAGTTCCTGGAGACCCTGGTTGCTATTTCAGGTAAGCAGTCAGCACTTAAGGGAGATGTTTCTGGGGTCAGGCTAAGCTAGGATTCTGTTTCCATTGCTTAGGAGACAGTCTGGCATTCAGAGAACAAGGGCCTGTGAGTTTCTATGAGAAGGGAGGAGGGGTTGGGATTTGGACCCAGGAATTCCCATCAGGAATGAAACACTTTCCACCTGCTGCCGCCTAAAACGCCTAACTCCGTCATGGAATTTGAATGCAGACAGTTAGATGGGACTTTGGAAAGAGAGGATGAAAAACGAGTTTCCTTCTTTCTGTTCACAGAGGCCAGCCAAGAGCCAGAACTGGAGCCAGGTCTCTGGTCATGAACTAAACAGAACCAGTTATCAGTTTCAAGTCTGATTGCCTCTTCTTGTAAGGACTTTGGAACTTGGAGAGGATCCCTGACCCTTTATAAACCAGCAGAAAGAACTATAATTGCCAAGACCCCAGATAGAATGGCAGGTATACTCAAAGGTGGAGTGGGAGGCTGAAAATGCTGCTTAGAATGTATTTAATAATTTTATTTCTCTATGTAAAACTTTCTGGGAACGACTTAATTTAGAGGGTGGGAGGTGAGGATTGGACAGGCAATATCAAGGCGCTGGGTGCCTTGGAATTAGGGACTGGGAGCATAAAAAGATATAAATTCCTTGGCCCAGGGATCCCATAGCTACTATCACAAGACTGTACCAGGAGACCAACCCTCTAGTCAAGTTTTAACAGGATGGGAGCTAGATATTCAACAAGTGTTCCTGTCAAGGCACGTGTCTTTTACTCGGCTCTTCCACCTAACTCTGGGACAAAAAACATTTCTGGTCACACCTCTGGATCCTGATTGACCTTTATATGTTAAATGGGGATGATTTCTACAAAACAGAAACAGATGCACAGACATAGAGAAACACTTGTGGTTGCCAAGCAGTAGTGGGGGGTGGGGGTTAGGGAAAGAAGGATTGAGAGTTTGGGATTAGCAGATGAAAACTACATATATAATAATTTGCACCTACTAATAGTTTTATGTGTATGTGTGTGTGTGTGTGTGTGTAGTGGAGAAACAACAGGGAACTATATAAAATATCCTGTGATACCATACCCAAAAATAAACTCAAAATGGATTAAAGATCTAAATGTAAGACCAGACACTATGAAACTCTTAAAGGAAAACATAGGCAGAATGCTCTCTGACATAAACCACAGCAAGATCCTCTATGACCCACCTCCCAGAGTAATGGAAATGAAAACAAAAATAAACAAATGGACCTAATTAAACTTAAAACCTTTTGCACTATAAGGAAACAATAAGCAAGGTGAAAAGACAGCTCTCAGAATGGGAGAAAATAATAACAAATGAAGCAAATGACAAAGAATTAATCTCCAAAATATAAAGCTGCCGATGCAGCTCAATACCAGAAAAACAAAAAAAAAAAAAAACCCAATCAAAAACCAGGCAAAAGAACTAAACAGACATTTCTCCAAAGAAGACATACAGATGGCTAACAAACATGAAAAGATGCTCAACATCACTCTTTATTAGAGAAATGCAAATCAAAACCACAATGAGGTATAATTGCGCACTAGTCAGAATGGCTGCCATCAAAAAGTATACAAACAATAAATGCTGGAGAGGGTGTGGAGAAAAAGGAACCCTCTTACACTGTTGGTGGGAATGCAAACTGGTACAGCCACTATGGAGAACAGTGTGAAGATTCATTAAAAAACTGGGAATACAACTGCCATATGACCCAGCAATCCCACTGCTGGGCATACACACCAAGGAAACCAGAATTGAAAGAGACACATGTACCCCAATGTTCATTGCAGCACTGTTTACAATAGCTAGGACATGGAAACAACCTAGATGTCCATCAACAGACAAATGGATAAGGAAATTGTGGTACATATATACAATGGAATATTACTTAGCTATAAAAAGGGATGCATTTGAGTCAGTTGTAATGAGGTGGATGAAACTGGAGCCTATTATACAGAGTGAAGTAAGTCAGAAAGAGGAACACCAATACTGTACATTAACACATATATATGGAATTTAGAAAAATGGCAATGAGGATCCTACATGCAAGGCAGCAAAATAGATACAGATGTAAAGAACAGACTTTTGGACTCTGGGAGAAGGCGAGGGTGGGAAGATTTGAGAGACTAGCATTGAAATATGTATATTACCATATGTAAAATAGATGACCAGGGCAAGTTTGATGCACAAAGCAGGGCTCTCAAAGCTGCTGCTCTGTGAAAACCCAGAGGGATGGGGTTGGGAGGGAGGTAGGAGGGGAGTTCAGGATGGGGGGACACATGTGCATCCATTGCTGAGTCATGTCGATGTATGGCAAAGACCACCACAATATTGTAAACTAATTATCCTCCAATCAAAATCAATTAATTAAAAATATATATCCTGGGATAAAACATAATGTAATAGAGTATGAAATAGAATATATATGTGTATATAATATATATATATATATATGTATAACTGAGTCACTTTGCTGTACAGCAGAAATTAACTTTGTAAATCAGCTCTACTTCAATAAAATATTTTTTAATGGGGATGATGTTAATCTGCCTCACATGGTTGTTGAGAGAGTTAAAAAGTCACAAAAAGACTGGTACAGATATGGGGAGCCAATGTTATTACCACATGGTCTGGTTTCTACCTAGCACCTCTAGGAGAGAATAAGGAAATCCCAAGATCAAGAGGGAAATATAAAGGAGTCTATTTTAGTCTGGGTGACCTCTAAAAAGGAGAAATGTATGGTTGATGAGGCTAGAGCTCTTCCAGTGTTATCTATTCTCCTGGGTATATTTTCACCTTGTCCTCAGGTGCCAAGTTGGGCCATCAGTTTGGGTCATAACTCTCTTTTGGGTTCATCATCAGTTGCCTCTCTGCCTGACTGGAATTTGAGCAGGCAAATAAAACCAAGTTCAGGAGTTAGAGTCATGTCAAAAGCCAATCAGCTTTATATCAAAATTAAGACTGACTCTATAAATACTGGTTAGGTCAACAATCAGCCCAGCCAGAGAAGCAGCACAAATTCAGGGAAGAGAATTTGACTAGGAATCAAGTCAGAGGTTTGGCTCTGACTCTGCTCTTGACCAGCTGTGAGACCTTTCATGAGTCTGAGAGTTATATAAGGGAAAGGGAATATGTGAGAACTCCTTCTGGGCTGTAAGACGGCATATAAATGAAAGCAGGTAACACTACTGCTTGTATTATGTAATGTAGGAAAGTGTTACTTTTAGTAATCTAACCTCAGATGTGATGTCTTTGGTTGCAAATGGGATACAGCATGTTGGATTGGTATATCCCATTTCCACTTAATAAACAATTGAAAATGCAAGATCTATTATTTTTATCATTATTTTCACATTTGAAAACAAGTTTATTCAATAGTGGTGGGGGATCTTAAGGATCTCTTCCCACGTCCAAGGATCTCTTTCCACAGGGTAATGGAAATGGTCTGGAATAAAAAGAGGTGATGGTTGTAAACATTGTGAATATACTAAAACATATGTACACACACACACAAATCACTTTTAAATGGCAAGTTTTATCTCAGTTTTTAAAATTACAACAACAAAATATCTTGCCCAGAAGTCATGAGGGCCATGAATCCCAATGAGAACAGACCCAGAGCAGCTAAGTCAAACATTGCTTCTTACTCCATGAACTGTGGACTTGTGAGAGATAGAGGAGTTTTTTGAGTGGTGTGTATGTGAGAGAGAGACAGACTACTTAGGTATAAAAGCAGTACATCCCAGAAATAGTTAAGATGTATTAATATTGATAATGGGTGAGGAAATGGTGTCCCCAGAATGGTTTTGAGGATCTTGACTCGAGGATCCCTATTGGCTCTAGGGACTAGTAGCCCACATTTATTTATCTGAGAGTTAAGGTAAATGACAAAGGATGAGATGGTTGGATGGAATCACCAACTCCATGGACATGAGTTTGAATAAACTCTGGGAGTTGGTGATGGACAGGGAAGCCTGGCATGCTGCAGTCCATAGGGACACAAAGAGTTGGACACAACTGAGAGACTGAACTGAACTGAAAGTAAATGCAACCTTAAATTGGCCAACCATTCTAATTTGCCCAGAATTGAGGGGTTTTCTGAGATGTGGCAATGTAGCTTCTTTCTTTCTTTTTGCAATGTTCTAAAAGACTTTATTTTCAGCTTTAGTGAAGTATGATTCTCAAATAAAAATTGATATATTGTGTTGTACAATGTCATTTTTAAAATATATGATGTGATGATTTAATATACAGTGTGAAATTACTACCACAATCAAGTTAACACATCCATCACCTCACATAGCTACCATTATTTTTTGTGTGTGGTGACAACACTTAAGATCTACTCTTACAGCAAATTTCAAGTATACAATACAGTATTATTAACTATAGGGACACCTCAGAGGTATTTCAAGATTCCAGACCACTGCAATAAATTGAATATCATAATAAAGTGAGTCACATGAATTTTTGGCTTTCCAGTGCATTAAAAAGTTGTGTTTACACTATACTATAGTCTGTTAAGCATACGATAGCACTATGTCTAGAAAATGTACATACCTTAATTTAAAAATACTTTATTACTTTAAAAAATGCTTACACCATCCCACTGAAGCAAATTGTAATCATCTTGCTGGTGGAGGTCTTGCCTCCATGTTGATGGCTGCTGACTGATCAGGGTGGTGGCTGCTGCTGATTGGGGTGGCTGTGGCAATTTTTTTTTTTCTTTTTCCTTTTTTTTTTTTTTGTCTGAACCACATAGCATGTGAAACTTCCCCACCGAGAGATGGAAACCATGCCCATGCAGTAGAAACTTGGAGCCTTAACCACTGGACCACCAGGGAAGTCTGTGGAAATTTCTTAAAATAAAATAACAATGAAGTTTGCCACATCGATAATGGCTCTTCCTTTCGTGAAAGATTTCTGTGTGTCATGCAATGCTGTTTGGTAGCATTTTACCCACAATAGAACTTCTTTCAAAATTAGAGTAAAAACTCTCAAACCCTGCCACTGCTTTATCAACCAAGTTTACTAAATGTTTTAAATCTTTTGTTGTCATTTCCACCACAATCTTCACAGCATCATCACTAGGAGCAGATTTCATCTCAAGAAACCACTCTCTGCTCATCTATAAGAAGCAACTCTTCATCCATTAAAATTTTATCATGAGATTGCAGCAATTCAGTCACATCTTCAGGCTCCAATTTTAATTCTAGTTCTCTTGCTATAATAGTGCCACCACAACAGCAGCGATTTCCTCCACTGAAGTCTTGAACCTTTCAAAGGCATCCATGAGGGTTGGAATCAACTTCTTCCCAACTCCTGTTAATGTTCATATTTTGGACTCTTTAATGAGTCACGAATGTTCTTAATGGTACCTAGAATGGTGAATCCTTTCCAGGTGGTTTTCAACTGACCAGACCCATCAGAGGAATCTCTATGTCATCTATAACATTACAAAATGTACTTCTTAAATAATAAGACTTGAAAGTCAAAATGACTCCTTGGTCCATGGCCTGCAGAATGGATGTTGTGTTAGCAGGCCTGCAAATATAATCTCATGGCACATCTCCATCAGAGCACTTGAGTGGCCAGGGGTATTGTCAATGAGCAGTAATATTTTAAAAAGAATCTTTTTTTCTAGTCAGTAAGTCTCAAAAGTAAGCTTAAAAGACTCAGTAAACCATGCTATAAACAGATGAGCTGTCATCCAGTCTTTGTTGATCCATTTATAAAGCACAGGCAGAGTATATTTAGCACAATTCTTAGGGCTCTAGAATTTTAAGAATGGTACATGAGCACTAGCTTCAATTTAGAGTACATTAGCCCCCCAACAAGAGTCAACCTGTCCTTTGAAGCTTTGAAGCCAGGCATGGACTTTCTCCTCTCTGATGATGAAAGCCCTAGATGGCATCTTCTTCCAATATAAGGCTGTTTGTCTCCATTGAAATCCTGTTGTTTAGTGCAGCCACCTTCATGAATTATCTTAGCTAGATCCTCTGGATGACTTGCTGCAGTTTCTACATCACCACTTGCTGCTTCACCTTGTCCTGTTATGTTATGCAGATGGCTTCTTTCCTTAAACCTCTGAACCCTCTGCTAGCTCCAAACTTTCCTGCTGTAGCTTCCTTGACTCTCTCACACTTCTTACAATTGAAGAGAGTTAGGGCCATGCTCTGGATTAGGCTTTAGCTTAAGAGAATATTGTGGCTGGTTTGATCTTCTATCCAGACCACTACAACTTTCTCCGTATCAGCAATAAATAAGCCTGTTTCACTTTCTTATCATTCATGTGTTCAGTGGAGTAGCACTTTTAATTTCCTTCAAGAACTTTGCATTTGAATTCATAACCTGGCTAGCTGTTTGGAGTAGGAGGCCTAGTTTCAGCCTATCTTGGCTTTTGATGTTTTCCTCATTAAGCTTAATCATCTCTAGCTTTTTTTAAAAGTGAGACCCAAGTGAGTCTTCCTTTCACTTGAAGATTTAGAGGCCATTGTAGGATTACTAAATGTCCTGATTTCAGTGTTGCTGTGTTAGTGGATAGGGAGACCTGGGGAGAGGGAGAGACACAGGGGAAAGGCCAGTCAGTGGATCAGTCAGAACCCACACAGCACAGCATTTATCGATTAAGGTGCCTGTCTTATATATGTAGTTCATAGCTCCCCGAAACAATTACCATTGTAACACCAAAGATCACTGATCACAGAGCACCATAATAAACATAACAGTAATTAAAATTTTCAAATATTGCAGGAATTACCAAAACGTGACAGAGAGACACAAAGTGAGTAAATGCTATTGGAAAAATTGTGCCAATAGGCTTGCTTGACATAGAGTTCCTGCTATTCTTCAATTTGTTTAAAAAAAATTGTGAGGCACAATAATATTTTTACTACTTTTGTCTTCTAACCTTCACACTAGTTTTATAATTAATTAATATGTTACCTTTACTATGTATTCATTTTTCTAGTGAGATTCATTCTTTCATTTTGTGTTCTTGTTAACATAATTAGCATCCTTTCTTTTCAGCTTAAAGAAGTCCCTTCAGCATTTTAGCGGTAATAAACTTCTTTAGCTTTTGCTTTTCTTGGAAACTCTATTTCCTCTTCGATTCTGAATGATAATTTTGCCAGACACAGTGATCTTGGTTGGAAGGCTTTTTTTTTCAGCACTCTGAATATATTGTGCCACTCCCTTCTGGCCTGCAAAGTTTTTGCTGAAAAAATCTTCTGGTAGTCTTATTAGGGTTCCATTGCATGTAACAAATTGTTTTTCTCTTGATGCTTTTAATATTTTTTCCTCATCTTTAATTGTTGACATTTCAATTATAATGTGTCTTGGTGTGGGTCTCTTTGGATTCATCTTTTTTGGAATTCTCTGAACTTCCTGGATCTGGATAGATGTTTCTCTTCCCCAAGTTAGGAAAGCATTCAATCACCATTTCTTCAAATAATATTTTTGCCCCTTTCTCTCTTCTCCTCTGGGAACCCTATAATTCAAGTATTTGTCTGATTTTGTCATATGTCTTTAAAGCTATCTTCACTTTTTTCCATTCTTTTTTGTCTTTTTGCTGCTCTAATTGGGTGAGTTCTACTGCTCTGTCTTTGAGTTGAGTGATCCTTTCTTTTGCTTCAACTATTGTGTTCTTGAACCCCACTAGCATATTTTCTAGTTCAGTCATTGTATTCTTCAGTTCTGTGACTTTTATTTGATACTTTTTTATATTTTCCATCTCTTTGTTGAAGTTTTCACTGTTTTCATCTATTCTTCTCCCCAGTTCAGTGGACATCTTTATTACCATTACTTTAAACTTTTAATCAGGTAAACTACATATCTCCATTTTATTGATTTTTTTCCTGAGATTTTTATCTTATTCTTTCATTTGGAACATATTGCTGTGTTTCTTCATTTTGCTTGACTCTCTATGTTGGTTTCTGTGCAGTAGATGAAACAATCACCTCCGCCAGTCTTGAAGGAGTGTTCTCATGTAGAAGATGAAACTTCATTCAGCCCTGTGCAATTCCTTTGTCATCTGTCAAACTTCTGGGCTTGTCCAAACATTCTATTACATGTTTAATAGCTCCCAGTAGTTGAGAATGTGCCAAAAACCTGTCAGTGTCCCAAAGGGAGGATCTCAGCGCCTGATCCAGGCTAACTGGAAGCCAGATGCTAAGGCAGAAACTTTTAAAAGTATGCAAATCCATACAGTCCTGGGGGACCACAAGCCTAAGCCACACCAGCTGCCAGAACCAGGTGATCTTGGAGATGTCCCCTGGGTGGCAGTCACAAAACTAGGGTCTCCAAACAAGTGTATAAGTTCTTTTTTGGGAGATACTGGCAAGCTGGAGTAAGACAGAGGGAGAGCACAGATTGGTGTACACAGCCCTATGTTCCTTGAGAAAAGCTCCATAGGCCACTAAATGTGTGCAAAACCAGAAGTCTGCCATCAGTTCAAAGCCCCAAGATGAGCAAAGTGGCCTCCTTCACAGAAAGACTAGGGGAGAGGGCATGCCTTAGTCCATAGTCTGTGCAGTGCCCTGGGGGAGGTAGTCTGCCAAGAACCATACCTCTGATTGTCACAGTTCTGTCAAGAACACAAACCCCTCTGGCTGCCCAAGCCAGGTGATCAAGGAATGTCCCCTGGGCATCAGCCACAAAATCCTGGCATTAGATGCATGTAAAACTCCCTTCCAGGAGACACTGGCTCTGTGGAGCATACCAGAGGGTTAGGGTAAAGATAGTATCTACCCTCTGAGGTCTCTGGGAAGAATTATAGTCAGCACCTAGAGACATATTTAATTAGAACCCTGCCACCTGGGCCACAGTCATTATGGTTAGCTAATATGCCTTCACAGAAAGATGGAGCTCTTAGGTTCATTGCCTCTTGCTGTGTCGGAGGGAGGTAGCTGTTTAAGAATTCTTTCTCCCTTGGTTACAATCCTGAGGGACCCACAAGTGGCCCCATTGGCCACCAGAGCAAGATGATGTATAGGTGTCCCCTGCCAGGAGTCAAAAAACTGGGGCACCAGACAAGGGTGGAAACTGCTTTCTGGGTGATACTGACTATTACAGTCCCATATGACCAGGAATGCAAGTTACCCTGGCCTCCAAATCCAGGTGATCAAGAGGCATCCCCTGGTTGCAGCCACAAAATATGGAGCACCATAAATAGATGGGGAAACAGTGGAAACAGTGGCTGACTTTATTTTGGGGGGCTCTAAAATCACTGCAGATGGTGATTGCAGCCATGAAATTAAAAGATGCTTACTCCTTGGAAGGAAAGTTATGACCAACCTACACAGCATATTCAAAAGCAGAGACATTACTTTGCCAACAAAGGTCCGTCTAGTCAAGGCTATGGTTTTTCCAGTGGTCATGTATGGATGTGAGAGTTGGACTATAAAGAAAGCTGAGCGCCGAAGAATTGATGCTTTTGAACTGTGGTGTTGGAGAAGACTCTTGAGAGTCCCTTGGACTGCAAGGAGATCCAACCAGTCAATCCTAAAGGAGATCAGTCCTGCGTGTTCATTGGTAGGACTGATTTTGAAGCTGAAACTCCAATACTTTGGCCACCTGATGCGAAGAGCTGACTCATTTGAAAAGACCCTGATGCTGGGAAAGATTGAGGGCAGGAAGAGAAGGGGACAAGAGAGGATGAGATAGTTGGATGGCATCACCGACTCAATGGAAATGGGTTTGGGTGGACTCCAGGAGATGGTGATGGACAGGGAGGCCTGGCGCGCTGCAGTTCATGGGGTCACAAAGAGTTGGACATGACTGGGAAACTGAACTGAACTGAACTACCTATACCACTTTAACCTAGGAAAGGTTGAGGATCTCCTCTGATTTAACCACTCTCCTCATGCAGCTTATCAATAATACTGTATCAGTTCAGTTCAGTACAGTTCAGTCACTCAGTCATGTCCAAGGGACTTGCAAGAGTCTTCTCCAAAACCACAGTTCAAAAGCATCAATTCTTCGGCACTCAGCTTTCTTCACAGTCCAACTCATCAAAGAAACCAAATTATCTCTAGCAATTCTATTTTATAACATAAAAGAACAAAATCTTTTCCCCCAGGGGCCCTCTGGGAAATCTGAAAGACAATTGTAGGTGCAAAAGATACCATTTAGGATTAGACTCTGGGAATCCAAAATATCAACAATTGTCAGGATATTTGAACACTTAAGATAGGATCCTGGGTTACTGAAAAACAGTACTTGGATGCATATATGACCAAATTGACAATAAAAAATCTGAAAAGTAAACATAAGATATAACATGATTGTAAAGAACCATAGCTCTTTCCTAAGAAGGGAAATACTTTATTTTCTTTGATAATCAAGGACATCAAAAAGTCAACATATACCAGAGAAGGTTACTCTAGTAAGACACAGAATCTTTATCTTTAAGCATAATACATAGAAAGTAAAGAATAATCTTTTACAACTTCTTATTAAGAGCAGACCAATAATCCAAGAAAAATTTGATGTTTTAACAGAAAGAAAATCCAATTCTAGTTTTGTATCAGAAAGATATTTAACACTAAAAGCTCATTTTGAAAATCTTATAAATAAGCACATCCAGCCTCAGCCAGCTTTGAACTTAACAAAATAAATTTCCTTTGCACGAACATTCTACAACTTTCTATATCTATATACAATCCCATTACAACTTTCCAAAGTAGCAAAAACAAACACATTTATTAATAGGCCCAAGTATATATAGCCTCTCTGTAGCAGTAAAAATAAGGAAAAAAGGTATACAATCTTAAAATTGTACTTAGTAATTAATGTTTCAGTATTCAATCTTAGAAGTTATCTAAGGTATCTAATGAATATTCATTAGTCAACTCAATTTAGTATCATATCAAGTTTTTTTTTAAGATTTTAAGTTTCTTAAATATTTTATAAATTATCTTCAAGATGATATGCTACGAAACAGTTATTCTTTTTTAATATAAATTTATATATTTTAATTGGAACAGTTATTCTTGAAATAGAATTTGTCAGAATAATGATGTGATTTGGTTAAATACAAATTTACATTCTTCATAATCTTAAACACTTTGTCAAAGCCATACTAGCTTATTTGATCAATAAATTTATAAAAATTTAGTAAGAACATACCCAAGTAGACCAAAACTGTATACTATAGCATATTCAATACTGATAAATCAGAAAAAGCATAGCTGATTTTATTAAATCAAAGATATTAAACTATTCTCATTTGCTATATTTATCTAAATTATATGAACTTGAATTCTTAAACTATTTGAATTAGTTTCTGTAAGAACAATTTTGTTTAGCATATTGAAAATGTCCAATACAATTTCCTTAATTTCTGGGAATTCTAGGAACATTCAATTTCTTTTGTTGTTGTTGTTCACTCAGTCATGTCCAAATCTTTGTGACTTCATGGACTGCAGTACTCCAGGTTTCTCTGTCCTCCACTATCTCCTGGAGTTTGCTCAAACTCATGTCCATTGAGTTGATGATGCCATCCAACCATCTCCTCCTCTGTCATCCCCTTCTTTTCATGCCCTCAATCATTCCCAGCATTAGGGTCTTTTCCAGTGAGTCAGTTCTTTGCATCAGGTGGCCAAAATATTGAAGCATCAGTTTCAGCATCAGTCTTTCCAATGAATATTCAGGGTTGATTTCCTTTAGGACTGACTGGTTTGATCTCCTTGTTGTTCAAGGAACTCTCAAGAGTCTTCTCTAGTACCACAGTTCGAAAGCATCAATTCTTCGGTGCTCAGCCTTCTTTATGGTCCAACTCTCACATCCATACATGACTACTGGAAAAACCAGAGCCTTGACTAGATGGACCTTTGAGAGAAAAGTAAATGTCTCTGCTTTTGAATATACTGTCTAGATTTGTCATAGCTTTTCTTCCAAGGAGCAAGTGTCTTTTAATTTCATGGCTTCTGTTACCATCTGTAGTGATTTTGGAGCCCAGTCACTGTTTCTATTTTTTCCCCATCTATTTGCTGTGAAGTGATGGACCAGATGCCATGATCTTAGTTTTCTGAATGTTGAGTTTTAAACCAACTTTCTCACTCTCCTCTTTCATTTTCATCAAAAGGCTCTTTAGTTCCTCTTCACTTTCTGCTATTAGGGTGGTATCATCTGCATATCTGAAGTTATTGATATTTCTCTTGGCAAACCTTATTTCAGCTTATGTTTCATCCAGCCTGATATTTCGCATGATGTCAGTTCATACAAGCACTAATTTATCTCTAAGCCAATCAGAATTTAGTTCCTTCAAGTGAGGCTTCAGGAGTATGTGAATGGAGAACTTCCAGATGTACAAGCTGGATTTAGAAGAGGCAGAGGAATCAGAGGTCAAATTGCTGCCATCCATTGGACTGTAGAAATAACAAGGGAATTACAAGAAAACATCTACTTCTACTTCATTGACTACAATAAGCCTCTGATTGTGTGGATCACAACAAACTGTAGAAAAGTCTTAAAGAGATGGGAATACCAGACCACTTTACCTGCCTGCATGCAGGTCAAGAAGCAACAGTTAGAACCAGACATGGAACAACAAACTGGTTCAAACTTGGGAAAGGAGTACATTAGGGCTCTATATTGTCACACCGCTTATTTAACTTCTATGCAGAGTACATAATGCAAAATGCCAGGCTGGATGAAGCTCAAGTTGGAATCAAGATTGCCAGAAATATCAGTAAGCTCAGAAATACAGATGACACCACCCTTATGGCAGAAAGCGAAGAGGAACTAAAGAACCTCTTGATAAAGGTGAAAGAGGAGAGCAAAAAAGCTGGCTTAAAACTCAACATTCAGAAAACTAAGATCATAGTATCCAGTCCCATCACTTCATGGCAAATAGATGGGGAAAAGAATGGGAAGAGTGACAGACTTTATTTTCTTGTCTCCAAAATCACTACAGATGTTGATTGCAGCCATGAAATTAAAAGATACTTGCTCCTTGGAAGAAAAGCTATGACAAACATAGACAGTGTATTCAAAATCAGAAACATCACTTTGCTGACAAATGTCCATATAGTCAAAGCTATGGTTTTTCCAGTAGTCCTGTACGGATGTGAGAGTTGGACCATAAAGAAGGCTGAGAACTGAAGAATTAATGCTTTCTAACTGTGGTGCTGGATAAGACTCTTGTGAGTCCCTTGGACAGCAAGGAGATCAAACCAGTAAATCCTAAAGGAAATCAACCCTGAATATTCATTGGAAGGACTGATGCTGAAGCTCTAATACTTTGGCCACCTGATATGAAGAGCTGACTCATTGGAAAAGACCCTAATGCTGGGAAAGATTGAGGGCAGGAGGAGAAGGGGACAACAGAGGATGAGATATTTGGATGGCATCATCAACTCAATAGACATGAGTCTGAGAAAATTTCAAGAGACAATGAGAGACAGGGAAGCCTGGTATGCTGCAGTCCATGGGGTTGCAAAGAGTGAGACACAACTGGGTGACTGAACAACAAAAGAGATCTTACAATCTAATTTGGTAATACCATCCAGAAGTAGAAAAATATTACATGGTCACATAATGAAAGATACAGACTTTGATTACATGTAAACATACAGATATAAATAGAAAGACAATCTATAGGTTTAATTCTAAAATTTCAGCCATTGGTCAAGTATAAACACAGATTATAAAACTCACTGATCCGTATTAAACAGCTCCAGCTCTTCTCTTCCTGATGGGCATGGAATTCTTAATTGATTTGAGTTTGAAATAGAAAAGACCAACCAGATACTATCATCTTTCACCCAACAGAGACAAGATCTCTATAAACCATTACAAACAGCCCCAGACTTTTAATGGTTCACCTTAACTTTTTTTTTTTTTTTTTGGCTTTATTTTGGTATGAAAGCAATATGCATTCAGAAGAATCCATACTTCAAATTTTGATGTTTTATCTTTTCCTGGGTTAGCAACATGTGGTGCAATACCCTTCCATGATGCTGGGTAGCAGCAGGGAGCCACAGCTCACAGTCAGCCACACAATCATGAGGGTAAACAACTGATAAACTTATAAGTATTATGTTTTTCATTTTCACTACAGTATTCAATAAATTACACTTCATTATAAAGTGTAGGCTTTATAGATATATTAGATGATTTTCCTGAAAGTAAGTGTTTTGAGCATGTTTTTAAGGTTGGCTAAATTATGATGTTTGGAAGGTTAGGTGTATTAAATGTATATTCGACTTGCAATATTTTCAATTTACGATGGATTTATCAGAATGTAACCCCATCATTCTATAAGGGCTTCCCTTGTAGCTCAGTCTGTAAAGAGTTTGCCTGCAATGCAGGAGACCAGGTTCAATCCCTGGGTCAGGAAGATCACCTGCAGAAGGAAATGGCAACCCACTCCAGTATTCTTGCCTGGAGAATCCCATGGACAAAGGAGACTGGCAGGCTACAGTCCACGGGGTCTCAAGAGTCGGGCATGACTTAGCAACTAAACTACCACCACAACCCCATCATAAGTCGAGAGCTGTAATCCACTACAGAGATCACTGAATGGTCAGATCATGAAACCAAAAGAAGGCAACACTAGAAATCATGCAAACACTCAAAAATAACCAAATTCACAGCTTTCTTATCCATTCATCTGCTGATGGACATCTAGGTTGCTTCCATGTCCTGGCTATTATAAACAGTGGTGCGATGAACATTGGGGTACACGTGTATCTTTCAGTTCTGGTTTCCTCGGTGTGTATGCCCAGCAGTGGGATTGCTGGGTCGTATGGCAGTTCTATTTCCAGTTTTTTTTTTTTTAAGGAATCTACACACTGTTCTCCATAGTGGCTATACTAGTTTGCATTCCCACCAACAGTGTAAGAGAGTTCCCTTTTCTCCACATCCTCTCCAGCATTTATTGCTTGTAGACTTTTGGATCGCAGCCATTCTGACTGGCGTGAAATGGTACCTCATTGTGGTTTTGATTTGCATTTCTCTGATAATGAGTGATGTTGAGCATCTTTTCATGTGTTTGTTAGCCATCTGTATGTCTTCTTTGGAGAAATGTCTATTTAGTTCTTTGGCCCATTTTTTGATTGGGTCGCTTATTTTTCTGGAATTGACCTGCAGGAGTTGCTTGTATATTTTTGAGATTAGTTCTTTGTCAGTTGCTTCATTTGCTATTATTTTCTCCCATTCTGAAGGTTGTCTTTTCACCTTGCTTATAGTTTCTTTTGTTGTGCAGAAGCTTTTAATTTTAATTAGGTCCCATTTGTTTATTTTTGCTTTTATTTCCAATATTCTGGGAGGTGGGTCATAGAGGATCCTGCTGTGATTTATGTCACAGAGTGTTTTGCCTATGTTCTCCTCTAGGAGTTTTATAGTTTCTGGTCTTACATTTAGATCTTTAATCCATTTTGAGTTTTTTTTTGCATATGGTGTTAGAAAGTGTTCTAGTTTCATTCTTTTACAAGTGGTTGACCAGTTTTCCCAGCACCACTTGTTAAAGAGATTGTCTTTTCTCCATTGTATATTCTTGCCTCCTTTGTCAAAGATAAGGTGTCCATATGTGCATGGATTTATCTCTGGGCTTTCTATTTTGTTCCGTTGATCTATATTTCTGTCTTTGTGCCAGTACCATACTGTCTTGATGACTGTGGCTTTGTAGTAGAGCCTAAAGTCAGGCAGGTTGATTCCTCCAGGTCCATTCTTCTTTCTCAAGATTGCTTTGGCTATTCGAGGTTTTTTTGTATTTCCATACGAATTGTGAAATTATTTGTTCTAGCTCTGTGAAAACTACCATTGGTATCTTGATATGGATTGCATTGAATCTATAGATTGCTTTGGGTAGTATACTCATTTTCACTATCTTGATTCTTCCAATCCCTGAACATGGTATATTTCTCCATCTATTAGTGTCCTCCTTGATTTCTTTCACCAGTGTTTTATAGTTTCCTATATATAGGTCTTTAGTTTCTTTAGGTGGATATATTCCTAAGTATTTTATTCTTTTCGTTGCAATGGTGAATGGAATTGTTTCCTTAATTTCTCTTTCTGGATAAGAAAGCTGTGGTACATATACACAATGGAGTATTACTCAGCCATTAAAAATAATACATTTGAATCAGTTCTAATGAGGTGGATGAAACTGGAGACTATTATACAGAGTGAAGTAAGCCAGAAAGAAAAACACCAATACAGTATACTAACACATATATATGGAATTCAGAAAGATGGTAATGATAACCCTGTACGTGAGACAGCAAAAGGGACACAGAAGTATAGAACAGTCTTTTGGACTCTGTGGGAGAGGGAGTGGGGGGATGAATTGGGAGAATGGCATTAAAACATGTATAATATCATATAAGAAATTAATCACCAGTCCAGGTTCGATGCAGGATACAGGAAGCTTGCGGCTGGTGCACTGGGATGACCCAGATGGATGGTATGGGGAGGGAGGTGGGAGGGGGTTCAGGATTGGGAACACATGTACACCTGTGGCAGATTCATGTTGATGTATGGCAAAACCAATACAATATTGTAAAGTAAAAAATAAATAAATAAATAAAAAGAAAATTAAAATAAAAGAGCCTGAACCAGAAAAAATAAATAAATAAATAACCAAAATGAAATCCTTTTAGAGTGCTAACAGTAGACAAGTGTCTGAAACCCAGGATCTGGAGCTGAAGTCACTGTTGGGGCCACTGGCCACCAGTCAGAAGAGCATACGCAGTTCTGAGAGGCCTTATTACCTGAGTGGAGTAAATATGGATCTGAAGGTGAGGTCCAATCCCATTCAAGTCATGGCACCAAAACCATGAAAGACTTTTTAAAATGCAACAGAAAGGTGATGGTTTTATTTAGGTTATTGCAATGGAAATAATGTTCATGAACTAAGATTATATCAAAAGAGAGGGAGAAAACTTGGGGTGGATCTTAGCTGAGTTATTTAGAAAGGGTAAAGGAGTGTTTCTTTATTTATGAGGATGGAGTGGTCCTTTGCAGTTAGCCATTTCTTAAAACACAAAAGAGTTGCAAAAGGATAAGGGGTTTTATAGAAGTATGGGGCTCAAGATAAAGGTCAACATCATCAGGCAAAACCATACAGCACCTTGCTGACCATGGTAAGGCTGTTCGTCTTTATCCTTAAAACAAAGGAAACTCATCAGTAGTTTACACAGGACTATGGTGGAGTCACGGAGAAGGCAATGGCACCCCACTCCAGTACTTTTGCCTGGAAAACCCCATGGACGGAGGAGCCTGGTAGGCTGTAGTCCAAGGGGTTGCTAAGAGTCGGACACAACTGAGTGACTTCACTTTCACTTTTCACTTTCATGCATTGGAGAAGGAAATGGCAACCTACTCCAGTATTCTTGCCTGGAGAATCCCAGGGACGGGGGAGCCTGGTGGGCTGCCGTCTATGGGGTTGCACAGAGTCAGACACGACTGAAGTGACAGCAGCAGCAGCAGCATGGTGGAGTCAACTGACCTAAGACCGTCTGGCTCTATCCTCTTCCTTTCAGAATATCCCTTCCCTCAATGCTTCCAACCCAGGTCTTTACAAGATGCTACATTCTGGGTTCGCTATTACTGTGATCCCTCTGCCTTACAGAATGCCAAATCATAACGTCTGGCTGCCTCTCTCAGGCTTTCTGATTATTTTCCAGCCCTGCTACTCACCTGATCTCCCACCCCCTGCAGCAGAATCTCCCCCAAAGGCCTATTCCACCATGATGAGTGTTGAAAGTTCATGGATCAAAGACTGGTCTATAGGAGCCATAAAGGTAGTCTAAGTGAGAGAATAACACAGGGTATAATGCAACCAATAAAGAAATGGTGGACTACAGCAAACTGGAAAACACAGATCCTGCCCAAATGCGGCAGCCATTACTCATTACAACTTATTACTGTTAAGCAGGCAACTTGCCCAGTATTATGTGATCTTAATATTTTCAAGTTTTTGAATTTTTAAATGAGGGAAACAATTCAAATGTTTTAAAACACTGTTCAAGTCGCATGGGGTGTGAATGCTGGTCTTCAGATTCCCATTTGGCAACTACAATTCTCATCAACAAATCCTGTTCCTCTTAGCTTGCTCCCAACCCCCACCCCACCTGCCAACAGAGCTCTAAGCTCCTGTTCTGATGTATTTGGCACAACAAGGAATTAACCTACAATCCCACTGCACTGAAAGCAAATCACCTGTCGATCCCCTCTTGGCCCATCAAAAACATTAGTATCCACATTTACATATTAAGCCTGCCCCACTCAGAGAATACATCCATCTGAGTCCACTGCAGAAAGAAGGTACAATTCCAGTACAAATATGGGTTGAAGCTTCATCAGCCCTTCTGGAAGGGGCTGAAGTGTGGGGCAACATGGTGACCTCTGACCCTACAAAGACTGGGAAATGAGACATTTTCCAACTGAAGGGAAGTGATGTTCACCTCTTTTCCTTTTTACTCTTCCTCTGAGTAATTGAGCAAGAGGAGAAGTGAACAAGAAGAAGACCGGTAAAAATGGAAGGCAAGCCCTACAATAACCCACCAAGCCACAAGACAATCAGCCCCTGGAAAAGTCAGATCCTCTGATCCAGTGTCTCCTGGTTCATTTTCCCAAAATATATCCAAGGTCCCCACGTTCTGAACAGAGAACATTGATATCCAGAGTGGCAACCTATCATGCCCTGGGTATTTTCAGACCTCAGCACAATCAGGAACAATGATCCAAGAAGATTAGACAGTGACTTTACTTATATATATAAGGTGGCAAGGATGGACCCTTTCTTTTCATAGCAAACTCTTATATTAGAGAATCCTGAAAAGAACCAAAGGGCAAATTTGCAGATCATTTCACAGCACATACACAGTCATAATACACACTTATGCCCACAACCCACAAAGGAACATTCCCTTGCCCCTTTGCCCTGCCTGTTCCTACAAACTAGCCTCAGCCAATAAACCCCTCACCTTCATCCCTTGGTCCTCAACACTCATGAGATCTTTGGCATTGGTATTTCAGGCATTAAAACTTATTTCTGTTATACATTAATAGCTCCAGAGGAACTTTTAACCAGGAATTACACCTCTCTCCAAAGGAGTTTAGAACTGGACCCCAGCAAAGGCCCCCAGGCTATTCTGTGAGCATGTGAAAAGCCTTAGGAGCTGCTTAGGGGATTAGCAGAAATAATCTTTCCAGACTAATGGCTTTTCTGGGCCCCAGGTCTGATTTCCAAGACTGGAACAGAGCTCATCAGGCTTCTTGAGTTGGTGTGACACAAAACTCAGGAAAGGAGCAGGTAAATTGTTAGAAAATGGTTCTTTATGCTTTTGGAGCCCTCACAAGAGAGAAGCTCCCAACATGGTCCTAGAGGCTTTAGGCATTTTCTGCAGGAGAACCATGATGTGTTGCAGAGTAAGCCCTGTGTAGAGGGAAAGTAGTGGCCCCGACCAGGGCAGTCTGAGAAATGTCTTCAGAGGCCCCCTAATACCAACAAAAAACCCAGCCCTCCTGTGCCTGAGTACCTGGAATCCACCATTACTCATTCTTTCTGAAGCAGGGAAAGCTCCCTGTTGAAATGTAAATATATCATCCAGTTAACACCCATTAACACATTAGCATGGAATCCTCTTCCTGATTTGGTGACAAAATAACCTAGAGGACAGGAAGTAGAGTCCTAAAAGGATGTAGTTTTAGGTAAAGGTCATCAGGACTGGGAGGGAAGGGGTGGGTAAAAGGCCTCAAAGGCAGTCAGTAACTATGATTCTCTTACATGTTACAGAGTGTTGGGCCTCACAGTAACCTTGGTACTTGGGAAAAAAAGCTATGACAAACACAGAGAGCATATTAAAAAGCAGAGACGTTACTTTGCTGACAAAGGTCCACCTAGTCAAAGCTATGGTTTTTCCAGTAGTCATGTATGGATGTGAAGGTTGAACCATAAAGAAAGCTGAGCACTGAAGAATTGATGCTTTTGAACTGTGGTTTTGGAGAAGACTCTTGACAGCCCCTTGGACTATAAGCAGATCCAACCAGTCAATCCTAAAGGAAATCAGTCCTGAATATTCATTGGAAGGACTGAGGCTGAAGCTGAAGCTTCAATACTTTGTCCACCTGATGCGAAGAACTGACTCATTGGAAAAGACCCTGATGCTGGGAAAGATTGAAGGCAGGAGGGAAGGGGATGACAGAGGATGAGATGGTTGAATGGCATCACCTTGCCATTGATGGACTTGATGGACATGAGTTTGAGCAAGCTCCAGGAGCTGGTGATGGACAGGGAAGCCTGGGGCGCTGCAGTCCATGGGGTTGCAAAGAGTCAGACATGACTTAGTGACTGAACTGAACTGAAAATTGATTATCCATCCTCCTCTTATAAGCATAAAGAGGTTAATCGATTTGCCCAAGTCTAATCAATGGCAAAACTCAACAGTACATCAGCTCATCACTTGAGTTGAGCTCTATAAACATTCCCTACACATCTGCTACACAAAGGCAATAAGCTCTTTGTCCAGGATACAGAGATGGTCAAGACATTGTCCTCACTCTCAAGGAGCTCAGCCTACTGTGGATGACAGTCAGGAGGTAGTGACAACAAAAGTAAATACAACGATAAGGGAAATAATAGACACTGTGAGCACAAAGAGAAGAGGTACCTGACCCATATAAGGAGATGGGATACAGCAGGTTCAAGGAAGTCTTCCTGCAAAAACTAAGAGTTGAACACAAACATTCTCACTCCAAATTCCACACTCTCTCCATATCACTGATGATAAACATCATGATGCTTTGACACTTCAGTTTTCCCAGCCCACAGATAAGGTATAGCATGTCCTGAAATTCCAGGCCATCATTCCCAAGTTCTAACTCAGGTCCTCACAGTTGTGGCTGTTAGAAGAGCCAGGCTTCCAGACCCTGCCCTCAGAGTCAGGGCCTCTGTGGAGTTCCCAAAACATTCATTTTCTTCCCCTTTGATTTGTGGTCAGTGGGAAAGAGGGAGACCTGAGGAGTCTAGGATATGGTTGAAGTTCACATTCTGCCTCACTGAAAATTAATTATTTGCTCCTCATTGGGATGACATAATTAAAAACAAAGGTACTAAGTGTTTACTATGTGCCAGACACCGTACTAAGTTTTTTGTAGACATTATCTCATTTCATCTTCAAACAGCCACATGCAGTAGGTACTATTAACACCTCCAATTTACAGATGAGAAAATGGAGAGTTGGAGAGATCACATGACTTGGCAGAGACTGGGATTCTAACACAGGCCTGTATTCTGGTCCACTACATTGCTGTCTCTGAATTGTCAGAAGATTCCACTCTCCTGCCTCCCACCATTCACTCCATTCAGTCACTCATAGGTACTACATTTAAGGTACTACACTTGAATATGTTGTAATTGTGATTCTAAGCTATATCAGCCAAGGAATTTACCTTCCAGGATTTCATAGAATAAAAACTTGCTGATTAAAAAAAAAAATTTTTTTAAAAGGTCACATTTCCTGACCCCTTCATCTTAAGAAGAGGAAACAAAAGGCCAGAGAGGACGAGTCATTCAAAGTTGGTTAGTGACTGAGCCAGGATGAAGATGAGTCTCCCTAAATCATCGGCTCTCAAACTTTGTGTATCAGAAGGGTCTTCTTTCAAATGCAGATTCCAGAGGTCCACCCCAAGCTATTCATTCTGAACCTGTGGAGGGAGTATCTGGGAATCTGAATTAAAAGAAGAGCTGCTTGTTGTCCTTGGACGACACAAAGATAAAACTGTTTCTGTGTCCTGCTGCATCGTTTGTATCACTGAATAAGCACAAACTCATTTTTATTCCCAAGTGAGACAGAAGAGTTAGACCAGATCAAAAGCAGAAAATTCTGTGGATACAATCTACTTGGAGAGGTAACATCAATAGAAAGGAAACAATTGGGAAGGAATACATGACAGTAAACAAAGAATTAGTAAAATATATAGCAAAGAGCAGAGACATTACTTTGCCAATGAAGGTCCGTCTAGTCAAGGCTATGGTTTTTCCTATGGTCATGTATGGATGTGAGAGTTGGACTGTGAAGAAGGCTGAGTGCCGAAGAATTGATGCTTTTGAACTGCGGTGTTGGAGAAGACTCTTGAGAGTCCCTTGGACTGCAAGGAGATCCAACCAGTCCATTCTGAAGGAGATCAGCCCTGGGATTTCTTTGGAAGGAATGATGCTAAAGCTGAAACTCCAGTATTTTGGCCACTTCATGCGAAGAGTTGACTCATTGGAAAAGACTCTGATGCTGGGAGGGATTGGGGGCAGGAGGAGAAGGGGACAACAGAGGATGAGATGGCTGGATGGCATCACTGGCTTGATGGACGTGAATGTGAGTGAACTCTGGGAGTTGGTGATGGACAGGGAGGCCTGGCGTGCTGTGATTCATGGGGTTGCAAAGAGTCAAACATGACTGAGCAACTGAACTGAACTGAACTGATAGCAAAGACAGTCAAGGCTATAGCAGTCAGAGAAGGAAAAGTGCTCTGTGGGCTGAGGTGATCAGGGAGGCCTTTCTGGAAGAGGTGGGACTTGAGTCCAGTATTGCAGGACAAGGATTGGACAAACATGTAAGAATACATTCCAGGGATGGGAAGTACTTTGAGCAAAGGTAAAACATGAGGACATGCATGTTGTATTCAGCAGACAGAGAAGAGGCCTGCTTGATTATGCCAGATTCAGGGGACATCAGTTCAGTTCAGCCACTCAGTTGTGCCCGACTCTTTGCAACCCCATGGACTGCAGCACACCAGGCTTCCCTGTCCATCACCAGCTCCCGGAGCTTGTTCAAACTCATGTCCATCGAGTTGGTGACTCCCTCCAACCATCTCATCCCCTATTGTCCCGTTCTCTTCCTCCCTTCAATCTTTCCCAACATTAGAGTCTTTTCCACTGAGTCAGTTCTTCACATCAGGTGGCCAAAGTATTGGAGCTTCAGCTTCAGCCTCAGTCCTTCCAATGAATATTCAGGATTTATTTCCTTTAGGATTGACTGGTTGGATCTCCTTGCAGTCCAGGGGACTCTCAAGAGTCTTCTCCAACACCACAGTTAAAAAGCATCAATTCTTTGGTGCCCAGCCTTCTTTATGGTCCAACTCTCACATTCATACATTGTGGGGAGCGAGCTCCGCCCGTGGCAAAGGTCATGAGGAAGGAGGCTTGACATACGCAAAGGCGGGATTCAAGCCTCAGGAGTCTCCCTGGAAATTCTCGAGCAATCTACCCCCAAAACCAGAGTCTGCCTACTTTCTGCTTTGTGCTTTCACCTACACCTCTGACTTTACGGGGGGCTGTCCCCCACTACCTCTCTGAAAAAGAGTTAGCTTACAGCTCCAGTTAATAATTCCTGGGTGTGACAGTGTTTAACCTACAAACTCCTTTGGAAATCCTCTAGCCTGCCTGAATAGGTTTTTCTGGCCACATGTGATTGTTCAGAGCCTCCCAACTGTGAGAGGCAGGAGATGTTCTAAACTGTCTAAACACAGATTCTTTTGAGTAGTTAAAAGATTGATTAGAAATTGTATTGGTGAAGGGATTTTCACTTGTTGGGCCAATGTTTGCTGCTAGGTTTCCATATCCCTTACCTGCTGTGTCCCTGGCAGTGTATTGATTAATATAATTGGTGTAAATAGTAGCTTTAATGTTTGTAACCTGGGACCCTTGAGTTAATTCTTTTTCTTGTTGTAGCCCACCACACCTTTGCGCTGTAGGAATGCAACTTTATCTAATGCTTTTGGAGGGTGGCTCCTGACCAATCACCTTTAGAGAAAAATAAGTTTTCTGAAGAAAAGGTCTTAAAATGTTAACAGGCCTCCGGGCCAGAAGATGATGCAAATCACCTAAGCTTTTGCATATGATAAGTTTGCAGGAAGAAAGCCTGGCTTGCTGCCTGACTCTACCCCTTCCCCCATTATCCTCTATGCATAACTTAAGGTATAAAAACTACTTTGGAAAATAAAGTGCGGGCCTTGTTCACCGAAACTTGGTCTCACCATGTCGTTCTTTCTCTTACCTTCTGGCTGAATTATTCAGCCTCTTTTCTCCACTGAATTTCCTCACTGAGCTATCCTTATTTCAGCCTCTTCTCTTCACTGAATTTTACTGAGCTATCCTCATTCTATTACTCTTTATATCCTTAATTAACGTTTAATTAAGCAATTGTTTCTTGATCCTCGCCTATGCCGTCTCTCCTTCGAATACCCTGGATCAGCCGGGGCTGGTCCCCGGCAATACATGACTACTGGAAAAACCATAGCTTTAACTACATGGACCTTTGTCGGTAAAGTAATGTTTCTGCTTTTTAATATGCTGTCTAGGTTTGTCATAGCTTTTCTTCCAAAGAGCAAGCATCTTTTAATTTCATGGCTGCAGTCACCATCTGCAGTGATTCTGGAGGCCAAGAAAATAAAGTCTCACTGTTACCATTGTTTCCCCATCTATTTGCCATGAAGTGATGAGACCGGGTGCCATGAACTTCATATTTTGAATATTGAGTTTTAAGTCAGCTTTTTCACTCTCCTCTTTCATCAAGAGGCTCTTTAGTTCCTCTTCACCTTCTTCCATAAGGGTGGTGTCATCTGCATATCTGATGTTATTGACATTTCTCCCAGCAACCTTGATTCCAGCTTGAGCTTCATCCAGCCCAGCATTTTACATGATGTACTCTGCATATAAGTTAAATAAGCAAAGTAACTATATACAGTCTTTACATATTCCTTTCCCAATTTTGAACCAGTCCATTGTTCCATGTCTAGTTCTAACTGTTGCTTCTTGACCTGCATACAGATTTCTCAGGAGGCAGATGAGGTGATCTGGTATTCTCATCTCTTTTCAGAATTTTCCACAGTTTGTTGTGATCCACACAGTCAAAGGCTTTAACATAGTCAATATAGCAGAAGTAGATGTTTCTCTGGAACTCTCTTGCTTTTTCTATGATCCAACGAATGTTGGCAATTTGATCTCTGATTCCTCTGCCTTTTCTAAATCCAGCTTGAAGATCTGGAAGTTCTCGGCTCACGTACTGTTGAAGCCTAGCTTGGAGAATTTTGAGCATTACTTTGCTAGCTTGTGAGATGAGTGCAATTGTGCAGTAGTTTGAGCATTCTTTGCCATTGCCTTTCTTTGGGATTGGAATGAAAACTGACCTTTTTCAGTCCTGTGGCCACTGCTGAGTTTTCCAAATTTGCTGGCATATTGACTGCAGCACTTTCACAGCATCATCTTTTAGGATTTGAAATAGCTCAGCTGGAATTCCATCACCTCCACTAGCTTTGTTTATAGTGATGCTTCCTCAGGCCTACTTGACTTCATTCTAGAAAATGTCTGGCTCTAGGTGAGTGTTCACACCATCATGATTATCTGGGTCATGAAGATATTTTTTGTACAGTTCTTCTGTGTATTCTTGCCACCTCTTCTTAATATCTTCTGCTTTTGTTAGGTCCATTCCATTTCTGTCCTTTACTGTGCATCTTTACATGAAGTGTTCCCTTGGTATCTTTAATTTTCTTGAAGAGGTCTCTAGTCTTTCCCATTCTATTGTTTTCCTCTATTTCTTCAGGGGACATAGCAGGCACCAAACATAGTCAGTGCCTGCTCTCATGGTGCATACATAGGACAGGAGGATGGGGAGGGACAAGAAACAACCAAATAACCAAATGAAGATTTGAGGTAGTAATAGGTGCTATGAAGACAATAAACAGAGTGATATGGCTGAGTGTTGGTGGAGCTATCAAACTAGTGAAATGAGGGAAAGCCTCTGAGAAGGTGTCACTTTTGCCACAACTGCAATAAAGGTAGATGCAGGAGAGCAGTGAAGACTATGATAGTAAAAATGGTCATTGAGACTGTAACTGGAGACTCTCCACCTTAGCTTTCATTTAAGCCCAAGTGAAAGATACATAGGATAGCACTGAACCTGTTTTTGTTTGTTTGTTTGTTTTTGTTTTTGTTTTTTTGTTAAAAATAGAGTGGGGTCAAGAAAAAGGCAAAATGTATTCCTGGGTCACTGGATAAAGTCAGGCTAGGGGTTTAGCCTGGCAGAATGGGCTACATCTAAAGACACATTTTGCCTAGACATTTGGGTCTCTTACTGAACCCAAGTCCTCACACACTCTCCTCCTCCCCCAAAATACCTAGAAGTTCCCAAGTTGGTTCATCTCTCTCAATTCAGTGGGAATCAGAGGTCCTACAGTCAAAGCCTGATCCATAGAATTTGCCCAATGCCAAGGGACTCAACTAAACTGGGCCAAATGCGTGAGCAGGCAGTTCTCTCTCCTGTTTTGAGACCTGGATCTGTCACTCTAGAACCAGGGTCTGAAGCCCATGCTGGGGAAATGGCTCATTAAACTTAAGTGTGAATCTTCATTTTACCCCCTTCCCTTCTTGCTCCCCCCACCCCAGGCACAGAACCCCTGCAGTGGTAGCCATGACCTCTGTGAACAGTCTGTGGAAAAACCATCAGGTTGGTGATCTGTTTGTAGTGTCCTAACAGCCCCTTTCTATGCCTTTCTCTTCCCTTGAGGGTGATCTATACCTGGCCAGATGTCCAGGACCTTCATGGTCTCTCCTTTCAGCCCCATCTCCTTCTCTCAGGAAACAATAGTAAAAGCCCATTAATATTAAGATCAAAGTGACTAATGAGGCATTTGAATTTTGAGAATGTAAGTAATTAGGAAATAAATGTGGAAGTGTGTTTTTTTAATTATGTGCTTTACTGCATCCCTAAAACTGATATTAGAAAGACAGTGGCCTATTCCGGCAATATGGAGTTAAACTCTAGTTCCCTAAGGCAAGAACTAAAAGAAAGACAATGCAGGGGCAAGAAAGAGCCAAGACACAGATTTGTCATAACTGCAGGATGAGTTTATTTGTTTTTAACCATAATAATGATTAATATTATGGCAACACCCTGTATTGCGGGTATAAAAACACAATCCTCTCCCAAAATATGACTCAGCCTCTGTGCTCCCAGATACACTGAAATTCCTTGGAAGGCAGCTGCAGGCCTTTGTGGAGACTCCCATTCTTTCTTCTTTCACAGTTGGACAAATGAAAGACCCACAACCCTGCTGCTAGGTGCCCAGTCATAAGTAAAGAGTCACTGGGCCAACAAATCCCCACACAGTACAGTTAAGAATGTTTTGTTTAGACTGACAGTTACCTACCTCCAACTACCACCCAGAAGCAGGCAGCTTCCTGACCTGACTCTTGAATTTAACAGCAATCCAAATACTTCATCCTGGATCTGTGAGTGGAGGGCCTCAGGAAAGTTCAGGGGGATAACTATTTGCATTTATTCACAAAAATCCTAGAATCCTACCCCTGCCCTCTTCTTACATGGTAACTCTGTGATTATATCGTTTACAATAAAAAAGTGAAAAATAACTCAGTCCTTCTACTCAGACCATACCCTTGGGTGTGGCCTTTCAGTTAACTAACTGCTTCCTGGGAGGAGGAGAGATAGGAAGGAGCAGGGTGGGGCAAGAGCTAGGAAGATCTTAGAAGTCCCAGTATTCTAATTAACGTCACTTTTGAGTGTGGGCTCCAAAGGTATTCCTTTCTATTTATCAAATTTATTGGAAGGAAAGCTAAGACCTCAAAGAGGGCAGGAACTTGCTCAAGGTCACACCAAAAATATAGAGTGAACTTCCCTGGTGGCTCAGACGGTAAAGCGTCTGCCTACAATGCGGGAGACCCGGGTTCAATCCCTGGGTCGGGAAGATCTCCTGGAGAAGGAAATAGCAACCCACTCCAATATTCTTGCCTGGAAAATCCCATGGACGGAGGAACCTGGTAGGCTACAGCCCATGGGGTCGCAAAGAGTCAGACACGACTGAGCGACTTCACTTACTTACTTACTTAGAGCTTGGTAACAGGAGCCAGGTCCTCTGTCTCCAGCCAAGTGCTCCATCCAAAAAAGATGTGTGATTCTCCCCAGTGAGTCAGGGAAAATGAGAGAAACAGGGTTATCAGAGGAGAAGGTTACAGTTCATGTGCTTTCATTCAGCCTTCTCAAAATGAACAGGAAGGAGAGACACAAACAAGGCCTGAATGGATACACTAGAAATCCAGAATTGTAGAGGTAATGGGCATCGAGGTGACTTTTCAAAGATGCTGCTCCAGGACTGGGCCACTTTACCTTTCCAGATGTCCTTCACTATCCTGGAAAAAATGGAGGAGGGGAGTGAGAAAAGGGTGGAGAAGGAGATAAGGAGAGGTAGAAGTGGGGGATAAAAGAAGAAAGAAGCTGAGGGAAAGATATGGAAGAAAAAAAGGTGGCTGAAAGAATGTTTGAAAAAGAACAACACTCCATGCCAGGATGGTTTAGGGCCCTCAGTTATAGCCCAGGTTGCTTCCCTTTCTCGTCTCTCCCTCCCTATATTCTCCACTGTCTTGGGTGCATGCACACACACACACACACACACATTCATTTTCATTCATTTCCCTTGGGCCTGCCCCTTTCTTTTGCAGACATGCTGGCCCAGGCTCTAGAGCCTCGGGTTTCAACTGTAGTGAAGGGATTTCTGGGCCAGCCCAGCCTGTATGCTGCTTTACCCATGTATTTCACAGATGTTAGTTCCCTCTGCCATTCCCCAGGGGACCTGAGCAGAAACAGCTTAGCAGGAAAACATCTATATCAAAAAGGGTTTCATTATAATCAAAAGGAAAGGTGTCACATCTCCTAATCCCCATAACTCCCATCCACTACCAAAAGAAAAAGGCCTCTTTTCTATGCCTCTAGAGACTGCCCCATTGAGGAAGGTTCACCTAGACAGTTGGACTAAAACTACATCTACAACCTTACAACCTGACTGCTGGTTTGACCCTTAGCAGTGGGGCTTCACTGCCCACAGAGGAGAAAGCGGTAAAAGCCAACCATAAAATTGCTGAAGGAAGGTCAGAGCCACTCTCCAGAACCCAACTGACTAACATCTCACTCATCTGGAGGTCATTTCTCTGGCAACCTCATATATCTGGAACAAAGCGGAGAATAAAGAAGTGAGAAGGGGAAAAAAGCCTCCAAGAAGTCAAAATAGATGTCAGCAACCATACAGTGAAGTTTTCAGCATTTACACATAAATCTTTCTAGGAGACAATTTACCTTGCTTCAGACTAAATCCTTACAAGGGTGCTTATTGTTTTCATAGTCACAACAAATGAGAATCACCAAATTGTAAGGAAGCAGAAGTGACAGTTGAATATAGATGTAGACAATGAATCACAGCCTTAAGGTTTTGTCCTCTTAATAATACAACATGACTGACTCCTGTTGTCAAAGATGAAGCAATTTGCTGAGAAATTTGTCAGGTTTTATTGGCCACCCTGCCCAGCTATCCACTTTAGGCACTGTTAGTTGTTTCTAGATCATCCTTTCAGCCTGACCATTTGCTTGAGGGTGATGAGTTATGATGATGACAATTCAGCTAAGTTTCCTTCTTACAAAATAAATAAATAAATACAATGCTGTGTTAGTTTCAGTTGTACAGCAAAGTGATTCAGATTTATATATATATATATATATATATATATATGTATAACAACAGGAGTCAGTCATGTTGTATTATTAAGAGGACAAAACCTTAAGGCTGTGATTCATTGTCTACATCTATATTCAACTGTCACTTCTGCTTCCTTACAATTTGGTGATTCTCATTTGTTGTGACTATGAAAATAATAAGCACCCTTGTAAGGATTTAGTCTGAAGCAAGGTAAATTGTCTCCTAGAAAGATTTATGTGTAAATGCTGAAAACTTCACTGTATGGTTGCTGACATCTATTTTGACTTCTTGGAGGCTTTTTTCCCCTTCTCACTTCTTTATTCTCCGCTTTGTTCCAGATATATGAGGTTGCCAGAGAAATGACCTCCAGATGAGTGAGATGTTAGTCCGTTGGGTTTTGGAGACTGGCTCTCACCTTCCTTCAGCAATTTTATATATATATATATATATATATATATATATATATATATATATACACACACACACACACACATACACACACACACACATATATATGAACATTTCTAGTGGTTCAGACGGTAAAGAATCTGCCTGCAATGCCAGAGACTGAGGTTCAATCTCTGGGTCAGGAAGATCCCTCGGAGAAGGAAATGGCACCTGCTCCAACCCATTCCAGTATTCTTGCCTGGAGAATTCCATGGGCAGATGAGCCTGGCAGGCTACAGTCCATGGGGTCACAAAGAGTCATACATGACTGACTGAGTGACTAACATGACATACATACATATATATATATATATATATATATATATATATATATGTTGTTCAGTTGCTAAGTCATGTCCGACTATACATATTCATTTTCAGATTCTTTTCCCTTATAGGTTATTATAAAATATTGTATAGTTCCCTGTGCTATACAATAGGTCCTTGTTGGTTATCTATTTTATATATAGTACTGTGTATATATTAATCTCAAACTCCTAATTTATCTTCCCCCACTTACCCTTTGGTAATCATAAGCTTGTTCCTATGTCTGTGGGTTTATTTCTTATACTTAAATAAAAAGTTTTTAAAAATTAAAAATAAATAAAATGAAACTCCTTAAGCCCAGCTAAAGTAAATCCCAGCCTCATTGTCAGAAATGATCCATCATCAGACAAATGGATAAGAAAGCTGTGGTACACATACACAATGGAGTATTACTCAGCCATTAAAAAGAATACATTTGAATCAGTTCTAATGAGGTGGGTGAAACTGGAGCTTATTACACAGAGTGAAGTAAGCCAGAAAGAAAAATACCAATACAGTATACTAATTCATATATATGGAATTTAGAAAGATGGTAACAATAACCCTGTATATGAGACAGCAAAAGAGACACAGATGTATAGAACAGTCTTATGGACTCTGTGGGAGAGGGCGAGGGTGGAATGATTTGGGAGAATGGCATTGAAACATGTATATTATCATATGTGAAATGAACCGCCAGTCCAGGTTCGATGCAGGATACAGGATGCTCGGGGCCTTGCAGTGGGATGACCCAGATGGATGGTATGGGGAGGGAGGTGGAAGGGGGGTTCAGGATGGGGAACACGTGTATACCATGGTGGATTCATTTTGATGTATGGCAAAACCAATACAATATTGTAAAGTAAAAAAAAAAAAAAAAAAAAGACAGAAATGATGGAGCCCAGAGGTGTGATTGCAGGACATTTGGGATGGGATTCAGAGGATCAGACTCTCTTTAGAAAAGGAGCTACCACAAACAGGACATGAGTCTCTTCCCTGGAATAGTCTTGCCAAATCATTGTAGCTGATTTGTAGCTTTCCACAGAGACTTCCCCAGAAAGAAAAGTGCTGGACTGAGTGAAGTGAAGTGAAGTGAAGTCGCTCAGTCGTGTCCGACTCTTAGCGATCTCATGGACTACGGCCCACCAGGCCCTCTGTCCATGGGATTTTCCAGGCAAGAGTACTAGAGTGGGGTGCCATTGCCTTCTCCGTTAACAGCAGCTAGGCATATTATATTTACTTGGAGCTGGTATACTTGGTGACAGCCTTAGTGCCCTCGGATACGGCGTGCTTGGCCAGCTCCCCAGGTAGCAGCAAGCACACGGTGGTCTGGATCTCCCTGGATGTGATAGTCGAGTGCTTGTTGTAACGCACCAGGCATGATCCCTCACCAGCCGTGCGCTCGAAAATGTGGTTGACGAAGGAATTCGTGATTCCCATGGCCTTGGACGACATGCTGATGTCCAGATGGACTTGCTTCAGCACCTTGTACACATACACGGAGTAGCTCTTCAGTAGCTGGACTGAAGGCTGTACCAAATAGCTCCACTTGCTCTACATTTGTCTGTTGATGTTGTTTTTAGCACTAGAATCTTACCCAGAGCAGCTAGTATCAATGGTTTCTGGGTATGCTCTTTGCAGAAAGGGCAGGATAACAGGATTACACTTTACTGTCACTTGAGTGGGTTTGGATGTGAGACATGCAATATCAACCAGTGGGAAGGAGGAAGACATTAGTAGCAGGTGAGATGAGAACTAGGAGTCACCATCCTGACCACTTAGGCTGGGCCCTGAGGGAGGAAGCAGTGGAACAGGACAATGCAACTTGGCTAAAGGGCATGTGGATCTCTGGTGTCTGTTAGGTGCAGAATGTAGGGTCTCAGAGGGCAGGCAGGCTCAGGAGCCACCCCTCCCAATCACAGCTAGAGAAATAGGCAACAGATAGCAATCCTCCAAATTAGACAGATGGTAGCAGTGAGTTCATTCACAGCTGAACCTCAGCCACTGGCAAGAGAGGACAGGAAAAAAGCATTCAGCCTCCAGAGGAAGAACTTGACCAGAGCCAGGTAGGGAATTAAGGTCCCAAACTAAGGTCCAAAGTGGGCCTTAGTCCAAGCAGAGAGCCAGAACCCAGGCAAATGAACTGAGCCACACAGTGGGAAATAAAGAATGGCTGTCATAAGAGGGCTTCAAGGTACTTGGGTCTTTCTTGTGGCTCACTCCAGTCACCAGAGGGCTGGGGCAGCTGAAGTTGCCCATTCAAGAATGGCTCAGGGCAGGGGGACTAGAAAAGCCTGGGGGAAGGCAGAGGCTTGTAGTCTTCTTGAGCAAATAACAATTCCACCATCAGAGTCATCCTTTGTGGGCCAGTAATTTACCTTGGATTTCTTAGTCAGCTTTTCTGAAAATGCTGCATCCACTTTACCAGCTTTACTGAGATACACATCACATATCATACAGTTCACCTATTTAAAGTGTATGATTCACTGTGTTTTAGTATATGCCCAGTGATTGCCACAAATTGCCCACTTTTTAAATTAAATTTTTATTTTGAGACAATTGTAAATTCATGTATAGTAGGAAGAAATAAAACAAAGAGATCCTTTGTACACTTTACCCAGTTTCCCCTCAATAGTAGCATCCCGTAAAACTGTAGAACCATATCACAAGCAGAACATTGACATTGGTACAATCTACCCATCTTTTTCAGATTTCTCCAGTTTTATTTGTATTTACTTGTATGTGTGTTTCATTCTATGCTATTTTATCACCTGTGTAGGTTCATGTATCCACACCACAGTCAAGACACTGAATGGTTCCATCACCACAAGAATCCCTCAGGTAGCCCTCATCCCTCTCACTGACCTCACTCCCCCTTCTTTCTCTAAACCCTGGCCACCACTAATCTGTTCTCTATTTTTACAACTTTGTCATTTCAAGAATGCTATATAAATGGAATTATACAGCATGCAACCATTGGTGAATGACTTTTTTTTACTCAGCCTAATTCCCTTGAGATTTATCCAAGTTGTTGTGTGTTGGATAGCTCATTCCTTTTTATCTTGCACTCACTTTTAAGTCAGGGAAATCTGCCAGTGGCTTAATATACTGAAGGAGAGGTCCTGGGGCTGGCATTTCAGCACAGTGAAAGAACTATAGAAGCTGAGGGCATGGGCCTAAGTGGAATTCTTCCTGCCTTGAAGACATGCCTGGAGTCTTGAACTGCACTTAAGCACATGGCTCCCTCTTTTAGTTGAAAAGTACACAGTACTGTTCTTTAGCAATCAGCCACCAGCAATTGTCACCACAAGACTTTTGGCATTTGGGGGTTCCACCCAGATCAGACTCCACTCTCTAGAGGAAAAGCCTCAGAGGTAAAAAATCTTTAATACCAGCAGAGTCCAACTATTGAGTGCTTAATATTCTAGAAACTCTCCATATATTGAGCTACAGTTGCCTTTTGGGGAAGAAAAAACCCAGCAGAAGCCAAGGAGCCTCTGGAAAGTCAAAAGCAAGAGCTTGATTTCTCGAGTTGTCTTGAGGAAGATATACTCCAGCAGTCTTTGTGGTACTGATTTCATATTTCTCTCCTTTCACTCATATTGAAACCCTAAAGACTTTCTGCTTCTCATCTTCTGTTGATTCCAGGATCATCAGAATGAGACACCTGCTATGATGTCTATAATTTACTTTAAAATATTAAAGCAGAGATAGTGTGATGTTCTGCATGATTAGTTTAAATATACACTTTATGTAGAGTGTATATCAAGACCTCTCACTCAAAAGCACACTCCAGAGACGGCTACTACAGCTACCAGCTTCAACTATCATTATTTTCTAATAATACCAGAGACTATGATAATTAGCATAAAAAGTTTTAGAAATAAATTTTCATTGGAGAAAACAGAGACAAGTTAATTAATATGATGCTTATTAAAATGGGTTATTGGTGAGATTAGTGGTATTCAAAATATATGGACAGACTAGAATATTTTACCTTGAACAGGGTATTAAAATCTAGTAGTCTCTACATTTTAGGGAGGGTACTCTTGAATCGATTCTTAAAGGGTCCTGAGTCCTGCTGATGTTTCCGGATAATTCTTAGTTCCTTGAATCCAATAAAAGTTTAATTGAATCTATGGCTGGAATATTATTACATTTGCCTCAGGTGAACCTTTCATGCAAGTGTAACCAAAAAGGACAGAGATCTGAATATCAGTGAGCTTCTAGAACAGGTTTTATGACTGTTTTGTACCTGCCTGCTAATAAA
Source organism: Bos javanicus (assembly GCF_032452875.1). Classification (NCBI taxonomy): domain Eukaryota; kingdom Metazoa; phylum Chordata; class Mammalia; order Artiodactyla; family Bovidae; genus Bos; species Bos javanicus. Next base: position 76,781,867 of record NC_083897.1, on the reverse strand, counting down.
TGTTTATATGTGTGGCAGATTTTGGTGGGACACTTGCTTTTATTCTAAACTGGCAGCAAGGTTGTGGGGAGGTAGCTAAACCCTTCACTTTTTTTCCAACTGTTTGTAACTACCAAGACATACTCATAAAACTAAAAGTTGTACAGTACCAAATTTGTTGAGGTCAGTTCACCACAGAACCTTAACAATGCAAAGAAGAAGCCCTTATGGTGCCTCTTGGGTTTTTTCAGAGCTTTATGGAGATCTTCATACAGCTCTGAAAAAAACCACGAGCCACAAAAATTCTGAAGGGAAGATATTGAATTCAGTAGCAAACAGCAATCTTTATCACATGAGCAACTAAGGTATCTAGATGTCAGATGAGGAGACCTGCAACTTTTGAGTCTGGGTCTTCATTGGGAGGCACGTTTCTGTGGCATAATTTCTCAAAGTGGATCTTCTTGAAAAATCAACATTTCAAATCCTCGAAATCATGAAGTACTAGTAAGCCTTGCCAAACCTAGACAGTGTATTAAAAAGCAGAGATATCACTTTGACAACAAAGGTCCATATAGTCAAAACTATGGTTTTTCCTGTAGTCATGTACGGATGTGAGAGTTGGACCATAAAGAAGGCTGAGCATTGAAGAAATGATGCTTTCAAATTGTGATGCTGGAGAAGACTCTTGAGAGTCTCTTGGACTGCAAGGAGATCAAACCAGTTCATCCTAAAGGAAATCAACTCTGAATACTCACTGGAAGGACTGATGCTGAAGCTGAAGCTTCAATACTTTGGCCACCTGATGCAAAGAGCCACCTCATTGGAAAAGACCCTGATGCTGAAAAAGATTGAGGGCAAGAGGAGAAGGGTATGGCAGAGGATGAGATAGTTGGATGGCATCACTGACTCAATGGACATGAGTTTGGGCAAGATCCAGGAGATAGTGAAGGACAGGGAAGCCTGGTGTGCTGCAGTCCATGGGGCCACAAAGTTAGACATGACTAAGCAACTCAACAATAACGATAAGCCTTGCACAGTCTTAGCTAACCTGCACATTTTAAAAATCTAAAATTTCTGAACAAGGATTGATAGAATAAAAACTTCTCTGTATATTTAAGTGCCAAGCATGATATACCCATTATCTCTTTTGATTCTTCAAAAAAAAAAAAAAATCCTTCAAGGAAACTGAAGTTTAGAGACATTAACATGACTTATCTGGGGTTCTATGGCCTATAAGTGACACAGTTGGGGTTCAAGCCCCATTTGTCCAACTCTTCCTGCTCCACACCATGCTGCTTCTCATTCTTTGAAAACATAATGGGTGAATAGAATGGAAAAACAAGGAAGAAACTTGCATTTGTAAAAGAGTCCTCCATTACTGCAAAGTCACTCTAACCCACCTCTCAAAAACTTTGCTATAGGGACTTCCTTGGTGGTCCAGTGGCTAAGACTTCACCCTCCCAAGGCAGGGGGCCTGGGTTCCATCCCTGGTTGGGGAACTAGATCCTACATGTTACAATTAAGAGTTTGCATACCACAACTAAAAAAAAAAAAAAATCTTAAGTGCTGCAACTAAAGACCCTTGCCTTTGATCAAAGATCCTGTGAGGTGCAACTAACACCTGGTATAGCCAAATAAATACTAAAAACAAAATTTTTTTTTAAAAAAAAGAAGCCAATTTTGGGCTTCCCTGGTGGCTCCATGGTAAAGAATCCGCCTGCCAGTGCAGGAGACACAGGTTCAATCTCTGATCCAGGAAGATCCCACATGGCACAGAGCCATGAGAGAGTTTGTACGCCACAACTACTGAGCCGGTGCTCTAGAGCTTGTGCTCTGTAACAAGAGAAAACAGTGCAATGAGAAGCTGGCACACCACAACTAGAGAGTAGCCCACACTTGGCACAACTAAAGAAAAGCCCACCTGGCAATGAAGACCTAGCACAGCCAAAAATAAATAAAAAAATTATTTTTTTTAAAGAAACCAGTTTCAAGAGCTAAATTTTTAAAAAGACACTATAGTGAGCAATCATGGAAATAAAAAAGAATCAAAAGGGACCTAGAGATTGTCACACTGAGTGAAGCAAGTCAGACAGAGAAGGAGAAATATAATATGACATATCTTATATGTGGAATCTAAAAAGAAATGATACAAATGAACTTAACTTACAAAACAGTAAAAGACTCACAGACTTAGTAGATAAATTTATGTATGCTAGGGGGAAGGACAAGGGGTAAGAATAGTTAGGGAGTTTGGAATGGACACGTACACACTGCTATATTTAAAATGGATTACCAACAAGGACCTACTGTATCACACATGGAACTCTGCTCAGTTTGTGTGGCAACCTGGAAGAGAGGGAAGTTTGCGGGAGAAGGGATACATGTATATGCATGGTTGAGTCCCTTCACTGTTCACCTGGAACTATCACAACATTGTTAATCAGCTATACCCCAAAACAAAATAAAAAGTTTATTAAAAAAGAATCAAAAGATCTATTTATGTAGAACCACACAGTCCCTGGCATACATAAGCCTGTATAACTGTGTTACTCACTGTGAGATCTTCAGACAAATATATCTAGTTATATTTTAGACTTGATATTGTCTAAGAGGTAGCTTCAGTTATTGTTTCAATTTTACAGCAAGAGACAGAATTGGAAGGAATTCTCTGGTGGTCCAGTGGTTAAGACTCTACAATTCCACGGCTGGCAGCCCGGGTTCGACCCCTGGTGGGAGAATTAAGATCCCACAAGCTGCACAGGTACAGCCAAGGGAAAAGAAAAAAAGAGACAAAATTGGAGAAGACTCACTGCCTTGCCTAAAGCCACAAGTCAGTGATAGAACCAAGAGTCAAACTCAAATCTGTCTGATTCTACATCCAGCACATTCCACTGCTTACTAATGCTTTACCTGATATATCATACCTTCCACATATTCACTCCTGGACTCAGAGAAAGCCTGAAACTCACCAGTTATCATGTGTATCTAATTTTAAGACTGTCAGCCCCCAGGATGGCCCAGCCCCAAAACCTTGCTGGAGGGCAAGTCATCCTGCCCCATGCAGGCAGCCAGCTGGCCCCAGTTATGGTTTAGGAGGCTGAGCAATTTCTGCTGGGATTTTCTCTTACTCTTACTACTTTTTTCCAGGTTGGGGCCAGTAGGTTAAGCACCCTCTGCTTTGGAAATCTTCAATGCATTTGAAAAGACAAAACTTTTTTTATATCTGCAGAAGAGGAGACCCCTGTCACATTAGGGGAAACCATGAGCGTTGGTCTCAACCTTGAACTATCTGGGCCTTGCTTGCCTCCCTCAGCTCTCAGCTCTTCCACTCCCACACCACCATAACCATCCCCTGATCCACACTTGGTTCATAAGAAAGTCAGAATTTTACAAATAGCTTCATGGTCATTGCTTTGAATTACACAACCCCTTGGGTAAACTTTGAGATTACAAAATTTAGCTTTAAAAGCAGTTGTTTTATGGCCAGCCAAGTCATGATACTGTCATTTCATCTCACACCAGGGTGACCTCATCCTCCACTGTGGGCCTGAGATGCTAATCAAGAAAGGCCTGGGTTTAGGGAGGTCCAGACAGGAAAGAGCCAGTGAAGTTAACGCCCTGAAAGGACAATTTGGTACTCCATTCTTGGAGTGGTGTTGACGGGGGCAGGGGCAGGGGGCTATGAAGAAATATATGCCTCTGGATCATGTAGCAGAGATTTTTGAGCAGCAGTATGGGTCACACTGTCCAGCTCCATGGCCCTTCTAGGGCCACCTAGCCCCAACTGATAGATTTCCTCCCTCCCCATTTCTACAAAGCCTGGACTCTGGGATTCATTCTGCCCTGAATCAGGAGGGAAATATATCTCCATCCATACCTTACCAGCTCAAGTGAGTGGCATCTGGCCCTACTATGATCTCATATTTTCAGTTTCAGTAACAGGGATCTTGTACAGGTTTCTGCCTTGTACCCAGTTCCTGCAATTGGGCTCCTGTCGTATTCCCTCTATATCAGAGGCCCTGTAATTCCCTAGGTCTCCAAATTCTTCCAGCACTTAGGAAAGAGCAGGCTTTCTTGCCAATCCCTTCAATGCCTACCCAACCTAGGGCCTTTCTGAGAATTGGAGTCCTTTGAAATTTTAAAATTTATATATTTCAATTTTAGATGTTATAAATTGGCTCCCTAGTAGGAAAGATTAAGAAATCCACACTCAGTTATGCTAGATGAATAAGTCCTAGAGGACAACTCTACAGGGTAGCACCTATGGTTAGTAATACTATATTGTATACTTAAATTTTTGTTAAGATGGTAGATCTTATGTTAAGTATTCTTAATAGCAAGAATAATAATAATCAAGAGGATAGGAAGACATTATTGCAGGCGATGGATAGGTTTATTGCATAGATTGTATTGGTTTCATGGGTATATATATTTATCTCCAGACACATCAAATCATATATATCTAAATTTGTACAGGTTTTTGCATGTCAATCATGCCTCAATAAAGTACTTTTTTAAAAATCAGCACTTACTCATTTCTGCTTATTTTATTTTCCTTTACCTCCTTATTTCTGCTAGTCATGTTAATATTTTTACTTTTTCTGGATTTTGAACCTATTGGTAATGTGTCCCTGCCACTTGCAACTATACTTCCTTGACACCAGCTCATCTCCTAGACACTTATCTGAAGCCTGTCACCAGACTCCCAGGATGCTGCCTCTGCCCCTTGTAGGACCACCTGTGACTGCCTGCTGCCTGACTCCCTGGTCCTGTGACCACTGGCCTAAAACCTCATTCTACCTGGACCTACTGTTGAAACATCCACTTGCCACCAACTCTGCTCCCCTTGGGTGTATTTCTCCTTAGGCTCTGAGGTAGTGCTGGCATCACCATCTCCAGCCACCAGCACATCCTAGTCAGGTTCCTTCACTCCAGCCCTCACCCTCTGCTCTGAGGTGTTGCAGACAGGAGCTGGAAGCTCCCCAATACTCTAGGCTGCCCTGAACCATAGATGATGTGCAGGTACTATCCAGGCCCCCTTAAAGTAAATTTTTACCACTAAATTTTTAAAAAAAGAACAGAAGAAGTAACATGCACCCCAAAGACCAGAAATCTAATGTTTTACAGAACATTATAAATATACATTTAATTACAGATTGGATGGGATGACAATATATGAGGTCATTTAGATTTCTTTTTATCCTTCACTCTCTCCCATAGATCCCTTTTGGAAGGTTGTTTTGGGTTTTTTTCCAGGGATTTCCTACTCCCTGAAGGAGAGGAGGTTCAGCCCTAGTCATGACTTCCTTTAAAAAAAAAGACAGTTTCACTAAGTATTAATAGAATGCTAGATTTCTAACTTATATCCACTCAGAACTTTTATATAGTTCCATTTATTCTGGTATCTAGTATTACTGCTAAAAGTCTAGAAAGCTTATTATCTTAATGATTTTTAAAAATTTGAATGAGGCTTGAAACTTCTAATCCAATTCTGAAAATATAAAGAAATATTATATGGTTAAAAAAAATAGGAAATTAACATGTGATACAGCATTAACTATAGATTTTGTTCAAATTTCACAAAATTTTATGCCAGTGTCCATTATTTGTTTTCATATCTTATTAAAGATTCGACATTATATTTAGTTGCACTGAGCAACTTCAGCTGCATGCAACAAATTCTGATAAATTCTCTTTTCATTTTTATTCTGTTATAAATATTTTATAATTTTCCTTTTTATGGTTTCTTAGATACACACATCATTTAAAAGTGGACATTTAATTTCAAAATACATAGGGCTTTGTTTAAAGTATCTTTGATATTAATTTCTTATTTTGATATTAATTTCTCACTTAAATGCTTTCTTCTCTACAATCACCCTCTGTGTTTTTTCATTCTTCTAAATTTATTGAGGCTTTCAATGGCTAGATCAAAGATCTCTCTTGGTAAATATCACATTGCACTTGATTTCTATTGATTTCTAACATAATTGTACAGTGAAAAGAGAACAAACTCTGTATGATTTCAATATCTTTAGACCATGAAATTTTTGCTCCTTGTTTTATGTCTCTGGCTATGTTGCAGTATCTCCTAGTTTATAGTCTATGGGAACTTGAATGAATTTGTATTCTGCTGTTGTGTGAAAATTGTATAAATTTTAATTATGTTGAATTGGTTTTTAGTGCTTTTCAGGTCTATTATATTCTTCTACTTTTTTGTCTATTTATTCTATTACTTTTTGAGAGTTTGATGTTAAAACACCAATTAAAAATCTTAATTTATCTACTTAAAAATAATTGTAATATATAGTAGAACTATATGTAACTTTTTTCTGTATTTTCTAAGTCTTCTATAAGTGTGTTATCATACTTTCATAATTTAAAAAAATAAGAAAAAAAGACAGTGAACTGATAAGTAGATAATGATTCATCCCAAAGGGGAGAAAGACCCCATTTCAGCTTTCTGTGCTTCCCGCCACTGAGCAAGTCCCAGGCTATGATCCTGACAACTTCTAGACCTTAACTCTTACCCTCCTCCCAGCTGGATTGACCCTCTTCCTCTATGCCATTTATCTGAACTATGCTCATTTTTCAAACTCCTCCAGGAAGCATATTTATCTACTTCTCAATCTCATGCTGCACTTAAAATCTACACCACACAGTTTAGTACTTACCTCACCAAACTCTTAACCCCTGTTGCTTCATGAAAGTTAGTCTAAGCTCCACAGCAGTGCCATAAGAATCCCCAGGACAACTTAAAATAAGCCTGGGTTTGTATTGGGGGCTCAGCAAAGAAACAGTGGAGACGACTGTTCCAGAAACAAAATCAGAGGTTTCCATTCTTTTTGGATAACTGGCTAGCAAATGGAGTACTGAGATGGAGCCATTAAAACAAACAAACAAACAAACAAAAAAAAAAAAACCAGTAGCATCCTGAAGAGCAGTTACCAAAGATACCACAGGTATCTAGGTCATTGAACCACTGTTAGAGCAGAAAGGAATCTTAATCATTTACTCCCAAACTTTTAAACTGGGGTATGCATACCCCTGGGGGGTCCATGGCAGGGTGCCAAGAGGGTCCACAAAGTTACAGGATAAACATAGCATGTTCTTAGAGTGTCAATTTTACTTGAATATAAGAAACTTAAAACATTTCTATATCAAAACAAATATGGCTATATCATCGTAGCAAATGAAAATCTTGAACACATTTTTAGAATAAAACATGAAACCTCTAGGACACTTTGACTTTATAGTAGGCTCCTTTGCATAATCCAATCCACCCCTCTCTTCTACCCATGCTGGGGATTTCATTCTCCCTCTCCTCTGTTATTGGGTTACTTCAGTTAAGAAATAAATGTTTGAGAAGACTGATCTAGTCCAACCCTCTCTTTTCACAGTTAGGAAAACTGAGGCCCACAGATGAGAAATAATTTGGCCAAAGCCCCAGACAGTGAGTTGAGGGAAAGCTAGGATCACAATCCACCCCCTCAGAATGTATCTTTCTTCCCAGTGATTTGCTCAGGTGACTACTGACTGTGAACTACACTTCCTTGCTAACTCTGTTCCACTCTTTGTACTCTTCAACATTTTTTAGAATTTGCCAAGGGTTCTATCACCTATATTTGTGGCACCAGCATCCCTGAGAGCAGGCAATAACTTTTAGTCCCTTTCTAAATCTTCAAATGCAGTGAATAATGCTGCATTTCCCAGAAATCAGAGTGTAATTATGAGATGAAAATCCCTTGCAGAAACAAGATAAAATTCATAGTTTTAGGGAGAAAGAGGCAAAGCAGGGAAGGAGGTCCTGCTAATCAGAGGCCATAGGCAGGAAGCAAAGAGCTGATCTTAAGACTCTGTTTTATTCCTTGGTTTATGTAAGAATTACATAATTATATAATATTAGCCACATCCTCAAGGCTCTAAGGAAACTGGGCCCTCAGCGGTGTACCCCAACTGGCTTTACTATCTCCTGAGGTGAATTGTACCCTCAGGCTGTAGAACTAAAACAATCATCTCACTCCAGTGTTCTTGCCTGGAGAATCCCAGGGACGGGGAGCCTGGTGGGCTGCCATCTATGGAGTCGCACAGAGTCGGACACGACTGAAGTGACTTAGCAGTAGCAGCAGCAGCAGCAGCAGGTTAAAAAAAAAAAAAAAGGAAGTGACTTCAGATTCAAATGAACTCAGCTTCACAAACATCATATATATTCTTTGTGCAAATTAGCAGGGGCTGCCTGTAGATTCACATATTTACACCTACTTTTTCACACCTTAAACCCACAATTCTTGTTGTTACACAGACATATACAAACACTTCTGCATCCTGTCATAAACACAAACATAAGCACACATTTGTACTGGAAAAACCAAACAATCATACTCTCTGTCCATACTTCTCCTCCAACATCTAGCCCCGAACATACACAGCCACCAGTATACCCACATTCACAGTCATATACATGAGGTTAAAAAGTAACCCAGATTGCCAGGTTTAGAGCCACATTCCACAGTGTCCCATTCCTCTCAGAGAACTAACAGATCATTTCACAAAGGTGTCATCACCTGCTGACTAATGGCAAGTTACAGCCAGAATAAATGGTCCATTACCCATCCCCACTACAGGTAGACCTGGAGAAGAATGACAGCAGAGACAAAGGAAACTTGTGGCTCAGTGTCACTGCAGGAAACTGACTGGAAAGGTAAGATGAGGGCTCATTTGAACCAAAGAGATTGTCTTTCCTCTCTGAACCCTAGAGTTGGGGATGGGGAGACTGGAAGGTAGTCTGGCTTTTTGCAGATTTCTCAAACTCAAAATACAAATCACCTGAGGTGGGGGCAGAGGTGGAAGTGGGGAGGAAAATTGTTCTCTTGTCCTGAATTTTCCTTGTCTGGAAGAGGACTGTGATCGTATTATAATTCTTTCTCTTTTGTAAACATCTATTTATTTATTTATTGACTTTGTCAGGTCTTAGTTGCAGCACGTGGGCTCTCTTGTTGTGAGTGTGGGCTCAGTTGCCCCACGGCATGTGGGATCTTAGTTCCCCCACCAGGGATCAAACCCACATCCCCTGCATTGGAAGGTGGATTCTTAACCACTAGACCACCAGAGAAGTCCCAATACTTCCTCTTTTGAACAAGGAGAAAAGGAAAGATATACCCATTTGAATGCACAGTTCCAAAGAATAGCAAGGAGAGATAAGAAAGCCTTCCTCAGTGATCAGTGCAAAGAAATGGAAAACAATAGAATGGGAAACACTAGAGAGCTCTTCAAGAAAATTAGAGATACAAAAGGAATATTTCATTCAAAGATGGGCTCAATAAAGGACAGAAATGGTAGGGACCTAACAGAAACAGAAGATAAGAAGAGGTGGCAAGAATACACAGAAGAACTGTACAAAAAAAGATCTTCACAACCCAGATAATCATGATGGTGTGATCACTCACCTAGAGCCAGACATCCTGGAATAGGAAGTCAAGTGGGCCTTAGGAAGCATCACTGTGAACAAAGCTAGTGGAGGTGATGGCATTCCAGTTGAGCTATTTCAAATCCTAAAAGATGATGCTGTGAAAGTGCTGCACTCAATATGCCAGCAAATTTGGAAAACTCAGCAGTGGCCACAGGACTAGAAAAGGTCAGTTTTCATTCCAATCCCAAAGAAAGGCAATACCAAAGAATGCTCAAACTACTGTACAACTGCACCCATCTCACAAGCTAGCAAAGTAATGCTCAAAACTCTCCAAGCCAGGCCTCAGCAATATGTGAACCATGAACTTCCAGATGTTCAAGCTGGTTTTAGAAAAGGCAGAGAAACCAGAGATCAAATTGCCAACATCCACTGGAACATAGAAAAAGCAAGAGAGTTCCAGAAAAACATCTATTTCTGCTTTATTGACTATGCCAAAGCCTCTGACTGTGTGGATCACAATAAACTGTGGAAAATTCTGAAAGAGATGGGAATATCAGGCGACCTGACCTGACTCTTGAGAAATCTGTATGCAGGTCAGGAAGCAACAGTTAGAACTGGACATGGAACAACAGACTGGTTCCAAATAGGAAAAGGAGTACGTCAAGGCTTATATTGTCACCCTGCTTATTTAACTTACATGCAGAGTACATCATGAGAAATGCTGGGCTGGAGGAAGCACAAGATGGAATCAAGATTGCCAGGAGAAATATCAATAACCTCAGATATGCAGATGACACCACCCTTATGGCAGAAAGTGAAGAAGAACTAACGAGCCTCTTGATGAAAGTGAAAGAGGAGAGTGAAAAAGTTGGCTTGAAGTTCAACATTCAGAAAACTAAGATCATGGCATCCTTCCCATCACTTCATGGCAAAAAGATGGAGAAACAGTGGAAACAGTGGCAGACTTTATTTTGGGGAGCTCCAAAATCACTGCAGATGGTGATTGCAGCCATGAAATTAAAAGACGCTTACTCCTTGGAAGGAAAGTTATGACCAACCTAGACAGCATATTAAAAAGCAGAGACATTACTTTGCCAACAAAGGTCCATCTAGTCAAGGCTATGGTTTTTCCAGTGGTCATGTATGGATGTGAGAGTTGGACTATATAGAAAGCTGAACACCAAAGAATTGATGCTTTTGAACTGTGGTGTTGAAGACTCTTGAGAGTCCCTTGGACTGCAAGGAGATCCAACCAGTCCATTCTACAGATGATCAGTTCTGAATGTTCATTGGAAGGACTGATGTTGAAGCTGAAACTCCAATACTTTGGCCACCTGATGTGAAGAACTGACTCATTTGATAAGACCCTGATGCTGGGAAAGATTGAAGGCAGGAGGAGAAGGGGATGCCAGAGGATGAGATGGTTGGATGGCATCACTAACTCGATGGACATGAGTTTGAACAAGCTCTGGGAATTGGTGATGGACAGGGAGACCTGGCATGCTGCAGTCTGTGGGGTCACAAAGAGTCGGACACAACTGAGCAACTGAAGTGAACTGAACTGAACTGAATATAACAATAATGTATCCTGCTTGAGGACAGTTTCTGGAAAATACCTTCTGGCTAATCCTATTATCTTAAAATGTAAATTATGGGGGTGGGTCTAGCAAGGTCTTTACAACCTCCAGACATTCTTTTGATTCATTATAATAACTAATTAAAAGGTATATAACTCCACTGCTCACACTAGCAAGGGGGCACTCTTTCTGCCCCCTTCTGATCTCTATGTCAGAAGCTTTCTCTATCCTTTTTATACATTAATAAAACTCTATTACACAAAAGCTCTGAGTGATCAAGCCTCGTCTCTCTGGCCCCGGATTGAATTCTTCTCCTCCAGAGGCCAAGAATCCCAGGGTCTTTCATGGTTCAGCAACAACCTTTCAGGTTGGTGGCTCATCTGGGATTCTTCAGGACAAGGTAAGGATGCTTGGAGCTCTAGTTCTTTGTTCTCCTAGCGAACACATTTTCTGCTGTACTTTACTAACCCTACAGCGTGCTTGTGTGAATGGATGACATGCTCTGTGTGAAGCAAGTGAGGAGCCCTGCTCTGCAGTTCCACGGTGACCTCATATGGCTTATGGCAGAAACCTGTCAAGGGATTATACTGACCTGCCAATGCTAGGAGGCACCCAATGTCTCCTTCAGGGACCAACCAGAAATGGGCAAAGTGTGTGGACTGAGCTCTCCTTTCTCAGTCAAACTTTCCAGTCTCTTTGACCATTTCATAACTTCTTGGGAATTAGAACTACTAACCTATCTGTTGGATCATAGACTTTCAAGGGGCTTGTGATCTATGCTGTTACTGTGTACTGTTACTTAGGTCCCAAACTTGGATTGGTAGTCAAGAAGCACCTAGCCTCACTAGGAGTTGAAAGTTCAGAAGTTAGATGGAGCTCTAGCTCCAAGAGCATCCCTGAAGTTAAAGATTACTCAGGTTGGAAGTGCAATGTGTTTCTTCCTTTGGTAACACTAGCTCTTAGTGGACCACAGGAGACTTTCCAGTGGCTTTTGTCCCAACTCCTTAGATATTCTTTCTGTAGAATCTGTGGGAATGAACTGGAAGGACTGGCCCTAATAACTTGAGGACAAAAATCACTTTTTCCTCACTGGCCAGCCTTTCACTATCTCCTTTGCTATCACTATACTGGTGTGGTGACACTTGGAAGGAACATCTCGGTTTTATATTCATACTGGTTTTATTGTGGTCAGGAATATACTCAGAGTTGTGCACAGGCACTCAGGTGATGAATGTTTCCCCCAGTGGTCTTAGCTTGGGAGGCATTCCAGAAAGTTATTCTGATTGCACCTCGGGTGGCATCAGAGGCAACCAAGGTTTTAATGGTGAGGAACTGGACATCAGTCTGGGATGCCATCAGGTCTACCCCTGGTGCATCTCCACCCCATCTCAGTGGTAGAACCAGGAGGGACGAGTACAGCACCTGCATCAGTAAGGGACAGACTAAGTCCGACCAGAGAAGGAAAGCTTCGGTGTAAAGTCTGTCTACACCCCCATCTAGAGCAGGGAGGGACACCTCTGGTAGAAAGATGGCACTTGTTGCTTTTTTTCTCTCTAACAGATGAAAGTGAAAGTGAAAGTTTAGTCGCTTAGTCATGTCCGACTCTTTGAGACCCCATGGATTGTAGACTACCAGGCTCCTCTGTCCATGGGATTTTCCAGGCAAGAATACTGGAGTGGGTTGCCATTTCCTTCTCCAGAGGATCTTCCTGACCCAGTGATCAAACCTGGGTCTCCCACATTGTAGGCAGACACTTTACCATCTGAGCCACCAGGGAAGTCCCTTCTTACAGATGGGAGCTAACAATTCCAGCCTCACTCCTTTGAACTGTATTCTGAAAAACTGGGATAGATTTGATCCCGGGAGCTTAAAGAAGGCACTCCTGATCTTCTTCTGTGATACTGAAAGGCCACAGTATCGTTTAGAAGACGGGGAATGCTGACCTGTTGAAGGATCTCAATTATTATTATTTTACAATTAGGCCGGTTCTGTAGAAAACAAGGAAAATGGCTAGAAGTAGCATATGTGTTGCCCTTTTGCTCTCTTGGAGGTATGCCAGACTTATGTCCTAAGGGTATAGATTTGAGTGTGAAACCTTCAGCTCCCTCCTGTCCTCCTACTCTGCCGTTGTACCTGGGGCTCCAAACTGAGCAAACTGAAAGTCAGAGAAACCACCCTCACCCCCGCAAGAAGGGTTGCCTTGGTCTCAGTAGAAACCCAAACTGAGATTCAAACTGCCCAAGTAGAGGTCCAAACAACCCCTGTATTAACACGACCTCAGACTACTATGGTTTCAATAGAAACTCAGACCATCAGAGTAAGAGATGAGATGGAAGACAGGAGACAAAGAGATCAAAAAAGCTATCTATCTAATCTATCCCTGGGATCATATGCACAGAGCAGCCAGAGAGGCTGAGGAACAGCTACACAAGCTGTTGCCTCTTCATAAAGCACCCAACAGAAGAAATAATCAGTCTATAAGAGTTAATAAGCGCTTTTCTTATCAAGAAATACAAAGAATCAAGGAGGATCTGGGAGACTATTTAGAGGACCCAGAAAAATATATTAGAGCTTTTAAAGGTGTTACTCCGCTTTATGACCTTACTTGGAAGGATGTGATGTATATCTTGGGACAAATGCTGACTCTTAACTCAAAAACTTGAGTTTTGGGGAAAGCTGTTGCTTATGGAGATGAAAGGCTTAGTAATGAATCAGTAAGGAAGAGGGAGGATGAGATAGCCGCCCTCCCCACTGGAATTCAGGTGGTCCCAACTATAGAACCAGATTGGGACTATAACACAGCTAAAGGAAGATGGGATCAGAGTTATTTTGTCAGTTGTATTCTTGAAGGACTCAGGCAACCACATGCTAAGACTTTAAACTATCCCAAATTGGCAAACATAGAACAGGAGGAGAAGGAAGCTCCTGATAAATTCCTAGATAGAATGAGAGAAGCCCTTCGCAGATTCACTGAGATTGATCCTGAAAGTGAAGAGGGGAGAGTGATCTTAAAAGATAGATTTCTCACTCGATCAGCTCCAGATATCCTCCATAAGCTATTAAAACAGGCGTATGGACCAATTCAGCCTTTAGATAATCTATTGCAACTGGCTCAAACAGTCTATTATGGTAGGGAATATGAAGAAAAGAAAGAAAGGCAGAAAAAGACAAAGGAAGAGGTGGAAGCCCTTGTAATGGCTGTCAGAACCGTTCTTAAACAGCCTGAGAAAAATGCCCAGAGAGACCCAGGTGAAAAAGGATGGGCTTGCTATTACTGTGGAAACGAGGGGCACCTCAAGCAGGAGTGCCCTCAGGCATCTAAGCTGCCCCCGACTCCATGTCCGGTCTGCCAGGGACCACACTGGAGGACAGACTGCCCCCAGAGGCATAGGTTTCAAGGTTCGGACTCTCAAGACAATCAGGACTGAAGGTGCCCAGAGGTCCCCACACAATCTCCCATCCTAATTATAGGCTCAATAAAGGACAGAAATGGTAGGGACCTAACAGAAGCAGAAGATATTAAGAAGAGGTGGCAAGAATACACAGAAGAACTGTACAAAAAATATCTTCATGACCCAGGTAATCACGATGGTGTGATCACTCACCCAGAGCCAGACATCTTGGAATGGGACGTCAAGTGGGCCTTAGGAAGCATCACTATGAACAAAGCTAGTGGAGGTGATGGAATTCCAGTTGAGCTATTTCAAATCCTGAAAGATGACGCTCTGAAAGTGCTGCGCTCAATATGCCAGCAAATTTGGAAAATTCAGCAGTGGCCACAGGACTGGAAAAGGTCCGTTTTCATTCCAATCCCAAAGAAAGGCAATACCAAAGAATGCTCAAACTACCGCACAATTGCACTCATCTCACATGCTAGTAAAGTAATGCTTAAAATTCTGCATGCCAGGCTTCAGCAATAAATGAATCATGAACTTCTAGACGTTCAAGCTGGTTTTAGGAAAGGCAGAGGAACCAGAGATCAAATTGCCAACATCTGCTGGATCATCAAAAAAACAAGAGAGTTCCAGAAAAACATCTATTTCTGCTTTATTGACTATGCCAAAGCCTTTGACTGTGTGAATCACAATAAACTGTGGAAAATTCTGAAAGAGATGGGAATACCAGACCACCTGACCTGCCTCTTGAGAAATCTGTATACAGGTTAGGAAGTAAAAGTTAGAACTGGACATGGAACAACAGACTGGTTCCAAATAGGAAAAGGAGTACGTCAAGGCTGTATATTGTCACCCTGCTTATTTAACTTACATGCAGAGTACATCATGAGAAATGCTGGGCTGGAGGAAGCACAAGATGGAATCAAGATTGCCAGGAGAAATATCAATAACCTCAGATATGCAGATGACATCACCCTTATGGCAGAAAGTGAAGAACTAAAGAGCCTCTTGATGAAAGTGAAAGAGGAGAGTGAAAAAGTTGGCTTAAAGCTCAACATTCAGAAAACTAAGATCATGGCATCTGGTCCCATCACTTCTTGGCAAATAGATGGGAAAACAGTGGAAACGGTGGCAGACTTTATTTTGGGGGCCTCCAAAATCACTGCAGATGGTGATTGCAGCCATGAAATTAAAAGATGCTTACTCCTTGTAAGGAAAGTTATGACCAACCTAGACAGCATATTAAAAAGCAGAGACATTACTTTGCCAACAAAGGTCCATCTAGTCAAGGCTATGGTTTTTCCAGTGGTCATGTATGGATGTGAGAGTTGGACTATAAAGAAAGCTGAGCACTGAAGAATTGATGCTTTTGAACTGTGGTGTTGGAGAAGACTCTTGAGAGTCTCTTGGAGTACAAGGAGATCCAACCAGTCCATCCTAAAGGAGACCAGTCCTGGGTGTTCATTGGAAGGACTGATGTTGAAGCTGAAACTCCAATACTTTGGCCACTTGATGCGAAGAACTGACTAGTTGGAAAAGACCCTGATGCTGGGAAATACTGAGGGCAGAAGGAGAAGGGACGACAGAGGATGAGATGGCTGGATGGCATCACCGACTCGATGGACATGGGTTTGGGTAGACTCCCGGAGTTGGTGATGGGCAGGGTGGCCTGGCGTGCTGCAGTTCATGAGGTCACAAAGAGCCCGACACGACTGAGCAACTGAACAGAACTGAACCCCAGGTATTAATAACTGGGGTGGGGTGGGGTGGGCAATCCATCGATTTCCTTTTAGATACTGGGCAACTTACTCTGTGCTTACTGAAGCCCCTGGCCCACTTTCTTTCTGATCTGCTTCCCTGGGACTGTCTGGACAAGTCAAAAGATATTACTTCAGTGGAACTTTAAGGTGTAACTGGGACTCTGGGCTATTTTGACACGAGTTTCTGATCGTGCCAGAGTCTCACTCACCCCTTTTGGGGAGGGATATACTGAACAAGGTCTATACCTCTGTTTTCATGAATATGGAGCCCTTCCTTTCTCTCCCTTTAATTGAACAAAATGTAAATCCTAGAGTGTGAGCTGATGGAAAATTTGTGGGCCAAGCACAAAGTGCTATTCCTGTGGTTGTCAAGCTCAAACACCCGCACTTATTTCCACATTAAGAAGCAGTATCCACTGAAACTTGAGGTTACGGAAGGGTTAAAAACCATCATTGAGAACTTAAAGGAGCAGGGGCTATTAATTCCATGTAACAGTCCATGCAACACTCCTATTTGGGGTATAAAGAAATCAATCGGCAACAGGAGAACCTACTAAGCATTTCAGAAAAGTCAAGAGACTTTAAACGGCTATATATTGTCCTAAAGAAGTAGCTGTTACGCATTGTAAAGGGATAAGAGTAAAGTAGCTGAAGGTAATCAGCTGGCTGATTGTCAAGCCAGAAAAGCGGCACTTTATGAAACCTCTTCACTGCAGACGCCTTTGATTTGAACAGGTCCTGTGGAACAGGAAAAACCACAATATACTGAGGAAGAATTAGAAAGATATGAGAAGAGAGGAGTGAAGGTTACCAATACAGGATGGTTACAGTCTGCGGATGGACGATTACTAATTCCTGAAAATGCTCAATGGAAAAATTTTCCTAAAGCTTTGGAATTAACTAATTATGTAACTCAGCTCTCAGCTTTTCAACAGGCATTAATGGAACTCTGGGAGGTGACTCCTAACCCAACCTCTGAGTCAAGCAAGCCTCTATTTGAGCCAGGAACTGAGGTCCTGATTAAAACATTGGGATCTGGGGGCCAATCCCTCAAGCCCCTCTGGGAATGCCTTTACCAGGTTATTCTTTCTTCTCCCACATCTGTCAAAGTGCCAGGAATTGATTCGTGGGTGCATCACACTCGAGTTAAGAGGTGGCACCCTGACCAGAACTAAGTGATGTCATTTTATGCCTTTACTTTCTATGCTCTGACTTTGCACTTTTCAGACGGGCCTGATAATCTATGTGAGCCTACTTCTGCTGAATCCAAAGGTCCTGAGTCTGGCATCTGAACCTCAAGACAACACCTTCCTGTCCTGGGCTCATTCCTACACCACATTCCACAGTCCATCTAATTGCTGGGTCTGCGGAGCACTCCCCTCCTCATCAATTGAAGACTTCCCTGGTGGGTTTCTCCACTTCAAGGAAAGGACTCTCTTCAACTCTGTGATGACATCTAACAACCCTAAGATGGACTGATGTAACTATGGGCATAATGTAACTTTTAATTTTGATTAGGTTTTAACTTGGCTTAATGACATCTGTAACTGTAAAACAGGGTTTGTTTCTAACCGTCTGAAAGCTTTTAAGTTAAAAATGGTTGTCCAAGCTCCTACGAGTGCCACAGCCTCCTCCAACTATTACTTGGGGCCCTTGAATCAGAGGCCCTCAATATGAGGTTTAGGAGAATATGTTGCCTCAACAATTTAGGAACCATGCCCCTCAACAGCAGGAAGTAGTTATAGAACAAAGAAGATGTCCCTTTCCCTTGGCAACATAATTCTCCTAAAAGAAAAGGGGGGAATGAGAGAGTCAATTCCTAGGCAGGTTGATAAGAAGTCTCCCAAGGAAAGAGGGGTCTGGACTTCTCAAGGAGGAGGAAAGGACAAACTTTTTTTTCCTCTACATTCCTTAGGATTATATAACAGTATGTATCCTGCTTGAGGACAGTTTCTGGAAAATACCTTCTGGCTAATCCTATTATCTTAAAATGTAAATTATGGGAGTGGGTCTAGTAAGGTCTTTACAACCTCCAGACATTCTTTTGATTCATGGTAATAACTAATTAAAAGGTATATAACCCCATTGCTAACACTAGCAAGGGGGCACTCTTTCTGCCCCCTTCTGATCTCTATGTCAGAAGCTTTCTCTATCCCTTTTATATTTTAATAAAACTCTATTACACAAAAGCTCTGAGTGATCAAGCCTCGTCTCTCTGGCCCCGGATTGAATTCTTCTCCTCCAGAGGCCAAGAATCCTGGCATCTTTTGTGGTTCAACAACAACCTTTCGTGCCAGTGCAAGAGACATAAGAGACACAGGTTCGATTTCTGGGTCAGAAAGATCCCCTGGAGAAGGGCATGACAACCCACTCCAGTATTCGTGCCTGGAGAATTCCATGGACAGGGAAGCCTGGTGGGCTACAGTCCATGGGGTCACAAAGAGTTGGACACAACTGAAGAAACTTAGCACGGGGAGGAAATAAGACTGGGGACAGATAGGATGCAAATAATATTAAGAATAATGACCACTTAATATGTACCTGGCACATATTAAGTACAGTCTGTGTATTATTTCACTTAAACCTCACATTACCTCTATGCGGTTATGATGAACATTACCACCAGTATCTTACAGAAGAGAAAACTGAAGCTCTGACACCTAGAATGGCTTTAAGCTGAGATTTGAACATAGGCAGTCTGACACCAGAGATAGAATGTGCAACTGCTGCATTATACTGCTGCCTACAAGGAAAGCAGGAAAGGGGAAAAAGAAACAAAAGACAAAGGAGCAATACATTTGAAGTATATAGATTGAGGCAACACAGTGTCCTGATTAGGTCTGAATTTAAGATCAAAGTTTTATCTCTTAAGATCAGAAGTCCTACCTCTGCTTCTAGTTCCTGAATATTTCTGGACCTCAGTTTCCTCATCAGTAAAATGGGAATAAAATTATTTCTTAGGGGCTTCCCTGGTGGCTCAGTGGTAAAGAATCCACCTTCCAATGAAGGAGATGCGGGTTCAACCTGTGGTTGGGGAACTAAGATCCCACATACCACGGAGCAACTAAGCCCATGCACCTCAACTTCTGAGCTTGCGCTTCGGGGCCTATGAGCCAGAACTACTGAGCCCACATTCTGCAGCTACTGAAGCCTGCATGCCCTAGAGTCTGTGCTCTGCAACAAGAGAAGCCACTGCAATGAGAGGCCCTCACACCACAACTAGAAAGTAGCCCCTGTGCACTGCAACTAGAGAAAAGTCTGCACACAGTGACAAAGACCTAGCTCAGTCAAATAAATTAATAAATAAAATTATTGTTTTAAAGAGAAACTATTTCTTAGAGGAGAATTCCCTGGTGGTCCAGAGGTTAAGACTCCATAAACAGGAGCAACTGATGGAGTTAACTGCATTCCCTGCTGGATTTGCCAGCAGTACAGCTCTCACTGCCCCTTATCAGGGAAAATACATTAGGAAGGGAAAAACATTTATAAGCTGTCAGGGAAATGAAAAAGTGGGTAGACCAACAATTTCACACATCCTGTTCCCTTTCCTAGCTGTGTTTTAGGGCAGGGGGAGGCAGAAGTGAGCATCAGAAGTATTAGCTTCAGCATCTCCTTCCTCAAGAAACAGATCCCAAATGGCTGCCCTCAGCCTCTGGTCACTTATAGCCTGGGTCAGAATTCCCATTTTTTCTTAAAGAGTTTTGTATTTCCATGTCCTTTTCACATCAGTTCAGTTCAGTTCAGTCACTCAGTCATGTCCGACTCTTTGCAACCCCATGAATCGCAGCACGCCAGGCCTCCCTGTTCATCACCAACTCCTGGAGTTCATCCAGACTCAAGTGCATCAAGTTGGTGATGCCATCCAGCCATCTCATCCTCTGTCGTCCCCTTCTCCTCCTGCCCCCAATCCCTCCCAGCATCAGGGTCTTTTCCAGTGAGTCAGCTCTTCGCATCAGGTGGCCAAAGTATTGGAGTTTCAGCTTCAACATCAGTCCTTCCAATGAACACCCAGGACTGGTCTCCTTTAGGATGGACTGGTTGGATCTCCTTGCACTCCAAGAGACTCTCAAGAGTCTTCTCCAACACCACAGTTCAAAAGCATCAATTCTTCAGCGCTCAGCTTTCTTTATAGTCCAACTCTCACATCCATACATGACCACTGGAAAAACCATAGCCTTGACTAGATGGACCTTTGTTGGCAAAGTAATGTTTCTGCTTTTCAATATGCTGTCTAGGTTGGTCATAACTTTCCTTCCAAGGAGTAAGCATCTTTTAATTTCATGGCTGCAATCACCATCTGCAGTGATTTTGGAGCCCCCCAAAATAAAATCTGCCACTGTTTCCACTGTTTTCCCATCTTTTTGCCATGAAGTGATGGGACAGATGCCATGATTTTAGTTTTCTGAATGCTGAGCTTTAAGCCAATTTTTCACTCTCCACTTTCACTTTCATCAAGAGGCTCATTAGTTCTTCTTCACTTTCTGCTGTAAGGGTGGTGTCATCTGCATATCTGAGGTTATTGATATTTCTCCTGGCAATCTTGATTCCTGCTTATGCTTCTTCTAGCCCAGCATTTCTCATGATGTACTCTGCATGTAAGTTAAATAAGCAGGGTGACAATATACAGCCTTGACATACTCCTTTTCCTATTTGGAACCAGTCTGTTGTTCCATGTCCAGTTCTAACTGTGCTTCCTGACCCGCATATAGGTTTCTCAAGAGGCAGGTCAGGTGGTCTGGTATTCCCATCTCTTTCAGAATTTTTCACAGTTTATTGTGATCCACACAGTCAGAGGCTTTGGCATAGTCAATAAAGCAGAAATAGATGTTTTTCTGGAACTCTCGCTTTTTTGATGATCCAGCGGATGTTGGCAATTTGATCTCTGGTTCCTCTGCTTTTCCTAAAACCAGTTTGAACATCTGGAAGTTCACGGTTCATGTACTGCTGAAACCTGGCTTGGAGAATTTTGGCCATTACTTTACCAGCGTGTGAAATGAGTGCAATTGTGCAGTAGTTTGAGCATTCTTTGGCATTGCCTTTCTTTGGGGTTGCTTAATTTTTCACATTTTCCCTGTGAGGTGTTGGGAATGGAGGATGTAATCTCAGATGTATTGAGTATCTTCTGTGTGCCAGACCGAATGCTGGGCACTTTCCACCAGTGATTTCATTCTGTCTTCACAATACCACTGTGAAGGGGTACAGTTAACTTCACTTTAAAAGTAACATCCTGAATCCAGAGAGGGCTGCTTCTTTTTTACGTACACTTTCCTCCCATTCCATACATCCAGCACAATGCTGCCCTAAGGTTATATCCTGCTGAGGATTTTCTGTAAAACGAATATATTCTTAAATGTCACCGTCCTTCATGTGCCAATCTTTGCATAATCCCAAAGCCCATACATTGACAGTAAATTGCCCCCAGTGGATCCGAGATTAAATGATGACTCTGTTCCTTATATGATTTTGTGCTAATCACTTACCTTCACCTCTAAAATAGGGAGAGTGGTATCTCCTACTCCACAAGGTTGTGAATATTAAATAACTTTCATGAAAGGGCTCTGTCAATTGGGATACTTCATGGAAACATTACTAAAAGAGAATTATCAGTCAGCTTAATCTCAAAAGAACCCCAGAATGGCAATGTAATGCTGACATTCGAACAGGTAAGATTCCAGATCTGCAACTGGGGTTGGTGACTTTGGGAATGTTAGGAGACAAAGAATGTAGAAATTCCCTGAAGTGACTGTTAAAGAAATGGCCTTTGATCATTATCAATGTGTGATTTATATAATCATAGAGACATCTAACTCCTTCACATCACATACTTCTCAAAGCCATTTTAACAACATTATTTCATATGACATTCACCAAAACCCCCAAGAATTAGTGTGTACCAATTAAAATTGTTCTACTTGCTTTATCACTATTTTACTTTTTCTAGAAGTGGCCCGTCTGAATTTGCAAAATCTTCCCCATCTTCCCTTCAAGGCCCATCCATCACAAAGGCCTCTTTGGTCCAGAACCCCCTCTAAACCCCCAGAACAATAGTCTCTCTGCTTTCTGAATCCACACAGCACTGTACACCTTAAACTGCCTCGTATTCTAGCCATTTGTATTCTTGTCTTAACCTCTGCCCCACCTCCCCCACCTTCTCACTAAATCCAAAAACTCTTTGAAGGGAAGAATGAAGAAGGAAAGAAGGATTTCTTTGTTGTTTTACAGCAGTCCCATTTTTTTAAAGCTTTTATTATGGACATTTCATGTTTGTGTGTTTATTGAAAGAATAGAGGAAATATATAATGAGCACCCATGTACTCATCACCCAGCTTCAGTAATTAGTAATATGAACAATATTATTATCTCATCTAAACTTCCATTCCTTCTCACTCTAGATTACTTTGAAACAAATCGCAAATAGCTTGTCATTTCACCCATATATACTCCAATAGAGCCGCTAACTTTTGCATTTCTGTGTCCTGTACAGTCGGAAGATTATTTGCATCTGCGTTCCCCACTACTCAGTGCACATCAGAAGATGATTTCTGAGCACGTACCATCTGCCAGACCTTGCACTCTGCTGTGGAGGTTCTGTCTGAGCTAGAGAGGCACACCATAACCAAGCCTCGGTGTCCCACACCAAGAATTGCTGCCATTCTTGAGAGTGAGCACTGAGAACCCAGGAGCAGGACCTCTAATTGCACTAACTCAATTGAACTGCAGGACTTCCCCGTAGCTCAAGTGGTAAAGATTCTGCCTGCAATGCAGGAGACCAGGGTTCTAACCCCTGGGTCAGGAAGATCCTCTGGAGAAGGGAATGGCAATCCACTCCAGTATTCTTGCCTGGAGAATTCCATGGACAGAGAAGCCTGGCGGGATACAGTTCATGGGGTCGCAAAGAGTCGGACACGACTGAGTGACTAACACATACAATTAAACTGAAAGGGTTTTCCCTTCCAGAGACTGAATTCCAACTCGCCGGGAGACACAGGTTCTCCAGCAGGAGGCGCTGCAAAGGAGGGGCGGGGATGGGGTGCGCTCTTAGTTCAGTTTTCTCCTGCTGCAGCCAGAGCCGGAGAAGACAGACAGAGCACCCACGCGGGTGCGAACTGCAGACAACGCAGTTTAGTCAGCGAGCAGGACGCTGAGCGCCAGGCCCTGAGAGGGGCCCCAGGGTTCAGGTGCCAGGCAGGGGGCAGGCCGGGCACCAGCTCCCCAAGCCTCCTCAGCGCTACCTGTTCCCCTGGGTGCCTCCAGTTCCCGCCCCAACTACCGCTCTTCCTGATAGAATCTAAGGAGGGCACGGGACAGAGCGAGGAAACACCTGTTTCCAACAAGAAAAGAGGTGGAGGAAAACCCCCTCCAGACTTCCAGTGGCCTCTCATCAAGCTTGTTCTCGAGAGCCTTGTAAAAGCGCGCCCAGAAAGCCAGAGGAGATCATTTTTCAAAAAGATCGCTATTTCTTACTCCCCCCTCCTTTTCCTAAGCTGTAACGTCCCTTTTTAAAAAATGCCTTCTTTCTTCTGTGGGGCTTCCCGCTCCTCCCAGATCCCTTAAGGCCCCCCGCCTGGGTGGCTGCAGGAACAGCGAAACCCCCCAGATCCCACATTTTGCAACTGCATGCGTTTCCAGATTATTCACTTCCTCAGCCTCCTGCCGACATACAGGTGGGGAGTGGGACAGGGGGTCAACAGAACAAAGAAACCAGGGACCCAGGCCAGGTGCCCCTCCGCAGCCTCCGACCAGCCGGGGAACAAGAAGGGACTCACGAACGCGTGACCCCACCCCCCCACCCCAGGTCTCACACCACTTTCGAAAGGCAAGCAGCCGGAGACCCCGCGGGAGGTGGGTGCTTCCCCCGCGCAACAGACAGACTTCCACGCAACAGGCCCGAGTGGCAGTGGACGCCAACAGCCTCCACGTACTGGGCTCCAGTTATTTCATCAGCAGTTTCAGAAAAACCTGCCAAAAGCAGTTATGCCTCACTGCAATGTGTAGCTTTTTCCTGCCATTTTTTCATAATAAAAGAGGGAGTGAAGCTCGCTCGCTCTCTCCCCCTCCACCCCCCTCTCCCAAAAAGAGCCAAAAGCATACGAGGAGGGGAAAACACACACACACACACACACACACACACACACACACCAATCTCCGAGGGGATGCCATTGAGGTGTGGCTTGTATTTAAATATCCAATATGTCAATGTAAGGGGAGTGGGTATGTATATAAAGTCCCGTTTGCATCTGATAGCTCGACGAAGCCAGCTATGAGAGGCCTGGGGAGATGGATGCGGAGGGGAAGCGGCACTTTGACTGAGCGCAAGGTCAGGAGCGCGCTGCCCCACGCTCCCCGCGGCTGAGAAGTTCCTTGGACGCGAACAGACGTCGACTCCAGCTCCGTAGAGCTCGGAGCGAGCGAGCGAGCGAGCGAGCGCCGCCGAGTAGCCCGCGCCCGCGGCTGGGAGAGGCAGTTCGCGCCCCGCGGCCCGGCTCGGCCCCGCGCGCCCCGCCATGGCGGAGGTGGGGGGGGTCTTCGCCTCCTTGGACTGGGATCTGCACGGCTTCTCCTCGTCTCTGGGAAACGTGCCTCTAGCTGATTCCCCGGGTTTCCTGAACGAGCGTCTGGGCCAGATTGAGGGGAAGCTGCAGCGCGGCTCGCCCACCGACTTCGCCCACCTGAAGGGGATCCTGCGACGCCGCCAGCTGTACTGCCGCACCGGCTTCCACTTGGAGATCTTCCCCAACGGCACGGTGCACGGCACCCGCCACGACCACAGCCGCTTCGGTGAGGACGCGGCCGGGAGGGACGGGAGGCTAGCGGACGGCGCCCTGGGGAGCCGACGGCTCGAGGCTGCGGCTTGGGGCCGGAGGACCAGCCTCTCCCGCCCCGCCCGGCGCTGTCTGGGCTCGTCGAGGCGGGAGGCCGCTGAAGACGCGGGCAGGCGGGATGTGAGGGTGCGGACTTGAGCCGGGCTTCGGCGTCGGGGCGCCCCGCACCCTCGGATGCTCTCAGGAGGAGGCGGGGGCACCTTGAGATGCGTCCTCTCCTTTCTCCACCCCATCCTACCTCCTCGGGGAGCTAGAGGGATTGTTCTGGGACCTGGACGCTGCGCTTCCCCTTTCAAGGAAAGCAGGTGGAGCTGGGTGGACGGGTGGTGGGGGTGGGTGGGAGTAGGAGCATCCACCGAGGAGATCGGGGAACGAGGCTACAGCGCGAGGCTGAGCCTCGACGGCAGCAAGGTTGTCGCGGCAGATTACCTGAAGCAGGAGGCTTCGTCGGCCATGGACCCTATGTGCGGACGGCCCGCGCCCAAGTGGCTTTTGGCCTATGGGGACACGGCAGCCTTGGCACCTGCCTGCCTCTGTGTTGCTCTGCCTGGGTTAGGGGCCAACCCAGACAGCACGGCGGGAGCTGGGTATTAGAGAAACTAGGAAAGCCTCCCGGTGGCCAGTGTGTAAGGGTACAAGCCCTGGGGCACATTTTGCCCGGGAGCTACCTCTGGACTCCTTGCCTCAGTGAGGAAACGATCCTGGGCCCACTCCCAGCCCCCCAAACAGGTGTCTCCTGGGCCCAGGGCAGAAAACACCCCACCTCTATCAAGGATTTTCTCTGCCTGTTCAAAGGGCACAGCTGCCTGTCTCACATGCAGAACACAATTAATATAAACCTTGATCTGGGACAGAGATCATTGTGTTACCATGCAAATGTGTTCACTCCTCAATAATCTGGCTGTTTTTATTTTCAATTTCCTGTCCTCTACTAAACTATTCAGGTGCTGTGACAGCTACCCTTCCTTGGGTCCCAGCATCCCCCAGTGTCCTCACTTCCTCCCCAAGGACCTTATAGGCCAAAGATACCTTTTGTCCCTAAGCCAGTGATAAGTTTTGCCTACTGGCAGGTCTGACACCCTTCCTTTCCCACCCCAATCCTCCTCCACTCCCCCCAAACTGCCTCATCCTCCTATTCCCCATGTCTTGCTAGAGCTGCCTCCAAGTGCACCATGGTAAGAAGCTGGGGGTGGATGAGGGTGGTGGGGGGACAGAGGCCTATAGCTGGGCAAGGCTAAGTCTAGCAGACAACTTGGGCCAGGGCTGGTCTTCCTTGCGGAGCAAGCAGGAACCCTAATGAAGTCTATGTCATCTTGGAAAAATGTACTTGGAGAGCTGGAGTACAGTAGGTTGTGTGTGGGGTGGGAGTAATGGAAGGGTACAGGTGTCTGTATAAACTTGCAGCAGGTCCTCAAAAGGGTGATAAGGTGGGGTGGGGGGGTGAGGGGAGAACTAGGGTTAACTTGGCTCCTTTCCCTTCCATTGCCAGTGACTTTGTAGTCCCATTTTGTTCCTCTTCAGAAGGAATAGGACTCCCACCCTGGCCTCAGAGCCCCCCAAAGCTCCCAGAAATGGCCTAAAGATATTGGGGTAGTTCATTCCTGAGCTATAGAAGAAAAATCCTGAAATGATGGAGAAATGTGAGGTGGGGGGGGCAGAGGTGGAGAAACTATGACCTTGACTCCCAGCAGCTACAAGTGTTGGTCTGACTCTGTGCCTAAGCTGAGCCCAATAACCTACAAGGTCAACGTAAATCAGTAATAGGCTCTTGGGATAAGTGGTCTTTAATTACCTCCCTAAGGACACATCTTGATTTCTTTTCTCTCTCAAACTGCTAAGGGTGTTAAGTTTAAGGAGAAACCAAAGGAAATAAACCTGGCAGGAGGAAGGGGTGTTTTCACTGCTGTTTAACTGACTGCTTCATTTTTGGGTTTTGCCTAAAACACACTCACCCACTTACTCACAGAGACCACCTCTGCATCACCTTCTCCCTTCCCTCCTTCCCTGGCTTTCTGGCAGATCTGTGTATTTCCTGTAAAGGAAATGATACGTGGTCAAAGCTGTCTCTTTGTAACATCCCTTACCAACTTTCAAGCACACATTTACCCTTCCTCAGTTTAGCTTTTGGCAAAGAAAGTGGTGGTGTTTGAATTTGCTGACTCTTTCCTCGCTCCACATTTGAGTTAATCAGCCAGGGTATTCAATAAATCGAAACTTTAACATTCCATAAGTGCTTTAGCAGTCAACATTCCAGCAGGGTAAAATAGGCCAGACCTAAGATATAAAATATTATAGATTTCTGCTTGGGGGGAAGAGGTAGTCTCCAAAGGCCATGTAAAGTAAATAGCTATTTGTTGTAATTGGAGAGCAGGGCCCCCAAGGATTACCCTGGAATCCATGCATTCAGAAAGAGTCAGGCTGAGCCCAAGAGCAGCCTTGACTCCAAATAATAACCTGTTGGCACAGCCTATGCTCCCCCTCCCCACCCATCCCCCATTCTGCAATCAGTAGCCAGGAGTATTTCAATCTCTGCCTGGCTGGTGGCGTTTACATGAGGTTCACAAGGATACTGACATTCCTGAGGGGCACCTGTGGGCTGGCAGAATAGAGCTTGGGAGCCAGACTGGAGGAGAGGCCTCTTGCCAGGTGGGATGCAACAAGCTTATGCAGCTGCTTTGGTTTTTGAGCTATCTGGTTCTTATTTAGCCAGGCACCAAAACAGCACTGCCTTGGCCCTGAAGGGCTGAAAGGATGGCTGAGGGCATTCAGACGAGTTATGGAACTAGATTAAATGACATATTAGCCAGTCATCTAGCTAGGTTCTGAAGCAGTGGGACCCAGAACAGATTCATTTTGAATGAAGCCATGGGAGAAAAAGTATAAGAAGAATCTGGAAATTATCAAACACAGGCCAGAGCCTGAGGTGGGCAGGTCAAGATGAAGCAGAGTAGAGGGAGGTCCTGGGCTTTGAAGGGGGTGAAAGTTCTGAGGATGAACTTTGTCTACTTAATACTTTGCTTTAACATCTTGCTGTTAACACCCCTCTCCAGCTGTAGTTGGGAAAATGTGAAACTGGCTTATTTTCTCTCTCCTTTCATGCTGGCTGGAATTCAAGAGAAGGTTTAGGAATATCTGTTCCATCATCATGTGCCACTGGGTTCCCACAGTTTGAATCCAGCAAATAGGAAAGTTGGCAAAGGGAAATGATGCCCAAAGACAGCTGGGCAGGGATGATTCCAACTGTTAGAGACCCCTGGTTACTGGACACAACCCAAGTGACTTCCTGTATGATCTGTCCTTTGGCACCAGGGTTAACAGAGTTGGAGAAAAACCGTGGTGACTCAAAGGCCACACCTCTTGGGTTTCATGATTTGTTCTCACACCAGGTCTTGGATGGTGAGATCACAAGCTGCCCTCTGCTACTTAATGAGCTCAGGGTGGTCAGAGACATGAGATACTTAGAGAATGAGGGAACCAAGACTCAAAGTGTAGAAGTAAACTGCCTAAGCAAAGCAAAGAACTGAAGGCTCCAGCAGGTTGGTATCCCTCAATGTTTACCACCCAGAACTGACTTCTCATTTCCTGGCCATACTGGCCACTCTCCTTTGAACACCCTCCTGGTTTTCTGTGGCCCTTTTTAAACAGAGTAGAATTCAAAACTATTCTTACTGTGATCTGAGGCAGAGTAGAATGGGGCAACCCCTGCCCTTATGCCAGTTACTAGATCTCAATCAATACAGTCTTAAATCATACTAATTTTTATTTCATATTTTCTATTTGTTTAATTAGCTTTTTAGTAATTTTTAATTTTTACATGACTAACTTCACATTAGCTTTTTAAAATCTCATGACTCAGCCATACTGAGCTTACCTTGTTCAATCAGACTCCATAAGCTGTTGTTGTGTATGTTTTGCTAAGCCACATCTCCCCATCCCAAAGATGGGGAGATATATTTAACAAAAATGCACAGGAACACAAAAGAGTAGTCCAACAGTCCAAAGTTTTCAAGAAAATATACATAGTTGCCTGGAGGGGGGAGGAGTATGGAAATAAAAAGAAATAGATAAATTCATGATTAGTACTTAAGGCTCACCTCCCCTCAACACAACTCCAAACACAAAATATCTTGTTTAACTGGTTTATGGACCAAAGTGCAGGACTTTACATTTATTCTAATCAAAGCTTATTTTGTTGGAGTCAGCCCATTTTTCCATTCTCTTAAAATCTCTGGATTTTTATTGTTACCCTCTCAGCTGTATGTCTTCTGGAACTAGGGTAAACAGTCCCCATGTCCTTTTATAAGTCATCCATTAAAATGTTAAACAGGGCAGAACCAAAACCAGAACCCTGTTCAGTGTAACTAAAGGTCTTGGCCCACTAAATCAGTATCTGCTTAACCCCTACTTGGCACCGGGTAATTTTCCCTTCCCCTCCTACCATCTTGTGTCAACCTCCTTTTCCAAAACTCTATTGTGTGTATGTGCTATGAAAGTTAGTAACCACCAGACTGAGAATGAAACTTGGAGGATGTCAATGCTACAGGCCAAAGGCTATGCTTTGAGTATTCTGTACAGTGGCAGCAGAAGAGAGTTACATTCTTTGAAAAGGTCTGTGTGTGCCCTAGAAGCTTCCATACCTGAATACCCACCCACTAGCCCGAGTCACTGGGGCTCTTCAGAAGACTTCCCACTGGACTCTTGAACCTGATTTCAAAATTGACCACTTAATTTTTTTAAGTGATCTTTAAGAAATCAGTCCTACTCCCTATATAGATTACATAGAATATTACTACCCTTAATAATTACATTTTTTGATAAGAAAGACAGCCAGATATGAGCTCATTTCATACCTTTGGATGCCTCTGGAGTCAGTTGTATCAAGTTTTAATCTATACATTGAAAAATAAGGCTAGAGAATATAAAAAAGAAATCTAGTTGACCATTGCATCTGTATCCATATAATAGATGTGTTATGTTAGAACAAAATTGTTAAGTCTTCAGTATCCCCAGGATTTCAGTTCTGGTTCCTTTTTCCCACTTAGTACTCAATGTCTTTTTTCCCCCTTGCTGCTGCTGGGTAAATGAAAACGTTTTCAAATTCTCACCTCTAACTTTGTCAACTAGAGGAACATTTCTGAATATCTTCCTCTTCCCCTTAAAGTTGCAACATCTCAAATCAGTATCAAGTCTAATACTACCTGCCAACTGTTTGCCGTAGATAGATTTAAAATCCACAGGAGAGAAGGGGAGAATGACAGGCTTGTTGGCCTGCGGCTGCACTGGCCAAAAGTACTTTTGAGGAGAAAGCTTTCACCAGGCCAAGTTTTGCTTCCTGCCATAGGACAGAGGAACAAACTTAGTGAGTGGCCTGTGTGGCCTTTGTTAGAGTCAGCTACAGGCAGTTGACAGCCTCATGTGGCTTTAAGGACATGGGAGCTAAGAGGGTACAAAACAAGTTCAGCCTAGAGGACAGCAAGGTAATGCTGTGAGCTCTGGGGAATCAGAAAGTGACTTTGGGAAGATACAGAAACTTGGCCACATTGTTTCATTTTGAAAGCTGCCCTCCTGTTTGTTGAAATGGTGGCCTTTAATAGTACCTTGAAATTATGAAGCTTTTGTAGCCAAAGCCTTCTCACAGTCTCTTCCTTATTATATGCCTAAGAGTGTTGAGTAGAGGCAGAGATTGTCCCCCATTTTACATATGGAGTGACTGAGGCCCAGAGAGACTCAGTTTCTTCTCTGAGGTTCCATTCTTGCTGCAAAAGATGGTTTCATCAGGTAATTCACCAAAGGCACATAGCACTGGCCTTCAGTTGGGGATAAAGGACCAGCTCATGTCACCTTGATAGCTTTCTGTTAGCTTGATATCAGTGATGGAAATGGAATTCATTGTTTTGCTCTAGGAATTCTGGAGTTTATCAGCCTGGCTGTAGGGCTGATCAGCATCCGGGGAGTGGACTCTGGCCTGTATTTAGGAATGAACGAGAGAGGAGAACTCTATGGGTCGGTAAGTTTAAAGTTTTTTATTTTTTTTTTCTCAGAAGCTATTACCACCAGTGTTTCGATAATGTAAGGCAAAACTTTATCTAGCACTTGAAAGCACTTTTGTCAACTTTAAAGGATTAGTGTCTTCTAGTCAATTCTTGACTGCCCAGGAACTTGCTACATAACACTTTCACTCATTCAGTCCCCATGAAAACAGAAGCTTTTCTGTGGTATAATTGCTTCTGCCTTCTCCATTAGAGTGTCAGCTCATCTGATAATAATAGGAAGCTGTACTGGTTTGTCAGTAGATGGTAAGGGTTTGAGGCATTAACCCTCCCAAGGAGTATATCTGATTTGTGATGGATACCGAGAGGAGTAGCCAACTAGCTGGCACAAAAATAGGCAGTGAGAGCTGGCCTTGAGATTGAGGATTCTGAAATTAAGAACAAAGTCCTTGATGTCCAAATCGCTTCAGCTGAATCCCAAAGGCCAAACGAAGCAAACAAACAAATGAAGAGTAAGGATTCCAGGGTCTGGTGACAGCCCTAAGTCCCCAGCTAGGACTGTATTGGCTGCAGCACATGTTCTCTATTCTGGAAGCCAGCCCAGAGCTGGGGAATGGTAAGTGACTTTGCTGATCTTAACCCTTCTGGGGGATCCTAACTCCTGGCTTTGGCTTTTGAGTCACAGAGTATACTTTCTGGCTGCCTGCATCCCATGAAATCAGAGCACATTCTTCCCTGACACCTAAGAGATAGGCCTGTCCCCAGCACTCAGTATCGGCAACCCCAGCAAGTAGTATTGTGGCTGAATCAAGTGTGAGAAGGGATAGAGGCAAGAGACCCAGGAGCTGCCAGCTTGAAGTAGCCAGATTGGAGGAACTTCTCAAGGAGATTTTTTTCCTGGCTTTCCAACTGACAGGCCCTGAGACCCTTCATTAGGAGAGATCACAGCTTGCCTCCCATGGAGCTTTATATAGATTCGAGGCCTTTGCCTGTCAGTTGACATGATTGATGGCAATCTCAATGGATTTGAACATCTTTAGCCCTAAATAGGGAAAAAGTACAGAGGTATCAGTGGGCATTGGGAAGCAGAAATTCTCAGGCTCAGAGTACCAGGTGAGCCCATCTCTTCCAGTCTCTTGCTTTCAGAAAAGATCTCACCTGAAACATTTTTGTGTGGCTCATGAAAGAGGGTGAAAGCAATACAGACAAGACTGTTTAATGTTATTTGGAAAGAAGATGCCTCAGTAATACCAGGAGATAGGCCTGAAATTTTCTAATATAAATGTGCTATTTATTAGTTTCTCCACCAGCAAGCTGGGATGGGAGAAATAGTCATATAATGGGCTCTACTTTATTTTCTCACCCTCACAGAAGAAACTCACACGTGAATGTGTTTTCCGGGAACAGTTTGAAGAAAACTGGTACAACACCTATGCCTCCACCTTGTACAAACACTCGGACTCGGAGAGACAGTATTATGTGGCCCTGAATAAAGACGGCTCACCCCGGGAGGGATACAGGACTAAACGACACCAGAAATTCACCCACTTTTTACCCAGGCCAGTAGATCCTTCTAAGTTGCCCACCATGTCCAGAGACCTCTTCCGCTATAGGTAACGGACCCCTAGTGTGATCTCTGTGACCCGTATACTCTGGGGCCACAGTTGTCTCTGGAAGCACTATACTCATAGCTTTTCAATCCTCTTTCCTATCAATTTAGATAACAAAGAAGCACTTACTGTTCAACTCGACCCAGCTGTTCCCTCATTGTTCAAAAGTATATATTAAGGTTGGGTTATTTTGGGGAGGGGTGTGGGGGGATGGGGAGGTCTAGAGGGAATCTTGTATATACTTTTTTCTTTACTCATGTTCTTTCCCCTGAGGTGGCACAAGAAAGAATGGGGCCCCCTACCAAGGGCCAGAGGTGTCTTGCCCCACAATCTACCCAAATACCTTAAAGTGGGTAAATGAAAGACCAAGGAATCTGCCATAGATGCTACCTACAGAGCTTTGGAGAAGTCTCATTAAGAAAATTCTTAGGGCTCCAGCCCTGCTGCAAGCCATTCCTGTATTGGCTCTGCAGATTTATCATCTGTCCTGACATGCAGTTTTCCTGACGTTGAAAGTGGGAGATGGGGTAGGTTGTAAGAAAATGATATTAAAATGTAAGCATGGATACTGTGCATAAAGACAAACTATTTATGAAATGTATATGCTATTTATTTTATATATTTATTTATTTCAAAATAATTTTATTTTTAATGAGAGATGCTATGACTGGATTTTCATCAGAAAGAATAAGGTCCTACTGAAACAGGATAAATGAGTTATCAAAGGCTTTTATTGGCAATAAAATTGTCTTTATATTGTAACCACTGTCTAACTCTATTGATTTGTACACTTAGTAAGATTAGAAGGTTTGTTGGCTTCTTTTGCTACTCATTAGAATCTCTTGATGTTGGCATCACACTGCCTAGCCTAGGTGACTCGCTATCTACAATATTAGCATTATCTAGGAGCCCTATCTGAAGTTCTTTCTGGTTTTGTGACTTTAAACTTAGTGGTGAATCAAAGCTTCAGAAAGGCCTAGACCATCAGCTCTTATGGAAGCTCCCATTTGTGCTTAGGACTAAGCATAGAGAGACCCTCCTTTGGAATTTGGTTAGGGCCCAAAGGTCAGCAACTCTAATTGGTGGCTTCTTACTTATCATATGAAGATGAGGTGATTTGAAATAAACAGCAATCAATAGGGAGAGTGATCTTTTGAACTAGTCAACCTTCCCTTCCAGAGGTGTTCTCCCACTCCCTCTCCAAACCCCTACCCCTATCCTCTACCAGTGTTTCTCCTAGAGAGTTATGGGAATCTGTTAACACATTTTCCTAAAGCAACAGTTCTTCAAGTATATGGCCTTTTTACCAGCAGCATCATCTGGGTCCTTGTGAGAAATGGAAATTATCAGGTCCTACCCCAGACCTGCCAAGTCAGAATCTCTGGGGGTAAGGGCCAGCCATCTGCATGTTAACAGCCTTCCAGAGGATTCCTGTGCACAATAAAGTTTGAAACCTAGTACTCTAAAAGAATAGTTTTCAGAAAGAATTCTTTTTGTATCTGAATGACTTATACATAAAGTTTTAGGATAACTTCAGTCCATAAAAGAAGAATGGCTCTAGTTGAAGTGGGGAAGACATTCCTGGAGCTCTCTCTTCTCCAGAACAGTCTCTTAGATATCTTGCTTTAAAATCCCTGACCCCTTTACTGATAATTACTGAGGTGGGAGTATAGGGCTATTTGCATTTTCAAAGCAAATGCTGTCTGGACACAAGAACCGAAGGAATAAAAGTCTCGTAGAAGGTTTGGGGTTAGGATAGTTTCTCCTGATGCTCCTTAGTGACATCCACTATTTTCCCAACTGATTGGTGAAACAAATAGTTTAGATAGCAGCTCACTTAAAAGTCAAAACCATAAACTCTATAGAAGTTCATCCAAATCTAAGTACCCAACAGAGAATACATACATGAAAGAGCAAATAAGGCTGTATGATAGAAAGTGCTAAGTTGCACCATGTATGTGATTACAGACTAGAGTGCTTGCCAATGGAACCACCAAGGCAGAGATTACACAGGTCTGAGGTGAGTAGGGAAAGTTTCTTAAAAGGGGTAATGCCCCACTTTGAAGAACCAACAGGAGGGTTTGGAGAGCCAAGAGGCTGATGGCAATGTCTGTTGGGCTACAGGGAAGAAACACCACCTCTAGAGATCTCTGGGAGGAGGGTAAAAATCAGCTGTGTGACATTTTTTATCACATTTTTAATGTGCATTATACCTTTATTTTAAAGCCAAAATTTTACTATATTCTGTATGGTCAACTACCTAGATACATAGCCCTAACTTCTGAGGGCTTGTGAGATCCGTTTTAACCAATAGGAAGCAGGCACTTCCCTGTGAGTAGAGCCAGTATTACTCTAGCGAGGCACTTGACATGGGCCTGGCAAGGCCGCAAGCACCATACTACAGGGTGGGATTTACAAGGAAAATGTCAATGTAATGAAAAGGAAAATATTCCAAATGCTAGGGTCAGGACTTACCTTTTTCCTCTGAGTGGAAGTAGAGGGCAAAAGAACAGAAGAAGAATCCCAAGATGCAGAATGAGGTCAAATGGGAGGCATTCTTGGAACTTTAGGAATAACGATGAATAGGGCACATTGCTAGAAAATGTCAATAGGCATCTGTTCCCCTGGTCAGAAAGAAGGAAAAGATAAATTCTGGAAATGAAAATATAAGATGGATGACCTAATACCACTAGATCAAATCAGCAGCTAATGACACCATATCCCCAAAGTGTTAAAGTAATGGATTTTGTGCCAACCAGTTATGACCAACCTAGATAGCATATTAAAAAGCAGAGACATTACTTTGCCAATAAAGGTCCATCTAGTCAAGGCTATGGTTTTTCCAGTGGTCATGTATGGATGTGAGAGTTGGACTGTGAAGAAAGCTGAGTGCCAAAAAACTGATACTTATGAACTGTGGTGTTGAAGACTCTTGAGAGTCCCTTGGACTACAAGGAGATCCAACCAGTCCATCCTAAAGGAGATCAGTCCTGGGTGTTCATTGGAAGGACTGATGCTGAAGCTGAAACTCCAATACTTTGGCCACCTGATCCGAAGAGCTGACTCACTGGAAAAGACTCTGATGCTGGGAGGGATTGGGGGCAGGAGGAGAAGGGGACGACAGAGGATGAGATGGCTGGATGGCATCACTGACTCGATGGACGTGAGTTTGAGTGAACTCTGGGAGTTGGTGATGGACAGGGAGGCCTGGTGTGCTGCAATTCATGGGGTTGCAAAGAGTTGGACATGACTGAGCGACAGAACTGAACTGACTGAGAGGGGATTGTAGAGTCATAAGCTCTGGACCTCTGGTTTTGGATGAAAACATGCACAGAGACAATTTCTTTTCATCCCCTCCCAGTGTTTAGGGTGTTCCTGGAACAAAACAAACGTAGGAAATGTTTGTTGAATCAACAATGGTTGGTTGAAAGAATGAATGAGTAAATGAGTGAATGGACAAAGACATAGAAACTTTTAGCAAAGAGATATATAATGCAAATGCCATGCTAGAGAGAGCAAATGCATTATATAGCAATCATCTGAACTATTAAGTTTCCAGTACACTTAAATATGCATGGTGACAAACTAGACTCTATCTTAAGAAAGACAGTGAATTCCCCATCATTGGAAGTGCTTAAGCTGAGGCTAGACAAACTTGACAAGGATATTTTATCATTTGCATGGAACAAGGTGAATGTTAGATACAAGTGACAGAATATGGTGGCATTATTTGTGAACTACATACTCCATGGGACCCCCAGATTTCTCACGAGCACCTGTACTGTTTCAAGAAAGAGTATATAAGACCTAGGAATGCTACAACTTCTATACACAACTGCTATTCCAGACCAAGAGAAAGACTGTACACCAGAGTTTCCAAACTTGGAGTTCACAAGGTCCTTAAAGGTCCACAGAAGGCCCTCTGGGCTTGAACTCCCAGAATAGTATGCAAATTTTTATGTGTACATACATTTAATCTTCCATTAGTTCTCAAAGTTTCCTCTCAAATGTTAGGAACCACTACACTTTAAGTTTGGCGACAGAGAGGTGGGAGTGAGGGGAGGGAGGAGCTGGGTGGGCTTCACTGCTTAGTGGCTCTGAACAAAGTTCAACCCAGGACCAGCCCTGACAACATTTCTGATGGCAACAAGACTCTCTTTCCCCTCCCTGTGCAGCCCTCTTTTCACCTCCACTGCCACAGCCAAACGTTGTTCATGGTTAAGAAACAATGAGAGACTGAACCCACCAGGTCCAGACACAAGGAGCTTATCAGAGCCATCAGAGGAAACTCCCTCCCCAAAGGAATTTAATCAAAGGTTTAAAATAATAATAAAAGAACCCAAGTTTATATTACCTTCAGGTCACTGTGGTGCTCTGCCACTGCATCCCTGGCTACACAGAAATCCAATTCAGGTTCCAGGCTCTGGTGAGGCTGCAAGTGACACAGGCTTTGTCCAAGTTGCCTAGAGCACAGGCTTCACCTTCCTCCTCCTGACTCTTCAGCTGATCTTTGGGGACTGCTGCTTTCCTTCTCTCTGGAGTAGCTGGAGCTACACTGCTTTTCCCCAGCACTTCATGAACAGGGAGCTGTTGAGGAGGAACATGGAAGGTTAGGGGAAAAGGGACCAGTGAGGAAAGACACTGTCTTTTGGAAACACACATTCATGGTCAGTCATCTAAGCAACTTCCTTGTTTAGCAGGAGGAACAGAACATAATTTAGATTGTCATTCCTAGAGCTCCTTCTGTTCTCAAAACAGAAAATGGAAGACTTTTCTAATAGGCCTCTACACAAGGGCTCTGGTGTTAATTGCAGAGCCAACTGTCTCTCCTTGACTCTCATAGTCTCTTTCCACTCTTCCAACCCAGCACAAGC
This sequence comes from Bos javanicus, assembly GCF_032452875.1. Taxonomy (NCBI): domain Eukaryota; kingdom Metazoa; phylum Chordata; class Mammalia; order Artiodactyla; family Bovidae; genus Bos; species Bos javanicus. The sequence goes on along the minus strand of NC_083897.1, from coordinate 76,744,451 downwards.
TGTTGCCCCTCTACATTTCTTTCCAATTCCCAGACGAAGTATGGGGTCAACTCTGTTCCTTATCATTGGCAATGTAGCAAAAGACATGCAATAACTTGTTCTGCAGGTCCTGAAGTCAGACCAACCTTGTTTTATATCCAGATTCCTGTACTTCCTCTTTGACCCTGAATAAATTCATTAATTCAACTGGTATTTACTGAGAACTTTTACATCTTCAGAAACACTACAATAAATAAGACAGATGTAGTTCCTCTCCTCGGAGAAGGCAATGGCAACCCACTCCAGTACTCTTGCCTGGAAAATCCCATGGATGGAGGAGCCTGGTAGGCTGCAGTCCATGGGGTCGCTAGGAGTCGGACACGACTGAACGACTTCGCTTTCACTTTCATGCATTGGAGAAGGAAATGGCAACCCACTCCAGTGTTCTTGCCTGGAGAATCCCAGGGACGGGGAGCCTGGTGGACTGCCGTCTATGGGGTCACACAGAGTCGGACACGACTGAAGCGACTTAGCAGCAGCAGCAGCAGCAGTTCCTCTCCTCCTCACATGGTCTAGTCAGTAAGACAAACATAAACAAGTTAAACCTACAAATTGTAATAAGTGCTGTAAAGAAGTAATACAAGGTGCTATGAGAGTATATACCAAGGCAGACAACCTATTAACAGGGTTAGGGGAAGGCTTCCTGAAAAAATGATATTTGGGGTGAGCCCTGAAGGTTGAGTAGGAGTTAATTTAGTTGAGAGTAGGAATAGCTTTCCAGGCAGAGAGAACAGGAATATGTAGAAGTCCAGAGTCAAGAAGGAGTCAGGCATGATCAAAAAACTATAAGAACATGATATGGCTAAATTGTAATAAGCCGCAGGCCTTCAGTTGTAAGACGAAAATAATCATAGAACCTACCTCAAGGGCAGTTGCTATGATAAATAAGAGCATCACGTACTCAATGGACATGAATCTGAGCAAACTCCTGGAGCTAGTGAAGGACAGGGAAGTCTGGCGTGCTGCAGTCCATGGGGTCACAAAGAGTCGGACAGGACTGAGCAACTGAACAACAAAGCTTAAGGGCAGTTTCTGTGAAGATTAAATAAGATGATATATGGAAAGTGTAAAGTACTTACTATGCACAATTCCTGGTGCATAGTAAGTGCTCAATAAATGGTAGCTATTGCTATTATCTTTAGTTCATTATTTGTTATCAATAGTATTAATTTGAAGACATATTTCTGAATGAACTTATGTATCACTCCATCCCCTCTATGTATGATTCTGCTGGGATTTTACAAAGGACAAATACCATAAAGTAAGGTGGTATATTGAGACAGCCATGCCATGCAAATGCTGGCATCCTACTAAGAACACATAATGAGAGGACCCACTTGGAAACTCCACCATCTAATGCACCTGGTATGAAGCAAACCAACAGAATCTGTCAGCCCTCACCCAACTTCTATTTTAGTTATATTTTAGCAGTGCATTCTGGGGTCCCAGGAGCTTCCCTTCTACAGGTTCCCATGACCATGTCACGAATAAACGGTATCACCTGGGTCCCACATATCCAGAAACCTCCATCTTCATTTCTCTTCCTTATAGTTGTCCACTGTGAGCCCCATCCCAGTCCTCTTTAACATGCTACATACTGAGACCCCTAGTAAACCTGTGGTGGCAGATGCATGTTTCTCGGTCTGTTTTCAATTTCCCTGTGTCATCATACCAGTTGTACATGCTCCAACTTTCTAAAATCCATTATACCATCCTAACCACCTAACACTATATTCTATAGGTTTCTCCAGGCTCCCACCTTAAGTTATTATACTCACACCCAATAGATTCCACAACTCTCCCCCAATATAAATTCAGGGCACAGCCTCCTCAGTGTACAATCTGAATGTCATGTATATAACTAGGACAGATGTACTTGAAGAGTCCACACCCAAAGCCCCATCATCTTAAAGTGCCCACTTTCTCTGCTTCTGCTTCTGGATTGCCAACATTGCTAGATAAAGTTATGAAAATTGGGTCATAAAATGACTCCACTATAAATATAGTCTTATCTACCTCAAACAGACCAGTATTTCCCTACTTGATGTCTTTTTATACATTTAATCTTGATTCTATCTTGCATTCACTATAGTCCATCATAAAAAATCCCTAATATCTAAACACCTTTATTTTGGTTCAGTGTTAACCAAACTTCTCTGGAAGTACCTGGTATAATTGTCTAAGAATACAGACTCTAGGTTCTATCAGGTCAGTTCAATCGCTCAGTCGTGTCCAAGTCTCTGCGAACCCATAAATCACAACACGCCAGGCATCTGGTCCCATCACTTCATGGCAAATAGATTGTGAAACAGTGTCAGACTTTATTTTTCTGGGGTCCAAACTCACTGCAGATGGTGACTGCAGCCATGAAATTAAAAGACACTTACGCCTTGGAAGGAAAGTTATGACCAAACTAGATAGCATATTCAAAAGCAGAGACATTACTTTGCCAACAAAGGTCCGTCTAGTCAAGGTTATGGTTTTTCCAGTGGTCATGTATGGATGTGAGAGTTGGACTGTGAAGAAGGCTGAACACCAAAGAATTGATGCTTTTGAACTGAGGTGTTGGAGAAGACTCTTGAGAGTCCCTTGGACTGCAAGGAGATCCAACCAGTCCATTCTAAAGGAGATCAGTCCTAGGTGTTCATTGGAAGGAATGATGCTAAAGCTGAAACTCCAGTACTTTGGCCACCTCATGCGAAGAGTTGACTCATTGAAAAGACCCTGATGTTGGGAAGGATGGGGGGCAGGAGGAGAAGGGGACAACAGAGGATGAGATGGCTGGATGGCATCACAGACTCTATGGACGTGAGTTTGAGTGAACTCCGGGAGATGGTGATGGACAGGGAGGCCTGGCGTGCTGCGATTCATGGGGTCACAAAGAGTCAGACACAACTGAGTGACTTAACTGAACTGAACTGAGTTAAATTCACCCATTCCAGTCCATTTTAGTTCGCTGATTCCTAGAATGTCGACATTTACTCTTGCCATCTCGTTTGACCACTTCCAATTTGCCTTGATTCATGGACCTGACATGCTAGGTTCCTATGCAATATTGCTCTTTACAGCATTGGACCTTGCTTCTATCACCAGTCACACCCAAAACTGGGTATTATTTTTGCTTTGGCTCCATCCCTTCATTCTTCCTGGAGTTATTTCTCCACTGATCTCCAGTAGCATATCGGGCATCTACCAACCCAGGGAGTTCCCCTTTCCGTATCCTATCATTTTGCCTTTTCATACTGTTCATGGGATTCTCAAGGCAAGAATACTGAAGTGGTTTGCTATTCCCTTCTCCAGTGGACCACATTTTGTCAGACCTCTCCATCAGGACCCTCCTGTCTTGGGTGGCCCCACATGGCATGGCTTAGTTTCATTGAGTTAGACAAGGCTATGGTCCATGTGATCAGATTGGCTAGTTTTCTGTGATTATGTCTGCCCTCTGATGCCTTCTTGCAACACCTACCGTCTTACTTGGGTTTCTCTTACCTTGGACGTGGGGTATCTCTTCACGGCTGCTCCAGCAAAGCGAAGCCGCTGCTCCTTACCTTGGACAAGGCTTATCTCCTCACAGCCGCCCCTCCTGACCTTGAATGAGGAGTAGCTCCTCTTGGCCCTCCTGCGCCCACGCAGCTACCGCTCCTTGGATTTGGGGTTGCTCCTCTCGGCTGCTGCCCCTGACCTCAGGTGTGCGGTAGCTCATTTCGGCCACCGCCCCTAACCTCAGACATGGGGTAGCTCCTCTAGGCTGTTCCTGTGCCAATGCAGCCTGGCATTCTCAGTCGCTGCCCCTGACCTTGGGTGAGGGGTAGCTCCTCTTGGCCATGCTTCTGTGCTCTATAGGACTTCCTAAATCAGAATTTCCAACTGAAAGACTTGGTTATCTATATCAGTGTTTCTCAAAATTTTTGATCTGAGGAGTCCTTACAAACTTAAAAACTATGGAGGACCTCAAAGAGCTTTATTTATGTGGGTTATGGTTATTTGTATTTAACATATTAGAAATTAAAATTCATAAATTTTAATTATCTATTATTTCATTTAAAGTAATAACAAATCCATTGAAATTAACATAAATTGCATTTTTATGAAAAAAATTATTCTCAAAAATTTAGTGAGTGGTAATATTTTACATTTTCCCCAACCTCTCTGATGTCTGCCTTAATAGAAGACAGCTGGATTCTTATATCTGCTTCTGCATTCAGTCTGTTAACTATTAATATAAGTTATTTTGCCTGAAGTATAGGGAGAAAATTTGGCCCCTCCTAGATCTGTAATTACAAAACAAAGGACCTCACAAACCCTCAAGAATCTTTAGACTACTCTTTGAGAATCACTGATCTGTATATTTAAGTCCCCTAGTGATTCCTACGGAGAAGGCAATGGCACCCCACTCCAGTACTCTTGCCTGGAAAATCCCATGGATGGAGGAGCCTGCCCATGATGTAGGCTGCAGTCTATGGGGTCACGAAGAGTCGGACACGACTGAGCAACTTCACTTTCACTTTTCACTTTTAAGCATTGGAGAAGGAAATGGCAACCCACTCCAGTGTTCTTGTCTGGAGAATCCCAGGGACGGGGGAGCCTAGTGGTCTGCCGTCTATGGGGTCGCACAGAGTTGGACATGACTGAAGCGACTTAGCAGCCACAGCAGCAGTGATTCCTATCATGAAAATAGGTGGCAAACACTGCATTAGTTCATGTGAGATGTTATCAAACTTCATTTGTCTCTAGCCCTCAGCTCCAGACTGTTTCAGATAAGGTATTCTCTGGTCTGTCTCTGTAGATAAACCTTCCTCATGTTTTACTAAGACCTACCCTCTGTCCATGGGGTCTCATAAAAGAGTCAGATATGACTTAGCAACTTAACAACAGCAGCAACTAAACAACAATAACAAGCAATCTAGCAATTGCTTCCTAGCAATTTTTTAAAATATTGCTTAATTTGGCCTTTTTCTTTTAAAGAAAACATGTTTTTTCCATTTTAACAATTTTTAAGTGTATAATTCTGGGGCATTAATTATAGTCACTCAAGGTAATGCTGAAAACCCTTCAAGTTAGCTTCAACAGTATGTGAACCAAGAACTTCCAGACGTACAAGCTGGATTTTTAGAAAAGGCAGAGAAACCAGTGATAAAATTGCCAACATCCATTGACTCATAGAAAAAGCAAGGGAATACCAGAAAAAACATCTACTTCTGCTTCATTGACTAAGCTAAAGCTGTTGACTGTGTGGATCACAACAAACTGTGAAAAATTCTTAAAGAGATGGGACTACCAGACCACCCTACCTGCCTCCCAAGAAACCTGTATGCAGGTCAAGAAGCAACAGTTAGAACTGGACATGAAAAAATGGACTGGTTCAAAATTTGAAAAGCAGTACGCCAAGGCTGTATATTGTCACCTTGCTTATTTAACTTATATGCAGAGTACATCATGCAAAATGCCAAGCTAGATGAATCACAGGCTGGAATTAAGATGGCCAGGAGAAATATCAGTAACCTCAGATATGCAGATGATACCACTCTAATGGCAGAAAGCAAAAAGGAACTAAAGAGTCTCTTAATGAGGGTGAAAGAGGAGAGTGAAAAAGCTGGCTTAAAACTCAACGTTCAAAAAACAAAGATCATGGCATCTGGTTCTATCACTTCATGGCAGATAAATAGGGGAAAAGTGGAAACAGTAACAGATTTTATTTTTTTGGGCTCCAAAATCACTCTCGACGGTGACTGCAGACACGAAATTAAAAGATGCTTGCTTCTTGGAAGAAAAGCTATGACAAACTTAGACAGCGTATTAAAAAGCAGAGATGTCACTTGGCCAGCAAAGGTCCGTATAGTCAAAGCTCTGGTTTTTCCAGTAGTCATGTACAAATGTGAGAGTTGGACCATAAAGAAGTCTGAGTGCCACAGAATTGATGCTTTCAAGTTATAATACTTGAGCAGACACTTGAGAGTCTGTTGGACAGCAAGGAGATGAAACCAGTCAATCCTAAAGGAAAGCAACGCTGAATATTCATTAAAAGGACTGATGCTGAAGCTCCAATACTTTGGCCACCTGACAGGAACAGCCAACTCATTGGAAAAGACCCTGATTCTGAGAAAGATAGAGGGCAGGAGAAGGGGACAACAGAGGATGAGATGGTTGGATGGCATCAGTGACTCAATGGACATGAATTTCAGCAAATTCTGGGCAACAGTGAAGAACAGGGATGCCTGGTGTGCTGCAGTCCATGGGGTCACAAAGGGTCAGATGCAACTTAACAACTGAACTTTGCTTTGTTGTTGTTCAGCTGCTAAGTCATGTCCGACTAACCTAAACAACAACAATTATAGTTACAATGTATAGAACCGTCATCACTATCTATTTCTAAAAATTTCTAAAAATTTTCATCACCCCAAACAAAAACTCTGAAACCATTAAGCAATAAATCCTCATTACCTCCTCCTCCTCCTCCTAGCCTCCTAGCCACCATAATCTAATTTGTCCCTTTGGATTTTCCTATTTTGAACACTTCATATAAACAGAATCATAGAATATGTGGTGTTTTACGACTGGCTTCTTTCATGTAATAATGTTTTGAAGGTTCATCCATATTTTAGGATGTGTGAATACTGCATTTCTTTTTATAGCTAAATAGTATTCCATTGTACAGAATGTACCAATTTTGTTTATCCATTAATCAACTGATGGACAGTTGGGTTCTTTCAATTTTGAAAGAACTATTATGGACTATTATGAATAATGTTGCTATGAACATTTGTGTACAAGTTTTTCTGTATACACATGTTTTCATTTCTCATGAGTGTATACCTAGGAATAGAATTGCTGAGTTATATGGTACATCTATGGTCAAGCATTTGAGAAACTGCCGCATTCCCACCAACAATATGGGGGTTCCAGTTCATATCTTCACTACCACTTTTTATTTTCCATCTTTTTTATTGTAGCAATCCTAGTGGTTGTGAAATTGTATCTCACTGTAGTTTTGATTTGCATTTTACTAATGATGACTAATGATGTTGAGCATCTTTTCATGTGCTTATTGGCCATTTGTATATCTTCCTTGGAGAAATGTCTATTAGATTATCTGTCCATTTTTAGTAGAGTTTTATGTATCTTTATTATTGAATTATGAGATTTCTTTATGTATTCTGTACACAAGTAAATGGTATGAGGTAGAGATTCTTTGACATGTGTATGCTAAGCGTCATGGCTACATATGTTGAAAAGACTATTCTTTCCCCATGAATAGTCTTGGCACTTTTGTGGATAATCAACTAATCATAGATGTATGAGTTTACTTCTCCATTCTCAATTTTATCCATTGATGTATATGTCTATCCTTATGCTAGTACCACACAGTCATAATTACTGTATATTTGTAGTAAATTTTTAAATCATGATATAATAGTCCTCCACTTTGTCCTTTTTCAAGCCTTTTTGGCTATTCTGGGTCCCTTGCAATTCCATAAGAATTTTAGGATCAGCTTGTAAATTTTTACAAAGAAACCATCTGAGATTTTGACAGAGATTATACTGAATCCGTAGATCAATTTGGGGTTGTTGCCATCAATCAAGATGGTGTTGCCATCTTAACAATATTAAGTCTTCCAGTCCCTGACCATGGGATGTCTTTCCATTTATTTAGGTCTCCTTTAATCTTTTTCAAGCAGGCCTTAGACTCATTCATTTTTCCTTTCCTCCTCTTTCAAAGAGTGTTCCTCTGGCTCTGAAAGTTATGTCCTTTCTCTGCACACTCAATCCCAGCTCATTCACACAGCTTTTCCCTTTCAATATGTCCAAATTTCTCTAGTTCTTAAAGAACTTCCTAGACATACATGTAACGGAGAAGGCAATGGCACCCCATTCCAGTACTATTGCCTGGAAAATCCCATGGACGGAGGAGCCTGCTAGGCTGCAGTCCATGGCATCGCGAAGAGTTGGACACGACTGAGCGACTTCCCTTTCACTTTTCACTTTCATGCATTGGAGAAGGAAATGGCAACCCACTCCAGTGTTTTTGCCTGGAGAATCCCAGGGCGGGGGAGCCAGGTGGGCTGCCGTCTATGGGGTCACAAAGAGTCGGACATGACTGAAATGACTTAGCAGTAGCAGTAGACATACATGTAAAGGATGAAATCATGAAGGAAAACATCAAGAAGTTTATAAACTGTTAAATATTTTTAAATTAATAAAATTAAAGGTAATAAAAACTGGGAAAATGTTTTCCAGAAAAATTTTAAAAGTTACTATCATTAATATACTGACTATAGGACCTATACAAATATATCACAAAAACACCAAGCTTCCAATAAAATATGGGCAAATAAAACATATAGTTAGTTCACAAAAGGAGACAGCAACTTGTAAAAAATACAAACATACTTCAACCTCACAAAGTATTAATGAGATGCAAAACAATGAAATGTATTTTCCTTATGAAATTAAGAAAGTTTAGAAACATTAATAATACTTAAAACCAATGAAGATGCAGAGAATGAGGCTCTGTCATATACTGGGAAAATGCTAATGATGCAACTTGATAATATAAATTCAGAACTTTAAACTTTTTCATGCTTTTTGACCCAGTAATTCTACTTCTAATAATGCAATTGATGTTCTCTGCAACATATTTATAAAACAAAAAGAAAAGAAAAAGAAAACCAACTTTCCAACAATAGAAGAATGGCTACAGATATGGTACATTATTATGATCAATCATTATGCAGTCCATTTAAAACTAGGTTGATGAAATTCTAATGACATAGAGACATTCTCAGGATAATTTAAAGGGAAAAGCAGAATATGCAATTGTATTACACAACTGATGATCTCAGTGATCTCAGTTATGTATATATACATACATACAAATATATGAATAGAAAAAATAATAGCGATATTAATAATTGAGCCAAAATAATGAGCTCTTGTCTCTGAGCAGCTTCTTATTATCTTTATCTTCTATATTTTTCTGTATTTTTTTTAACTTTTCTACAGTGGGCATGTATAATTATCTATAATGCCTTGAGGCCATTATAGTATTTAATAAGTCCCCCATCAATGGGCTCTTGCTTCTAGTCTTCTGCTGTTATGACCAACAACTCAAGTGAATATACTTAAACATTTATCTTTGTGTATGTATGTGAGTATATCTGTAAGATAAATTTCTAAAGGTGAAATGTTCTGGGACAAATGCAATGGGCATTTAAATTTTAATAGATAGTACCAAATGATCCTTCATCAAAGTTGTACCAATTTATACTACCACCAATAATTTATGAGGGTGCCTGTTTCCCCAGAACTTTATCAACAAAATCGACAATTG